>NC_035108.1:100988076-102188415 GCF_002204515.2 Aedes aegypti | reverse complement strand
GACCCTCATTGCGACGAAACATTCAAAGTTTGTTGAAAAATCATATTTACGTCTCACCGCTGAACGATTAAATGTGGAGTCATACAAATTTTACAGATTTGAAATAAAAGCATGAAACGAGCTCACCAATTGATCCTTTATCCTTGACTGAGTAGCCACAATCCACTTTCAGCTTTACTTAACACAAAAATCCACAACACAATGAAAAAAACTCATGCTTGTTCGGGCTTTTCAAACTACACTCTATATTTCTCAAGATTCCTTCTAATATTCAAACAGCAATTCTTCCAAAGATGCATTATGGATTATTTCGGAAATTTTTCAGGACTTTGTTTAAAGCTTACTTCAGTTTTTTTTTTATTTCTCTATGATACTTCAATTAACACAAAAAATAACATCTGAAGATAACAATAAAAATTGTTAACATATTGTTTCTTGGGTTTCACAAGTTTGTACAAGGGATATCTAGAAATAAAATCCTAAAGAAATCTTAGAGAAGTTCATGAAAAAATTGAGTATTTCTAGAAGGAATTCTTAAAATAAACGTGCATGATAATTTGTGTAGGCATTAATCTCTGGAACAAATTATGGAGGAATTATTTTGAATTCTACTCAAAGGGATCACAAGAAGAGTTCCCGAAAATTTTTGTTATTGTTTTGGAAGAGTTTCTAAAGCAATCCGTTGAGAAATATTTATACGAGTCCCTGTAGGCATTTTGGCTATTTAAAAAAAACTTTAGTTCTGGATGTAGTTGTAGATGGTAATTTAGAAAGAATCCTTGAAGGTACGCCATGGAGAATGTCTAAAGAAAATACTAAAAGAGTTTTGCTCGAAGATATCTCTGAAAGATCAATTGAAAAAGTCTTTGTAAAAATATCATTAAGAATCTCCTGAGAATTTTCTAAGGAATCAAGATCAATGGAAGAATCTTTGATGAAATTCAGTGAAAATTGATGACAGAGTTCCAAAAAATTACCAGGAGTGATGTCTATAGAACTATCTTAAGGATATCTAAAAAACGATGGATGAAATTTGGAAAGGATTTCTTGAAAGAAACTTGAATTGATTCCTGAAAATACAATGACAGTATTTGTGAATTAATCCTTGGAGGAATTCCAAGTGAAATTGCTGAAGGCATCTGTTAATAAATAATAAGCGTATAATAAGATAAACTATTTGAAAAATACTCAACGGATTCTAGGAGAAAATATAAATCTTTGGAGGAGTTCACAGACGAAACTTGGTAACAAATAATAGCATAAAATTTATGCATTGTGTCTTTAAAGCAATAAGTTTGATAGGGCACATTAGGGAGAACTCCTTGAAGAATGCAAATTGACCGGATGAAATACGAATCATAGAAACTCTCTACAAGAATCCTGAGACATTTTCCTGGGGAATTTTCTATTGATTTCCTCCTGATGCAATCCATCTTTAAACAATTTTGTAGGTATTGTATGAAATCCTTACATACCGTTTTAATAATTGGCCGGTAAATAAGACTCTACCAATCGAGCAAGCTACAAAAAATCAACTTTTTCATCACTAAAGGGTTGTTTACTAATACAATCAGTGACAAAAGTTAGTAATCAGATGCTATATTTCCATACAACAATCCCAAATTTGGGGATCTGTATCCAGGCTTCTTCCTTGCTCTTGATTTACCATCTTTCTCCCCCTTTCACCGATCAACTTCAAAAGAGAAACGATTTTTCCCACTCACAAACTGAGCGTCCGTACTATGCGGGATGAAGAGTTTACACGTTTGTGTTTGCATATTTTCATTCCCACAGTTGTGAAGAGTTTATTTTGACAACCTCAGTGCTCCAAAGAGAAAGAGATTGTTTTTCCACTTTCTCAGTTCGGGGTAGAGCATTTTTTCCCATTTCTCAGTTCATGGAAGAGCATTTTCAGACAGCTGTTTGCTATCTCTTTAAAACTTCTTCACCAGATTTGGTTCAAGAATTCCATCCAGAGTTTCCTCTCTATGACGGCTTGGGAAAGGTAGTTGACAATAGTGAATGTAATTGTAGAAAGACTATGGCCGAAAATCTAAAGAAACATAATCAATTAAAATTGTAACCTCTAAATCAGTGAATCAGTACAGCCGGTACTGCCTTACAGAACCAAAACAATCCCGTCCCAACGCATTAGTAACGGATCATTACCCATCGTTTCCTTCACGCACCATTCATCGGACTCTTTCTTATTCAGACCAACTTCCTTGTACCAAAAACCAGGAAATGCTCCTCGTTGACACTTTTAATTTCCTCCCATTGGTGAATTATGACTTTGTACGCGGTTGGTGGTTGGTAGCAGGTAGCACAGACGACCAGCTGAATTTTCAGTTTTCATTTTGAATGTACCTACCGCAGCTGGGATGCACAAGTTTTTCGCAGAGACTGAAAAACGATCTAAAATTAAACCTCACACAAACTTCACTCAACTACATAAACAAGAAAGTTTTTCTTTCTTTCTTGTCTTCAAAGTGAACTGCTTCTTTGTTCGAGCTGCCCGGCTCAAGCCTACACAATACAATACAATACACACGCACACGTACACGTACAGTATTGGGCGGTAGATTCGCAACTTTTTCGATTTCCAATACAAAATGATCAACTTTGGTAGGCTAGATCTTAATATTTTATGCCACACACTCTAAAGTTGACCATTTTACATTACAAATAGAAAAGGTTGCAAATACATTTATCCAACACTGTAGCTACCTGCCGGTACTTACTTACCTACATACTTTCAAAAAGAAAAACTTCCAGCCATCATCCAGCAGCGCCACCCCACTACTGTCTCCTAGGCGGTAGTTGCATCCAGGAGAACCATTTTTAATGCCATGATTTTCTTTCCTTTTCAGTGTTGCCTCTGTCGTTATATTCCTCCTGGAGATCAAATGGCTCTTCACACTATTCATCCATCTTTTCTGTACAAGGTAAGTCTACGCGTTCCTTCATTCAGAGGGGATGGTCTAGATACTGTATTTTACTTTATCGTAAACTTATATCTTTAGTGGACAAACAATTGGATGTATGGAAAGTACTCTCTGTTGCAAAGCAAATATTTAACAATGAGCAACAATTTAGGAATTGCTTCCTGCAGGACTCAAGGATTGGATAGAAATCAAATAGACCCGAACTTTCTATCTCTTATGGATCACAAGCTAGAACTAGTTTGAAATGCTCAATTTTACATGCTCACTAACGCCACCTAGCGGCAAAATCGCGAACTAAATTGTTCCCTTTCCGGATGTCCTTGAACCCCTGAGCAACTTTGCCGAAGACCCGAACTTTCTATCTCTTATGGATCACAAGCTAGAACTAGTTCAAAATGCTCAATTTTGCATGCTTACTAGCGCCACCTAGTGGCAAAATCGCGAACTAAACTGTTCGCTTTCCGGATGTCCTTGAACCCTTGAGCAACTTTGCCGAAGACCCGAACTTTCTATCTCTTATGGATCACAAGCTAGAACTAGTTTGAAATGCTCAATTTTGCATGCTCACTAACGCCACCTAGCGGCAAAATCGCGAACTAAATTGTTCCCTTTCCGGATGTCCTTGAACCCCTGAACAACTTTGCTGAAGATCGCTTCTTTGCAAGTCGTAAGGATCTCGACATATAGCAATGTGAAATTACCTGTTTTGAGGTGATGCTAAACTTTTCAGGGTGATTCAATATTCAGCTGAGTGTTGCAATACTTATTTTAGTGAGTCCGTATTTATGACGGGTAGTGTAAGTATTGCTGTTCGCATTTGAGATGCAAATCTTTACTAAACGTCCTCCAAATGCGGTAATACAAAACAATCAAAGGACACCCAGCAACGATAATATGAATCACCGCCGCCCTAGCAAGAAAAATCTATCTTTGACATCGCATTTCTTGTGAAAAATCTTACCGCGTTTGGTGTTTTCGCATTTGATATTTGCATTTCAAACGCACACAGCAATATTGAAAGAGCACTACTCGTACATATAGGAGCTTTTTTTTTTTTTTTAATTTCTTTATTAGTATCATTTCAAACATTACATTCATTTCTTATATCTAGGTGTTCTGTGTTATTTGACAACACTATCATCATTGGGGCCCAGATAGCCGTAACGGTAAACGCGCAGCTATTCAGCAAGACCAAGCTGTGGGTCGTGGGTTCGAATCCCACCGGTCGAGGATCTTTTCGGGTTGAAAATTTTCTCGACTTCCCAGGGCATAGAGTATCTTCGTACCTGCCACACGATATACGCATGCTAAAATGGTCATTGGCACAGTAAGCTCTCAGTTAATAACTGTGGAAGTGCTCATAAGAACACTAAACTGAGAAGCAGGCTCTGTCCCAGTGAGGACGTAATGCCAGAAAGAAGAAGAAGAAGATCATCCTAATTTGGTAAAACAAATTTAAGATTTAATTAACATTTTGTTAACAACATATTACATTTCATTTGCCGTAGCAGTTCAGTTTTTTTTACAGGTGAGTTGATTTCACCTGCTTATAAGAGAAAAAAAAACGTTCTTAATATACTTAACCTAACTTAACCTAAACATATAACGTATTAATCGTGGCAATAGAAGATTGTAACGATTTTTGCCTGAAATTATTAATGATTGTATTTGACATTTGTTCCAATGTTTCAACATTGGATATTCTATGTAACTCATTGGTACTATACCAGGGAGGAAGTCTCAGAATCATTTTCAAAATTTTATTTTGAATTCTCTGCAGAGCTTTCTTCCTGGTATTACAACAGCTAGTCCATATTGGTACAGCATACAACATGGCTGGCCTGAAAATTTGTTTGAATATCAACAGCTTGTTCTTAAGACAAAGTTTCGATTTTCTATTAATAAGGGGATAGAGACATTTTACATATTTATTACATTTAGCTTGAATGCCCTCAATGTGATTTTTGAAAGTTAAATTCTTATCTAGCATGAGCCCTAGATACTTAACTTCATCAGACCAATTTATTGGAACCCCTCTCATCGTGACAACATGTCTACTTGAAGGTTTCAAATAAAGAGCTTTTGGTTTATGTGGGAATATTATAAGTTGAGTTTTGGAAGCATTAGGAGAAATCTTCCATTTTTGCAAGTATGAAGAAAAAATATCCAAACTTTTTTGCAATCGACTACAGATGACACGCAGGCTTCGTC
Organism: Aedes aegypti; assembly: GCF_002204515.2. Taxonomy (NCBI): domain Eukaryota; kingdom Metazoa; phylum Arthropoda; class Insecta; order Diptera; family Culicidae; genus Aedes; species Aedes aegypti. The sequence continues at coordinate 102,183,259 of NC_035108.1, read as the reverse complement.
CTTTGGCGGAGAGGCCTGTGTCATCCGCAAACAAAGATTTTTGACATCCCTGAGGTAACTCAGGTAAGTCAGATGTGAAAATATTGTATAATATTGGTCCCAAAATGCTGCCTTGAGGAACACCAGCTCTTACAGGAAGTCTTTCAGATCTGGAGTTCTGATAATTAACCTGAAGTGTACGATTTGACAGATAACTTTGAATTATTCTAACAATGTATGTTGGAAAATTAAAGTTTTTTAATTTTACAATCAAACCTTCATGCCAAACACTGTCGAATGCTTTTTCTATGTCTAGAAGAGCAAGACCAGTAGAATAGCCTTCAGATTTGTTGGAACGGATCAAATTTGTTACACGTAAAAGTTGATGAGTGGTCGAATGTCCATGGCGGAATCCGAACTGTTCATTGGCAAAAATTGAATTTTCGTTGATGTGGGCCATCATTCTGTTCAAAATAACCTTTTCAAAAAGTTTACTGATGGAGGAAAGCAAACTGATTGGACGATAGCTAGAAGCTTCTGCAGGATTTTTGTCTGGTTTTAAAATTGGAACAACCTTAGCATTTTTCCATTTGTCAGGAAAATATGCTAATTGAAAACATTTGTTAAATATATCAACTAAAAATGATAAGCTACTTTCTGGAAGTTTCTTGATGAGGATGTAGAAAATTCCATCATCGCCAGGAGCTTTCATATTTTTGAATTTTTTAATAATAGTTCTCACCTCTTCCAAATCAGTCTCCCAGGCATTTTTGAAAACGTTCTCTTGACTGAGAATATTTTCGAACTCCTGAGTAACTTCATTTTCAATTGGACTAGTAAGTCCTAAGTTAAAATTGTGCGCACTTTCAAACTGCATAGCAAGTTTTTGAGCTTTTTCGCAATTAGTTAGTAATAATTTGTTTTCCTCTTTCAATGCCGGTATTGGCTTCTGAGGTTTTTTCAAGATTTTCGATAATTTCCAAAAGGGCTTAGAGCCAGGGTCCAATTGAGAAATTTTATTTTCAAAATTTTTGTTTCTTAATTGAGCAAAACGTTTCTTGATTTCTTTCTGCAAATCCTGCCATATAATTTTCATAGCAGGATCGCGAGTGCGTTGAAATTGCCTTCTCCTCACGTTTTTAAGACGGATCAAGAGTTTAAGATCATCGTCTATAATCACGGATTCAAATTTTACTTCACATTTTGGAATTGCAATGCTCCGGGCTTCAACAATGGAATTTTTTAAGGTTTCAAGAGCATTGTCAATATCAAGTTTAGTTTCTAAAGAAATGTTAACATCAAGATTGGAGTCAACATACGTTTTATATATATTCCAGTCGGCTCGTAAATAATTGAAAGTGGAGCTGATAGGATTGAGAATCGCTTCTTGGGATATTTGAGATGTAACAGGGACATGATCAGAATCAAAATCAGCATGAGTAATCAGTTGGCTACAAAGATGACTAGAGTCGGTAAAGACCAAATCAATCGTAGATGGATTTCTAGAAGAGGAAAAACATGTGGGGCTATCAGGGTATTGAATTGAGAAATATCCTGAAGAGCACTCATCAAATAAAATTCTGCCGTTGGAATTACTTTGAGAATTATTCCATGACCGATGTTTGGCATTAAAGTCACCAATGACAAAAAAATTTGACTTATTGCGAGTCAATTTACGCAAGTCAGTTTGGAGCAAATTAACTTGCTGCCCAGAGCATTGAAAAGGCAAATAGGCAGCTATGAAAGTATATTTACCAAACTGTGTTTCAACAAAAACACCTAAAGTTTCAAAAACTTTAGTTTCAAATGATGAAAACAGTTGATGTTTTATACGCCTATGAATGATGATTGCAACTCCCCCACATGCCCCATCAATTCGATCATTACGATAAACAAAAAAGTTAGGATCTCTTTTGAGTTTAGATCCAGGTTTTAAATACGTTTCGGTAATAACTGCTATATGCACGTTATTAACCGTAAGAAAATTAAACAGCTCGTCCTCTTTACCATTCAGAGAACGAGCATTCCTATTTAAAATATTTAAATTATTATTTGGATCCATTAGAAAAACGTAATCCAATAACAATTTGATTTGTAAATTTTACACCTACTTGGACAGCTTCAGTCATAGTGGTGGCTTTGAACATTGCATCAATCATTAGATTCAATTGTTCAGTTAGAAAATTAAAATCAGAGGCAGACATGTCATGTGATTTCCCATTGGAATTTCCGGTAGACGAAGAAGCGGAATTTCCTGTGGCGGTAGGGTTTTTTCCATTTGATTTGAAACAAGTAAAATGGGTACCCATGGATCGAACAGGGGAGGAGTTCAAATTTCCTGCTACGATATCGGCAAAGGATTTACCGTGGGTAGATACATTCGAAATAGAAAGATTCGAACGGCTACCCGACGGATTAAAATTAGTTTGTGAATGAGCATGATTATGATCTTCCTGATGGGTATGATTCATGATCAAGCGATCGTTAACTGAAAAATGAGCATTGTTCGATACTCTACCAGGCAAATTCCGGAAACGACCGTTATCGTAACGGATATTATCTTTCATCTGCCTGGCACGAGCCTCAATGACCTTTTTGCGTGAAGGACAATTCCAAAAATTGGACTTATGGTTAGCCCCGCAATTACAACATATGAATTTGGTGGTATCTTCCTTCACTGGACAGACGTCTTTGGCGTGAGAAGAACCTCCGCAAATCATGCATTTAGCATCCATGCGACCAGTGGCGCAACCAAGGGGGGGTTTTGGGGGTCAAACCCCCCCCCCCCCAGAGCCGAAAAATTTAAAGGGTTACCAAGTATATTTTTGAAATTTAACACTATACATCATACAACTACAGAACAGTAAAAAAAGACACTACACGTTAATGCTTCCAGTGGGCTATTTGCCCTTTGAAGGAAGCACCACACTAGCCACTCGGTGTATAAGTGCTGGTAATTTTCTATTAATCGCGATAATGGCGCCTGCCACGTCAGAATGTAGATCAATGAGGGGAAGGGGAAGAAATTGATGCGGCATTAAACTGTCTCCCACAGTTTACCGTATATACCATTACGTCTACGCTAGTTCATGCGGGAAGGTGTAAGGGCTGGTATAATTTTTATGGTATAATATGATGAAAGGGACGAGCCTGAGATTGAACCCATGACCTTCTGCTTATGAACCAACCCCGTCATTCCACTACAATAGTAAACGAATCGGACTACAAAGTCATCCAAAATAAAGTTTAATTGTCGTTTAGAGAACTTTAAGGTGTTATCACATATTTGGACATAACATCTTCACAATTAAAGTAGCCCTCATGTTTGATCTATGGAGTCGATTTTATAGATGGCCAATTCTGTAAGATCTGACAATTAGTTTTCAATGATTTTTATTGCATATTTCTGTTCTTAAAGATAATTCTCGAATTCATGCTCATTGTTGAAAAACTCGAAAACATTATTAATGAACTACACAGTGGGAGAGCAGCTGAGCAGCATCACGCTAATTTATCGTTATATTTCTTAATTCATTTTATTATACAAAGACTAAAACATACTTAAATTCTTCAACTCAATTTTTTCATCAAAAAATGTCTTCTCAAAACGTATTTTGAAATTTGCAAAACCCCCCCTGGAACCAAATCCTGGTTGCGCTACTGCATGCGACAATTTTTTGTACCATGACCCCACTTTTGGCACCGACGGCACTGAGTGGGGTTCTGGTAATTTCCTCCAGGTTTCTGGAAATGTTCCCATGTCACACGGACATCAAACAAAAGTTTTGCTTTTTCTAAAGCTTTAATATTATTTAGTTCTTTTTTGTTAAAGTGAACTAAATAAAATTCTTGAGAAAGCCCTTTCCGAACAATGCCAGATTGGGTTCTCTTTTTCATAATGATTACTTGGACTGGGGAAAATCCAAGTATATCATTTATTCAATTTTTGATCACTTCAGGTGATTTATAGTCACTTGAGAGACCTTTCAAGACAACTTTGAACAAACGTTCAGTTTTGTCGTCATAAGTAAGAAATTTGTGCTTCTTCTCTTCAAGATGTTTGAGAAGAAGCTCACGATCTTTAAGAGTTTCCGGCAAAACGCGACAGTCTCCTTTCTTTGCGATTTGGAAGGAAACCTTGATTCCCCTAATGGAGTTCAAGATCTCCTGCCTAAATCCCCCAAATTCGGAACAACTGACCACGATAGGCGGCACTCTTTGCTTCCTCACTTGAATCAAAGAGCCTGGGCTAGAGGCTGCTTTGATTTGGTGTTCGGAAAATTTGTCTAGAGCATCGAACTGATTGCTCATTTCGATACAATTATTCATTTCACCCTTGGAAGAAAGTTCGCATTCCGGGGAAGCGTCCTTTCTTCCATTCTTGCCACGTTTAGTGACAGTTTTAAAACCCACTTTTTTGGAAGGAAGTAGTGAATTCAGAGATTCACCCTTCCTTTTGTTTGTTGTTGATACCATGTTTAATTAATAAACGAAAGAAGACGTGACCTTCGAAAGGTTTTTTCCCAAGACGGTGTCCAAGAAGGATTACCACCGCTAGCTTAAGCCAACGGGTCCAACGAAAAATCGAAGGCACGGGTCCAAACAAGGATCGTAAAGGGATCAATAGTAGAAAAAATAGTACTGAAAAGTACTGTTTTAGTAGCACTGAAAAGTACCGTTTTAAATTTAAGCACTGAAAAGTACTGTTTTGTAGCACTGAAAAGTACTGTTTTATTGCTTTAGGTAGTTTTTAAGAAAACTTCCAAGAGCAGAGAGAATTCGTGTACGCACAGCACGAAGGTACGATGCGCACTGCACATATAGGAGCTATTCAAACATAGCTTATATGCTATCAGTTTTGCAGTATGTCTCTTTTACGTATACGCTTCGTGCCCATAGTGAACCACCAGAAGAATCAGCATTTTGTAAAAGACATTGTTTTTCGTTAGTAAGGGGTCGTCCATCAATTAGGTAAGGGTTTAGGGGGGGGGGGGAGGGGGTGTTTGAGATTTCTTACGCGCCATACAAATTATTTTTAATTTTTATACAATAAATCTTACTATGGGGGGAGGGGGGTCGAAAAACCGCCAAAATTGTCTTACGTAATTAATGGATCGCCCCTAAGCTGTGGGCTTACTTAATCCTATGCATTTAATGCATTGCACAGCCTCAACAACACGGCTGCTTGGGCACGTCAGGAGTTAATCATCAATATTAACCTCCATTTCCTGAGCAGCCTAGATAGCCGTGTAGCGTCGGTAGCGGTTGTTTCAACTGGCTAAGAATTAACACTACGGACTGCCTGTTCCGGTGGTAAAAGTCCACCTCACAGGTGACCCCTAATTTATGGTGTGATGCGTACCGTGCCTAGGAATGAATGGTTAGGGGGGTCTAAATAAAACCTAACCGCAAGCGGAGTCTGTGGGGTACCAGGGCGCCCTCCACAGTATTGAGCCCTTCCTGTGCTACCCGGAGCAATGGTGCAGGTGACCTTGTATTTCTCCGAGATAATCGGCTGCCCCTCTACAGTCTAAATAAGGGTGGTATTGTAAGGATGTTGTAATTTATAGTTGTAGTTGTAGTTTGAATTTTTACCCTTATGGTTTCGCATTATACGTTTTACATAGTGTATTCTGTTGGGGCAGCAGGGACGAAAGTCCAGGGGCTTAACGGATCCCCCCCTGGACCTCTGTGAGTTGGGGAGTTGCCCAAGATGTGGTGGAGTTCACAGTGGGCTTTGATGAACCTTCATAAAAACCACCAAAATCCGGATGCAACTCTGTCAAAGCGACCGGTGCCGCTTAAAGTACCAAAGCACCCTAGCCCAAACTAACAGGAGTGCCAACCGGCATATCAGGATTGATGCCAGTAAGATCCTGATTTTGGCATATACTGGTCGCGATACTAACGGACAAGGCATGGAACTACAAGTACACGGGAAAAATGCGACACTCAAAACAAGGAGAAAAGGTCATGATTTTGGGAGGAAGGTGTATTTTCATGTTATGAAAATACACCATGACCAAAAGTCATGAAATCATGAATCTTTTTACCGTACGCCAGCTGTGCGTTACGTTTCCAAAGCGTAAATTCAAATCATCAAATCATAAACTATGTGTCATGTCTACCTATCTCAAGTGATTTTTTTTTTTTTTTCTATCTTTATTAACGAGATTTTTAGCCCTGGGCTAGTTCATCTCGGGACCAACGGCTTTACTTCCCTTCCGAAGGAAGTCGTCACTAAAATTTTTAGTGACTATCTCGGGGATGGGATTTGATCCCAGGTCCTCGGCGTGAGAGGCGTGTGTTCTAACCACTACACCAGGTCCGTCCCCCCCTCAAGTGATATTATTTATTCTACCTTTCGACTTGGCACTTTTTATCTGTTCGTACCTACGGTATTTCTGAGCTATAAGTACTGGCTGCAGTTGGCGCAGAAGACAGACTTCCCGGACTGTGGATTGATTAACATATAATTTTATTCTTTATTTGCAGGATATAAAAGTGGCGACGAGGATCATGGAAACGTGTGTTGAAGATAATCGACTTTCTTTGGGGTGGCGAATTGCCGATTGTATCTGTTTTTAAAAGTGTGGTGAAATTGCCGATTTGAGTTGAACAAAATTGTTCTTCAGAGCTGACGAAATTGTCGTTTATTGTGAACATAGTTGTTCTTTTGTGAAGCAATTGCTGTATTGAGATGTTCTTTAATGTTGGCGAATTTGTCAAATGCAATGTTGAGCAGTAAAATCCAATGATTTGAATGTTTTGTTGTAGTCATGGAATTAGCAAATTTGCGCATTTAAGATAAGATCGTAAAATTCCTTGGATTTATTTTCGATTGTTCGTTGTATGAGTTGTTGCAACTTGTAGGTGGCTTTTAAAGAGTTATTAGAAAGTTTCTAAAGGGGAAAGGACTGTCATGTCTACCTATCTCAAGTGATATTATTTATTCTACCTTTTGACTTGGCACTTTTTATCTGTTCGTACCTACGGTATTTCTGAGCTATAAGTACTGGCTGCAGTTGGCGCAGAAGACAGACTTCCCGGACTGTGGATTGATTAACATATAATTTTATTCTTTATTTGCAGGATATAAAACTATGTATGCTGGAATCATAAATAAAATTCATGAAAATATAAACACTATTCATGAAATTAGATATCTGTCATTTATGATCACTAGTTTTGGTGATGAAAAGTGGAAATTTGAGTCATGAAATCATGAAGCCGGATCATGAAATCATGAAATAACTTCATGAAAACATATAAACGTCAATTATGATCCCAGTATATTTGTCATAGGTAAACAAATAACATGAAGATGGATTTTGTGCCGGTAGTTTCGGAATAAACTGTGAATAGAGTCAACTTAACGACTGCCACATCTTTGGCAGGAACGCGAACATCCGGCGGTTAGGTTTGCACACAAAATGTCATTTCAAACATCATTTTCGTACATCTAATAGCACCGGCAGTTTAATTGGGTCATCGGGAATGTCATCGATATGATGGCAAAGTTCTGACGAGTATGGTATTCAAATTAACCAATTCAGCAAACAAAACTTATTTATAATTTCACTGAAAAAACACTCCCGATCGCAAAAGACGTGTTGACTTAAATGAAAAAAGTGACAGTTGGATTTATGTAACGCCCTGAGCACACAAATTCTTGATTAAAAGCCATGGTTTCATGACTTATAGTCATGATATCATGAAACATAAAACTTTATGATTTCATGACTTTTTGTTCATGATTCCGGCTACGGATTTTTTTTCCGTGTAGAGTACGTTCCAAATCCGTCGCCTGGTTGTTCCAACTGGGGGGGAGTAGGCTCAGATGCCATTACGATCACATAAGACGCGACGCGAGACGGAACACAACACTTATTGTTCTTACAAATAAAAAGGATATTAAAACAATATTAATATTTTGTTACCCGGCCGGTCGGAGGGACCTGGCTCAAATACAGAGACTCTTAGAGTCGGCGTAATCTCGTCAAGGGTTCAAGTAAAACGCACTATGTAACTTTCAATTCTTTTATTGGACTTACTGGGTGTCGTGTGGGGGTGAAGTGTAGTGTCTCGATGCGGCCGGCCGGAAGTGGAGCACTTGGGGGTTGATCGGCACGTTCTATACTGAACCCGAAGTCTACGGGGCTTGGATGGCTTGGTGTGGCCACCGCACCTAGTGTGTATTCAGCCGCATTTCCAAAATACGTAAAACTAGTTTTTCTTCGATATTTTGAAAATACGAAGTTACCGGTAGCAACAATGTTCTTCAAATTTGTGTAAACAGTCAAAACGAATCATTCTCTGGAAGACACGAATCTTCTAAAGACCAAGGAAAAGTAGTTATAACCATTTAAGTGCAAAAATCAGTCATTTTTGGGGTCCGTGTATATATTCGGGTGGCAGCTGGTGGCAGATGAAACCTAGTAGGATTCAAAATACATCATTCGTAGTTGTAAATGTCGATAGTGTCATTAGTATCCACGAGTATCCCTTTTACTTAGAGGAAGTTTCATCCATGACTCTTATTACCCTGAAGTACTTAGTTATATGATGGGTAGAGGGCTATGTGGCTCTACACTTCTTCTTTTTCTTCTTCTTGACACATTCTCCATCATTACGCACAACCAATAGGTTCCGAATACATTTTTGAAGAAAGTTCTCAATTAGTTATTACAAAATGACTCGCCATACAACTATACACGGACCCAATAATGACTGATTTTTGCACTTAAATGGTTATAACTACTTTTCCATGGTCTTTAGAAACCTAGTGTCTTCTAGAGAATGATTCATTTTGACTGTTTACACAAATTTGTAGAACATTGTTGCTACCGGAATCTTCGCATTTTCAAAATATACGAGAAAAACTAGTTTTAGTGGGTCGTTCATAAAATACTCTCGTATTTTGGAAATGCGGCTGAATACACACTAGGTGTCTTTGGCAAAGCTGTTTGTATTTGAATTATCTACAACTTTGCCGAAGACATCATATTTAAAGATCGTCATTTCAAAAAAAAATATGTTCGCAGCGCCGCCCGTGGCAAAGTTGCGAACTAACATTTACCGTCAATATATGCGCTATATTTTTAGAAAATTTTCGTCCGAAGACACCATTCCGAAAAAATCACGTTTAAAGGTGCTACAGAATTAAGTTCACGATTTCGGCCGATCGAAATACTGTGCACCGGTCGTTGCTAAACACGTATGGGAAACAGCAGCCTATCCTGTCGGGTAACAGTGCGTTTGTATATTTGGCAACGCTATCCAACCGATCCAACCGTTGCTATTCTTCAAAACGAAGTGACGTGCAGTCTCGTGTTTCGTCGGTATTTTTATTGTTCCTTTTTATTCGTTCCGTTTTTTTTTTTTTTTTTGAGGATGTATTGAAGAAACTCTGCAGGATTTTCCGGAGGATATCTATGGGAATTCTCGGAATAACTCCAGAAGGATTCCTAATGGAGCTGCGGACGATTTCCTAGGAATTACTGGAGCATTCCTGGAGAAACTCCGATTAAATTATTGGAGGAACTATCTCGAAAATCCAAATAAAATCCCAAAGAAATTTTCGGAGGAGTTCCCAGTGTAGCTCGAAAAGAATTACCGGTAGAGCCGCCCAGAAATTACATCGGGACATTCTTTTCAAGAATTCTCCCGAAGATTTCTCCAAAGAACTCCTCCGGTATTTTCTTCAGGAATTTCTCATGGGGTTTCCAATGGCATTTCCAATTCCTCTCCATCCAGGATTTCATCCAGAAATTCATAAATAAATTCTTATTTGGATTTTCTCCAGAAATTATTTCGGGGATTTTTTCAGAGAATTTAAACCAGCTGTGGATTTGCAGCAGGAATTTCTCCAGAAATGTCCTCCAGGAATTCCTCCGAGGATTTCAAGGAATCCTCCAGGGATATCCCCTAACATTTACTCAGGGATTTTCTTCAGGAATTCCTCAGGGGATATCTTTCAGGCATTCATCCGGGGATTTGCTGCAAGAATTTCTCCGGGGACTCGCTCCAGGTATCCCGTCGGGTATATATTTCCTTCAGAAATTTATCCGTGGATTTCGTCCAGAAATTTCTCTTGGGATTTTCTTAAGAAATTTCTTTGATGATTTGAGAGGATTCCTTCGGCGATTTCCCCAGGAACCCCTCCGCGAGTTTTCTCCAAGAATTTCCCAGGTGATTTTCAATAGCTATTACTCTGTGGATTTCGTGCAGCAATTTTTCGGGAAATTTAGTCTAGAAATTCTTTCTGAGATTTTCACCAGGAATTGCTCCGGGTATTTCCACAAGAACCTCCAAGAATTTCCTCCAGAAATTCTTCTGGGGATTTCGTCCAGGAATTTCTACGGCGATTTTCTCCAGAAATTTCTTCGGAGATTTTTTCATAGAATTCCTCTGGACATTTCCCCCAAGAATTCCTCAGGGAATTCACTCCAGGAATTTCTCCGAGAATTTCAAGGATTCTCTCTGGGGGTATTCCTAGAATTCAAAAGGGGATTTCTATAGCAATTCCTCCAGGGATTTCGTCCAGGATTTTCTTCAAAAAATCTGTCGGGGATTTTTTTTTTCAAAGAATTTTTCCGGAGATTTCTCTCAGGAACTTCTCTTGTGATTTGAATTAGGGCTCATTCATTTATTTCATAACGCTGAAATTGGCAATTTTTACACCCACCCACCCCCTTGTAACGCTTTTTGTATGAATATTATTAAATTTTTATATGGGCCGTAACATCGCGAGGACAACCACCCACCCCCTCTAGCGTTATGAAATTTGTGAATGGGCCCTTAGGAATTTCTCTTATGATTTCAACCAAGAATTTCTCTGGGGATTTTCTCCAGGAATTCCTCCGGGGATTTCAAGGATTACTCTGTCAATATCCCCAAGAACTACTCTGAGAATTTTCGCCAGGAATTCCTCAGGGGATTTACAATAGTCATTCCTAACGGGATTTTTTCCAGGAATTCCTCAAGGAATTTCCAATAGCAATTCCTCCGGAGATTTTGTCCAGGATTTTCTCTTGGGGTTTTCGTCCAGAAATTCATCTGAGGATTTTCTTCAAAATTTTTTTCTGGGATTTTTTTTAGATAATTTTTTCTTCTCGTAACTTCTCCTGGGATATCCTCCAGGAGTTCTTCTGAGAATTTCGTCCAGAAATTCCTCCAGGCATTTCTTCCGGAGAGTTCCCCTAAGAACTCCTCCGGGGATTTTCTTCAAAAAGTCTTCAGGAGATCTCCAATAGCAAGTCCTTCGGGGATTTGCACCAGAAATTTTTCTGAGGATTTTCTTAAAAAATTCCTCCGGAGATTGTTTTATAGAATTCTTCTGGGGATTTACTACAGGATCTTTTCCGAGAATATGAAATAGAAATTCCTTCGGGGATATTCGTCAAGACCTCTATTGAGAATTTTCTCCAGGAATTCCCCAAGGGACTTCTAATAACAATTCCTACGGGGATTTCGTCCAGAAATTCTTTTGTGCTTTCCTCTAGGAATTGCTTCGGGAATTTCCTCTAGAAGCACCTCCGGAGATTGGTCCAGGAATTCCCCTGAGCATTTCCTCCAGAAACTTCCCTGGCGATTAGCTCTAGGAATTACCAAGGGGATTTCCAATAGCAATCCCTCAGGGGATTTTGTCCAGAATTTCCTCTGGGTATTTCACCTAAAAAATCGTAAGGAAATTTCTCCGGGGATTTTCTTCAGAAATTATTTCGGAAATTTTTTTCAGACATTTTTTCTGGAAATTTTCTCCAGGTATTTCTTGGAAAATTTGCAACAGGATTTTTTCCGAAGATTTTTTCCAGGAATTTCTTAGAGGATTTACTTCAGGAATGCCCCCGGAGATTTCTTCCAAGAACTTTTCCGAGAATTCCCTCCAAGTAATAATCCGGGGATTTCCTTTGGAGATATTCTCCAAGAATTCCTCCGGGAATTCTTTTGGAGCTCCACCAGGAATTCCTTCGAATTTCCTTCTTTTTTTTCTGTTTCTGTTCGGGATGAGCCACTGCGAACAGTTTTCTTTGATCTTTTGTGGTATACCCGTGTCCTTTGTTTAGTGCATGTCGTTCTACCCCATTACTATTGAGAAATAATGAAGTAGTCGTTTTTTATACAAATATCATTCTTTACCATTTTGCGTAGAGCCTCTTTAGAAAAAGATACCGCTATTTATACTTTTTGGAGAAAACAGTTTGTCACCATTAAACTAAGCGCGCCCCTTAATCAGGTTCGGCCACTAAGCTGGTTGAATGATACTGATTTTGACCATGCATCGGTACTCTAGCATATCAAATTATTGCTTCTACTTATAAGGTTCAGTTCAGTCCATTCATAGTTTTTCTAGGTTTTTCTTTTGGAGATTCTAAAGGATTTTCTCCAGATTTCTTACAGGAATTTCTTTAAAGTTCTCTGGGTATTCCTTCGGTGCTTCACCGTTCATTCCTCCTGAGTTGTTCCAGAAATTCTTTAGGAGTTCTTTCAGCAATTCTTCTGGATGAAATCCAGTATATCCTCTGAAGTTCCTCCAAAGTTCCACCCGGAAGTACTTTGGATTTCCTTATTAGCACCTTTGGAATTGTTGCCTAGTTCTTTCGGGTATCCCTCAAGGAATTTTCCGGGTATCCCCCATTAATTCCTCTGTAGGTCCTCTAACAATTCTTCCGGCGTTCCTTCAGAAATTTCTCCGGAGTTCTTCCTGAAGCTTTGAAGAAACCTCGAAGCATATGCTGGATAAAATCCAAAAGAATTGCTGAAATAATTCCAGAGGTATTTCTGGAGCAACTCAGGAGGAATCACCGGTGAAGCTCCGAAGGAACTCTAAAAGAATTCCTGTAGGAATTTTGGACAAAACCCTAGAAAATCTCCAAAGGAAATCCTAGAGTAATTACGAAGCAATTCATGGAGAAACTTAGGAGGCGTTCCTGGAGAAACTCCGGATGTGTTATTGGAGGAAGTCCGGAAGCGAAGAAATTCCTGGAGAAACTAAGGAGAAAATTAAAATTCCACCGTTGGAAAGAAACTCCGGAGAAACTTTCTAGAAATCCAAATGAATCGCTGGAGGAATTTCTGGAAGAAATCTAGAAGAATTGCCGGTGGAATCCGGAGGACGTTCCGAGGAATTGCTGGATGATATCCAGAAGAATTGCCGATGGAAATCCGGAATAATTTTTAGAGGAATTCCCAGAATTCCCAGAAGAAGTCTAGAGAAATTCCCTGAGAAACAATAGAGAAATTTTCTGCGGAACTCTGGACAAACTCCCGGAGGGAATGTAGTGAATTATTTGAAGCAACTTCAGAAGAATTACATTTCATGTTTACTATGATGGCCCTCTCAATCAACTTTCCAAAGCATTTCTGTTCTATGAGTCGATGGGAACTTCAGTAATCGATTCATGGAGGTTTGCCTGTACTTGAGGAACTCTGGAAAATTCTGGAGATATTTCGAAAAAAAATCAGGACGAATTATGGAGAAAATCCGAAGGAATTCCCGGTGGAGCTGCAAAAAAAAATCACGGAAGAGTTCTTGAAAAACAAATGTCCGGGGGATTTTTTGGTGGAACACCATGGAGGAAATCCTCTACCCCGGAGGGGAAACCTTAAGAGGAGTTCATGGGACATCCCTGGAGGATTTTTTTGAAAAAATCACCGGATGAATTTCTGAAGAAAATGCCGGTTGAATTCCTGGTGGAAATAATCAAAGGAATTCATTAGCAATACTTTTTGTCTAAACGTCCAAACAATGCGGAACAAACACTTCACGTTATGACGTGCAAACACTGTAGCTGCCAATAATGATAAACAAGAAGCAAGAATAGCAACTACCGGTGCGAAACAGGGTCGTACTCTACCAACCTTGATATCAACGATCGGTGCAGAAATGAAAGAATAGCTAAAATAGAATCACTTTGCGTATTCATTTTATGCACGCATCTGTGAACGCACTGGTGGGCATCGTCAGGGACTTTTTAGATGTAGCAGGTTCCCAGTGGCCACAGTGACCAAATCTAGATCTCCGGGAGGGTTTCTGAAACTTAACATGTATGTCTTTCATTTAAGCCCAACAGTACTAAATTCGGTCAACACACAGATTTTTGCGAGCTGTTTAAATTTTCGGGTCAAAAGGGCCTAAGTCACAATTTGTAACTTTTTGTTAGGGACTAAGGAAGGTTAATTTAGTTTTACCAAAGTGGGATGACAGTGTTGCCTGACACAGAACACTTAGATATAAGAAATTAATGTTATGTTTAAAATGATACTAATAAAGTAATTAAAACAAATCAAACAAGAGAACCGGACTCTCGTTCAAGCTGAAAACTTCATCGATTGGTTCTGTCCAATCGATCATTTTTTTTAAGCCCGAACCGTTATCTGTTTCTTACGGCATGTGCTCTATGAAATTTGAGTTATGGCTTCTTTTCATCTTCATTTTAAACAAAATGAGATAGGAAACTAAGAAATGTATGTCTCAGCGGATATCTTTTTCTATTCTCCAATTAAGCTATTATGTACATCGTAACAAATCGGCATTCTGGCAACGTTCCACCCAAACGAACTTGATTCCAAAAATCTATCCCACCTAGAGAAAATCAAATTGCACAAATAGTTTCCCGTCTTCATCCTATCCTGCCAACAAAACTGAAATTTCCCTGTATCTGCAGATAGAGTAATCGTTTTCTCACATAGGCAACTCGTACAAGCTACTAGTACAGCTACTTATTTGCAGTGCCCAAATGCCGACTAATTGAATTTCCACTTTCTAACCGTTCAATATGCACCTCGTTTTTCCTATCGTTTTAGCAGCAACGGTGGAAGCATCGATGGCGACTACTCGTCCTCGTCAGGCTGTGTCAAGTGCTGGAGCATCTGCCGGTTTTGCGGTGGCTGGCGGTTGTCCTTTCCCTACGTGGCCTTAGGCATCGCGCTCATCATGTGGCCTCACCGGTTATGGCTCAGTCACGTGGCCGGTGGTCAACTGATAGGGCTGGCTGTGCTGCGGTTGCTCACCCTGTGCCAGTTCCGACAGGGCGGCAAGGACGAACAACTGCTCAATCAATTTGATGAGAACGTTGACAAGTGAGTACCAAATCCGAACGTAGTTCGTAATAATTCAATTCTCCAATTCTATGCAAAATGTTCCTAATTCCTCTACTTTAACAGATACGACAATCTCACCGATGTTCTGGTGGATGACTCAATGCCCAAGCCCGGCCAAAGTTTGGAAGACGACGACGAGGACGATGGCATTGAAGGCCACCACGATGATGACGACGACCTGCATCGTCTTAGCATTCACGAAGGAAAAATCAGCACTTCGAATGGAACGATTTGACACCAACAGACGGCTCCGCTCAGCCGGAAGTCAATCTGCAAAAATATGAACCAAAGCTACGAGAAACTCGACGAAGATTGCGACTGTGACGTGATAAAATAGGATAGGATGCCGGTGATCGATCGTCAGGTGATCGTCACCGAGGAGACCGATGTCAGCTAGTAGTGCATTGTCGGTCATTTTTCACGAACTGAGAGTGATTTGTAAATAGAACGGAATATTATAGATAACATAATACAATAGTTATACAGTTTGTGCATTGTGGTTGACATTATTTTATGTAGTAATATGACTTTGCTTATGTTTATTTATTATGTGTTATGTTCAAATTTAGAAAGTTGAATATTAATGAAGGCTTTCAATTCGAGCCGAACATTATCAAATCAATTAATTGGTTTGAATATTGTTCGGAAGCTTCAAAAATATCAGAATTGTTTGAACGAGTGAAACTGAGTTAAAACAGGGACAGTTTGGTTTTCATCAGCACCAACAACTCTGACAGATAATAGCTTTTTAAGACAACCATGTATATAACAATCATACAAATTAGTTTGGAAGGTTTACTAAGCCTAAAGTTAATCAAATTTGAATGCATTATAATGTCGAATTCGTTTTTGAACCTAGGTTGGAACTGGCGCAACCCGTTCTGAATCACAGTTTCAACCCCAACCCGATTCAGGTTCGACCGGACTACAATTTGCTTGACGTTTGTTTGTTTATGTGTTGATCACCGACCCAGTTCCTAAAAACGAAAACGACATAAGATTATTAGTAAACATGTTTATATAAAAATAGTTTTGACGTTTTCTCATTGTGATGACAGCCAATTAAATTTAATGGAAAAAAGATTCAAAAATGTTGGAATAAGGTTGATTTACCGCTCTACTGCAATCAGCAAATCGAAAAATGAATGAGGAGCTTAAAAGCAAAAGAATATAAGTAACAACAGGAATATTTGGCAGTCAGTTAATAATTGTAGAAGTGCTCTTAGAGCACTAAGCTGAGAAGCAGGCTCTATCCCAGTGAGACCGTAGTAACAAGAAAAACAAGATCGATTGGATTGAAAAATGTATGTAAAACTGTTCAGACCAGTTCTTGGTGGTGCGGGCATACCCCCTCCCAGTAATTCTGTGGGGAATCTCCATCGACCCCAGAGTTACGCTCCTGGATCTCTAGCACCGCCTGCTTTGCCACAGGAAGCCGAAACTCTCCTTTCGCCGTCTTCACCAACGCTTGCCTCACTCGGCCATCGGCGCCAGGATACACCTCACTGACCAAGTCACGTGTCAGACACTTTCTCACTCCTTCTTCTGCTATGTACACCAAATCCCCCGACCTGATTGGCTGGCTCTTCATGCCATCTCGTACGGTTGTTGATTGCCGGCACGTATTCCGCTCTCCAACGGTCCCACATACGATCGGCTAACACATGCGACCGCTTATAGATGTCTTGCAAAGCCTCTGCGTCGTCTCCTGCCTTGGGTCCCAAACCTGCGTACGTCAACGGCCGTGAATTTACAAAGTCCTCCGCTTCGACCAGTGTAGTCAGCAGGACCTCATCCGTCAACATCCGACATCGTTCAACACGGCCAGTGCTGCGTCTACGGATCGAACTATTCGCTGCCAAACGCCTCCCATGTGGGGCGCGCTTGGTGGATTGAAATTCCACCGAGTTCGAGCATCCGTCATCGCTTCTTCGCATTCTCCATCTGTCTTCCGTATTACCTCCTTACTCGCTCCCTGAAAATTTGTCGCGTTGTCGGAATAAAATTCAACCGGTTTGCCTCTGCGACACACAAAACGTCGAATCGCCATCAGACACGCCTGCGTCGTCAAGCTGTGTGCCACTTCCAGGTGAATCGCTCTTGTTGTCAGGCACGTAAAGTGACAGATCCATCGCTTTTCTGACTACAGCCGTGACCATGATCGAACCGTAATAGTCCACGCCGGTGAAGCTGAATGTCCTAATCCACGCCAGGGGAAGAGGTGCCATTCACGGAACCTTTGGAGCACATTTCCTTGTCCTACACCACATGCAAGCTTTCACCACCGCCATTAATTCCGCTCGAAGATTCGGAATTTGAAAGTCCTGTCGGATCTCTTTGACAACAGTCTACAAAATTTCGTGGACCGCTTGCTGATGATAATACATTATGAAACTTCCGGGTAATGAGATGCTTTTTTAGCAGAATAACCGGAAACCGGAGTTCAAGCGTGATCGGGTGGTGGCCGATCGATGAGAGAATGTGCATGTTGAGGCTCAAAGGTCGGTTCTTCAACTTCAGCATAATAAACGTCATTCCGGAAGCACTGATGATGGTGATGATTTTACGCGCAGCTCGAACACTAGTACGACAGCCACCCAAGCCATGACGTCAAAATCATCATAGGAGATCTAAACGCTCTGGTTGGCCAGAAGGAGGAATTCAGACCTACTATTGGAAAGTTTAGCGCCCACCAGCTGACGAACGAAAACGGCTTACGACCAATTGATTTCGCCGTCTCTAAGAATGTGGCTCTTCGTAGCACCTACTTCCAGCACCGCCTTCCATACGGAAACACCTGGAGATCACCACAGTAGACAGAATCACAAATCGACCACGTTCTGATGGACGGCACTTCTCCGACATTATCGACGTCAGGACATTATCGTGGCGCTAACATCGACTCTGACCACTATCTGGTGATGGTTAAACTGCGCCCAAACTCTCCGTCGTTAACAACGTACGGTACCGACGGCCGCCCCGGTATTACCTAAAGCGGCTTAAGCAACCGGATGTCGCAGCAGCATACGCGCAGTGAAAGGTTTCGGATCAGCCAGGAAGAATGCGTGTATTCAGTTTGATGTTTACATTTGGAATGAAAAAATAAAGATGGTTGCCAATCGGCCACTTCGATCAGCACAGTGCCGTAGTCAAGGGATAGGGGCGCAACAAGCGCAGTGGTTGCCAACTCAACACCCCTGCTCAACCACAGCATGTCTTGAATCCTATCTTGGAGCGCAACCCCTTGAAGGAGGCCGTCGGAAGGCCTTTGGTCATCAAATCACCCTGTTGCTCGGATGAGCGCACGAACTCGATGTGGATCTTACCTTGCTGTACCAAATCACGCAGGAAGTGAAACTTTGTATCTACGTGCTTCAGTCTCTTGCAATCTCGTTCATCCTCAGCAATCCTGATCGTTGACTGATTGTCTTCATAGACCGGAATCGGTCCCTCCAAACACCTTCCTAAATCCTGCAGCACTCGAACCATCCACATTGCGTGACATACAGTTGTACACAACGCAGAAAGTTCCGCTCCCGTAGAAGAGAGTGCAACTGTTTGCTGCTTCCTGGTAATCCAGCTGATCATACAACCATACATCTTGAAGATACCTCCAGTCACTGATCTTCGATCTACCAAATCATTCGCCCAATCTGCATCGCAAAATATCTCGAACAGTGGTGCATCTTCGCTCAGCCTGTATACCAAACCTACGTCTAGTGTTCCTTTGATGTACCGCAGCGCTCGTTTTAAATGAACCCAGTGTTCATCGGTCGGGCATGATTGAAATTGGCTAAAGTAGTTGGTTGCCGCTGACAAGTCCGGTCTGGTCGTCAGGGACGCATACATCAGACAGCCAACTAATTCGCGATATGGTTTCGACGTCCTTTGGTGTTCCTCTCCCTTCTTCAATCGCAGACGATTTTCTATCGGCGTCGAAACCGCCTTGCACTCGGTTATCCCAAATCGTTCCAACAGCCTTTCGAAATATCCACGCTGACTTATCTTCAGCACACCTGCCTCAATATCACGGTCGATGTTCATCCCTAAAAACTGTCGAACTTCGCCATCATCGGTCATCTCAAATTCTGCGGCTAGCTTCCTCTTCACAGCCTTCAGAATCTTCACCGATGATCCAACCAACAAAATATCGTCGACATAGAGCACTAAAATCACCATCTGCTTGCCTACACCACGCGTGTATAGGCACGGATCGTTTTCGCTCCGAACAAACTCAAGTTTCTCCACGAAACCGTTAAACCTCTCGTTCCAGGTACGCGAAGCCTGCTTCAGTCCATATATCGATCGATTCAGCCGGCACACTAATCCGTTTCCTTGGTCAAAACCTTCCGGCTGGGTCTTATACACTTCTTCCATTAGCTCGCCATTCAAAAACGCGGTTTTGACGTCCATATGATGGACCAACAACCGCTCTCGGCCAGAACCGCTCGCGGGATGTCGAGCTTCGCCACCGGAGAATAAGTTTCCGAGTAGTCGAATCCTTGTTTCTGGGTAAAACCCTTCGCAACGAGCCGCGCCTTGTTCTTATCAGCGCTGCCTGGACCACCTTCCTTCACTTTGAACACCCATTTGCAGGTGACGGTCGATCGCCCCTCTGGAAGCTTCACCAAAGACCACGTGTTATTCCGCATCATAGATTTCATCTCGTCATCGATCGCAGCTTCCCATATCTTCCAATCGTCTCGCTTCTTCAATTAGTCGATCGAACCTGGAATGTTCTCCACAAAATTCATCGCACTGAGGGCGAATCCAGCGTACTCCTTGTCGAAATCCCGGTGCCAAACCGGCGACTTCTTCTTCCGTTTGGGTCTTCCTTCTACCGCTTCGTCCAAAAATTCCGCTTCTTCATCCTCTTCCAGACTTCCGTATTTATCAGATTCCGAAACTTCATCCACTTTTTCCGATACAACATCTCCTTCTGGACCAACATTTTCATCATCCGATGGATATTCAGCCGGTTCGACATCATTTTCGTCCTTTTCAAGGCCTCCGCGTTAACTCTAGGCAGTTTCACGAACTGATCCGCTGACTTCTTCATCACATCAACAGTTTCGATGAAATCCACATCTCGTGCTGTGACGATCTTCCTCTTAACCGGATCGAAATCACGATACCCATTATGCGAATACCCCAGAAAGATACCGTTCCAAGCTTCGGCATCTAGCTTTTTTCTCAGCTCCTGCGGCACATGAACGAAAACTCTGCTTCCGAAGGCTCGAATATTTTATACATTCGGCTTTCGCGACTCCCATTTCTTGAGGCGCTCGCGTACTCGCCTCCATTGTCGCACCTTAGGCGCGAAATCCTCCGATCAAACTTCGCTGTAACAAGAGCCTCATATTCCTTGAAACACTGCATTAGCTCGTCAATCAAATAAACCATAGCAAAATGGCTCCATTCGTCCGTAAACGTAACGAAGTATTTCTTCCCGAATAGCCCTTCCGGCGTCACAGGGCCGCACACGTCGGTGTGTACTAGTTCGCGACGCTTACCATCACGCGACGAAAACGGCTTTCTCGTTTGCTTACCGACGAGACACGATTCACACAAGATTGTTGAAATAAAACGACTACAAAACAAGGCTATTCCGCTCCACACCGCAGGCTACTGACTGATATCGCTACAAGCCAGCTCCTCTCTTTTATTTCATGTCTGGGTAAAGATATCTACAATTCATTCACTTAAAATACTAGCTCTACAATTCTTACCCATCGACATCTCCACTGCAGGGTGTGTGATGTACCTGCTTTCCAACACTCCTCCTCATCACACAACCTCCGAACCGCCATCTGCCATCCGAGCTCTCTTGTCCACTAAGCTCCTCCTGGCACCGAGCTCCAGCTACTGAACTCCTCCTTGTCGAGCTTCTCCTGGCCAGTTGCACCAACGTCCTCTTGGTCAATCGCACCGTCCTACGAGCTCCTCCTGACTCTCGAGTTTCTCCAGCTCTTCCAAGCTCGTCGTCCGATCAGCCAGCATCCGCACCTTCAGCCTCGTTCTCAGCATCTTGGCCTCCAACTTTGGGCATCTCGTCCAAGCCACCTTCCGTCCAGACTCCACCTTCCCTCCAGGCTCTACCTCCTCACCGAGATTCTGCCTCCTCGTCTAGGCCATGTCTCTTCGTCCAGGTGCTTCCTCGTTGTCCCTCATTGAAGCAGCCTCAGCGTCCTCCAGGCGTTCCTGGGCCCATAACCTGAAAACGCACTTCTTCCCATAGCGTTTGCCAACACGATCTTACAATATGTTTACTTAAAATACTACCTCTACAATTCTTACCCATCGACATCTCCACTGCAGGGTGTGTGATGTACCTGCTTTCCAACAGAGATCACACTTTTGTCCCCACCGGCGTTCACTGATAGTCCCGAAACCATTTCGTTTCTCATCAGGCACTTCAGGCTCTTCTCATTCAGATGGCCATATCGCCGATGCCAAAGTTTCATATTCTTTTGGATTCGACCGCAGGTCAATAACGATGATTTATCCGCACTGTTCTTTTCCGAATAAAAGTCAAGTTCGTAAAGTTTGTTACGCAATGCACCACACGCGACGATTTCGGATGCACGATAGATTTTTGCTTTCCCACACTCAAAAACGACGCGCATACCTGCCTGCTCTACCTTCAGCACTGAGAACAGGTTACAGCGCAAACTCGGCACATACAGTGCATCCTTGATAGTGCAATCAATGGACTTACCTTTTACGATTGATACTACCTGTATCGCACCAGAGTGCTCCGCGACAATCGTCTCGCCATCCTTCGCCACAGCTATTTCGATAGGCTTCTCCAAGCGACGCAGTTCGTTGAACAAATTTCGGTCGCGCACCAGATGATCTGTTGCCCCGGAGTCGATAAACCACCTCGTCCGGTTTGTTTTGTTCGCAGCAATCCCATCGCTTACACCGACAAAACATACGCCTCCTCGATCGCTTGAATCCGCAACGTTTGCCTTCGAATTTGGTCGCTTCTGGTTGGACTGCTTCTTCTTTTTCTCGGGGCAGTCCACTAGCTTGAGTCCATCCTTGTGACAGCCGAAACATTTCAGCGGCTTCTTCTTCCTTCCTCCGAAAAACGCAGCGTCACTGTTCGATGCGGATGACGATAGAAGAGTGCATGGTGACGTTACGAAAAATTCTCCTTCTCTGTCCCTCTTTCATCACGCTCAATTGAATGTCCTGCTCTTTGACACTCACTGCTGGAATTGTTTAGATTTTTTTAAATGGAGTTGATATTTACTGCTGGAATTGTTGACATTTGTTTATATAAAGTTTTGAGGTTAGCTTAGGCGTGCAACGATCTATTCACCACCTTTCCTCTTTATCTCCTTGTCCAAGAGTCTGCACTTGACGAATTCGATCAACAAATTTTCTTCGGGCATTGTTTCTAGCGCAGTCACCACTCCTGCATACGAGGATCCGAGCGTAAGAAGAAGATGGCACACCACATCCAAAGCCTCCAGCTGAGCACCGGTCGCGCGATACTCTCGCACCAACTTGTCGAACTTTAAAAAATGCTGCTGCAGTGTTCCGCCCTCGAACCAGGTCCGTCACACTCGGGCTCAGATTAGGTACCACTTCTAGTACTGCATTTCGTCCCTCGGTAGTGCAAAAGGTACCCAAGTTTGACAGATCGCAGTACACTTTTCACGGCATTCTAGATTACCTTATGAGCCATAAAATTTTGGGCAACTGCAAGGGACATGGAGGTCTTTAATTTGTCTTTGCTCGAACCGAATCGATAACATCTCCCGCTTAAGGTGCATCCTGTTGGCGATGCTCCGGCGTTCAAACACCCGGTGCAGTGCGTCCCAAATGTCCTTCGGCGTCTTCTTTTCCTGGATGTATTCCAGCTGCGAGTCGTGAATCCTCGATATCAACAGCGATTTGCAGCGACGGTCCATTTTCATCCGATCCTCCCTCGCTTTCTTCTTCTGGGTTTTCACCGCTTCCGTGTCAGCCGGTTCCTCTTTCAGCTCCTCCACATCCGCCACATTATTCTGCACGCACTCGGATAACTCTCGCTCTTCGAGAAGCACTTGCATGCGAAATTTCCATGCAGCGAAATTAGAGCCATCAAAGAGTGGCAACAACACACGGTTCGAACTTTCTACCAGCATTTTGCAGATCACTCCCGAAAACTACTTTCGCTAAAACGTTACCTGGGCCAATAACCTGAAAGGTTTCGGATCAGCCAGGAAGAATAACACAACACGTTTTAATTAGTAATGAAATGTTTAGAAACGCGTGTATTCAGTTTGATCACAGACAAACAGACGTCACACTCTCACCGATGTCCATCGACCACCTTTTAAACGGCCGATTCAAATATATGGTAGGTGGCCAATCCACCACCCGCAGCGCTCGCATCGTTTTTGTTCGCGTTTGACGTTTACACACTACCGCCATCTGTTGGTCCATCGGCCAAACACACCGATTTTAGCATTGGGCGTACATGTCATCGTGACTATGATTTTGATCGGGATTTGTTCTAAGTGTTACGTCTGTTTGTCTGTGGTTTGATGTTTACATTTGGAATAAAAAAATAAAGATGGTTGCCAATCGCCCACTTCAATCAGCACAGTGCCGTAGTCAACGGATAGGGGCGCAACAAGTGCAGTGGTTGCCAACCCAACACGCAGCACCTCGAGGCTGCATTATCGGAAAAGGGTGAGCTGGATGAAGCCCCTCTTGAGGACTGCTGGAGAACTGTGAAGGCAGCCATCAACAATGCAGCTGAGAGCAACGTCGGGTACGTGGGACGCAGTCAACGGAACGATGCTGTTTGATAATGTGTCAATGTTTACCAACACGGAGAAAGTTCTCGAAAATTGCAATGTGAAGCCCAGAAAATCGCTGCGCACGTGGTGATCGATCTTTGCCATATTCTGTTCAAGTGATGATAAACTCATGTTGCGGAATAAAATTGTTGCAACAAGAATACAAGGTGACAATGTCTTTGTTGCTGCGTGTAGAGTGACAATTGATTCACTGAGCACGGGCAGTCATGCTGCAGCAAGAAACCCGGCAGAACGTGGAGCGTTATAGACGGAAACGGCAACAAAAAAATGCCGCCTCGAGAAGACGGAGTGCGAGGAAATGGAACAGCTGGGCCGGTCGCAAGAAACACTTAAGTTCTATCAGAAGCTCAACGCATCCCGCAACGGCTTCATCCCGCGAACCGAGATGTGCATTTTGACGGACAAGCGTGAGGTTATCGAAAGGTGGAAGCAGCACTTTGACGAGCACCTGAATGACGCTGAGAGCACAGGGAATGAAGAATGGGACAACGGAGGAAATGCCTTCGTCGGTACTGCGGAGGATGGAAATCAACCAGCCCCCACTTTGAGGGAGGTTAAGGATGCCATTCACCAGTTCAAGAACAATAAAGCTGCTGGTAAGGATGGTATCGGAGCTGAACTCATAAAGATGGGCCCGGAGAGGCTGACCATTTATCTGCACCGGCTGATAGGCACAATCTGGGAAACAGAACAGCGAAGTAGTGGAAGGAAGGGGTAATATGCCCCATCTACAAAAAAGGCGACAAGTTAGATTGTGAGAACTTTCGAGCGATCACCATTCTAAATGCGGCCTACAAAGTATTATCCCAGATCATCTTCCGTCGTCTGTCACCTGTAGTAAACGAGTTCGTGGGAAGTTATCAAGCCGGCTTCGTTGACGGCCGATCGACAACGGACCAGATCTTTACTAGTACTGTACTGCTTCTTTCAAAAATGTCGTGAATACCAGGCCCAACGCATCACCTTTTCATCGATTTCAAGGCGGCTATCGTATGCCGTATGTATGTGTATAGTAAATCATGGACGAGAACAGCTTTCCCGGGAAGCTCACGAGACTGATAAGAGCGACGATGGAAGGTGTGCAAAGTTGTGTAAAGCTTTTAGGCGAACATTCCAGTTCGTTTAGATCCCGCCGGGAACAACGACAGGGTGATGGACTTTCGTGCCTGTTGTTCAATATTGCGCTAGAAGGTGCTATGTGGAGAGCCGGGCTCACCAGCCGGGGTACGAATTTTACGAGATCCTGTCAATTTGTTTGCTTCGCGGATGATATGAACATTGTCGGCCGAACAGTTGGAAAGGTGGCAGAGCTGTACTGCCCATAAACGCATAATTCTCCCATGTGAATAGGAATCCAAGCAAACATGAGACTGACATGTGTTTGTGGGCAGTGAACACCCGCCTGAAACGCGAGGTAGCAAAAGTTTGACTGGTGGTGAATGCGTCTAAGACAAAGTACATGATAGCTGGTGGGGCCAAGCGCGACAGGGCTCGCCTAGATAGCAGTTTTATGATAGACGCGGATACCTTCGAAGTGGTCGACGAGTTCGTCTACCTTGGATCCTTGCTGACGGCTGACAATATCGTTAGCCTTGAAATACGAAAGCGCATCATCAGTGGAAGTCGGGCCTGCCTCCACAAGAAGCTGCGGTCAAAAAAGATTCACACCCACACTAAATGTATCATGTACAAAACTCTCATAAGGCCGGTAATCCTCAACGGGCATGAAACGTGGACGATGCTCGAGGAGGACTTGCAAGCACTTGGAGTCTTCGAACGTCGGGTGCTTAGGACGATCTTCGGCGGTGTGCAGGAGAACGATGTGTGGCGGCGAAGGATGAACCACGAGCTCGCCCAACTCTACGGCGAACCCAGTATCCAGAAGGTGGCCAAAGCTGGAAGGATACGATGGGTAGGGCATGTTGCAAGAAGGCCGGACAGCAACCCTGCAAAGATGGTGTTTGCTTCGTATCCGGTTGGTACAAGTAGACGTGAAGCGCAACGAGCTAGGTGGGTGGATCAAGTGCGTATCGATTTGGCGAGCGTGTGGCAGAACCGAGAGATGCGGCCACGAACCGAGTATTGTGGCGTGAAATTGTTGATTCAATGTTATCTGTTTAGATGTAAACTAAATAAATGAATGAACGGAGTTCAAGCGGGAGGAACGAACTCGTGTCGCTCTGCCTTCCATCCTCAGCCCACCGTCATCTTTCAAAAACGGGCTGACGCAGTACAGGCGGCTGCACTTCTCGATCGATTGCCACTCGCTGTGTGGTACTTGACGGTTCTTCACCATCGTCTTCACTTCTTCCTAGTAAGAATCGGCCACCGATAGGCTTCCGCTCGCTGATGCTCTACTCGCTTTAGTGGAACTGCGCAGTGGGCACACTAGATGGTCCGTCCATCGTTCTTCCGGCTGGTACAGAAAACTTGAACCGCAAAACCACGGTCCATTCGAGTCCAGACTACTTCCACTCTTCCATTTCGTCAGATCGTCCGCGATGTTACTTCTTGTCGCTATCCAACGCCACTCGTTGTACTTCGTGAGGCTCAACATCTCGCCGATCCGAAACGCCACGAAAGGCTTGTACCGCCGCTGCTTCGAATGGATCCAGGAGATGACGGTTCTTGAATCCGACCAGATGAACCTTTGTTTGATGTCAACCGAGTGTGCCTCGATGACCGTCTGCAACAATTGCGACCGGATCGCCGCCGCTTGCTGCTCTAGCCTCGGAATGGACATCATTTTTAACGGAGCAACCTTCGACCTCGCCAAGTTGTAGCGTACCATAATCCACGGACCTCGACCCATGAAAATAGTAGTATAGAATCTTCACCTTTTCAATCTCCGGTTGATGAGCTATCCCGCTTCTCGCAGCTTCCGTCGTCGCACGGATGATCCCAGTCGCTGCCACTACGTCACAGATCATGGATCAGTATTTTCCCGTGGATCACGAATGTTGCCAGCAGACCACCATAAGAGTCCGTATTATAATTTCGGGTGGGAATCCTGAAAAATCACTGGGAGAATTCCTGGAGTTTTTCTATGAGGAATGTGTAGACCAATGAAATAAACGCTACTTTGTTACCAAACGACTAAAGATAGTTCCGCGTCTGAAATATGCATAAAATCCAGGCTTCTTTCATAATAATGTACAATTTAGTATTAACAAATCTATTGCTATTATGTCGGTGTGTTTATTTAGCTGCCATTGCGATACAAGTAAACCACATTAACTATAATGTTCCAGGTTCTGTCGATATCCTTGCTCTCCGCGCACTCGATGATGTACTACTGCATTATTGATGGCTTCATGATGATCTTTAGAGCAAATTCCAGCCGTTTCACCTCATCCGACACTGCTGTCACAAGATGTGAGATGGCGATATCTAGTTGATCTAGTTGTGACGTTATACCGGTGCAGACGTCGGTACTATGAGCATTTACGGATGTTCCTTAGTATAATATTTGGTGTGAACATAGGTTCAACAGATTTAACTCTAATTACGATAATGAGTCGTTACATGTCGACACAAACAATTGCTAAAAATATAAATTGAATTTGAACAGTTAAAGCAACGAAGTGAGCTTTTTAAAAAATGTAAGCTGGTACCGTGTGCTGAACTTTCTGCCGCAAATATGGCATTCGTGAATTTTCGGCCCGTGTACTTGTGTTCTGTGCCAACTCAGTGATCTTCTCCGCGTGAACGCTTTCCGGCATATATCGCAAAAGTAGGGCCCATCAGCGTGTGCATCATCAGACGGCGGTTGGCGAATACGGTTTGGATCGTGAGTTAAAATATGCCTTTTTAGTGTGTACCTGAAAGACAAAAACAAAATGGACGACTGTTCAGCACAATTGAAAAAAAAAATGATAATTTTCTACGAAACTTACTGAAATGTGAACGGCTTTCCACATACGTCACATTCAAAATTTTTAGAACCATGTATTATGAGATGAGCTTTTAGTAGTCGTCTATTCCGGAATGATTTGTTGCATTCTTTACATTGCAATGCTTCTTTGGCTTTCGCTGAAATATTATATGTATAAATGTGAGAACTAGATGGAATCACTTTCTTGTATGCTGATTTCCTCAGCTCAAACTGGTTGATTACTATTTTCTATCAATTAAAAAAAATAAACATAGGTAAAAATGCTTGTATGAAATTTAATTTTCAGTGTACACTCTGTTTTGTAAATACAATTAACTCTTCCTTACTCGATATTATTTTGTATCTCGATATCAGATTAGAGAACCATAGTAAAAGTTGGGTTCCATGGCTACCTCGATAATCCCTTGAATCGCAGATGCACTGATTTTGTGTTCTGTAACACGATACCTCATAGTAGAAGCATTAGCCGTACACGGGAAAAACTTCTGTGGTAACAATTACTATTTTAGCTGACTACGCCCATTCTTGAAACTACCATGGAATTTCGGACCAATTTACTATGTTTACGGTACATCCCACCACATTACTGGCATATTTGACAGAAATAATTTACAACAATCTGATTTCGAAAACAGACATGGTAAAATCAAGCGCATTTCTGGTCTGCTGAAAATTGCCGGTGCGAGCGCTTAAGTTAACCCCCTAAAATGGTAGTTTTTACCGTGCAATTTTTTTGTGTGTAGAAGGCCAATGTCGGGACTGTTCGTGTGACCAACATCTAGTTTGCCACGCTCTGACAGACTGAGTACCGGGTCTATAAGTGTCAAATCAAATTTTTCAACATTCTCTATAACATGGCACAAAACAAATAATCAATATCTTCAATAGTAAGTATTAATATAATAATTCTATTTTGTGATAACAGCGCCACTAGCGTTCTACTACTTATATTTCTATTTACCTCCCTAACTCGATGGTCAAATGTCATAGATGTATGTATTGCTGTGTGCATTTGAGGTGCAAATCTTTACTAAATGTCTTTCAAATGCGGTAAGACAAAACAATCAATGGACACCTAGCAACGATTACACACATCACCGCCAACCTAGCATAGAAAAGCTTACTTTGACATCGGATTGCCTGTGGAAAATCTGACCGCGTTTGGTGTTCCCGCATTTGATATTTGCGTTTCAAACGCACACACCAATACAATACTGCAGCAGTTTTCATATCGTGCTCCGCGATAGGTTTGAAAATTTATACCAATGCTTTGAAATATCTCAATTTTTTGCTTTAAAATACAGCTTTTAATATAATTATATTACCCAACTAAGTCATACCTAGAATTCAAGTGTACACATTTAGAGAACAAAACACCCGACCGCACTGCAAATTTGATCGATTAGTTACACCACCACTCTTATTTTCTCTAGATCTGTGCTCTTGTACCGTTTTGACTCATATTCCGAACACTTAAGGCCAACAGTGACTTCAAATGCATCTGATGGGCATAAATTGGCTAATATTCGTGTAAATTTTAATTTCTTCGCAAAGTCTAACTGTTAGCTGTTGGGTGTATCGATAATATTTTTTTTTTTTTTTTTTTTTTTTTTTTTTTTAATTTCTTTATTAGTATCATTCCAAACATTACATTCATTTCTTATATCTAGGTGTTCTGTGTTATTAGACAACACTATCATCCTAATTTGGTAAAACAAATTTAAGATTTAATTAACATTTTGTTAACAACATATTACATTTCATTTGCCGTGGCAGTTCAGTTTTTTTACAGGTGAGTTGATTTCACCTGCTTATAAGAGAAAAAAAAACGTTTTTAATATACTTAACCTAACTTAACCTAAACATATAACGCATTAATCGTGGTAATAGAAGATTGTAACGATTTTTGCCTGAAATTATTAATGATTGTATTTGACATTTGTTCCAATGTTTCAACATTGGATATTCTATGTAACTCATTGGTACTATACCAGGGAGGAAGCCTCAGAATCATTTTCAAAATTTTATTTTGAATTCTCTGTAGAGCTTTCTTCCTGGTATTACAACAGCTAGTCCATATTGGTACAGCATACAACATGGCTGGCCTGAAAATTTGTTTGAATATCAAAAGCTTGTTCTTAAGACAAAGTTTTGATTTTCTATTAATAAGGGGATAGAGACATTTTACATATTTATTACATTTGGCTTGAATGCCCTCAATGTGATTTTTGAAAGTTAAATTCTTATCTAGCATGAGCCCTAGATACTTAACTTCATCTGACCAATTTATTGGAACCCCTCTCATCGTGACAACATGTCTACTTGAAGGTTTCAAATAAAGAGCTTTTGGTTTATGTGGGAATATTATTAGTTGAGTTTTGGAAGCATTAGGAGAAATCTTCCATTTTTGCAAGTATGAAGAAAAAATATCCAAACTTTTTTGCAATCGACTACAGATGACACGCAGGCTTCGTCCTTTGGCGGAGAGGCCTGTGTCATCCGCAAACAAGGATTTTTGACATCCCTGAGGTAACTCAGGTAAGTCAGATGTGAAAATATTGTATAATGTTGGTCCCAAAATGCTGCCTTGAGGAACACCAGCTCTTACAGGAAGTCTTTCAGATCTGGAGTTCTGATAATTAACCTGAAGTGTACGATTTGACAGATAACTTTGAATTATTCTAACAATGTATGTTGGAAAATTAAAGTTTTTTAATTTTACAATCAAACCTTCATGCCAAACACTGTCGAATGCTTTTTCTATGTCTAGAAGAGCAAGACCAGTAGAATAGCCTTCAGATTTGTTGGAACGGATCAAATTTGTTACACGTAAAAGTTGATGAGTGGTCGAATGTCCATGGCGGAATCCGAACTGTTCATTGGCAAACATTGAATTTTCGTTGATGTGAACCATCATTCTGTTCAAAATAACCTTTTCAAAAAGTTTACTGATGGAGGAAAGCAAACTGATTGGACGATAGCTAGAAGCTTCTGCAGGATTTTTGTCTGGTTTTAAAATTGGAACAACCTTAGCATTTTTCCATTTGTCAGGAAAATATGCTAATTGAAAACATTTGTTAAATATATCAACTAAAAATGATAAGCTACTTTCTGGAAGTTTCTTGATGAGGATGTAGAAAATTCCATCATCGCCAGGAGCTTTCATGTTTTTGAATTTTTTAATAATAGTTCTCACTTCTTCCAAATCAGTCTCCCAGGCATTTTCGAAAACGTTCTCTTGATTGAGAATATTTTCGAACTCCTGAGTAACTTCATTTTCAATTGGACTAGTAAGTCCTAAATTAAAATTGTGCGCACTTTCAAACTGCATAGCAAGTTTTTGAGCTTTTTCGCAATTAGTTAGTAATAATTTGTTTTCCTCTTTCAATGCCGGTATTGGCTTCTGAGGTTTTTTTAAGATTTTCGATAATTTCCAAAAGGGCTTAGAGCCAGGGTCCAATTGAGAAATTTTATTTTCAAAATTTTTGTTTCTTAATTGAGCAAAACGTTTCTTGATTTCTTTCTGCAAATCCTGCCATATAATTTTCATAGCAGGATCGCGAGTGCGTTGAAATTGCCTTCTCCTCACGTTTTTAAGACGGATCAAGAGTTTAAGATCATCGTCTATAATCACGGATTCAAATTTTACTTCACATTTTGGAATTGCAATGCTCCGGGCTTCAACAATGGAATTTGTTAAAGTTTCAAGAGCATTGTCAATATCAAGTTTAGTTTCTAAAGAAATGTTAACATCAAGATTAGAGTCAACATACGTTTTATATATATTCCAGTCGGCTCGTAAATAATTGAAAGTGGAGCTGATAGGATTGAGAATCGCTTCTTGGGATATTTGAAATGTAACAGGGACATGATCAGAATCAAAATCAGCATGAGTAATCAGTTGGCTACAAAGATGGCTAGAGTCGGTTAAGACCAAATCAATCGTAGATGGATTTCTAGAAGAGGAAAAACATGTGGGGCTATCAGGGTATTGAATTGAGAAATATCCTGAAGAGCACTCATCAAATAAAATTCTGCCGTTGGAATTACTTTGAGAATTATTCCATGACCGATGTTTGGCATTAAAGTCACCAATGACAAAAAATTTTGACTTATTGCGAGTCAATTTACGCAAGTCAGTTTGGAGCAAATTAACTTGCTGCCCAGAGCATTGAAAAGGCAAATAGGCAGCTATGAAAGTATATTTACCAAACTGTGTTTCAACAGAAACACCTAAAGTTTCAAAAACTTTAGTTTCAAATGATGAAAACAGTTGATGTTTTATACGCCTATGAATGATGATTGCAACTCCCCCACATGCCCCATCAAGTCGATCGTTACGATAAACGAAAAAGTTAGGATCTCTTTTTAGTTTAGATCCAGGTTTTAAATACGTTTCGGTAATAACTGCTATATGCACGTTATTAACCGTAAGAAAATTAAACAGCTCGTCCTCTTTACCATTCAGAGAACGAGCATTCCAATTTAAAATATTTAAATTATTATTTGGATCCATTAGAAAAACGTAATCCAATAACAATTTGATTGGTAAATTTTACACCTACTTGGACTGCTTCAGTCATAGTGGTGGCTTTGAACATTGCATCAATCATAAGATTCAATTGTTCAGTTAGAAAATTAAAATCAGAGGCAGACATGTCATGTGATTTCCCATTGGAATTTCCGGTAGACGAAGAAGCGGAGTTACCTGTGGCGGTAGGGTTTTTTCCATTTGATTTGAAACAAGTAGAATCGGTACCCATGGATCGAACAGGGGAGGAGTTCGAATTTCCTGCTACGATATCGGCAAAGGATTTACCGTGGGTAGATACATTCGAAATTGAAAGATTCGAACGGCTACCCGACGGATTAAAATTAGTTTGTGAATGAGCATGATTATGATCTTCCTGATGGGTATGATTCATGATCAAGCGATCGTTAACTGAAAAATGAGCATTGTTCGATACTCTACCAGGCAAATTCCGGAAACGACCGTTATCGTAACGGATATTATCTTTCATCTGCCTGGCACGAGCCTCAATGACCCTTTTGCGTGAAGGACAATTCCAAAAATTGGACTTATGGTTAGCCCCGCAATTACAGCATATGAATTTTGTGGTATCTTCCTTCACTGGACAGACGTCTTTGGCGTGAGAAGAACCTCCGCAAATCATGCATTTAGCATCCATGCGACAATTTTTTGTACCATGACCCCACTTTTGGCACCGACGGCACTGAGTGGGGTTCTGGTAATTTCCTCCAGGTTTCTGGAAATGTTCCCATGTCACACGGACATCGAACAAAAGTTTTGCTTTTTCTAAAGCTTTAATATTATTTAGTTCTTTTTTGTTAAAGTGAACTAAATAAAATTCTTGAGAAAGCCCTTTCCGACCAATGCCAGATTGGGTTCTCTTTTTCATAATGATTACTTGGACTGGAGAAAATCCAAGTAAATCATTTATTCCATTTTTGATCTCTTCAGGTGATTTATAGTCACTTGAGAGACCTTTCAAGACAACTTTGAACAAACGTTCAGTTTTGTCGTCATAAGTAAAAAATTTATGCTTCTTCTCTTCAAGATGTTTGAGAAGAAGTTCACGATCTTTAAGAGTTTCCGGCAAAACGCGACAGTCTCCTTTCTTTGCGATTTGGAAGGAAACCTTGATTCCTCTAATGGAGTTCAAGATCTCCTGCCTAAATCCCGCAAATTCGGAACAACTGACCACGATAGGCGGCACTCTTTGCTTCCTCACTTGAATCAAAGAGCCTGGGCTAGAGGCTGCTTCGATTTGGTGTTCGGAAAATTTGTCTAGAGCATCGAACTGATTGCTCATTTCGATACAATTATTCATTTCACCCTTGGAAGAAACTTCGCATTCCGGGGAAGCGTCCTTTCTTCCATTCTTGCCACGTGTAGTGACAGTTTTAAAACCCACTTTTTTGGAAGGAAGTAGTGAATTCAGAGATTCACCCTTCCTTTTGTTTGTTGTTGATACCATGTTTAGTTAATAAACGAAAGAAGACGTGACCTTCGAGAGGTTTTTTTCCCAAGACGGTGTCCAAGAAGGATTACCACCGCTAACTTTCGCCAACGGGTCCAACGAAAAATCGAAGGCACGGGTCCAAACAAGGATCGTAAAGGGATCAATAGTAGAAAAAATAGTACTGAAAAGTACTGTTTTAGTAGCACTGAAAAGTACCGTTTTTAATTTTAGCACTGAAAAGTACTGTTTTTGTAGCACTGAAAAGTACTGTTTTATTGCTTTAGGTAGTTTTTAAAAAAAACTTCCAAGAGCAGAGAGAATTCGTGTACGCACAGCACGAAGGTACGATGCGCACTGTATCGATAATAATGTTGATTTAATTAGTTCTAGTATTGTTTTTACGTAAAAGTATGGAACAACATCTTGATTCAAATTCCGAACAGCACGAATAAATCATATTCAAATGAATAATTTTGCATATCAATTTATCTTAACTTGTTCTACTGACCTCAAACTAGAGAATCATCACTACTCCCGTGGTATAAAATAGATTAGAAGACGTTTAAATTGAATTGCAAATGACTGCATTTCTTTCTAATGTGGTGACATATTTCAGCGAAACATTTCAACCAAATCGCCATACAAAAACCGAGTGTTCGGAATTTGAGACAAAACGGTAAATGAAGTGGTATTAAGTCATCTTCGCCTTATGTTGTTTTGGATGACGTAAAACAGTTTTTATGAGTTTTATACATACGGTGTCCAAATCAAGATCATTATTAAATTTTCACATACCTCGTTTATTTCTAAGAAAACGTTTAACATATGGGTTAAGATTCTGTCGGGGAAAACTTCCCTATACATTTTGTATAAGTTTAAGATGCAAATTTAAGATATAAAATTAGATTGTCTTGAATTTATTATGAGAAACCACTCTTAAAGTTGAAAAAAATTCAATTTACCGACATAATATTTTAAAACTGGTTAGGTGTGAAATTTTGTCGAGACACTTAACCTCATCGAAAAAATATTTGAAGAACATGCTTCATCAAGAGTTATCGAAATTTTGATAGCGTGTTACAAAATTAAGAATACATATGTCACGAGTTTTATCAAAACTATGTACATTTCCGTAAGTGCTGAACTTGTGGTTAATTCATTGAAACAAAAATATGGCGCTACAGAAATTCGCTCATTTGATCGAACTAAAAACTAAAACTAAAGTTCTAAAATTTCTTAACCAAATCAGTTCTGCCGTTTTCAAACCACGAATTTTGAAATATTTGACAAAGAACCAAACAAACTTTCATCAAGATGCCTGATTTTCACAATTTGAGCCTGAAGAAAAAAAAGCTTTCTCAACAAAACACAACGAATCTTTTCAGACTAGAATTAAAAATTTAAAAATATCATTAAGGTGAAGACAAATCGAAGCCTAACCTCAATTTCTTATCGAGCACAAATCTAGAAAAGCGAACATCCGTTTGAGCTGAGGGTCACCAACCAGGGTATGTCTCATATGGTATAATCAATTAGAGAGGCGATTGTGTCTGCAGTGGAAATATAATAGCAGGGCTGGTAGCGACTTGTTTTTTTAAATATGAACTTTAGAGACCTCATGCCTGAAAAAAGAGACCAGGCAGGACCCAAAAAGAGACCAAAATATACCAAACAATAGTTTTCGAGTTCCATTGATGATACGTTTAATTTCTTAACAGATTTATTCGAACAATCCCTTCCACTTCCAAATTTCGGTCAACCTCATAAGAAATTTTGGGGAACTTTTTCAGAAACCCTAAAATTTAGCGTAAATTTATAGTTAAAAATCTCTTGAAAAATTCACTGGTAAGTTTACTCGAATGATTTGTAATGACACATCATTCGAAGATTGGTAGTATAGTCTCATTTTCAGTTGGAGTCCAAAAATGATTCAAAAAGTTTGTCATGATCCAATTTCATATAGACATGATTGCTGCAAACCATCTTTTCAAAATGCAAACAAAATATTAAACTTCGTAGTAAACCAGTTGTTTTTTTATTTTCATCAGTGAAGGAAGTCTCAAGTCTTCCTAGGATTTTCTAAAAAAACAAATCCTTTTCTTCAAGAATGCAATTTATTTTTAAATTAGTTGACGACGGCTATGACTCCAAGGATTTTTTAGACATTCCTGCATAACTTTCGCTAAATATTTCGTTATAATTACAGAAAGGTAATAAAGAAATAGTAAAAGCCAACAGTGTCTTCAAATGCATCTCATGGGCATAAATTAGATGATATTTGTGAAACACTTGAATTTCACGTTCCGAATAGCACGAATAGATCGCATTCAAATGAATAACTTCGCAAATAAATTCATCTGAGCTAGTTTCACTGACCTTGCACTAGACAATCATCACTACTTCCGAGGCCTTGTCCGAGGCATAAAATAGATTGGAAGACGTAAAAATTGAATTGCAATGGGCCAGGAGAAGTGGATGAACTTGTTATTCATTTACTTGTCTATGGAGTTCCTATTATTTCACACAAGAATTTTATGACAAAATGATAAGCCCTTTTATTCAGTTACTTGCGACGTTTTTCTAACAGTGTAAAATCGACTCAAGTAGTGTTTTGTTTTGATTCGTGGTTAAGTCACTTTGTCTCTCCATACAATAGGGCTGCGAAAGTAGTGATTAGGTTGCAAAAGTTGAAAATCTTACTTTCGTCGTTTTGTAAATCCAAAAAATAAACGTTCTAAAAGTGAAAACCGAGTTGGTTCAGAGCGAAACGCTTAGAATTTCGTTTGCGAAACACGTAGGATCGATAAAGTATGTTTGTATACCTTTTTGACTCGAGTCTATATGAATAAGTTTTCGAGATTTATTATCATTAAGTCGCATAGAAAAACAGGTTTGTTCGGTAGAAAATTTATACATTCGCATTGCATGCTATATATATATGCACCTAGGGCAAGTGTTCCCTTAGTTGTGGGTGTTCCTATAGTCGCGGTAGTGCCGTTTTCACTGGTTTTATTACTTTAGCCACAGAACCGACACTGCCAATCGACGTATTGGCTTGTTGATACAAGGAATAGTTGAAAAGAGCATTCAAATTGCTTTAAAACTGATGAAATATTACTAAAATTGCTAAAACTTTTCTCGTTTGAACCAATAGTTGCGGTGTTTCTTATAGTGGAGGATCCCATAAGAAAACAACGGATACCGCAACTATGGGAACACAAATTGAAAATATACCGGAACTAAAGGAACAGTGTACCAATGGACCGATGCAAGTGTTCACTAATTTGACGTTTGAGCGGTGCCGAATTCACTGGTTGCCATGGTCACAGAAATAGCACGGCACCGCTTAAACGTCAAATAGTGAACCCGTGCAAAGGTCCATGGACCAATGCACGAGTTCACTAATTTGACGTTTGAGCGGTGCCGAATTCACTAGTTGCCATGGTCACGTAAATAACACGGCACCGCTCAAACGTCAATTAGTGAACTCGTGCATCGGTCCATAGTGGAGGTATTATTTTTCACTGACATGCCGTGGATTACTGCGATGAAATCATTATTCTCATTAAGTCAAAAGCCGTTTGGGGCCGTCCATAAGGGGACTATTTTGAAAATCGAACCATTTTATGTGACTCGTCTGCAGTCACTGTCGAACACAGTAGGCATGCATACTTCAGAAGTCACCCATCGACTACCATATTAATCCTGTCACATAGAGTGATAACTGTCGAATAATTCGAGTGACAGAGTCGTGTCGAGTGAAATTTTTGGTCGACAGTGACTCCAGTCGAGTCGTTTTCGATCGACTCGACTTATAAAATAGACCCCTAAATGACGTAGCATTTTTTCACTGATTTTTTACACCCCCCTCCCCCCTCGTAGCATATCGTCACAAATGCTGATACTCCCCCTTGGAAAATACGTAGCATATCAAGCACCCACCCCACCCCTCCTTGATTTTTTAATTTGTTTTCCTTAGTAACTGGGCTGAAGCAAAAAATCGGAATTCAGAAACAAAGTTAGATATAAATTACTGACTGAAATGGAAGGATGATCTAACGAATAACATTTTGATATACAGTAGCGCTCATAAGTAATTTGAGAAACAGTTTTAAATGAACATATTTCCTGTAAAAGTTACATAATTTTGGTTTCATATAGGCTCAATTGTAATACTTTTGCTGTTGTTACTATAAAAAAACAAGTGTACAACAAAATAAGTGAAAAAATAAATATGTTTGATTGGATTGATGAAGTTAACAGTAACGAGTTAGGGTAAAATATATTTTATAATACAACAATTTCGTTATATTAGAGGATTGTTTTTTTTTTAATTATTGGTTGTTAGAAAATAGATTTCTACGAAAATGATCAACAAAATATATTAAATTGAAATGGATCTGTATTATCCAAAATAAAATCCATTTAGCAATCAGTGGACAGATATAGAAAAAATTTACGATTATTACACAAATTTTTCATCTCTATTAATACTTCAGCTAAACTTCATTATCGTTTCCCAAACTGAAATAATCTGACATAACCTATAACGAAACAATCAAATAATAAAAATAAGCTTTCTTCAAATTACCGAATTATTAAAAAAAAATGGAATGACAGGGCAATTTCGATAACATTCGCATCTGTTGTCTTCATTAATATTCAGGCTATTCCATCAAGAGCATGAGTTGATTGGGTGGAGATGTGCTGCAACATTTAATGCATAATTTACGGAATAAATATCTTGTTTTAATGTAATATTTGCCAAAAAGAGGATATTTTATTCTCTTCAAGAAATAAAGCCCTAACAGAAAATATGAATAAAACTAAAACGTTTGACTTTATTTCTTGTAAACAAATGGGAAAACAATGTTCTCAAAGTCGTCAAAGCATTGATTTTAATTGATTCATTAAACTTCTATATTGTTCATTTAAAAATTCAATAATTTAGACACGAATATAATATAATATTCTCATAATTATTTAAAGCTTAAAAGAATCTGTTTGATTGCATTTATCAAAAAAATCTAAAATTTCATAGATTTTTTTCAATCTTGTCATGAATGTTTTGAAGCTCAATTATCATTTTAAAACCCAAAAAAAATTGATAAAAAATTTATTGTATGTCTTTTTTTTTCAGCACCTTTTTTTTACCAACATGATTCAAAATACTACGTCCACTAGCTAGGACCTCTCCCGCCCCTCGTCACACATCGTCACAAATCCGTGAAAGCTACGTCATTTATGGACGACCCCTTACCCCAGGCAGTTACTTCCCGTTACAACATTAACATGTACATTAATTTCGCTTCTTGAATTTTAAGCGATCAAATGAAGTTCAATCGTGCTTAGTACCTCCACTATTGGTACATCTACCCTTTATCGCCTTCACTT
This sequence comes from Aedes aegypti, assembly GCF_002204515.2. Lineage (NCBI taxonomy): Eukaryota > Metazoa > Arthropoda > Insecta > Diptera > Culicidae > Aedes > Aedes aegypti. The sequence goes on along the minus strand of NC_035108.1, from coordinate 102,144,083 downwards.
TTGTACGAAAAAAGCCTTTTCGCGACGCTTATAAGTAATTTTTTCTCATTAAAAGCCTCCAGGTGATTTATACGTGCATTTTGGTTGTCTGAGTTTGAAATCGACACTGTTCGGAATATGAGCTATGTTTGCAATTTGAGTCGAAACAGTACTCGAAGAAAGTTTGGAACGACTGCAGCACTAATTTCTGCATGAATTTCCTAGGATAAATTTTTGAAGTAACTTCGTAAAGAATCCCTGGTCTAATTTATTAAAGGCATCCTGAAAGAGTTCTTAATAGATTTCATTGAAAACCCTGACGGAATTGTTTAAACAATTCCTGGAAGAAATTGTGGAATTCTTGAAGAAATTACTATGAAGATGGTTAGAAAGATAAATGGAAAAACAACTTAGAAACTCCTCGAGAGATTCTAGGAAATCCTAAAAAAACAATAAAAAATGAAAGAATCTGTGGACAACAACTGAGAAAAGCCTAGATGAAAGCTAATGAAATCATTCCTGTAGAAATTACTGAGGGTAGTAGCGTTAGAGTGCTAAATATTTTTTCGTAATAAAATCTTGAGAAAGTCCTACAGTCATCCCTTGAGAAATCGCTGGAGGAAGTTCTGGACGAAGTCTTGGGAAAAATCCCTGGAACTATTGCTGTAGAGATCCCTGGAGAAGTTCCTGATAGTATAGTATATAAGAAACCTCTAGATAATTCATTAGAAGTATATGTGAAGAAACTTTTGAAGAAATTTAGAAAACGCCACGTAAGAATCTCTGAAGATATCTACGGAGACTTTTGGGCAGTGCTTCTGAAATCCCAATCAAAACGGTTTGTTTTCGGGACGCCGAGCATTTTTTTTTTTTTTTCGCGCGTTCTTCTGGATGGTGCTTCGGAAAGCTTAAAGGGCGAGCGACATATTCAGGATCAATCGTGTTCGATTCACGTTGTGCGAGTGTGAAGTTGGATTACAAATTGATGAGCTCGTTTCATGCTTATGATGACACATTTCTATCGTGGCAGCGTTACTTTTATGTAATTTTCATACAAACTATAACTGGTTCGTCATCATAAGTGTCGGCATAAACCCTTAAGGCTTTTTTATATAATTTCAATATTCGCATACCTGTCTTGGTAGTATCATTCTCAAAACACACCAAGCCGTTCCCATAGGGGACGTTAGCCACAAGGAAGGACGTTTCAAGTAATACTGTTTCATATGGTATGCCCTCTTCAACATCTAATCCAATATCCATCTAGTATTCATTACTTTCTTCTCCATGCTCCCTCTTACTTCGAGCAAAATAGACCGATATGCCGATAAACAAATTCAAAATATAATTACCACGGTCGATATCTTTGTATGTAAAGTTCCTAACGTTTTCAAGATTCCAGTACTAAGAATTTGATGAAACAGCGATAGAATTTTGAGCTTCCTATGTGAATTAAAAAAAAAACATCATGTTGAACTCCGATGATGGATATGGGATTCTTAGTATTTCTGTGGTATTCTCGTTATTCCGGTAGGTTTCCTGGTAGTATCCCTGGAATTCTTAGAAATTAAAATAAATTCTCAGAATAGTGGTTGAATTAAGGATTTTCTTTTACATTTTTACATCCAGACTTTCAAAGGTTTATACTATAATTAAAGATTTCCTCCGAAATCTAAACGAAACTGAATATCAAAGGAATCTAAAATTTACAAGAATTCCAAAGATTCGGACCAGAGTTTGCAGGAATCTCACTGAAATCTCAGAGATTGAAGATACTTGAATAGAAGCGTCTTGAAGATACCCGAATAATTTCAAAAGATTAATAGCCAGATCAAATACCGGATTTACAATATTCCCAAAAGAATCCCAGAATTGCTATAACAAATCTAGAATGCCTTTTGGAAACCCATAATTACTATAGGAAATCCAGAATTTCAAAGGAAATCAGAGAACCGGGGAAGTCAGAATTCTTACATAAAATTAAGAATAACTTTATAATAAGCTGGAATCCATCCGACATTCGAGAATTTCTAACAAACAACATAATTATCGTAATGCTGGATTGAACATAGTTATCGTAATGAGTATCTTCGTACCTGCCACACGATATTCACATGCAAAATATGTTCCACTCGTGTTCCACATATAGCGTTTACTACCGATAATGTAGTAAACTCAACTTTACTACATTTTATTCATACCGCCCAATGTCTTTGAGCCACCTGTAAAAATCACCCCCAAAAAAGCTGGAAATTTCACATAACGCTATTTTTTAACGCGAGGATGGTAAGGAAAATTTAAGGGATTGGATTTTCAAACTTTGTTCAATTTTGATAGCCCTAGGGCCCTATTGTTAACGATCGTCTAATGTACGTTCTTCCTTACCTTGTGAAGTCACAGCATCATCTCCATTAGCCAGTTTTTCCAAATGTTGCTGGGTGAGCTGATGTCGTTTCAATCTCCTCCTTCAATAAGAATAGTAATAGAATTAGTCAGAGAGGACGATATAACATTTCACCACTTACGGATAGGGAAAACTTAGTCCGCAAACATTGCAGTTGTGTTTTTTTGGTCCATGCACTGTGCGTATATGGCTCTTTAGTTGCTGTCTATTTTTAAACACCTTATTACATAGATTGCATTGTTCTGCTTGAACTATGCTAGCTTCTTCACCATTTTGGGTTATTTGTGATGTCTCGAGTGCGATTGTCCCCGACTTTAATTCACCTTTACATATATCTGTTCTTCCAGCATCATTTTCCAGATATTCGATTTTGACTGATTCTATATGAATTTCATCTTTTATGTACATCAATTGTTCATTTTCCGCCTCTTTAGAGGAAACTCTCTGATGGTCTCTTTCATTATCATGTGATAATTCTGTACAATCTGATAGTACCAGTAATCCAAGTTGATCATGACTATAATTTTCTATTGTGCCCTGAGTTTCAGCTCTTGACTTGAGATCAACCTCCGCTTGGTCTATTGCGACGACGAAACCATGTTCTTCTTCGCACGATTCAGTTTTTATTTCCCGCGGTTCGAAGGGCATATGTTTCTTGTCAACAGACTCAGTCGTTAGTCCTTGTTCCATACCAACGCTTAAGTTTTGCACCATGGATTGCAGTACTTCTTGCACTTCCTGACATCGTGTCCAAAACTGATGGAATTCGATAATTCGTAAGCGACAAATCGTGCAGATAGAGTGACTCAATTGATCTTCATTGGACACCTGTAAAAAAGCATTATCGATATTATTTTTTTATTAGAACGAGCTCACCTTAGGAACCTACTTGTACTGAAAGGAACTCCAATAGCAATTGATGCAGACCTTTTTCCGCAAAAACATCTTCTAGAGATTCTTCACTCAAACAAAGCCGGCAGATTTGTTGCAAACATTTCAAGCCTCCCGGCTCATTTTTGGTCAATACCACCGAGGACATTATTCGTTTTTCTTGAAGCACTAAAATGGGTTATTACCCTAATAAATAAGCCGAGATTTTCGTTTACTGCCGTAGAAGAAACTGAAAGCAGCTAACAACGATTCAAAACTAATTTCTATCGTATCAGATGTTTATGTTTACCTATCGATGAACTCATCTTCATCGCATATCACTCGCACGAAGCAGTGAGTGAGTGAATTATCATCACTAACATGAAGCAGTGAGTGAATGTCAAGTTGTTCTCACGCATAGGCCAGGGGAAGTGGTTCACCTAGAGTGAATTTATGTCAAAGAAAAAGTAGATTTTGTATGAGAATTGACAGAAAAATGAATGACAAGTTCATCCACTTCTCCTGGCCTATCAACTTCATTCGAATGATGCTCACTTGTTGAAGGTGTTTTTAAGGCTAAGTAGCCCGTCATTCGTTTTGGCAACAATGATGACTTTTCAGCGTGCATTTTAAAGTGATAAAACTCAGTCTTGATAGTTTACATTGTGGTGCGGGATTCCGACTGGAATCCTTGGGATTCCGACTGGAATCCTTGGGATTCCGACTGGAATCCTTGGGATTCCGACTGGAAACCTCCCAACCGGAATCCTGGGGATTCCAACCGGAATCCTGGGGATTCCAACCGGAATCCTGGGGATTCCAACCGGAATCCTGGGGATTCCAACTGGAATCCTGGGGATTCCAACTGGAATCCTGGGGATGCCAACCGAAATCCTGGGGATTCCAACCAGAATCCTGGGATTCCAACAGGAATCCTGGGGATTCCAACCGGAATCCTGGGGATTCCAACCGGAATCCTGGGGATTCCAACCGGAATCCTGGGGATTCCAACCGGAATCCTGGGGATTCCAACCGGAATCCTGGGGATTCCAACCGGAATCCTGGGGATTCCAACCGGAATCCTGGGGATTCCAACCGGAATCCTGGGGATTCCAACCGGAATCCTGGGGATTCCAACCGGAATCCTGGGGATTCCAACCGGAATCCTGGGGATTCCAACCGGAATCCTGGGGATTCCAACTGGAATCCTGGGGATTCCAACTGGAATCCTGGGGATTCCAACTGGAATCCTGGGGATGCCAACCGAAATCCTGGGGATTCCAACCAGAATCCTGGGATTCCAACAGGAATCCTGGGGATTCCAACCGGAATCCTGGGGATTCCAACCGGAATCCTGGGGATTCCAACCGGAATCCTGGGGATTCCAACCGGAATCCTGGGGATTCCAACCGGAATCCTGGGGATTCCAACCGGAATCCTGGGGATTCCAACCGGAATCCTCGGGATTCCAACCGGAATCCTCGGGATTCCAACCGGAATCCTCGGGATTCCAACCGGAATCCTCGGGATTCCAACCGGAATCCTCGGGATTCCAACCGGAATCCTCGGGATTCCAACCGGAATCCTCGGGATTCCAACCGGAATCCTCGGGATTCCAACCGGAATCCTCGGGATTCCAACCGGAATCCTCGGGATTCCAACCGACCGATTCCGGTTAGAATCCCCAGGATTCCGGTTGGAATCTCGAGGATTCCGGTTGGATACTGGTTGGAATCTGGTTGGAATCCTAAAGATTCCGGTTGGAATACCAAGAATTCTGGTTGGAATCCCAAAAATTCCGGTTGGAATCTCAAGGATTCCAGTTGGAATCTCAAGGTTTCCGATTGGAATCCCAAAGATTCGAGGTGAAATCCTGAAAGATAAATTCTTGTGATGAATCAAATATTTCAAAAATTTCTCCCGGATTCATCAGATTCTTAGTATTCTTAAAAAACCTTGAAATTTTACCCGAATTCTCAAAATTTCATAATTTCCACTTTATACGCATCAAATTTACAAAAATTCCCACCAGAATCTCAGAACTCCAACTGTATGCTTAAATTAAAATCGAATAGCAGCGCTACTATCGCGCAACTAAATTTGCTCACCCGATGCTTCTCGAAAGCAGCGCTGTCTTTTTGCTACCCCGGTTAGCAGCGCCCGGTATGGATCAGCGTAATGATGCTGCGCAATGTAATTTAGTTTAGTCGCGCACCGTTAAAGTTGCTCTTAACGTCAAAAAAAGAATGCGCGAAGCAGAAATTGGTCTGCTTTTATAGTGCACTTGCCAACCCAAAGGAATCGTGGAAGACAATATGAACGAGTTTGGTTGCGTAAGAAAGGGGTCGACATTTTCCTAATTTTCGACAGTCTATCATCAAAAATCAAAAGTTTTCTCCATTTGAGTAAAATGTTGTATCAATTTCCGACCGATTGGTGGGAAAATATTGAAAATCTACCGATAAATGGCTGAGTTATTATCATTCAAAATCTTACATAATTTCGTGACGGTCGCAAAATTTTAGATTTTCAATAGGGTCCTAAAATTTTTAATGAAATCTTGTTTTTATTTAATAAGACGAAAGTGTTTGTTCTTGCAACCACTTTAGCAATTTTTCCTGTTCAAATAACGGTTATATCACATTTAAAATTAAATTACAAAAATAGGTTCAAATGTGAACCTTGACACTTTAGATCATGTTTGACATTCACTGAGTCGGCAAAAACGCCACAGGGGCTCATCTTTTTAACATTGCACGCAAACAAATTTTGTTGTATAATCTACCGAATCCATGATGAAAATCACTGAGCAGTGTAGTAAATTTGACAATGTCCATAGTAGCATCCACTACAAAGCATTGTATTTCAATCCGTGACACCCACCGTACAACACAGTGTGGTCAAAAGTATGATGCTACACTTCTCAAATCTAGAATGTTTTTAGTCAAAAATACTACAACTGACTATGTTTTGGTAGAGTTAACAGATTAATGTAGTCGGTTGAAAATCGTTGGTGCAGTTCTTAATTCTACCATGGATTCGGTAGATTATACAACAAAATTTGTTTGCGTGTGGGGTTGTTCCTATTTGACATTTCGGAAGGGACACGGAAAACAAAATACACCCAAAATTTGAGTTTAAACCAAAGGGTGTGACAAAATCCCAGAAATCCGAAAAAAATGTTTTTTGGCCGTAAACCAACGAAAATCATACAAAAATTGAGTAAACATGTGATTCTGGCCTAAACTTAATCGTTTGGTACTAAAATTAGGACAGGGCTTTAGGACCCTATTGACACCCAGTATATAGAGCGCTGCATATGACGAGCCTAACCTCACTTATTTGACAGCTGCTGGTCCTGTTGTTTACGTTTCGGACTTAGTAGTTTTTTCCATAATTTTTTCATCTTCGCATTTCTATCACCAGCATGCTGATGGTGACGATTTTCCACGGTAGGAAGATAGAATAATACTATCCGTGGGTATCTGCAGTGGACTTGACCTCTCCTCGCAGCAAACTTTCACGAAATTAAGAATGATTCGAAAAAAGTACTAAGTCCAAACTGTAAACAACAGGACCAGTACCTGTCAAAATTGATGCGTGACGTCACAGTGCAGTGGAGTATTTCCGTAAGACGTAGTTAACGTCAAAAAAGTTTAGGGTGGGTACACTGAGAACAGCGTTGCGGTTGAAAATACTATATCATAGGGTTAAATTAAATACACAACGCCACTTGATTTGTGCAGACTAAATTCGCATTTATTTAGAATATTTTGTGCATTCAATTTTACCATGGCACCATTTGTATAGTAAAAATTACTATATCATGGTTAAAAACTTGCAGCAGACCAGAATCGAACCGAGGATCTGGCGATTGTCAAGCGCGAACGCTAGCCGCTCGGCTATCGACGCGGTTGGATTGAGAGGGAACGAAACGCAAATAAAAAGCGTTCATGATAGCTCAATCGTGGTTGGAATGAGCCATTTTACGAAGCAGGTCAAATGACAGGAGAGCTGGGATTTTTCAATCATCGTCGTCAGTTTTTGCGATGATGATGGTTGATGACTGTGCGCATTTCTAGCGTAGCTTTTCATACAGGCGAAAACTTGAATGGAGAAAAAATATTAAAATATTTCTTATCACAAAAATGCGTTTTTATGTGAAATATAGGTGAAAAAGAGGTAGCTGATACAATAACTTGGTGTAATGTTGCAGTAACGGACATTTCTGGATCTCTTTTTTGCCATTTTCTCCATGTCCCCGTTTGGCAAGATGAGGCGTTGTTAAAAATCACGCTGGATTTAATCCCAGGTCTCCTGTCAATTGACGCCGTTGTGGCGATCAGCTGTTCCGAAACGTCTCGTAAAATGGCTTATAGTAAATTTAAAAACACGTTCATGGTTCTCATTACTGCAACGCTTGTTTCAGTGTAATGTCTGTTACATTACCGCGGGGTTGACGTAGAACTACGATGATTAATATTTGTATGAATTTGTAAGTGTACTAGTTTTGTGTTGTTATTGATCGAAAGAAGTTTTCAGAAGTTAACTCTTTTTGGACTCATTTTAGTAGTCCTGAAAAGAACCATTTGTCGTTCTATGGTTCCGAGAACCAGTGTTTAGTGTTCCAGGAATAATGCCAGATGATTGAGTTTGTTTGTTTGGTCTTTGCTTCCTTGTGTTGCTTGGTTGGGTGATCGGTTTCTGGCTCCAGTTGTAGTTCGCCAAACTCCTTCGGTAGATTAGATGTTTGATAGCTCGGGTGCTTCGATCGTGAGCAGGGATTGAATCCTGAGAATATTGAGAGAATCTCTCACGTATCGCTCTCTGTAACTATCATAACATGCTGCACATTATGAGAGACTGTTTATCGTATACTGCTACAACTTTGATCAGATTGGGGGGTGCATGATAAAACCCCTCTAAACATGCTCCAAGCCTGGGGACACTATTGCTATTGGAAGTTCGTGGATTGTTTATCGTGCCAGTAAAGAAAAACCCCTATCCCCAACGGTAAACAAGCGAGAAAAATGGATTTTATCATCGCTCTCTCTTTGGGGCTCTCGCTCGCTGCTTCCATTTATCAGACTTGTTACACCTTGCGATACAATGACGATCGTGGACCGCAACAGATGGGATGTTTTTCTTTGCTTGCTTTGATCGTGCGAATTCTGCAATGCCTGATCGTGAGAATCGATAGAATCGGTCCAGTGCTTTGGTCTGTAGCAATATCCATTGCATGACCCAACTAACAATTTTAGCGCTATAAGCCAATATTATTTACTTTGTGCTGTATAACAGTTGAATTGAAGCAGCGATTGCAGAAAAAATTGAAAGCTGTCAAAAATAGAAATATTAGCGTTAATACAGCTGTATCACAAACGATTTGCAGCTACAAATATTAGCTGAATAGACTTCGTCAGTTATCGCTTTTGCTGCTTTCACTAAGCTATAACTCAACACCGTAAAAAGTAGCAGCCAAATGGTGTGAAATAAAAGTTCCCATCATTATTCCGGCTGCTTCTATACAATATGATTTGTTATGCTGCTCAATATATAATTAAGAAGCGCTTTATCGTTAGTTATACAGTGAATATACAGCTGTAAGCTGTAAAACAACAACTTGTGACGCATCTATTGCAATTCCATTACTTAATTTTCAAAGAATCAACACAGGAGGAGTGACCATCATTTAACAGAAAAACGAAATTTGCGCTAGATTTTCACGTTTTATTTTTCGCAAATTATGTAATTTACTCTCCGAACCAGCAGATTTTCACTATATGCCAGCATCCGTCTGTCAATACATGCTGGAACCACCCTCCAGATCCTGCCAAATTTATTCTCCGCGGATCGCACTTTTATAATGAACTGTGGATAGGTTCCGCTTCTCACTGCCCTGCTTCCAGGGGCCTTCGTTTAGTGGTACTTGTAGTTCCTGCGGTGCTTCATTTTGGCATAGAAGAACACCATTCCGCCGACGTTGACCTGGAAGAACGGGGCAATTCCCATCCGCTTGGGTTTTCAGTACTTGTGTTGCCATCTCCAAAAGACACGGCTCACGGCTCCAGCGGCAGCCTTGGGTTCTTGTCACGGTGGCCAAACCAAGCACCCAATTCATTCAACTTTACCTAGTCCGGCTTGTCGTAGAAACGGACAGAATCGTAAGGTCCGTGGACCTTCGGGTAGTACTCCACCGAATAATAACCGAAAGCCATCGCGCACTTTTTTCAGCAGCAGTTTCACTTGATCAAAGAAGATTCCGCAAATGGGAGCGCAAATCTACACAGCCTGTTGGATGTAAACATTGCGTTTGACGTTTCACACCCTTTTGCAGCCTGATGAAGTGGTGTAAGCGTGACTATAACATCTTTTATCGTCATTATAGAATATTATATAAACCGTTTCGATGTAGAACAAAACGGTGTGTTTTCTTTGACTTCGATATATACTGTGGTGGCAGCAAGGACAACATCGAGAATTGTGGATGCAAAGATCGTGAGTTCGTTTCCAAGCGGTGGCAGATACTTTAATTGAGTAACTTTGGGATCATTAAATTCAGATACTTATGATCTAAATTCTGGAAGCTGTGAAACAGCATGGAAATAATATTTACTCGATAATACAGCGAAGCTGTATAAAAATTATTCAACAGTTGCGAAATAATTGAGTAAGCGCCTTCCGAAGATGTTTACACAGCTACATGTCGTATAATTGTCGAGATAGAGCAATGATCGGTATGAATAAGAGCTGCCAACACAGCTTAAAAATAGCTGAGTAGATTCGCCAGATTTGTTGGTAAAAGGATCGCATAGAAGCTTTCGTTCGTATGTACAGCGCCTTTCATCAGCATGACGCCGTATAAAGAGGGCTTAGAGAATGTTTACATTTGCACTAAATGTTAGTTGGGGAGCATTTAGGCTCTGTACATTGATACTCATCAATGTGCAGGCTGGGCCGCTATGATCCAGTATTTCACGCAGTTCGTCTCAAAGCGTCACTAATCGATGATTGCCTAAGCGCTGCAGCTCATTCCTCAAGTCAACCCTCTTGGGAGAATTGCTGCCTTTGGTGTGATAGAACTTGCAAAAATTGGTAGGGTTTGTCAAAAATAGTCCTTGCAGTGAAGTAACCCGCGACAAACAAACATGTACCAATTGCTGATCCTGGCTTTTTTCATAGTCGTACACGACCTCGGGGAAAGTTCCACCTTGCGACTTATGAACAGTAAAAGCACACAGTTATCAGCCAGCGCTCGATCCGATCGGTCGCCTTTCGCGCTACCGAGCAAGCATTTTGTTTCGATTTTAGCTGTGAAGTGCTATTGTTAACTTGCTTAACAATGAGTGCTGTGCGAAAAAATACATTGGTCATAGACTTAAGTGTTCTTCCCGTTCGACCAAGTGCGGGGATCATAAAACAATTTCTTGACGAGAAGCTTAGGCTCGATATGGCTTCTGTCAAGAATCTTCAGCTACACACCATCCAGTTTGGAAGCAGCTGAACGTATTGCTGCTGCTCATCATCTCAAGCATTCCATAGCAGCCGAGAAGAAGAATTTCAATATTCCGGTCTATATGGAAGACTGCTCAACCAACGTACGCATCCACGATCTCCCGCCAGGTGTCCCAAACTCGGTTGTTGCCGATCACTTGAAAGAGTACGGAAAAGTTAAATCTGTGGCACGTGAACTATGGAAAAAGTTCTTCCCCGGTATACCTAACGGCGTTCGCATGGTGCGAATCGAACTGGTAAAGCATATATCATCATACATTCGTATAACAGAACAGATGTGTACTGTAACGTACCGATCGCAAATTGCTACATGCCGCCAGTGCCAGCGTAAAGCACACCCCAGAAAAAAGTGCTCTGAAATTTCAACCGACAACAAAGACAATGAAGTCAATCTTCAACAGCCACCGATAGTGCACAGTGAGGCTGACAACTCGTTACCTATGGATGTAGCTGTTGAAATGGATGCAATAGAGAAGCAGAACAAACGCCCCGTAAGTAGTAGGATCGAACCAGCAACGAAATCGCCACCTAGGAAAATACAAGCAATGGATGGGAACGAAAAAATCGCTCCATCGGCAAGGCAGCAGGCGAAAGCAGCGAAGCCGATTGAAAAACAGAGCAGTGACGACCAAAAGAAATCAAAACCGAGCGTGAACAATGATTCAGACTCCGGCCCAGACCCAGCTGACGACGACATCGAAGGTTGGATTGTGAAATGTAAAAAACGATCAATAAGACAAGACAAACGGATTGCAGAGCTATTATCTAATCACAAGTAGTGAGATAAAATTGTATACAGAAAATAGTTGATAAGTTTTTTTCACGCGACATGAATGCACCAACTCGGTGTAAAATGTCGTTAACAAAAAAAAACTAACCACCGGCAACTGAATGCGTTTGCATTTGATTATGCCGCACAGTTTGAAAGTTAAATAGTGTGTATTTCTTTCACTACTGGACTGCGAAGTGCAGTCTCATAAGTGCGAAAGTGAGAATAAAAGTGCGGGATTGCTTTCAATCCTGTTGGTGTCTTCAGATCACTTATTCTTTGATTTACAAAGAATAAGTCCCCCGAGGACACCTACCCGATTTAATGCAATTGCGCACTTTTATTAGCGTTTCCGCACATGTAAAAACTTCTGCGATAGTCCAGTGGTGAAAGAAATGCGCAATAATAATTCTCTATACAGGAGTGAAATTGGAATTTAAAAACCAAGAGCCTTACGTTGGCATTAGGGCTGTGCACTTTGATGGTTTATCGGTATCGGCGATATCATATTGATTCAATATCGGTATCGGCGATATATCGGATTTGAAATTATCGATATCGAACCGATATCCGATATTGTTCAAAAGAGATTTTGGAATCAATTTCGGCTTTGTTCGACACCAACTTTTGCATTATTAAGTCCATTTTTTAAATTTTGTAGTGATACTTTGCCATACCCAACGGATATCTCAAATGTTATTGAACCATTTTCATTTATGTAGTATAATCAATAAATGCTGTTCTGATTATCGGACCAGATATCGGATCGATAATAGTTTTATCGTTATCGAAAAGTATCGGCCCGAGAGATATCAGATATCATATCGATAAAATCGATCCGATAATATCGATATTTGCACAGCCCTAGTTGGCATGACATATTTTGAACTCTTATAACTGTTTGCTGGCTTAACGAAATTCCTTGATTGGCACCTCGATCATTAAAGACCTTCATGTCTCTTTCAGTTGCCCAAAATTTTATGGCTCATAAGGTAATCTAGAATGCCGTGAAAAGTGTACTGCGATCTGTCAAACTTGGGTACCTTTTGCACTACCGAGGGACCAAATGCAGTACTAGAAGTGGTACCCAATCTGAGCCCGAGTCGGATGGACCTGGTCATGTCGTTTACTTACTGACTACGTCGTACTACTTACTTCGCTCAAATTCGGGACTACGAAGCTGCTGATGTTTTCTTCGGTTTTCTGTGAGAAAAACAAGGAGAGATATATTTTTTGCTTTTTTTTCACGCACACGATGACAGTTCCTTACGAGGTTTTCCATAAGTGCGAGTGCTTTGTAAATCTCTTTTTGTTTCGTAGTCGCGAATTGGGTCCTAAAATTTTTAATGAAATCTTGTTTTTATTTAATAACACGAAAAAGCATGTTACTGTAACTACTTTAGCAATTTTTCCCGCTCAAATAATGGCTACACTGAAATGAATTTTATTGTAGAAACTACTGAATCCATGGTAAAATTAAGAACTGCACCAACGATTTTCAACCGACTACATTATTCTGTTAGCTCTACCAAAACATAGTCAACATCACTACACAAGAAAATTTCTTCAGTTGATTTAACCAGAGTTGTAGTATTTTTGACTAGAAACATTCTTGATTTGAGAAGTTTAGCATCATACTTTTGACTACACTGTGTTGTACGGTGGGTGTCACGGATTGAAATGCAATGCTTTGTAGTGGATGCTACTATGGACATAGTCAAATTTACTGCACTGCTCAGTGATTTTCACCAGATTATAGTAAACTTGACAGATTTTTGTAGTCGGTTGAAAATCGTTGGTGCAGTTCTTAAATTTACCATGGAATCGGTAGATTATACAACAAAATTTGTTTGCGTGTATATCATGTTTAAACTTTAATTTAAAAATTTGGTCCATAAATGAACCTTGACACTTTTGATCATGTTTGACGTTCGCTTAGTCGACAAAAACACCACAGGGGTTTTAGATCGACCACTGGGGTTGTTCCTATCTGACATTTCGTAAGGGACACGGAAAACAAAATACACCAAAAATTTGAGTTGAAGCCAAAGAATGTAACAAAATCTAAAAAAAAATGTTTTTTGGGCTTAAACCAACGGAAAACATTAGAAAATTGAGTAAACATGTGTTTTTGGCCTAAACTTAAGCGTTTGGCACTAAAATTGGGACAGGGCTTTACGACCCTATTAAAACTGTCGAGCGAGCGAGAGAAGATGCCGTCCGAAGCCAATGTCATCACCGCTGACGCCGCCAAGAAGAAGAAGAAGAAGAAGAAGAAGAGGAAGCAGTCCACAGGAGAATTTGCGGTCGAACTGTGAACACGGTCGGGCGAGTCATTCTCGCTTTGTGATTCACCGCTTGTTTGCGTTCACCCAGCCATCGTCATCGCCGCCATCATCAGATTTCGACTTAAGGTGATTATAGAACGAAACCACACCTCAAATTTTCAAGAGCACAAGCCTTGAAAACCAAACAGCGATCCGCGTTGAAAATCTATCCGATTGGTCACCACCAGCAAGCAAGCAATTTGATTGGTTTTCAACGCGAACTGTTGTCAGATACTCTCGTCTTGTGCATCCATGCCTAGTATGTCATGACGTACAGCTTTGGTGATCTCCACTGACTTTTTAATTCGATAGCCCAAGCTCCTCATGTTTCTCGACGAGATTGGGGATAAATTCAAAGTTTCAATAATACTGTTGAATTTTTCCACGTTGTAGGGGCCTAGTAATTCATCCGCTGATGGGACGGATGGCAAAGATGAACAGGACGGGACTGCTTCTGAAATATACAATAATGTCGAATTAATATATTGATATGGGTTCTATGTAAACAATCATTGTCGTTTAATGTGCTGCAAAGTAAATTTATCTTACCTAGCGTTTCATTGGAGGCCTGACCGCTTGTTGGTGGTTGTGGATTTTGATTCACTTCGCCTCCACCCGAACGTCGTTTTTTCTTAGGCGGACTTCCGTGGAGCCTGATCACTAAGCGACATGACTCACAATTATGCATAGTTTAATCAAGCTGATGACTATATCCCATAGCACGTATGTGTTCGATCATTGTTGGTGACAATGATGATTGTCAACTGGCTACGCCTGCACTTAGGATTGTTTATACCGGCGCATCATCTCGAAATTTTAATGCGCGATAAATCTTGTTGATCCATCTTTAACTTCTTTTCACAAATGACTTAGATAAAATTAAAAGAGTTTTATTGACATCAAGCTTAAATAGTTATATGCATAGGTAGAACGACAATTATAAATTAAATACCTATCTTTCTATACACTCACGCGGTGATTGTTGAGTAACTCAGGTCGTTAACGGACATTTTAGGTAGATAACAATACAAACATTATTTCTTATTCATCTGGCTTGTAACGCAGGTACGTTTAGTAGTATTTTCTAGAAGTAAATTTAATGGGGTATGGATCAGGTTGTTCCTTTTCAATGTTTGCAATCTTTCGGACCATAAAAATCCGTCGGATTGTTAGACGGAGTTGATTTTCTCATAGGCAGAGGCGAAATCCATAGATTGCCTTCATTTAAAAAACATAATCACTGCATAATTCCGTTTTTTAACTATTGTCAATAAAAAATACAATTTATTTCTGATTCAAACTCATTTATCACTTGAAAACACGATCATATTTGACGGTTTAGAACAAAATTTTTGAAAAAAAAATTCAGTTTTGGACTTGAAAAATTCGTTGTTAGAAAAACTTTTTTCCCTTAGATATGCCCAATTTGCAATGTATGGACGACTTTTAGTAAATTTAATTACGAAACTTTTTGCTTAAGGATGATCAAAATCTGAAATGGCCGTTTTTTTTTAAATCGACTTTAAAGTTTTGAATTTTTTTTTTTTAAGTGTAGAAAATGTGTTTTTATTTTTTCAATATTTTTCTCTAAAACGTCAGGAAATTTCACGACAGTCCCCCATACAACACTTTTTTGTAGGTCTTACCGTTTTCGAGTTATACGGGTTTATAAAAAAAGTTAAAAAAAACTTTGACCCTTTCCAAATGTTAGTCTAGATCGATTTTGAAAAAACAAAGTATGTAAAGTATCTTAGTTTCACATAGTCTTCACACCCAGAAAGTTTCATTGAATTCTGAAGGGGTGCTGCCAATCCCTTTGTCGAGTTGGCGTGAAATCCGTCTGCTCTAATTTGTACATTTGAGTTGAGGATTCCCCGTTTGACCATGGCAATCAACTGATAACATCCCGCAGTATTATTTATCTGTAAGAGCATCAAAGCTAACAAAGCCATCGGCCCTTTTCAGGGCCATCAAATTAGTGGAAGTTTATATATGACTTCTTATAATCCTAAATCAATTTCACAGCTCCATACAAAATTGCATTTGTCATGAATAATTTATGACTCAACATTTTGAGACTGTAATCGCGGACGCTGCGTCGGGGTGAGTGCTCAACATTTCACAACGATTGTAAAATAGAGTGGCATTTCCAACAGCGTCTTTGATGTTCCATATTTTATGGGAACACTTTGATTAGCAAAATCATCACATGTAACAAACATATTTAGAATGCTTTTGAAAAGACATTCTCATTGAAGAATTGTAATAATTTTGGCACCCATGGATCAGAAATTTACCTTCATAAAAAAAAAACTATTGATTATCAATAGCTCGTATTGAATATTTAGTTAATGTCAACCCTTCCAGCAATTCATGTTCGACCAATTTCTCACGCATTAGCATTTTCCGCAATTTTCAAGTAATTCTAAACCCAACACATTATTGACACATACCCATTTCCCAGATTGGTCGATCAGAAAGCGAAGAGCACAAAAGGGAGGAGCATCATCTGTTATTCCAAGGTTATTTCCGCTTTCGAGCTGGTAAGAGCTCCTCTTAGCGAGAAGTACCACGCTGGAAGAATCCTGCTGAGCTGTTAATCCAGAATCTGGTTTGTGAAATCGCTCAAGATTTCAAGATTGAGCTACGTTTCCAGATTTCAACTAAATCCCTTACAGAGGTGAATAAACCTATGCAGGTTTAAAACCTCTTAAATAAAAAAAAAAAATAAATCCCTGTGATCCGCTACAGCAACAGGGGTTGCTGTTGTGCACCCATGAAATATTGTCGCACCGCCACCAAACCGGATCGCGCCAGTGAGACTCGCGACGCGCCTCAACTCGCCGAATTTTGAAATCAGTTTTTTTGTGTGGCGCTGCATTCTTACGATTTTTATGAACACAGCGCACTATTCACATATTAGCTGCGACGCTCGGGACCCGAGAAAATAATAATTTCAAATAAGTGTTGATCTTGATTTCTACCGGATGCATAATATTCAGCTGGTTTTTCAAATAAACAGAGAACTTACTCACATATTCTTCTTCTTCTTCTTGGCATTAACGTCCTCACTGGGACAGAGCCTGCTTCTCAGCTTAAGTGTTCTTATGAGCACTTCCACAGTTATTAACTGAGAGCTTTCTTTGCCAAAGTTTCCATTTTTGCATTCGTATATCGTGTGGCAGGTACGAGAAAAACTGTGCTCAGATTTGATGAACATTATGAAAACTATTCTTGAGATTACTCCAGGATGATCTTCAACCTCAACAAATGAACCAACTGATTCATGCGAAGATTCCTTATCGATTTACTGAGATCAGTCGCCAGTCGTCAGTAAATATCTCTATAAGTTACAGGCATTTTTTCCTCTGTTTTTTTTAGATTTTTGAGAAAATCATCCTATAAATTAAGGGACTTCAAAAAATTTCACTAGAATTCCTATAAGAAAACCTTGCTCAATAATTTCTAAAGCAATTCATCTAGCGGTTTTTTTTTCAATGATGTCCATAAGAGTTCCTGAGTTCCTTCAATATACGTTTTGGATTCTCTCAAAAATGAATTGAAACTTGGATTTTCTCAAAGGATAAATCAACCGATTAATCGAAATTCTTCCAGTGATTAATTCAGAAGTTACCGTATGTTTTTATAGAATACATCTAGAGACACTTCCGAGCATTCCTCTGAAATATTTTATACAACCTCATACTATTTTTTTTTGGATTTTTTTACTTTATTTTTAAATTTCCCCAGATATCCGTAGCTTGAAACACGTATATATTCAGCTAGATCAAGGTGAGTTATATTCGGATGAATATTTGAAAAAAAAATCAAGTAGTTCTCAAAGTAATTTCATATAAAAATCTGAAATAATTACAAATACATACTTGCAGATTTTTTTATTTAGTTTCATGCACTCAAAATAATCCAAACGTCATTGTTACGTGAAAGCATACGTGATTTTTTTCCATCGCACTTTCCATGTAGCTCTTACGTTAATCATAGGTAGCCCAGAATGAACGCATGAACTTTTGAAGTTCGTCCATTCCACCGTCGCTAAACGTAAGAGCTACGTGGATTTTCCGGTAGCCTTTACGAAGCGTTTCAATAGGACCTAGATGGTTTTGCATTAAATTTAACTGTAATAAAGACCAATCTTATTTCTAATAGGCTTTGGGAGAAAACTAATTCCCAATGTAAACAAATTTAAAAGATTGTGATATTTTTATTGGCAATCTGAGCATTTTGAGTCCTGTTTCCCAAATTTTGTGAGTTTGGTCTGCCTTGTTGTAGCCTTCGCGTGCTATAATTGATAGAGGTTATAAATCACGTATAAAATATAAAGTAATGCAGGGATTCTTCGGTATTCAAAGCATATTTACCTTGAAATCAATCTTACACAGTCAATGCCGTAACGTGCGGTTGGCCAGGTTGGCACCCGCCAAGGGCGCCAGCCTTTGGAGGGCGCCAAAATGCGTCACGCATATGGTAAATTTTGAAAGAGATTTATAAAATAAGGGCGCCTCTTTAGTCACAATTTCAAAATAAATTCCACATCGTAATAATGTAAAATTTAAACATTTCTTCAATCGTTTAATTTAGATGATCCCCATAGATTAATTTCAAAATTTAACATTTGAGTTTGTATAAATTAATTAACTTATTACGCGTGGTAAAGATGGATAAATTATGGGTGAAATTATGAAAAAATCCATGTGCTCGGCTGGGATTCGAACCCAGGACTCTTGTATGCTAGACGAGCGCTTCATCAACTAAGATACCGAGCCACTTGGTGACCCAATAACTCAGTTGGTTACAAGTTTAGAATTCCAATCCCCACAGACCACACAGATCTTTTTCATAACCCACATCCATCCATCTCATATTTACTACAGACGCGCGCAGAGCGAGTGCGATTTGTTTGAGTTTGAATAGATGCTTGCTAAATCTATAAGTGATCTTTCTTGTATTTTTATACTCCTTAAAACTGGTTACGCTTAAACTAGTTTTAACGGCTTTAAAAATAAAGTTTATGGTATTCAATTCGAGATTCATACTGAGAAGAAACAAAGAAATAGCGTGCGCGTGAATGAAAGCTATTGTGTAATAGATGTTTGTTACAAACACAATCTCATTGAACCACAACTGTGCACAGGTTGAATTCTCAGAAAATTCAAAAAGAAATTGAGAGAATCTTTCACAGGGTTCTCCGAGTATGGTACATAATAATCACAAAAAAATCCTGGACTGGCCTTCCCATGATGCAAGGTGAGTTTCGGGCGGATTTCTTTTGTAATCTTCTTTGCAGTTGGGCATGATATTAAAAAAATTAAACCTGGTAAAAATAAATTCAGAATGCTGAATAACATTTTCAGATAATTACATGTCAGCTCTTCACTGCATGAGTTAAAAAGGATGATTTTTGTTCCCAAGTAGGTATGAACATATTCTACTTTCAGCACTGACTGACGATAGTTTTTTTTCGGAAGTGTTGAATTTAGTGGAGATGATTTAGCACTAATCAATTTTACAAAATCCATCTTTACCACTCGTAATGAGTTAATTAATTAAGAACCATGCGGATTAGAACCGAACATCTTAATATATGTGTCAATACTTACAATGTCATTTTTGATATCCAACCCCAAGAAGGAGAAGTGTTGGGGATTCTAAGTGTGTAGTTCCTGCGAAAAATCCTGCGCTTGTTTTCAAACGTATTTTTTATTAATTAATACAACAGATAGTATCTTGACGAAACATAAATTTTCTAACAATTTTATCTCTGAAGGAGTTGTTAAGCAAAATCAAACAAAATAATGCCTTGCATGAAATATTGTACGCAAGTTCCATACTGGAGCCAATCTGTAATTTTGAAAACAGATAGAAAAATGTGGTGAATGCGATGAAGGTCAACATTTTCAAAATGTGTACAATCAAAGTTGATTAAATGTGGAACCCTCTAAAGCCATATTGATGTAATAATTCATTACATTATTTCGACAATAGTGGGCCTTTTTCCATTGTAAATCCACTCTAACTGTAGTTATTCAGTAATGCTTTACAACTTGAGCAGCATGATTACTTGAGATGTTCTACGAAAACTAATCGCATATAAACTTGCATAATGAAAACAGAACTAACTTAGGGGTGTAATGAGAATATACCGAGGTGAGGAAGACCACATTTAGTGTGAGTGACATCCGTGTACGGTGCAAAATGTATCACAACTACAAACAAGCGAGCTCCCATAAGAAGCCGTGTAAAACAGTGACGTATTAGATTTTTGTTTACGTTTTTTCTTGTTACTAATACATAGCCTTTGCTTCTTCTTCCACACCTTAGTATATATTCTCATTGTTAGGGGCGCCCAAAGGAAGGTTTGCCAAGGGCGCTGTGAGGCCACGCTACGGCTCTGTACACAGTGTTTAAAGCAGCAGCAGCTTCTGAAGTTCTTCAAAAATCAAGCGGGCGCCATCTTAGGATTTGAGCTCAACACCGAATGTACGTACACTATGCAAATGTCAAAATGAACTCAGGCACCTATTGTGCATCCTGATAAAATTCAGAAAAAGAACTTCGCTCAATTTCCTCTCCTTTATAAACGAACTTAAGGTAACACACGATAGACTCATCGTGGCATCCATGAAAAATCTATGTTCAAACTATCGTTGAAAAGAAAATATTTCTGTTTTATATCATATCGGTCATTCGGTGATCTATCGGATCATATGCTTGCTGATAACAGGCATGTTGATATACTTTCAGTTCATCTCTGTCCGGTAGAACCGATATCACATCCCCAAAACTACAAATTTGATCATCGTTTATGGATAGCAAACAGTTGCACCTTAAGCACCGCCATCACATTTTCAATCGGAAGGATTTTGGGGCGCTCGAATTGACAAATCATCCGTTGTGGTGAAACTTCTTCCGTCGACGTGATGTTGGGCTGTTTTCAAAAACAGTCGAGATAAAAGCCGAGCCGGCAGAGCAATGACAGTTAGTTCGTTCAAAACTTCGCTTCGGAAGTCTAACCGGCGAACTCCAGATTGGTGCTGCGAAGTCAATACGTGAATTCCACGTAAGCGCGATAGGTAACCTCAGTAAACATTACCGAGTCACTATTTGGTGGTTATGAATGGTTTAGTGATCTTTATCTTACGTCGTTTTCGTTTTTAGGAACTGGGTCGGTGATCAACACATAAACAAACAAATGTCAAGCAAATTGTAGTTCGGTCGAACCTGAATCGGGTTGGGGTTGAAACTGTGATTCAGAACGGGTTGCGCCAGTTCCAACCTGGGTTCAAAAACGAATTCGACATTAGTCAGGTGAAGTTGAGGTAAAATGAATTTGGAATGATCTACGTGATTTTTCACGTAGCAATGACGTTTGGATTTTTTTGAGTGTGGTTGAACACCTAAAGGGGATTTTCCTGAAAACGGAAAAATGACCTAACAGATTAGTAAAAATACTTCCAGATATTATCGACATATTTTTATTCGTGTAAGAATCTATAGAGAACTGAGAAGAAATCCTTTGAAGTATTTATAAAATAATTTCAAGTAAAATTGCAACAAAGATGGAACTAATAGTAAACGCCCACCTTAATACCATTTTAACAAAACCCTTGCAAAAACATGGAAGGAATTTCTACCAGGCACTTTGAGCCCAAGGAACAATTGGTAGCTTTTAAGATACTTACAGTGGCTCAATTTCATTTTCGTACGGGGCACTGTTTTCATATCAAGTTGGTATAAAACTATTAAATGGTGCATGGACTTCGATATACTTTATCAATAATGAAGGTTATAGGTGTCATCTATTGTTTGGCAATGACAAACTGTATTCATTTGCTTAAATCTTTGGAATAATGGAAAAGTATTGAGATTGTGTCTATAATTGACCCAATTCCATATTCGTACACATAACAAAAAAGAAATATACAGCATTCAAAACTAATTTTTAATGGATTAGATGATTACTTAAGCTCTTCGTTGTATTGTTCAGATGCAGTAGAATACATTTGGAAAATTTAAAAGCGAACATATTTGAAACTTAAGTAAATTTAAGAAAAATACCAGTTTTCCCATGTTTTTGCTAAAATATTCGGTAAGTCGATCAATAAATTGCATTTTTTTCAACATCACTTCCTTAATAATGATAACTGCGAATATTGCACAAGTTTCAAAAAATTATAATCAGTTTTAGAGTAGCTAGGAGTGGATATCGACAACTTATACTTTTGAATCTTAGGTAGTATAACATTTATAACAAATCCAAAACCAAAAATTTTAGTCAATTTCTGTATGTTTGGCTCCTAAATGTATATACATAATCCATAGTTAATGTTCCTATCAAAACATTGCGTAATTATCATTTTTAATTTACATTTTACTACCAAACATGATTATAGAGATTTATAGAATAAATATTATTGCCATAACCGCAACACAAACGTGTTTTTAAAATGATGAAAACAACAGGATATATTCTATTAAATAGTGTATCAATGCTTTCTGCTCATTCAAGTTATTTTGTATTTTTCTTATAAAATCAATAAATTGCAAAATAGGGTGCTATTTTGAATATAATTTGAATATTATTTCAAAGACAATTGAATATTACGATGACATCAATTATGTGGAGGTATGTACAGCGTAGTTTAGGGTACTGTAAAACGAAGTTCGTAGTTCAAATTATTTTTACAGACAAATTCGAAATTAACATTTACCTGTTGTTTAGAATGAAAATTTGGTTTACATTGATTAAAAATATCATTTTAGAAGAGTTTTGAACTTATGGCACAACAATTTTCTGAACTCAAAAGGGATAAAAACTGTTTATGATTTCTGTAAAGTATATATATTTCAACTAAATTTCTATCAGAGCTTACGAGTATAATCTATAGATTGGATCCAATGAC
The DNA here is from genome assembly GCF_002204515.2 of Aedes aegypti. Taxonomy (NCBI): domain Eukaryota; kingdom Metazoa; phylum Arthropoda; class Insecta; order Diptera; family Culicidae; genus Aedes; species Aedes aegypti. Next base: position 102,121,298 of record NC_035108.1, on the reverse strand, counting down.
AAACATGAACGTAATTATTCGAATTATTGGATTTTATAGCAAAAATCATTGGAAAACTGGCATTTTTCATAATTTTACCTAAATTTCATATATGTCCACTAATAAATTGTCCAAATGTATTTCACTACATCTGAACATCATAATAAAGCACTTTAGTAATCAAATAGAGCTTCTAAATTTAGTTTTGAACGTTGTGCGTTTGAATTTTGGTGGGTGTACGAATATGGAATTGGGTGAATTTTAGACATCAACTCAATACTTTTCTATTAATCCAAAGATGAATGTAAATGGAAACATTTTGTGATTGGCAAACAATAGATGACACCTATTACCTTCAATGTGGATAAAGTATTTGTAGCTCAATACTTCATTTGATAGTTTTTTACTAACTTGATGTGGAATCAGTATCCTGTACGAATATGAAATTGGGCCACTGTACGTGCTTAATACAAGCTGCTTAGCAGCAACCATTGCTGAACAAATTTTTAGTTGAATCATTAATTGAATAAAATTAATTTCCGCTTATAAAAAAGCTGTTATTCCACTTGCAGTTTGTGTTTTGAATAAGAGCTGAATAAACTTCCGAAAATGCAAATATAGTAGCTTTTGTTCTACAACACATAAGAAGTTTAACAATTGACTGATTAAAAGCTTCTACAGATTGTAGCCATCATTTTAGTAGAATATTGAACATTTGATTAACAACAAATCGTACACAAGTTTCAGTGTCTAATACTTAAAATGTTGACCAGCATGAATAGTAAAACTGATAAACAATGTGAATAACAGTATATGAGTATGCTATTATTCAAGCAAAACATATTATGTCTTTTTATGTTATTTTCAAATGTTTAAAATGTTTTTCAAATAAAATCCTAGACGTGTATGCGATGGCTGGATTAACGTAATGGACGTAATGGCGACGTAATGGATCAACGAGGGTAAAGTTCGAATCACATTGGATTAAAAATATCAAAGTTTAAATTTTCCAAATGTAGTGATCATCATCTGTGACGTCATTGATATCGGAAAAAGTTACTAATCATAACATTTTTAATGATAATCGAAGTATAAATAATAATTTAACAATAGTTACATGAAAGTGGTTACCCAACTTACAGTCCAGTGTCACAAATAAACATATACATAGTTAATTATTGTTGAATAATGGTGACAGCTGAAAAAATGCCCTACAAAGAGCTGAGAAGATGGTATTTAAATCCAAATTTAAGTCAATGTTCAACATTTTTAGAAATAATAGTAGAATCAACACATATTAAACTTCTCCAAAGAATCTCTGCCGACTTGTCAAGATTGTTTTACTAATGAGTTGAACAAGTCATTTTCCTTCTATTAAAGAGCCAGTATTCCACCAAACAAATATAATTGTGTAAACAGATGTACAGGAGACGAACTAACGTTTTGGTTGCTTCGCACTTCAGCTATTTCCATGTTTAACATGAACATGATTAAAAGCTGAATAGGTATTTTATAAAATCCTAATACAACATAGATATATCATCCGAGCAAGTCATCCAAAGAAGTCCAAAATAACGATTACTAAACACATTGTTCACCAACAAAGAAGCCTTACAAAAGAGGTCACACCATAGCCAAATTTTTGAAAAATGGACAAAATATCTAAAAATTGCGTTGTATTCCTAATGTATTGCAATGTTCAACTTACTAATATTATTATTATTTATCTTTATTTGAGTGGCTTTTGGGTTTGTTCATATATTATTATAACGCTCAAATTGGCCATTTTAGACACCCACCCACCCCCGCGTGACGCTTTTTGTATAGATAGTTTACTATTTTTGTATGAGCCGTAACAACGTTCGAACACCCACCCACCCCCTAAAGCGTTATGAAATTTGTGAATGGGCCCTTTCGCCCTTGGCGAATTCGTCACTAACTTACTAATATATAAAAACATGTTGGATACAATAATAACTGATGCTTTCTCAATACAATATTAAATTATGTTTAGAAAATATTTTGAATCAGTCTTCTGACATAGGAATATTGATTGAAATATATTTTATGTTTGTATAATGTTTAATAGATGGAAAAAGTACGACAAATGATTAAAATATTAACCTAGTAGAAATATTATACATTTAATAAATGAATTTTAGTATAGTTAGATGAACAATTCAATTAAAGTTTTAACAAGTTAAAACTTATTATGAAATTCGATTAATCATTTCAGACTGTTTTTACTTTGTGAATAAACTTTATTTTTGACCAGCATTGAAATAAATTTTCTCACTGTGCGCTATAAATAGCCCTCTGAGTTCAGCTCGCATCAGTACTGAACAGCAGCAGAAGTAATGCGCTTAATCAGTTGGTCCTATGCACGGTTTCACTATCTGACGTTTTAGCGGTGCCGTGTTATTTATATGACCATGGAAACTAGTGAATTCGGCACCGCTCAAGCGTCAAATTAGTGAACTCGTGCATTAATCCATTGTTGAATAGAACCCAAGGAACATAAGTAGTTGAAAAACAGTTTATTCAACTGAAATAAACTTTAGAGTGGTTTGTTCAATTGTTATTCCACTTATATGTTTGTTGGGAAGCTCAAGCTTGATCAATAATCAGCGACAATTGGTTTATACTGGGCACTGGAAGGCTGATATATGAATTCAAGGATGGCGCAGATGGCAAGGTATACCGCTGACGATGGGAAGGTCTCGAGTTTGAATCCAGTATTCAGGTAATTATTAAAAGTGTGGTTATTAATTCATGGTAAAGGTATACACTGCATTTGATGTATACAGTGTTAACTATTTTTAGTCATTTATTTGTTTTCAATCAATTTTGTGGCAGTTGAATAAAAGCTGAGATGAATGCTTATAAAGCGATTTTGAAGTTGTAGAATAAAGTCAATATACAACGATACGCTTTATAACTTCTCCAAATTTGTGTGAACAACGCCTGAACAAAGGCTTCACTTGGAAATAATTAAAATGTTGTTAAACACGATGCTGAATTAAACTGCAATAATGTAGTTTGTTAAACTAGCGTTGTTAAATCATCAATCCTTATTAAGCTAAGTGAAACCTGGATAAACATCATTACATCATTACATCATTACATTACATCATTACATTACATCAATCCTTATTAAGCTAAGTGAAACCTGAATAAACATCATTACAATATATGATTACAGTCACTAAATGATAAGAAGCCTAATAATTTCGCCAGATTTGCTTGAACAATGTGTGCGTAGCAGCTGCAAAGTAATATAATAAAGCAACTATTCAGTATGTAGTTGTGAAAAATTGCTTAATAAATGATTATAAAATAGGCAAATGTTTCTTGGGAGCTATAACTCCGATGACATCTTAAGATGAATTCTATCTTCTTCATTGGAAAATATATGGAAATATCAATGCAAAAATTTCTTCAGAAATCTCTGTGGGTTTCCTTTAAGCAATATTCGCATTTGAAACAACTTTTCGAGAAAATACTAAAGGTTATTGAAATTTTCGAAGGCATATTCATAGGAATCATTGAACGAAAACGAGAAAAGCAACTTCACTGAGGGCTTCAAACGAGATAGAGAAAACACGTGTATGCTCGTTAGTGATCAAACTCTACGTAATCATTTATTTATCGAAGCGGAAACACAAAAACGCATACTAATCAGTGTTGCCAGACTGCGGGGGTCGCGCTAATTCACTTCTTCTCTTCGTGACGATAATGCCTCTTTATATGCTCGAGCAAAATATAACTAAAATGAAAAGCAAATTAGAAATAGACAATTGATACATTCAAATTGTGAAAGGACAAGTGTGACATTCATGACATACCGTGTGGTAAATTTCGAATCACAAATGTGACATTCATAAGATTTCGGTCCGTGCACTTGCTTTTTGTGCCAGCCCAGTGTACATCTCGTCCTGAACTCCTTCTGGCATATGTCACAAGCGAATGGCCCAGCAGCGGCGTTGACCCTTTCTCTCACCGGCCGACGAGTGCGGTTTGGATCATGCGTTAACATATGCCTTTTCAATTGACCACTGCAAAATATGGAGGACTATTAGGTACCACTGAGTTACCGAAAAAAAAAAATAGGCGCAACTTACGGGAGTGTGCACGGCCTTCCACATATTTGGCATTCAAACATTTTAGGGCCATGGATCTTCATATGAGATTGTAAGTGTTTATTATCCCGGAATGATTTTTCGCATTCCTTACATTGCCATATTTTTTTGCCTTTCGGTGAAATATTACGAATAATATTAGTAAACGAAGAAATATCCAAATAAAATGTTCAATATACACTCCCGTGCAAATGTTTTTGTTCATCCCTTAAAAACATTCAAAAATGTTTTGTTCATGTCTCTGTGATAACAAGTCTAATTGAAACTCTTTATGGAGCATTCGAAAAATAATTAGTCTTACTTGGAAGGTATTTTGACCAAAATATGTTTTGAATTTTGTTCTCTAAATGTTTCTTAAAATTGTAACATTTTTCAACGCTTAACGCTTAACGATTAAATTATTTAATATTAATAAAATATCCATTCAAGTAATCGTGCAAAAGTTTGGGTTTACCAGGTTCACCCCTTAGTATGGTGTATAGTGCAAAAGTTCACAGAGATATGAACAAAACACTTTTGCATGTTTTTGAGGGGATGAGCCCAAACTTGCACGGGAGTGTATCCACACACTGAAACAAGCGTTGCAGTAATGAGAACCATGAACGTGTTTTTAAATTTACTATTCCAACCACGATTGAGCTATCATGAACGCTTTTTATTTGCGTTTTGCTCCCTCTCAATCCAACCGCGTCGATAGCCGAGCGGCTAGCGTTCGCGCTTGGCAATCGCCAGATCCTCGGTTCGATTCTGGTCTACTGCAAGTTTTTAACCATGATATAGTATTTTTTACTATACAAATGGTGCCATGGTAAAATTGAATGCACAAAATATTTGAAATAAATGCGAATTTAGTCTGCACAAATCAAGTGGCGTTGTGTATTTAATTTAACCCTCTGATATAGTATTTTCAACCGCAACGCTGTTCTCAGTGCATGGCAAGTGTAAATTTCAAAAAAAAAATTGATTCGTTGATGTCATCGATTGGAATCAAGCAATTCCAAAGCAATCTAGTGAGTCCGATGTACGATGTTTCTTACCATGAGCTGCTGAACGTCCTCCAAAGGCCATATATTTTAAATGTTGCTTCGAAAGTTCATGCCTTCTCAAATCCCTCCTTCAATGAGAACATTGTTAAATACAACCATATGAAACGATATAACATTTATACACTTACGGCAAAAGAAAGCTGTGTTCACAAACATCGCAGTTGTATTTTTTTGGCCCATGCACTCTTCTTTCGTGTACCACTAGTCGATGTTCGCTTTTAAGTATCTTATTACATGTTTTGCATTGCATTGATTGGGGTGTTCTAGCTTTTTGGATTTGCGACGTTACGGGTGAGATTGTTTCCGAACTTAATGTATTCTTACAATTATTTGTTATCCCAGCATCTATGTCCGTACAAACTATTTTCACTGGTTCTATATCAATCTCATCTTTTATGCCAACCATTTGTGCATATTCCACCTCTGTAGATGGAATTCTCTGATGGTCTTCTTCATTATCATGTGATAATTCTGTACAATCTGATAGTAACAGCAGTCCAAGTTGATCATGGCTATAATTTACAATTGTGTCCGGAGTTTCAACTCTTGTCTTGAGACCAACCTCCGCTTGGTCTGTTTCGATGACGAAACCAAGTTCTTCTTCGCATACTTCAGTTTTTATTTCGCGCGATTCGAAGGGCATATGATTCTTTTCAACAGACTCAGTCGTGGAATCTTTGTCCATACCACCGCTTAAGTTCTGCGCCGTGGATTGCAGTACTCCTTGCACTTCCTGACATCGTGCCCGGTACTGACGGAATTCAACAATTCGTAAGCGACAAATCGCGCAGATAGCGTGACCCAATTGATCTTCATGGGATATCTAGAAAACAGCATTATCGATATTATTTTTTTAATTAGAACCAGCTCACCTTAGGAACCTACTTGTACTGAGAGCAATTCCGAAATCAACTGATTCAGACCTGTTTCCGAAAATATATCTTCAAGTGATTCTTCACCCAAGCAAAGCCGACAGAATTGTTGGAAACATTTGAAGCCTTCTGGCTTATCTGTGGTAACTATCACCGAAGACATGATTCACTTTTATTGAAGCACTAAAGTGGATTATTACTAAAATAAAGGTTTAAGTTTCCTGCTACGGAAGAACGTATCCAGTAAATGAAATTTGTTGCTTGCGATCAGATGTTTGTGTTTATGTTTACGTATCCATGAACTCATCTTCATCGCATATCACTCACACGAAGCAGTGAGTGAGTGAATTATCATCACTCACACGAAGCAGTGAGTGAATGTCAAGCCGCGTGTTCTCACGAATCAACCTATACACTGAACGAAATCTCCCGCCATAGATTGAATGATTTGTAATACACATGGCTGTAAATAATCATATTCCTTATTTTGAATGACTATTAAGGAATATGCGGCAGCACCTGCTGAACAAAAATCATCCAATTCTGAAACAACTTTTGCTATATTTCCGTATGACAATAAGCAGACAGTTATAGGCCAGGGGAAGTGGTTCACCTAAGGGCCGTTGTTAATTGTACCACGATTTTCTGGTGAGTTGCAAGCTTGGTGGCAATAGGCCAGGAGAAGTGGATAAACTTGTCATTCATTTTTCTGTCAATTCTCATACAAAATCTACTTTTTCTCTGACATAAATTCACTCTAGGTGAACCACTTCCACTGGCCTATGATGATGTCGCGCTACACGATGATTGTTCATCTGCAACAACCAGACAGCTCACCAATCCACCTCGAGGTGGATCGTGCTGAGTTGTTGAGTTGAAGGAGAGCGAAAGAAGGAGCGCAAAAGTCTGATTTGACAGCTCTGCAGAAAGCGCGTGTGCACGGAAAGAGCGCCAGTTCGGCTCGATTTGCAATGATCGGTTATTATTATTATTTTTCCGCTATTGGATATTTTATGGTTTGGTTGATCGATGTTAAAGTTTGTTTTAAAAGCAGCTCCACTTATTTTGAAACATGTTGCCGTGTACAATGGTAGACAACATAACTAATTTAATTAAAATAATTTGAAGTTATAATTAGTACATAAACAAAAGGGGAAGAACGTTTATGCTGGTTGTGCATTACGATAAAATCTCTTAACTTAAGCAATGCTGCTAACACCACATGCAACTGAACAAGTAGGATGTGATTACAATAGACTTTTGATATTTTCAATTCTGAACCACCGCAAAAAAAATATTGGGAATCAAAATTCTCCTGAGAGGGATGATGTGGTGGAGGCTCATTCTAATTAATATTGTCGTTCAATTATGGGGATAAATTAAAATTGTTATTGCTCCATACATACTTATTTATTATAATTACTTGTAAATATTGATACAGCACAATTCAAGTTTTTAAATATCAAATAAAAAACATAGATATGGTCGGTGTTCAGACAGACTGAACCAAGTGTTTTTTTAATTGAGTAAGAAAAATGTACCCCAAACATGTGAAACATCAATATATTATATATATTTGCTGTAATAATGAAACTTATCAATTTGATGATACATTTGTATCAAAATAACATGGAAGATTTAAAATTGATGGAGTTCTTTACGTATCCTTAGAGCTCCAAAATTCATCTAGTCTGGTCTGTCTAAACACCGACCATATGATCCTCGAAAACTCATGAGAATGGTATTTTACTCTTTGAACTTGTATTTAATTTGGATGTGCTTAAAAGATTTATAAATTAAATTTATTATTGATGTTACGAGCTGTGTCTGCAGTGAAACTTTATGCTACACAAGACATACAGTCGACTCTCCACAACTCGATGTTCTTTAACTCGATATATTCTATAACTCGATGGATTTTGCGGTCCCTTCAAATTCCCATACATCATGCTCTTCATAAGTCGATATTTCTATAACTCGATGTCTCCACTAGTCGATGCCACGTGGGAGGAAAATTTCCCTCCATAGCTCGATATCCGTCTAAAAACCCTTTTTTATACAGGGAGACATGGACCATTTCTGGTTTGGCAGTGAAAAAGGGAATTGCAAGTTGTAATAAAAGTTTAAAAACATAGAAATAAAAAAAAAAAAATTTTAGTAAACATAATGGATTTTTCAAACATTTTGAAAAAAAAGTGTCCGAAGATATTTTTTTTCAAATGCTATCAGCAAAATAGTATTGTTTGCTTGCAGAAGTGATCACAAAAATATTGAAAATATAGAAATTTAACCCCTTAATTTTAAAATTTTTGGTATCGGTATGTTCTATAACTCGATAATTCTATAAGTCGATGGTCCCTTGAATATCGAGTTATGGAGAGTCTACTGTATGTTTGAATCAAAGTATTTTTATACATAAATCATATGACAAAATATGTTCCAGAAATTACTCTAGAATTCTTTGGGAGCTTCTCCCGGGATTCTTCCTTAAATCACTCATGAATCCTTCAAATCCTCTCTGGGATTGTTCGGAAAATCTTGAGATTATTTCTGAATTTTCTTCCAGATATCGCTTTGGGATTCATCAAAAAAAAAAAACGTTACCATTCCGGTATTACTTCTGAGATTCTTCTGGACATCTTTTTTGATTTTTTTGCAGACCTCCGCATTTGATTTTGCGTGTATCTCCTTAAGGATTACTTTTGAAATCCAGGAAATTAAATTCTTTGAAATTCTTGAAAATTGTTTTAGAAATACTATGGAAGATTTTACCAAAAATCCTGATGCAATTCTTTAGGATATTTAAAAAGGATTTTATCAAAAAATGTACGACTCTACTAGAAATTCTTCGAGAATTTCTCCGAAAATAACTCTTAATTTTTTTCCGGAAATACTTCTGGTATTCTTATGAGAATACCTCTGGTATTCTTCCGGAAATCACATGAGATGCTTTCGGAATCCTTTTAGAATACTTTCGAGGATGCTTCCGAAAATCTTTTTGAAATTATTCTAGAAATGCCACTGAGATTTTTACGTCAATATTCTTGAATTTTTTTCTGGGACTCTTCCGGATATCTTTCTAGCATTCTTTCGGAAAGCCTTCTGGGTTTCTTTCGAAAATCTTTCTGAGTATCCTTCAAATCATTCTGTTGAGGATTCTTGCAGAAATTCTTCTCGAATTACCTCTAGAATCTGGGAGCATCCTGAATTTTTCAAGAAAACTCTGTTATTCTTTCGAGCATCTCCCTAGGATTCTTTCGGAAATTCTTCTGAAATACCCCCAGATTTCTTTCTGTTATCCTGCTGGAGGGCTTCGAAACATCTTTCGAAGATTCTTCCAGAAATTTTGTTAGAAATTTTCAAGAAATTATGCTGGGATTCTTCCGTAAAACCTGCCGAGATTCATCCGGAAATACGACTGGAATTCTGCTTGAATGATAAGCATTCAAGAATTCTACCGGAAGTTTTCGTGAGATTCAACCGTTAATCGTTCTGGTATTTTTTCAGAAATTACATTGAGATTCTTCGGGAAAAATATCTAGGATTCTTACAAATATCCTCCTAAATATTCTTCTGGAAATGGCTTTGGAATTAAAGGATGATTTCCGGTAGAATCCCAGGTCGATTATTATCAGGGAGATTTCTAAAGGAATTATTTTAAGAATTCTCGTAAAACTCGTAAACTCGTATCTGAAACAATCTCAGGAGAATTCCGAATGGATTTTGAATGTTTTTTTACAGTGATATCCAAAAGAATCCCAGAAGTTATTTCGCAAGAATCCCTGAGAGATTCAGAGAAAAGGCACAGACATCCAGAAGATTTCATGAATATTTTCCAGAATAATTCCGATGTCCAGAAGAACTCCAGAAAGATTTACGGAATAATTTCAAATGGCATTTCCCGAACCATTTCAAAGTAACTTTAAAAAGATGCTCAGAAAAATAAATCAGTAATCAAAAAATCTCATAGGTATTTTATTTAAAGTCCTAGTGGCTGTCCGCCCGGATAAAAAATACAATACAAAAACAATATAACTTATTGAAACAGTACCATTCAATATATTGGAAATACAATACAGTATATTGTAAAATGACAATACAATTACAGTACAATATATTGTTTTGAACAGTTCACTGTATGGTATATGAGATTTTTGCAATATAATGTATGGGTGGTTAAGTATCGTAACAATACAAATATAGATATTTTCTCATACAAACATTTTGAAAACACAATATGATATATTGTTCATGTATTGTCTTGATAAGCAATTCGTGTATTGTTGTACAATACAAAAACAATTCAACAAACTGTATCATGGTTGCATGTCAGTAAATGTCAAGTGACTTCTAAAAAACTACTTATTTTGACTTTTTGAATATTTTCCACCCAACATTTCTTGCTTTTTGAACTTGTTTTGTTTATTTCTTTCAGCAAAGCTACATAGAAAAAAGCAACAGTTGTTTTACGCGAAAATAGGAATTTGACCAAAATTGTAAGGTATAAAACCAATTAAAAACAATACAATGTTCTGTTACAATATATTATATTGCTTTTGAATTGTATATCCAAACATGAATAATATTGCTTCGACATTCAATTACAATACGCTGTATTGTATCCAATACGTTATATTGTACATTAATGGTTTATTCCATTCACTGAATGATACGTTTTTATCCGGGCGGTAGTTTCCTTGAAGGATTTCCATTTGAACTCAAAAGGGATTTTCAGAAGATTCCGCCAAGGATTTACGAAAATTTCCAAGAAAAATCACTGATAAATCACGAAAAAAAAATCAAAAACACTTCCTTATGAATTTCCAAAAGAATCATAGGTTTTTTTCTTAAAAAATCTTAGAAAAAAATTCTAAAGAATCACGAAGGAATTTTCGGAAAAATTTTGGATATACAACATTATCTCAGGCAGAAACAATAAATCAATAAAATCAATAACACTAAATCTGTAAGAATATAAGAAGGATTTCTTGATGAGTGTTTGGAGGATTTCCAAACAATTTAAGAGGAATTTTCGAAAGATTTCAATAAATGAAGGTTAAAAAAAATCCCCGAGAGACATCTAGTTTCTTAACAGGATTTTCGAAAGTATTCCACAGGGATTTCTGGAAGAACTCCATTGGGATTTACAAAATAATCCCAGAGGAATTTTCGAAAGGAGAAAGAAAGTGAAATAATAGATTTTTTTTACTATAGTCTCAGGCGTCTTTCCGAGAGTATTCCAGAATAATAGGTATAATCTAAGACATTTTTCTGAAAGAATCTCAGAGGGATTTTCGAAGTTTCAAAGAGTTTCACGGAAGAAATACTGAAGGATTACGAGTAAAATATCAGAATTTAAATAGGGGAACATGGTTCAATTCGGACCTAGTAACAGTTTTTTGGCCATATCTTTTCAGCACGATCGACGGTATGAAAAGTATTATGTTTTCTTGAAAGCCTAATTTAGCGTGCGCACTTTTCTCTCAAAGACTTTTGTGATATCTCCTAACAGGACATGACTAGACATGTTTGAACAACATTCTCCGAAAGGTCCGAATTGGACCAACCCTGTTCTAATTCGGACCCCTCATGTTCTAATTCGAACCATCCTATATTCTATCGTTTTTGCTATGGTAGATATAAAATATAATTCCGATTTGTTTGGCATCAAAGCTTGTTGAGCTTCTTCTATAAGCGCAAGCATAACAAATAAACTCAATGCGTGAAAAATTTCAATTAAGTTCGAGTCAGAGCTAGCTTAAGTAGAATGTGAATTTCGTTTAAAAAACATGGGTGAAATCCGAAACTATGGACATAGTGGTTCCCTATTTCGCCATACGTGATTACCTTAACGCCTTCAAATTTTAAAAATGTTTGTGTGTTGTAGAAGTTAGATTTAAGATATATCTTGATGTTAAAACATTCAAAAAGATTTAAAATGTGAAAATTGACAAAATTTCCCATATGGCCAAATAGGGAACCACTATTACCATAACTGGTACACTTTCCCTAGTTCAAAATTGAGTACAGCGAACTTTCCCTAACTTGATTTTAAACTGATAATCGTGTATGAATGATATCGAGATAAACAAAATATATTTTTTAAATTTTGGAGCTTTTGTTATTTTGACAAAATACATTGGAAAAAGCCATTTTTGCTTAAAATATAGTAAAAGTTCAACATATTGAAACATGGCATGGAAATATCGGGTTTAAAAGGTGAACTTATTCGGGAAACTGAAGAACAAAGCATTGAGTCTCAGAACATCAAATTGGAGAAGTATTGAATCGACATACATTTTTTAGGGTCAAAGTACGCTACACTGTTAAAAATAATGAAGACTACACGTCATGTAAACTTTATTTACGCCATGTAAACATGATGTCATGTAAATTTAAGACTGAAATCATGTAAAAATGTGTTATATGTCATGTAACCACTCAGGATCCTGCTGGATTACATGACATATAATTGAAGTTTACATGACATATCATGTAAATATTCATTATATTCCACGCTCCAATTATGTGCATTATATGTCTCAGAAATTTACACGTTTCGTTCGAACTGTGTATATTGAAATGATTATAAAATAAAGCCAAAGTTCAAATTGATGGTCAAAAAACATTATATCGGGTAAGGGAAAGTTGATTGTATTGTTCTCAGCACCTGTAAACGTATTTTTTTTGTATCGAATTGCCAAATAAAACTTGGAAAACTGTATCCAAAATAGGCTGTGGTAGATGCTTTTCAAATAACTGGTTTATTGATTCCTTTTTTTGCGGTATTACGTATTTCTTTGATTTTTTCAAAGACTTTTACTTGACCGCAACAGAAACAAAAGCAACCATCCATCAATATTACAACTTTTGTGATTTTCTGGCAATTCCAGAATACTTTCTCTGAGTGGAGCATATTAAATAGACTGACAGCTCGTTGAAAATCATGAGGTCCGGATTGAACCATATCAAAATGTCCGGATTGGACCAACACACATTTTGAGATGTTCAAACTAGTTGAGCACAAACACTGCATAGGCATATCAAAACCATATGGTCAGATTAAAGCTTAGGCTTAGGGGATTTAAATAGAAAATAACATAGAAAAATTGGAGAATTATTGTCAATTACAGAAGCTTGGAAACAATGCTAACCGATAGCACACTAGAACACTTCAAAACAACAAACTTCTATAAAAATCAAACAAATTACTGAAAGGCGTCAAACGTATGGTGTTAGATCCTAGCCAGACGGTGGGTAGAAAAACGGTACACACGATCTTTACAGTAACGCCAGTAATGAGAAATGATTGATGGTCCGATTAGAACAGGGTCCGAATTGGACCAGCTTCCCCTGATAATTTCGATTGGATTTCCAGAAGAAATCCCGAGAAATTTTGTGAGAATCCCCGAACCCAGATGAAACCCAGATTTTTAAAATAGATTCCATTTCACTGGAAAGCAATCATTAAATCATTTTCGGCAGAATTCCAGGGAAATTTTACGGAAGAACCCTGAAAGGATTTCCATAATAACCCAAGATGGGTCTCCGGGATAATCCAATAGGAAGTCCCTAGGAGGTTATTGGAAGAATCACAGAGCGATCAAAGAAATGCCTACATATAATAATTTCTGAAAGAATCTCAGTGGATTTTCAAGACGTCCTCTAGCACCACAACTAATATATTAACATATAACTATATATGCACGTACGTACATGAGTAATGAGCAATGCTCAATACATAATTATAAATTGCGTTGAGCTGAGTGATTTGTACGCCAACCAGTTCGGGGGTCGGATCGACGGTTTCGAAGTGGATTAAAAACAATTATAGGAGAGCATGTGGAAAATAAGTATGAACTGCGCAGAATCAGACCGATTTTCCATTGCTACGCACTTCCAAAATAATTTTATTTTTATTAATATTATTGTTAGCAATATTTTTTCACGCAACGTTTGATAATAGTAGAACGACAATGATCATCAGTAGTTAATTTTCCCCTACAGATTTGTTTTCAATCACAATAGTTATTTCTTTCCGTGCACGCACTCGGGAAATGAATCTAGCCATGAATCCTATGCGACAAAAATAGGCCTATTCACATGACGTCTCAAATCAGCTGATCGGGAAGCACATTGACAGTTCTTGTATGAAAATGACAGGCCCGTGTTAGCACCGGCCCTCCACCGATGTAAACAAATGCATAGACAGATCTGTCACATGAAAAGGCCTATTGTCGGCGCTATCCGTCAAATTCACTCACCAAAGCTATTTTGGTGACTTTAACATCACAGCTCTAGAGTGAATTTATGTCAAAGAAAAAGTAGATTTTGTATAAGAATAGGGTCCTAAAGGCCTGACCCGATTTCAATGCCAAACGCTTAAGTTTAGGCTAAAAACACATGTTTACTCAATTTTTTAATGTTTTTCTTTTGTTTAGGTCCAAAAAACATTTTTTTAGCTTTTGTCACATTCCTTGGCTTAATCTTAAATTTTGGGTGTATTTTGCTTTCTGTGTCCCTTCCAAAATGTCAGATAGGAACAACCCCGGTGTTAAAACTAAAAGCCCTGTGTTGTTTTTGCGAATTAAGCAAACGTCAAACATGATCAAAAGTGTCACGGTTCATTTATGGACCAAATTTTTAAATTAAAGTTTAAATATGATGTAGCCGTTATTTGAGCGGGAAAAATTGTTAAAATAGTTGCAGTAACACGCTCCTTCGTGTCATTAAATAAAAACAAGATTTCATTAAACATGTTAGGACCCAATTGACAGAAAAATGAATGACAAGTTCATCCACTTCTCCTGGCCTATTAAGAAAACACAAATGAATAACAGGCAATAATTGACGGATACTATTTTCTACCATGCCGGAATAACATTTAGTGTAGAAATTCACAGCAGAATGAAAGAGAGGCAGATAGAATACAGTCAAACCTCCATGAGTCGATATTGAAGGGACCATTGACTCATGGAAATATCGAGTCATGGAACAGCTATCCTTTGGAAAGTTGTTTGAAGGGACCATCGTAGTAACCATGATTTTATGTTTTTAGTATGGTTCCATGAGTCGATATCGAGTAATGGAACATCGACTCATGAAGGGTTGACTGTACAGTCATTAATGCATAAACTTTAGTATTGTCGCACCGCCACCAAACCGGATCGCGCCAGTGAGACTCGCGACGCGCCTCAACTCGCGCGATTTTGAAATCAGTTTTTTAGTGTGGCGCTGCATTCTTACGATTTTTATGAACACAGCGCACTATTCACATATTAGCTGCGACGCACGGGGCCTGAGAAAACAATAATTATAAATAAATGTTGGTCTTGATTTCTACCGGATACATAATAATTCTGTGACTATTTTCATTTCTGAGTGTACTTCCCATTAATATAAAAAGTCACCACTGCATTGCCAGTTACACCCTACTAACAAACTTGTTTTACATTACTTAGAATGGGGTACCGTTTGAAAGGAATGGAATAAGCTTGGAAAGCGTCTGACTTCAACGGTTTATTAGCAAGTGAACAGTTATGAAAAATAACAAACTCTTAGCACAGATAACAGACACGGAGAACTTTGGAAATGCTAATTAGAATAACAATTATTACATTTCTCACTTTTTTGGATATTAAGCATGTCAAAGCTTATTATTTTATACTTTACCATGCATTTTCGAAAAATATAAATTACAATGTTTTTTTAGCTACCTTGTGTTATACCTTGGACTTGGTGATATTTTTAAAAGTTTCTGTTGCAGGATAACACACGTGTTTAGAAAAAAAAAAGTTTTTGCTAGTTTCTTGTGATTTTTCATAATGAAAACTGGTAGAACTTTCAGCTTCCGTGTTACTATTAAAGTTAACTGGGAAAACTTTGTCGTCTGTAAGAAGGAGTCAAGGAAGGAGTGAAAAAGACTATAAATTTCAGCTATTTGAAAGTAAGTCTCCACTTCAATCACCATGATGCCGAAGAATTGAAATTATAGCTATCTTTTTCATCAAATTCCTTAATAGACCTAAGATTTCACCTGATGTGGACCGATACCAGTCAGCGATTCCAAAGGAAGGTTCCTCACAAGCGGAAAAATGTGAAATTATGGAGACCTGTTGGTTGTAGCCACTGGGAACGGCACCACAATCGAACAATCTAACAAGGTCATCATCGTCGCGTGTGGAACTTCATATTAGAACGCCGCGTTACAGGGAATGTGTAAAGTTGGATGTTCAGCAGAATATTTATAGAAATAAATGTCTTTTCATCTATTTGTTTCATTAACTTAATTTCGATCCTTCCTTTGTTCTGGGTTGAGTCTGATAAGTAAACAAAACCGTAACGGGATCATAATCATTTAAGCGTCATTAAGCATTTTGCATCTTAAACGCCGATTATACTTATGAAAGTATAAAGCGATTATATGCATTCCAAGGGGTGAATAGACCGAATATGGTTTTAGTATAACTTTTAAGCATTTTAGTGTGAAATTATTTATCCGTGTAACTGGAGCACTAGCGCAACTACTGGAACACGTGTACCAATAGTGGCTCAAGCGATTTTATGTTAAAAAATTAGTTTTATCACTCTTTTTATATTTTTCCCATATAGTAGAGGTTGAAATCTTTCTGTTGACGCCAAAAGATCTCGGTTAAGGCTTTTCGTTATTTTGTTATGATTTTTTATAGCTTAGGTAGTCTACTAATGGCACCGGCACCCTACTATGCTATGTGCACTACAAAGAAAAACATGATCTACAGGAACAAGGGTCATTTTCAGATTGAAATTTTGACTGAAATGTTCAAAACTGTATGTTTTTTTTTTTAATTCATTCAAAAATTTGTTATTTGTATTCCAAAGAGTTAATCATGTAATGTAATTTATTTATATGTAATTTTATTTGTTTGAACATTTTTGACGTAGAAGTACGTCTTTCTTCTCTATACAGGAGTGAAATTGGAATTTCAAAACCAAGAGCGTTACGCTGGCATGAAATATTTTAAACGTTTATAACTTTTCGCTGGCTTAACGAAATTTCTTGATTAGCACCTCAATCGAAAGATAAGACATCAAAGCTTCATGTCGTTTACTTACTGAATCCCACATACCTGTCCAAATAGTTTAATAACTGTTTTAAAATAGAACGTTGATTTCAAGCAAATCTATAAATAGGGGTGGCTAGAGAAAATTTGACGTCATTTGCTTTTCACTCTCCGATTGGCTCGCATCTCAGCAGGCGACAGATCGGCTTGCTCTGACCGGGCGTGCTTCTCAGGCACAGACATCGATAGCGAGGGCCCCCCCGTTTGCCTTGCTTCGCTCAAATCAAACTGTCGAGCGAGCGAGAGAAGATGCCGTCCGAAGCTAAAGCCATCACCGCTGCCGCCGCCTAGAAGAAGAAGAGGAAGCAGTTCACAGGTGAATTTGCGGTCGAGCTGTGAACACGGTCGGGCGAGTCATTCTCGCTTTGTGGTTCACCGCTTGTTTGCGTTCACCCAGCCATCGTCATCGCCGCCGCAAATTTCATCGGCCGAGGAGCTGTTGACCCGCGCTTCAAAATTTCAACTCGTGATGAAATCATCATTGGTGGTCAAGAAGCAATCCCGATAGGAGCAAATACCAGAAGCCCCCTGAGTTTTGCTGGTCCGAGCAGTGTTGTTTATCCGTAACAACATCGAAGCTAACAAAGCCATCGGTTCTTTTCAGAGCCATTAAATTTGTGGAAAAGAGTTAAAAGAGAAATATTTCCGACTTTATTTATAACTTCTAATATTCCTAAATCAATTTCACGGCTTCATACAAAATTTCATTTGTCATGAATGATTTATGACTCAACCATTTGAGATTGTACTCGCGGACGCTGCTGCAATGCCGTCGGGGTGAGTGCTCAACATTTCACAACGATTGTAAAACAGAGTGGCTTTTCCAACAGCGCCTTTTATGTTCCATATTTTATGGGAACACTTTGATTAGGAAAATTATCCCATGTAACAAAATTGCGACATATTAAGAATGCTTTTGATAAGACATTCTCATTGAACAATTGCAATAATTTTGGCACCCATGGATCAGAAATTTACCGTCATAATAAAGAAAACTATTGATTATCAATAGCTCGTATTGAATATTTAGGGAATGCCAATCATTCCAACAATTCATGTTCGACCAATTTTTCACGTATTAGTATTCTCCACAATTTTCAAGTAATTCCAAGCCCAACACATTATTAGCACATACCCTTTTCCCGGATTGGTCGATCAGAAAACGAAGAGCACAAAAGGGAGGAGCATCATCTGCTATTCCAAGGTTATAAAACATGCTGCCTTCGAGGGATTCAGTTTCATTCCATTTCCGCTTTCGAGCTGGTAAGAGCTCCTCCGAACTTGCTTAGCGAGAAGTACCTCGCTGCTAGAAGCCTGCTGAGCTGTTAATCCAGAATCTGGTTTGTGAAATCGCTCAAGATTTCAAGATTGAGCTACGTTTCCAGATTTCAACTAAATCCCTGTGATCCGCTACCCTGTTGCTGTTGTGCACCCATGAAATATTTAGCTGGTTTGTCGAATAAACTGAGAACTTATCCACATCTTCTTATTCTTCTTCTTCTTGGCATCAACGTCCTCACTGGGACAGAGCCTGCTTCTCAGTTTAGTGTTCTTATTACACTTCCACAGTTATTAACTGAGAGCTTTCTTTGCCAAAGTTTCCATTTTTGCATTCACAGAACATCAGATGTAACTTGAGTTTTAACATATATTTTTGAATAATTTTTCCAATCACAAGTTTATAGGTAATAACGGTTTGACTAAACTGTAATTTTCGACGAAAAATTCAAAACTTTTTATCTTAAAATCTGATAGCCTTACACAAAAACTGTCTTCAGCAAACTTATTCATCTCGTCAAAAATCTACAACTTTGCTGAAGATACCATGAAGCTTTTCCTTCAATATGTTTAGTTATGTCAATTATAAAAAAAACGTCAAAAAATTCACTTAAGTCAAACCGTTACAGCTTTTCAACGCTTCGCTTTCAACGTTTACTGCTTCGAACGGAATAACGAACGGATCAAGCAGCGGAGCAGCAAAGAAGAGCGCGTGAAAGCCACAGCAGTGTGCGAGTAGCGAACGGAACCAGAGAGCAACGAAGCGAAAGCAACAACTGAAAATCATTTAGTGGACGGATTAGTAGTCAGCGTCAACCGGCGACCTGTTGGAAACTAACGCCAGCGAAATACACACCATCTGCCTCTCCTTACCATTCATTTTGTTGTACTTGATGAATTCAATGAAATGGTTTGGTTTGGCGATGGAGCAAAGAGTTATTTAGGATGATTTTACTTGACAAAGAGTTGTTGATAAAAATTCCAATCAAAAAGAGTTGTTTTGAAAAACTTTCCTCGGAAAATTTATGCTTTGCCAAAGAGTTGTTAATGAAATTCCTGCAGCAAAGGGTCGAGTTTCTCCCCACGAATATTTCCAGCCAGGACCAGTCATGGCCCGCTTCCAAAATTCTCGAGTACGGAAATTGGAAAATGTTTTAAAATTGCGACAGATTTTAAATACGGTTCAATAAACTGTTTCTTGACCAATTGTAATGAGCAACTATTGATCTGAATTAATTTTTCTACATGTTGTCTATTGCGTTAATCTGAGAAATAGGCTATATGAAATTGATGTCTTGGCAAGGGATGTACAAGATGAGCATTATGCTGTTATTGCATCCCGACGGCACTGCAGCAGCGTTCTCGGACCATCCTCAAATTGTCGTATTGTCGATTATTCGTGATAAATCAGATATTGTATGATGCTACGAGATGAATTAAGAGATTATAGCAAGTATGTGGTAAGCACATTAAGAAATATTACTAGCTATACTGTGTTTATCACGAGAAGTTCTTACTAGCTCGAAAGTGTAAATGAAATGAACCGAATCCTGTTGTTGTAACAGAGGGATTTTAATCCAAAGGTCATTCGTCCCTTAAATGAACCGAATCTGTCGAAGATAGTATGTTTTACATAACTTGAATTGCAGACGATGCTCCTTTCTTTCGTATTCTTCGCCTTCTTCTGATTGACCAATCTAGGATAAGATACATGAAGTTGATGTCTTGGTTAGAGATTTACATATCTTGGAAAATTCACATGCGCGTTCGTATGGACAGTAAAAATATCAACATTATTTAAGTAGCTGACAATAAATTAAAATCACGCATGTTTTGGTTTAGTGCAAATTTTAAATATTTCTGATCAATTTTCAATGTGTTCTGATTTATATACTATGACATTTGCAATAGACTAACATGTAGAAAAAATTCAAATCAATAGTTGCTCATTACAATTGGTCAGGAAACAGTTTATTGAACAGTATTTAAAATCTGTCGTAATTTTAATACATTTTCCAATTGCCATACTCGAGAATTTAGGAAGTGTTCCCCTATTATATGATAAATCAACGATGCTGTTAGAAATATCATACAATGCTGAGTAGTATGATGTTATTACGGTCCGACGGCGCTGCAGCGGTAAATTCTCAAATTCATGTAATTTTGTGGGGTAAATTATGTGAACCAAATTGTAGTATACCGCGATATTTAGATTGTTATAGATAAATCAGTAAATATAATCCAATAAACCCTGTTATGAAAGTATGTTGGCCCTGAAAAGGGCCAATTGAGCTTGGATGCTGTGACCACGAGTCGAAATCTAGAAGCGCGGATCGGTCAACCTAGAAATCTTGAGCGATTTCACAAACCAGATGCTGGATTGGCAGCTTGAAGATTAACCGCTCAGCAGATTTCTAGCAGCGAGGTACTTCTCGCTGAGAAAGTTCGGAGGAGCTCTCAACAGCTCGAAAGCGGAATTGGAATGATACTGAATCCGACGAAGGAAGCATGTTTTATAACCTCAGAATAGAAGATTACGCTCCTCCCTTTTGTGCTCTTCGCTTTCTGATCGACCAATCTGGGAAATGGGTATGTGCCAATAATGTGTTGGGCTTGGAATTACTTGAAAATTGCGGAGAATGCTATTGCGTGAGAAATTGGTCGAACATGAATTGCTGGAAGGGTTGACATTAACTAAATATTCAATACGAGCTATTGATAATCAATAGTTTTCTTTATTATGAAGGTAATTTCTGATCCAAAATTATTACAATTGTTCAATGAGAATATCTTTTCAAATGCATTCTTAATATGTCGCAATTTTGTTACATGTGATAATTTTGCTAATCAAAGTGTTCCCATAAAACATGGAAAATCAAAGACGCTGTTGGAAAAGCCACTGTATTCTACGATTGTTGTGGAATGTTGAGCACTCACCCCGACGGCACTGCAGCAGCGTCCACGATTACAGTCTCGAAATGTTTAGTCATAAATTATTCATGACAAATGAAATTTTGTATGAAGCTGTGAAATTGATTTAGGAATATTAGAAGTCATATATAAAGTCGGAAATATTTCTCTCTTAAATTTGGCTGGGTGAACGCAAACAAGCGGTGAAGCACAAAGCCACAATGACTTGCCCAACCGTGTTCACAGTTCGACCGCAAATTTTCCTGTGGACTGCTTCCTCTTCTTCTTCTTTTTCTTGGCAGTGGCAGCGCTGATGGCTTTGGCTTCGGACGGCATCTTCTCTCGCTCGCTCGACAGTTTGATTTGAGCGAAGCAAGACAAACGGGGAGGTCCTTCGCTATCGATGTCTGTGCCTGAGAAGCACGCCCGGTCAGAGCCAGACGATCTTTTGCCTGCTGAGATGCGATCCAAGCGGAGAATGGAAAGCAAATGACATCAAATTTTCTCTAGCACCCCTATTTATAAATTTGCTTGAATCAACGTTCTCTTTTAAAACAGTAATTAAACTATTTGGACAGGTATGTGGGATTCAGTAAGTAAACGACATGACCCTTTGATGTCTTGTCTTTCAATTGAGGTGCCATTCAAGGAATTTCGTTAAACCAGCAAACAGTTATAAGAGTTCAAAATATTTCAAGCCAACGTAAGGCTCTTGGTTTTGAAATTCCAAATTCACTCCTGTATAGAGAATTTTTATTTAACTTTCAAACTGTGCGGCATAATCAAATGCAAACGCATTCAGTTCCCGATGGCTAGTGCCTGTGCTTTTACTGTTCATAAGTCGCAAGGTGGAACTTTCCCCGAGGTCGTGTACGACTATGACAAAAGCCAGGATCAGCAATTGGTGTATGTTGGTTTGTCGCGGGTTACTTCACTGCAAGGACTATTTTTGACAAACTCTACCAATTTTTTCAAGTTCCATCACGCCAAAGGCAGCAATTCTCCCAAGAGGGTTGACTTAAGGAATGAGCTGCAGCGCTTAGGCAATCATCGATTAGTGACGCTTTGAGACAAACTGCGTGAAATACTAAATGCTCATGCAATGGATATTGCTACAGACCAAAGCACTGGACCGATTCTATCGATTCTAACAATCGAAGCACCCGAGCTATCAAACATCTAATCTACTGGAGGAGTTTGGCGAACTACAGCTGGAGCCAGAAACCGATCACCCAACCAAGCAACACAAGGAAGCAACGACCAAACAAACAAATTCAATCATCTGGCATTATTCCTGGAACACCAAACACTGGTTCTCGGAACCACAGGACCACCAAAATGAGTCCAAAAAGAGTTAACTTCTGAAAACTTCATCCGATCAATAACAACACAAAACTAGTACACTTACAAACTCATACACATAACAAATCAAATTATTAATCATCGTAGTTCTACGTCAACCCCGCGGTAATGTAATAGACATTACCCACCCCAATTTTTATTTCTCGATTACTTTTTCAAATCGACGTAAGTAACTTTTATACGGTTTTGAGAAAATTAATAAGGAAAAATAACAATCTATCTGCTAAAACTGTTTTAAAATGAATCACCTTTCTAACATTTTTTTGCCGTGTACTTCGCTTAAATTTTGCATACACTCAGCTCACGTTCAAAAACTAGGTAGTTTCTATTATTTCCCACAAAAATAATTATAAGAAAATGATAAGCCGTTTCATTCAATTACTTTCGACGTTTTTCTACCAGTGTAAAATCGGCTCAAGTAGTGTTTTGTTTTGATTCGTGGTTAAGTCACTTTGTCTCTCCACACAGCGGGGCGGCGAAAGTAGTGGTTAGGTTGCGAAAGTTGAAAATCTTACTTTCGTCGTTTTGTAAATCCGAAAATTAAACGTTCTAAAAGAGAATAATCGAGTTATTTCAGAGCGAAACGTGTAGAATTTCGTCTGCGAAACACGTAGGATCGATAAAGTAAGTTTGTACACTTTTTTGACTTGAGTCTATATGAATAAGTTTTCGAGATTTCTTGTTTTCTTTTTAACACGATAATGAGTCTGTATATGCTTGCGTAGACCATAGCTGAAAATAGAAAAAAAAGTAAATCAGAAGCCTATTGTGACAATTTCATATGCATGTTGGTACCGTGTGCTAAATTTTGAATCACACATGTGACATTCGTGACATTTTGGTCCGTGCACTTGTATTTTGTGCCACCTCATCGTGGTTCTCAGCCTGAACTGCTTCTGGCATATATCACAATAGAAAGGTCCGGCTGCGTTGGATTCATCATACGCTCTACTGCGTTTATGGTCAACATCGTGCGTCTTTGTATGCCTGTTCAATGAAAACCTACAAGAAACAGATGACTCTTTATCACAGCTACCACTCTATAATTTTAGCACCACCTACGAAAATAGAAACGGTTTTCCACATATATGACACTCCAGGTTTTTAGGTTTATGGTGTCTTTTATGCAGTCGAAGTTTTTCCTTGTCCGCGAATGATTTGCTGCATATATTGCATTGCCATTCCAATGCATTGGATTCCACGTCAATCGGTTGATCTTCATTCGATGTCACTTCATGAAGTCTCTCGTGGTTCTCAAGTTGGCACTGCCGACTGAATGTTCGGTTGCATTTTGAGCATGGGTGTTTAGTATTTTTCTTACCATTACCAGTTGGATTCGGCAAGGAATCACCAACGGCAGACTTCTGTTTATTATGTTGTTTAGTTTGCTCATGCCTGTTCAAATCCTTCCTACAATAGTAATAGCTATTAGTACGTTCATTGCATTACAGGCAACGACTTACGGATGCGGAAAACTTGCTGCGCAAACTTTGCAGTTGTGTTTTTTTGGTCCATGTGCTGTCCTCTTGTGTACTGATAGATTCTGTTTAGTCTGATACTTTTTGTTACATATATTGCATTGCACTGACTGAATGTTCTCATCTTTCTGGGTCACTTGAATGCTTCTAGTTGATGCTTTTCCTTTGTGTATGACGCTTTCATCGATAACTGAGTCAACTGATTCCTCATTGTCGTTCATCAAAGATTCAATTTTCACCTCTTCTATGTAAATCTCATCGTCTATGCCAATCGTTTCCTCATTTTCCATTTCTTTTTGTGAAATCTTATGAGCTCCATCGTCATTTTCGTCAATTCTACCGCTGTGGTTTACTTCTTCCAACTCTGTTGCATGACCAATTTCTTCACATGGTTCAGTTTTCACTATCCGATTAATCTCATCAGAGTCAGTCGACTCCTTCTCGGAGGAAACCTTTTGGTCTCGCATCATGGATTGCAGTACTATTTGCACTTCCTGGCATCGTGTCCGGAACTGGTGGAATTCGGTTATCCGTAGTTGGCAAACATCGCAGATAACGTGGCCTAAAGGATCTTCACCCGTTACCTTGAAGATAGCAATATTGATTACATGTATTCAGTTAGATGTGTTAGCCAGGTAAGCCATAAGCACCCAAGTGCTATATTTCGCCAAATCATTCATATAGTGTTAATATAGAACTATTCAACGACTTATTATTCTTAAACTAACACTATATGGCCGATTTGCTGAAACATTGGATAGTTTCAGCATAAGCACCTACATTTATTGAGAGCAAATCCAAGATCCATTGATGCAGTTCGTTTTCGCTGAATATATCTTCAAGGGATTCTTCACTCAAGCACAGTCGACAGACTCGTTGCCGACATTTTGAGCCACTTGACTCTATTCGGTTTCTCTTCGCCGAAGCCATTCTACTCTCAAAACAGTTAACACGCGATGCACATTTAGGACTGGAATCCGTAAAAAAAATTAGAAGATTTCAAAATTCTTACGCATCAGGTTTGTTTATGATTATTGTTTACCTATGAATGAACTCAGTTCATCACACTACACTAACACTGAAACTTACAATGAAGTAGCGGGTGAATGCTTGAGTGAACAGACAAGAGGAAAAGGGTAAATGTGATTAAATTTGTCGGAGCGAACAATATTATTTCTTTTTCTAAAATCTAACGAGCATAGAGATCAAAGAGAATTGTTAAGAACCATTTAAATTAGAACGGACCGATGCACGAGTTCACTAATTTGACGTTTTTTTCTAAGGCACTCTGTGCTCGTGGCTACTACTGCGCCGGAATCAGTTGATTTGTAGCTTCTCAATCGATACAGATCTATTTTCAACTTATCTATATTTACATCTACACTCTCTCCTACCCGCATAATTATTAACCATACATCTACTGTTTCCCATTCAATCCACAACAATTGACAACAGTATTCGTATAATTTGGTGTAAAATTAAAAATAACAATAAACCAACAGTACCATAAACGGGTTTTACAGTTTGGGGAATGGTAACTGCACAAATTACAATGTGGGGAATAGGCGGTTAAGTTATGTAATCATTTAAAAAGACCGATTTTGTCGAACAAATTTTTTTCATTACAATCTGCCAAACTGTTCACATACCTTCCATTTTTTGATCAATCTACTGTAATCCAAACAAGTAGAGAATGGTTGAACTTAATAATTTAAATCAAACCAAATACTGTATATGTAATTATCGTTTAATTGTGAGGTATGGTATTTTTAACCAAGAATTATCCCTGTTGTGATTAATCAATGAAAGATGAATGAATTTGATCTTTTATGCATTTTTATTCGAATTAGAGCAATCACACTGCAAAACAGATTGCGTTTCTTATTTCACTACTTTTTCCTGCTTTTTTGCCGTCCCAAACTCTGGGGGTTCCTGCTCACACAATCCTGGGCCTTGGAAGCACAATTTCTCAGCTAGAAGATTACGGGAAGATCGGTAACGGTAATAATTTGTTGGTTTCAATTCTAGGTCACTGCAACAATACATCCTGGAAACAACAAATTGGTGCCCGTTAGAACTTGGATCTAAGTTACACGGAATAAATTCTTCTTACCTGAGAAATCTGGATATGAAACGGGTCACTTGGGATCTAGGTAATAATTTGTTGGTTTCAATTCTAGGTCACTGCAACAATACATCCTGGAAACAACAAATTGGTGCCCGTTAGAACTTGGATCTAAGTTACACGGAATAAATTCTTCTTACCTGAGAAATCTGGATATGAAACGGGTCACTTGGGATCTAGCTCATAAGCCTTAAACCAGAGG
This sequence comes from Aedes aegypti, assembly GCF_002204515.2. NCBI lineage: Eukaryota > Metazoa > Arthropoda > Insecta > Diptera > Culicidae > Aedes > Aedes aegypti. The sequence goes on along the minus strand of NC_035108.1, from coordinate 102,094,805 downwards.
GAAGAAGCTTGAATCCTTCTCAAATAAAGATCCGCCACTTGAAAATTTATTTCAGCATGAGTTTTTTTTTCACTCCTTAACCAAACAAAACAAATGGCGAAACGATGAAAATATTGTAGGTACTTCGCTCACAAACACTTAAGCGAGCCACTGTTTGCCAAACTGTTAAAAATAGGTTGTATACGGTAGAATGTAAATGTGTTAGTGTTTTGCGATAATGACCGTTTCGCAGAATGTCAAGTAATTATTTTACCATTTCTTGGATATTTGAAACTCCGTATAATTTTACAATATCTGGACAGTATCTTTTATTGTTACTGTTTGGCATACATCACGCAAACCATTTTTAAACGTCTTAAGTCTTAGAATGAATACAGTTTAACATAAAATCAACTGTTCGGAGTACTTTAACCTTAACAGATAAAAGTGATTAATGGATCATTGAATGTAGTTTTTGCAAGTGCTCACCGCATCAAAACAAAGGCGCCACTGTATATGGGATTTAACATTGTGACAGCATTGCTGTTCTGTCAAACACACAAGGCTACGGTGGCGCTATCTATGCTTTCCATAGCGGCCGTTTTGGTTATTTTAATGATCCATTGTTTTGAATGTAAGGCGAATTGTGATTCTCTATGCGGGTACTCTCACACCGAGCAGGTAGGAGAGAGCTCTGCTGTTAGTGAGGCTAACTCAACCCCCCCGCGAAGTGACAGATAACGCAATTTTCACGTACCTACTTGCAGCGTAAACAATGGGGCCATCCACCGCTGCCGGCACGATTTTTCACTATGGGAGATCGGAAATTTGTTTCGTTGTTGACGGGTGCAAAACAACGAATGGAATGAAATGAAATAAGGGCGAGTCTGATTTTTTTTCTTGCGATAAAAATAATTTTAATAAAAGTTTTAGCACCAAAGAATTAAAAGCGCATCAATTTGTTCGGTGAAAAGATTGAATGACTTGTTCGTGCTTAGTTTTGCAGGAAATGCTGTTTCATAAAGTGATAATAGTACGTTTATTTTTTGGCGAACATGTTTTATCGCTTAACGGAGTAAAGTTATCGGGCGCGATTAGATATTTTGCAAAACAATTAATCACAAAACTAATTTTGTGAGTCACTTTGATGCCCTCAAAAGAAAGCGCAGGCCGCAATATAAAATAAAATAAAATGTATGAACCGGTTTCAATGGGATCCAATTAAATCTAAAAGTGAAAAAATAGTGCTAGAAACTTTTTTCTATGCAGATTTTAACACTTTTTTCTCATACTCCCCACCAGAGATCTAGGTTTCAATAAAATAGGCCTACACACTTAAATTATTTCACCGACCTCAGTAAAATGTTTTGCCGAGTACCCAACAGATGAGAATTCGGTAATTATCAATGCCGAATCTCGATACTTATTTTACAGAAACTTCGGCAATCCAAATTTATTTTCGAGATCTCGGTAAACGTTACCAAGAATCGTCAAATTCTTTCCGAAATATCAGCTGTTGGATTGCAATGGTCCATTTAAGTGTGTATGAACTAGAGGGTCTTGTTTCCCGGACTGGAAAAAATCCCGGGATTCGGGATTTTGTTTTTAAAAATCCCGGGATTTCCCGGGATCCCGGGATAAAAATCAAATGCTTCCAAAACAACTATAGAACGTCCGGAGCAGATATTGAAGCAATGTTTAGAGCAGTTTCATAACAACCGAACCTGTTTTTGAAGGTTAAGTTGAACTATAATAGACAAAAACAATATTATCTAAGATTTAATGCATCAATATTTCACCTATCTGCAGTTGAAGTCAATGGGCATTTATTATAGTTAATTTTAAACGAAAATCAATCGTGATGCATAAGGTATAGGTAATACCAATCACTCTCAAATTTTACCAAATCTTTCAAAATCTACACTCATGATTATTCAACTTTACATTGTTGTGTCATACGGAATATTCATGCTTTTGAATTATGGGCATGACAGCCACAGGTATGTTGGTCGTGGAAAATGTAAGGTACATCGGGCAAACTAAAACAGTTACGGGAAGATAAAATGGCATCGATAACTTTTTAGTATGATGAAAAAGTCAACCACCAAATAGAATAAACCGTAGATAAACCTGCAATAGTTTATTGAAAATTACGTTACTAACATACCAGAAAAAAAAAACCAAATGGTTAAGCATAGTGGCCTTTAAGGTGAAACAGCTTGGAATCCGAATTCAACAATGAACCAAAACTTTGAAAGCACAAATCTTGCGAAAGAAGGATCAAACAACAGTGCAATTTTTATTTCAGCTTTGTGCACTAGCAGAAAGCTTAAAATAAGAAGATTGACTTTGTACGATCATTATTTCAGCAGATTAGTGCCTTTGAAATCGTGAGTAGGGGAACAAGCCGGCCATTGTGCCTGCCATGTTTGAATTCCGAGATGTGTCACCTTAACCTCAATAAAAAAAGTTTATTGAGTGAGCCAAATGCAATAACTTAAATACATTTTTGCATCAACAATCACCAGAAAAACATGCAGCTTGTTTTGTGTCAATATTTGAAAATAATGCAACAATATTTTCTAGTTCAACATACAATTTCGGGAAATCCCGGGATATTTTCGAAAATATCCCGGGATTCAGGATTTTTTAGATCCCGGGATTTCCCGGGATTTTTGTCCCGGGATTTCCGGGACAAGACCCTCTAGTATGAACTAATTTACGATGATGTCACGCTGCAACTTCCAGCAAGAAGAAAACCTTTACAGCGACCGATGTTTATAAAAAATAACGATTTCGTTGCATATTCATCCACGCATTGTTCATACGGTGAACATTCGTTCACTGGATATGGTCTAACCCACCAGTGTGCTAAATTCACTCGGTCTGAGAATTGTGACACTTGAGCGGGACATGCTCCCGTATGATCTCCACGTGATCTGGACCCGCTCTAGTGTCAAAATTCGTCTACCGAGTCAGTTTAATACACTGTAAGACTAAAGTACCCTTTAAAGGGTAAAAAAGTACCCTCTTTGAGAGAAACTAGTTTAACTCATAAAAAGAGTAAAGGGCCTGTACCCATTAAAGAGTAAACGGCTTGTACGTCAATCTAACGAGTAAATTTTACCCACTATTCGAAATGAATTCAGTTAGGAAAGAGAGTAAATTTTACTCTTTTTCTAGTTTTACGACTTATAATAATTCTTGGAAATCAATTTATGAATAATAATAATGAATAAGGGACAAAAAACATACAGCAGTTTTGCACTTTATTAAGTTCAATAAATATTGATTTTGTTTGATATTAGCATCAAGTTATATATAAAAGTAATGTAAAATTTCTTCTGAGATGCTGCGTGTCACGACCGGCTCTCGGGCGTTTGGCCGCAGTTTCCTATCTGGTATCATGCTGCTAACTGAACGAACAGCAACTGGTTCCCCAATCCATTCTGTAAAAACAACAGCGTTTCTTCAAATGAGATGGATAATGTTTTTCGATTTTGGACTCACCTGCAATTCTAGATACTCCTCCAATATCAACGACCCAGATGCGACTCTAGTTACAATAAAACATAACGGACTGACAGCATCCGCCAAAATATCTTAAGAATTTTTTCACTCATTAAAGGGTAAACCATCGGAACTTACAAATGGGCAAAATTTACCCACTATGCAATATATTGAACTACCCTTTATTTTGACAGCTTCATATATCAGAAAATAGAGGGTACTTTTTACACCTTAAAGGGTAATGCCAGGTTTACAGTGTACACCAGTGGATAAGACCATTGCATTGTGACACTTGAGAGGGGCTGCTCCTGACGTGTTCTGGACCTGCTCAAGTGTCACAATATGTCTTTTCACGAGACGTTTCAAATCAGCTGATCTTGAAGCTCTTTGACAGTTCTTCTATGAAAATGACAGACCCGTGTTAGCAACGGTCCTCCGACGATGTAAACAAATGCATAGACGGACATGTCACATGAAAAGGCCTATTCTCAGACCGAGAGATTTTAGTACACCATTGGATAAACCAGGGGAAGTGGTTCACCTAGTAGAAAAAATAGATTTTGTATGAAAATTGTCAGGAAAATGGATGACAAGTTCATCCACTTCTCCTGGTCTATGGACCCATGCAGGAGTTGACTAATTTGACGTGTAAACACATACGGGCAGAGCGGAAAAGAAAAAAAAAAGTCGACAAGAAAAGTAGTTAGTGGCTAAGTCCATTGGATGAACTATCCAGCTTTTGAAGAGCGGTAATGGCCGTCAAAAGTAAGTTACTTTCTGGTAGGGATCCATCAGTTTGACGTTTGGCTTGAGTCCGTTCAATGCAATGAGAATATATACTAAGGTGTGGAAGAAGAAGCAATGGCTGTGTATTAGTAAAGAGAAAAAACGTAAACAAAAATAACTACGTCACTAATTTACACGTCTTCTTATGGGAGCTCGCTCGCTTGTATTGGTGAAACATTTTGCACCGTACACGGATGTCACGCACACTAAATGTCATTTCCTCACCTCGGTTTATATTCTCATTGCGTTCAATGGTCCACCGGTGTACTAAATTCACTCGATCTGAGAATTGTGACACTTGAGCGGGGCACGCTTCTGTATGCTCCCCACGTGTTTCGGACCCGCTCAAGTGCCAAAATTCTTGAACCGAGAGAATTTAGTACACCGGTGGATAAGACCATTGACGCACGGGAAAACATTCTGTGGTAAAATTAACTTTTTAGCTGACTACGCCCATTCTTAAAACTACCATGGAAATTCAGACCAATTTGCTATGTTTACGGTACACCCCACCGCATTACTGGTACATTTGACAGAAATAGTTTACAACAATCTGATTACAACTACAGACATGGTAAAATCAAGCGCATTTCTGGTCTGCTGAAAATTGCCGGTGCGAGCGCTTAGGATAACCCCCTAAAATGGTAGTTTTTACCGCACATTTTTTTTTGCGTGCGTTGTACTTGATTCACTCGGTCTAAAAATGTTGACACTTCAACGGGTCGCACTTCTCAATGGACCGATGCATGGTCACGTAAATAACACGGCACCGCTCAAACGTCAGATAGTGAACTCGTGCATCGGTCCATGCTCCTCACGTGTTTCGGCTCGCTCAAATGCCAAATTTAGTGCACCAGTGGATAAGTCCATATTAAAAGACCCAAGTCAAACGTCAGATCAATATATTCCTACAAAAAAAGTGAGCAATTCATTGGTGATATTAGCGCCCGTAAAAGGCTGGATAGTTCATCCAATTAGCTTATCTGATTGAAACTTAGACATTTGGTGGTGAGTATTAGAAAAAAAGTGTTCAAATCCACAAAGAAAAATGTGCTGCGACTTAAAGGCTTGATTTGAACTCAAATTTATTTTCAAGCTGATAATTACAGTCAATTTTCCATAAATTACTCAGAAAAAAACTACTAATTGAACTTTAATACTTCACTTCACTTTTGCAAAAGAAAATTCCTTCCATAAATTAAACAAAAATTGTAATTATTGATCATCATATATATATATATCTAAGGAATTATCCAAATATAACGTAACGAAAAATTTACCAATTTTAAGCCCCCTCCCTCCGCCAAGTAACAGATTTTGTACGGATTTTTTTGTATGGGCCGTAACACTACGAAAGACCCACTCCCTCTCCCTGTTGCTTTACGCAATATTTTACAATCCCCAACATGGAGAGGCGAAGAATCGGCTACTATAAGCAACTTACAGCATGTCTTTGTGCGGACCCCCTCATATCACTATTCAAAACCCGCTCGTGGGTCGTAAAAAATCTTCCCGAGGACCGCACAAAACATTTTCAGTTTGGTGATCACTGATTTATAATAATATTACAAATGCCAAACAAAAACTTAAAAAAAAAGTTCATTAAGCATAATTCTAATTTGCGCCCTATTTCGAGCACACTCCACGATTTCATTGAGTTTGACAGTACCACGGACCAAATTTTTTCGGTACACTGACATTATACTGCAGCTGTCATGATGCTCCCGGGTTGGGCTAACTGCCTGCAAAGAGGATCAGTTTGTCTCAGCCACCATCTGATACTGACGAAAGATGGATGTGCTCCCCAAAGCACGGTCCTCCGTCAGGCGTCTTCTGGTGGCTGGACGGGTTTTTTTATGGAGGGGCTGGGAATCGAACCCATGACCTTCCGCTAATGAAGCGAAAGCGTAACCTCAAGGCTACAGACTTCAATGGATACCTACCTTGATAACTTGATGGCTACAGCGTAGCGTCACGCCATTGCCGGGCGTAATGTAGAGCTTCATCTTCGTCGGTTTTGGGCGAAACTTCTCCAGTTGCTCCGAACGTTTAGGGTCGCTAGGTCCTCTTCCACTGCGTACAGCCAGCGTATTCGTGGTCTTCCCCGAAACCCTGCAGAATACCCTAGTAACACACATGTTATAATTGACGCAGAAAAACTCTTATATAACCAAATCTGGTCATATAAGAGTTATTCTGCCTGAATTGTAACATGTGTGCTACTCGGGTACTGTTTTCGCAATTCTTTCTTCCGACATTCGCACTTGATACAACTCGTGATTCATGCGTCTGCGCCACACACCATTTTCGACTTTCCCACCGAGTATTGTCCGCAGCACTTTACGCTCGGAAACACCGAGAGCTTTCCGGGTTGACTCGTTCAACGTCCATGCTTCGTGCACGTAGAGAGCCACCGGAAGAATAAATGTATTATACAGATCGAATTTCGTTTCCGTTTGCAAGCTGCGGGATCTAAGCTGGTTACGTAGTCCGTAAAAGGCCCTATTCGCAGCCGCAACCAAGGAAGGTACTGGCGGCTCTTTACTGCTACCCCAACGTATTGCTGGTTCTAAAAAGTAAACAACCATACAAAATTCCGACCAAACAATGGTGAAGGCGTAATCAATTTTCTCGGAAACATCCATTTGGGGAATTAAGCCGAATTAAGCTGATTATATTGCCAACAGCGCACTGCAGTGGCACGTAGCAAATAACTGAAAACTAATAACTAATTTTGCGAATAATAATTTTTACTTTTCTGCGTTAAGCCACAGACAAAGTTAAGCCTTAAAACTGGTTCTGGACTTAGGTTGACGGCTTTTCAATTTTACTCACATTTGATAGCCACCCTCCACCCTTGGCCGCAACGTCTTTTCACTTCGCGGGAAACGTCGTTGTCACATGTCACAATATGGAAAATGGGTCGTAGTCGTAAGAATAAAAACAACCTTCTACTTCAGTGGGCAAGAACAGAATGAACAAATTTATTTTTCTACTCATTTACAATTATGGACCAATGCAAGAGTTCACTAATTTGACATTTGGGCGGTGCCAAATTCACTAGTTTCCATGGTCACGTAAATAACACGGCACCGCTCAAACGTCAAATAATGAACTCGTCCATAGGTCCATACGTCAGCTAGCCATAGCCTACTGGAGTTTCATAGTCGCTTCGCTTCCAACAGTAGAAGCATTAACCTAAGAATGCTAATGTCGCTGCTGTTCGTGTTACCAACATCTAGTTTGCCACGAACTGACAGCCTGAGTGTCAAATTAATTATAAAAACATAAACAACGACAAGGCATTGAACAAACAATGAAAAACCATAATTAAAGGTAATAATAATTAAAATCAGTTTTGTGACAACAGCGCTACTAGCGTTCTACTACTAATATTTCTATTCTTCCAACACTCCTCCTCGACGGATAAACTCCAGCTGCTTCTCTGAATCTGGTCAGCTTCACGTTGGTCAGGGGCTTTGTTAACATGTCGGCTATCATGTGCTCGGTTGAGCAATACTGCATCCGGATCACGCCATCATCTACGTAATTTCCAGGTCGGATTCGTCTTCTCCCAGTACAAGTTCGTGGTCCATGGTTAGCTTGAGGTAGCGAAGTATTCGCTTAGCTTCGTTCCAATCGGCATGTGTTGGTGCACTTACCGATCTTCCTAGAATTGAAACGCTTACCGCAATATCCGGCCTAGTATTCACCGCCACGTACAGCAAACTTCCAATGAGACTGGCATATTGATGGTTGTTGGCCAGCTTCTCTTGATCCTCCTTTTGCTGAATGTGGCCAGGATTAAGAGGATACTTGGACGGCTTCGCTTGATCCATGCCGAATCGCTTCAAGACTTGTTGAATGTACGTCTGCTGGTTCAAGGAAAATCCTTTCTCGTTGCGTTTGATCTTGATTCCAAGAAAGTGACTGATATCACCCAACGATGTTACCTTGAAATTCCGGTTTAGGGTTTTGATGATCTCTTCATACTCCTCTTCATCGTTGCAGGCAATCACCATGTCGTCCACATAAATTACCAGATACGTGTAGTGTGCTCCGTTGCGCCGCACGTACAGGCACGGGTCGTTCTTCGACTGCTGGAACCTCATCTGCTTCAAGACTTGATCAAACTTCTTGTTCCAAACATGGCCCGCTTGCTTCAGTCCGTACAAGGATCTTTGTAACGAGCACACCGCATTCATATCTTCAGTTTCGTATCCGAGGGGCTATCGCATGAAAATTGATTCCTTCAGTTCTCCGTTGAGGTAGGCGGTCTTCACATCAGCATGTTTCACCAGCATTCCTGGTTGGCTGGCAACCGTTAGCAGCACTCGAAACGTAACTTGACGAATCACTGGCGCAAAGACCTCATCATAGTCTGTCCCAAACTTTTGGGTGAAGCCTTGCGCAACTAGACGGGCCTTCTATCTCACCACGTTGCCATCTTCATCTAGTTTCCGCTTGAAGATCCACTTACTGCCTATCGCTTTGCGGCCCGGTGGTAAACCAGTCAGTTTCCACGTACCGTTTTCTTGCAGTGACTTCTTCTCGTCGTCCATAACGGCCTTCCATAGTTCAGCTTCAGGTCCTCTCATGGCTTCCTTGTACGTCCTTGGTTCGTCAGTCAGTTTTCTCACCATTCCAGTTGTTTCTCTGTATCGTTGCGGCAACACACCCTTTGTGCTGCGGGAAGATCGTCTCACAGGCGTATCGGTTTCGCTGCCGTCGTCTTCGTTTGGGGTTTCGTACATACTAGAATCCGTAGCTGCATGCTCCTCCTCAACCAGAGTTTCATCGACGTTGTTAATTTCATCATCATCGTCGGCGTTGCTACCTTCTTCAGCATCTTCGCCGGCGTTATCATCTTCTTCGTAATCTTCATCCACGTTGTCATCATCTTCTTCTTCTGGACCAGGATAGAACGGAATGACTTCGGGTTCATACTCCACAACTTGCAGTGATCCCGGATGATCGAAAGAATTCTGTGTCTTCGGCTCCTCCATCTCTATGAACTGCGCATCACGACTGATGGTAACCTTGTCGGTGGACACATCGATGAACCGGAACGCTTTATGATTACCGGCATACCCGACGAATGTTAGCTTCTTCTCCTTTGGATCTAGCTTCTTCCGTTTCTCGGCCGGTACGTGCACGATAGCCGCACTTCCAAAAATGTGCAGATTGCTGTAGTCCGGTTGCTTCCCGTACCACAGTTCAAAAGAAGTCTTCTCAACGGATCTTGACGGAAGGATGTTCTGGAGATACACTGCTGCATTGATGGCTTCAGCCCAGTAACGGTGGCCAAGCTTTGCATCCAGTAACATGCAGCGGGCCATTTCCACTAGCGTCCGATTTTTGCGTTCCGCAACTCCATTTTGTTGCGGGGAGTAACCTGCCGTATACTGCGGAACGATTCCGTTGGCTCGATAGAATTGTCCCAAGCGCTTCGCCTTGTACTCTTCGCCCTGGTCAGAGCGGACTGCTACCGGATTTCGTCCAAACCGGTTGCGAACCATGGTAACGTACTCCTCGATCACGTCCGCGGCATCCGATTTTCGCTTCAAGAAACACACCACAGTGTAGCGACTGTGGTCGTCGATCAATGTAAGGAAATATCTTGATCCGCCAGGCGTCACAGTATTCATCGGACCGCAGATGTCCGTATGAATCAGGTCCAAAACTTTTGTCGATTGTCGCTCCGTCTTCCTCGGGAATGGCTTCCGTGCAATCTTGCCTTCAGCACAACACTCGCAGGTCTGGTAAATGTCACATTTCTTGATCGACACGCCCTTCGCTAAGCCTTCGCGCACAACTCGCTGGATCGCTTCTGCATCTCGATGTCCCAGCTTGCGGTGCCAAGAATGAATGCAGTCCTTCATGTGGTGCACAACGTTCATGCTTCGCTCGGCACCTGTGTAGAGTTGGTACAGGCCACCTACCATCTGCGCAACAGCTGCGACAACGCCTCCGCATTTAATTACACAGCCTCAGGATTTTCCAAATGTGACCTCAGCTCCCATGTTGACCAGACATCCGACGGAAACCAAGTTGGATTCCAGATCAGGCACGTAGAACACGTCACTGAGGATGACTTCTTGCTGATTTCCGCTATCGTCATAGCAGAACAAACGGCCGGAACCAATCCCCTGGACAGCCGTCTCGTTACCATCAGCTAGAGTAATGGTCACTCCCGAACTAGGTTTCAACGCTTGAAAAAATGACCGGTCGCAACACATATGGGCGGTTGCCCCGGAATCAACGATCCAAGTCTTCATCAGCTTACGGTTCTTGGACACCGTGAATGCAAAAGGTGTGGTCTTCGCTGCTTTCCCCTTGGGCTTGTGCTTCGGTTGACCGTTCTGACCGCCGCTTCGTCCACCGGATGTGGATGAACCTTCGTTCTTCATCATCGGACAGTCACGCTTCATGTGGCCTGGCTTGCGACATTGATGGCAAATGATCTTCTTCTCGGCACCGACACGTAGGATGGATTCGCTTGGATGGGTCTTCTCCATTCTCTTCTGCGCTTCATCCAGTAATTTGCCTTTTACAAAATCCATAGTGAGGTCCTTGTCTTCACGAGTCTCCAAAGCCGTTGTCAGGTTGTCGAAGGAATCTGGCATGCTCTTCAGAACCATTGCCACTTTCAGGTTCGCATCCAGTTCCTGACCCGCGTTCGCCAGACTTGAGAAAATTTCTTCCATCTTGAACAAGTGTCCTTCCATGTCGCCGTTTTCATTGTATTCCGCCCGGCACAGCTTCTTCAAAAGCGATAGCTTCGTCGTCATGGTCGTCTTTTGATGGTGATTCTTGATGTTGTCCCACGTAGATTGCGCCGTCTTGCTATCGCGAATCAACGGATGTTGGCAGTCGTCCACCAGAAGAGCAATCGTAGCCCGGGCTTTCGCATCGCCTTCCTTCCAGGCGTCCGTCAGAGGGTTGGGGGCGGCCTCCGAAACGTACTTCCACAAATTCTCCCGGACTAACAGCATTTCAACTTTGAACCGCCAAGTCTCATATCCGCCGCTTCGTAGCTTTTCAACGCTAAACTTTCCACCGTCCATCGTAATCTACTGAATATCTGAACTACTCGCAGTAAAATATTCTGGGCCAATAACCTATGGTAAATGGGCCGTAGTCGTAAGAATAAAAACAACCTTCTACTTCAGTGGGCAAGAACAGAATGAACAACCAATGCACGAATTCACCAATTTGACGTTTGAGCGGTGCCGAATTCACTAGTTGCCATGGTCACGTAAATAACATGACACCGGTCAAACGTCAAATTAGTGAACTCGTGCATTGGACCATTATACGTCAGCTAGCCATAGCCTACTGGAGTTTCATAGTCGCTTCGCTTCCAACACACAAGTGTTCCAAGGTAAACAAATTCTTCAACAACTTCAAACACTACTTCAGCACCTACACCACCAAGCCTGATTCTATCTCTACCTGCAAACATGTACTTAGTTTTGGTAGAATTAACGGTCAGGCCTATCCTCGCTGTCTCCCTCTTCAGAGGCACGAAGGCCTCTTCCACTGACCTGCGATCAATTCCTATTAGGGCTATATCTTCCGCAAAGCCAAGGAGCATGTGCGACCTTGTGATAATAGTGCCATTTCTCTGCACGCCAGATCTCCTAATAGCACCCTCGAGTGCAATGTTAAACAGCAAATTCGAAAGTGCGTCTCCCTGCTTCAATCCGTCTAACGTCACGAACGAGGTTAACACCTCGTCTGCGATCGGAACACTTAATTTCGAACCATCCAGCGTAGCACGTATCAGCCTAATTAGTTTCGCCGGAAAACCATTTTCAGACATTAGCTGCCAAAGCTCATTTTTTTTCACTGAGTCGTACGCCGCCTTGAAATCAATAAACATATGGTGAGTGTGCAAATTATACTCCTGAAATCATTCGCAAGCTAAACATCTGGTCCGTTGTCGAACGGCCCTCACGAAAACCAGCTTGGTATTCGCCGACGAAGGACTCCTCAAGCGGTCTCAGTCTGTTAAACAGAATTTCTGTGCGCGACAGAATTTTGTACGCCAAATTCAGCAGGGTAATTCCTCTGTAATTGGCACACTCCAGCCTGTGCCCTTTCTTGTAGATTGGGCGTATGAGGCCATTCAACCAGCCGGTGGGCAATTCTTCGTCCTCCCATACCTTCAGAAGCACTCGGTGGATCGACTGATAAAGCTGCTCACTGCCGTGCTTGAAAAGCTCGATCGTGAGCTCGTCCTTCCCAGTAGCCTTACAGTTCTTCAGCTCGCTGAGAGCCTTTTTTGCCCCTCCCATGGTCAGTGGGTCCACAGCTTGATCGTCATCATCAATGTTCATCGCTACATTTCCATTTTCACCGTTCAACAATTGCTGAAAGTGCTCCTTGCACCTGGCAGCCACTGCCGTTTTATCGGTTGTTGGAGACTAACATAGTAGTCGACGACCAAGTCGGAGAATCGTAGTAGTCAACTACCAAGCTAGTGTTGTTTGGGTAACCACTCGAACTTGCCTTAGCAACCACTAGCAACCTGACAATATAAAAGGCGAACAATATTGCTACTCCGTCATTCTGTACTTACCATTCGATCAATAAACATCTAGTTTAAAAGTACAACATCGGTCATTGCAAATGGCGGGCACTGGTACGGTATTGTGCCGCGCACCATTGATCGTTGCATAGAATCTCCGCATATCATTCCGGTTCATGCTTTTTTGAGCTTCAGCTACCACACTTTCTTCGTGCTGCCTTTTCTTTCTGCGGTGGATTCGCTTTTTTTCGTCTCTCGCTGCCCTGTACCGCTATCTGTTCTGTCGGGTACTGGCCACAAGCATACGGCTTCTGGCGACATTCTTCATGTCTGTCACTCTCTGGCACTTTTCATCGAACCAGTCGTTTCGCCTTCGTCGTTGACCGAAACCAATAGAACTGATTTGAATTCTTACCTCTTTCCATCACATCACCATGTGGCTCCATTAAGAATGCTACTTCGGAACCAGCACCTTTTTGCTTTCTCCTTCATTGGCTTCCCGGATGATCTTCTTGTGGCCCAGTTTACCGCATGAAAAGCACTTCTGTTTTGATCGCTTCCCGTAAAGCGCCGTTTCGCCGCCCAACTGGCTCTTCATCACGCAGTTGCTCCAGAGCTTTTCGTTCTCGCTAAGCAGTCTGGCCTAAACAAAGTCGAGCGTGCACTGTTCCGCTGGTAGGTAGCGTTGAATACCACCAACCACTCCTGCATCACGATGTCCGAGGCCAACCCCGAATGATTCGCTCCAATCAAAACAGGTGCTTTTCCATCGGTTCCGCTTCGCTGTACTTCATCACGGCCAGTTGCTTCAGTAGGTAAAACTAACCGAAAAATCCCTTCTTCGTTTTGCAACGTTGCCCAAATCGCCTTCGGAGTGGATTTGCCCTTGATGTAGTCCAGCTGCGAATCAGCGATCTTCTCCACCAGCAACGACTTGCAACGTGCTTCCAGAAGTTTCCGCTCCGCCAGTCTTGTTTCCTTCTCAACCGCATCTCGCCGAATGCAATCAGTTCGGAAAAAATCAGAAAAAATGTTTTTTCGCCTAACAAACTTTCGTTGCCAAGGTTACGGTGTACTGCGCCGATAACCTGTCGTGAATTGCAGAGCTGAGGAAAAGACGCCTGCTTCTGGTGACGGTATAATTGTAACTAAGGTACACCCGATTCTGTTTTTGCACGGATTTTTTTTACACGGCCGTGCAAAAAAAAGTTTCCATACATTTTTTTCCACCAAAACCTTATTTTTGCATGAAACGTCGAGAAATGGTGTTACTTTTTTTGCACGGTTTTTGAAATTTTGAACTGAAAACTTTTTTTGCACGGTACGCATCCCCCGTGCAAAAACAGAATCGGGTGTAATTATTAATTTAAATTATAATGGGCTACTAGAATTTAGTACATGCCTACTACTTCGATTGATTTGTTCGATCTTGACAATACGCTGGCTATACGCAGTGGAAGAGGACCAGACGACCCTAAATGTTCGGGGCGACTGGAGAAATATCGAGAAAGACCTACGAAATGAAGCTCTACAACACGCCCGGCAATGGTGTGATGCTACGCTGTAGCCATCAAGGTACAAGATAGGTACTACTTATTCGTAATTTTACGAGTAATTGTTGTCGTTATTCAGTCTGATAGCAACATCACTCCATTTTCGCCCGCCAGAATAGACTCCAAGGTATTTGGGACATACAGACCTACACTCGCACAAGTACTGCATAAAATTTATTAGCAAAACGATCAAAAGCAGAACACAATTTTCATATCCCTAAGGCATCGTAAGTTTATACCTCCGATGCAAACTAGAATCGACATGTTAGACGTAATGTTTTAAATTTATTTTGCGACCGGAACCGAACATTGAAGAATTGAGTCCTAAAAACATGCAAGCCCAACCCTCGTGAAAGCAACGCTCATTCGGCTTAATATAAACTATATTATTCCGGTATGTCGATCCAAGGCTATCTAAGTCTTCCTGCAGTAATGTACGAAAATTTCAAATACTAAACGCATCATAACTAGTACCTAGACCTAAATTCAAAATGCTTTCCAATCCAGAGTCCTTCCATGAAACTACACGCCCATCACTCGCAATCAAACTTCGCCAAAATTGACGTGTCCGGTCCGTTTCGCATGCTGCTGGGCCTCGACTTGGCCCTTCAACAGGCAGTCGCAATCGATGCATCTGAGCGTGAAGCGATTGACGTCCGTAAACTGGCGCGAAGATTTGGCCTCCTTGGCGAGCTGCTCGGCCTGCATGTACACGTTGTTGTCCTCGATCGGGAACATAGTTTGCGGAGGTTCACCCTAGAAAAAGTAGTTATCCAGTCATAATTATCGCTCTCATCGCCATATCCATCAGGCTGTCCCAGAAAAATAAAATCAAAAAGTCAGGATGCTCAAACCTAGAATGACACCATCCTCGATTACAAATATTTCCGCGCACATGTCTAATTCTAGTGATTTCCCAACATTGCTTCATTCTGGGACACCCCAATAAAATCCATACTCACCGAAGTGGATTCCAAATAAAGTGGATCATAATGTATCCCGTCAAACAACAGAAACGCTCTGATACCATAGTTTTTGTCCTCGCCGAATCTATTGATAATCGCATTGGTAATGTCCACGACGTCAAATTCAATCCCATGGTAGGCGGACAAAATTGAAACTTCTATTGCGCCACCCCACGATTCCGGTTGCAGAATCCATGCACAGTACTCATCGTTCGGTCTGCCCAGAATTCCTTCGTTGTATTCCTGCTTATCCGCGTTCACCGTAGAGGCGATAATCTGGCGCATATCCTGGCTCTTTTCCGGATCCACCTTTCCCGTCAGGACGAACCCTACAAAAGATACGAAAAAAAAATTATCATTCCCGCTCAACGAATTGTTCTCCCACCACCCCGATAAAAAATAGGGAAAGTATACCAGTTATGGCCATAGTGGTTCCCTATTTGGCCAATTGTGAAGTTTTGATAACATTCACATATTAAATCTTTTTGAATGCTTTAACATCAAGATACCGTAAAGTGCCCTAACTCAGCGCATTGCCTAATTCCGCGCCATTCATACAAAATGATTTTTGTATGGAAATACACAATCATAGTGCAGCAATTTTTAATGTCATTTGATGCTACATTGATTTAGAACAAGTTTGAATCACAAATAAAAGCAAATAAAGCATTATTTCGCTGCGTAAAAAAAAATCAGTGCAGGCCCATCTAAGTAGACGCCATTTTTCTAATTTCCTTAGCGTCCGTGCTAAGAAGGTATGACACAAACCTGGGAGGGAGAAACCGATACAAAATTAATGTACGTCATAGTGAGCCGAAATTCAAAACATGTCAGAAGGCGCCGTTATTGTTTGTTATAATAATAAGAGCACCAGTATTTACACATTCACGCTAAGCCTGCTCCACGCAGCGCATGTGTTAAAACTACAAAGAATGAGGCAACCAATGCAGAACTAGCTGACTGATTAAAAAATCTGTGTAGTCCATAAAAGTGTTGTGACCAAGAAATGGCTCAGTAAATAATAGATACCCTATGTAAACGAGCTGGGGACTCTGTATGTGCCGAGATCGAAGGTTTTACTTCCCGATCGAGCTTCGAACGGCGCACAGGAATCTCAGACCACATTTTAGCACCACTTCGAGATAAATCTTCTCCTTCTTCACCGAAGGCAGAACGATTTCACTAATCACTCTTCTAGTGAATTTCACTCACGCACGAGTTACGTGGCCTTAACCGTCAACACGACTTGATTGGATAATTGCCCTTTGGCCACCACCGCATATAATATTCGGATCGATAACGAATTTCGATTTTGCTGTTCTCGCCACACTAATTTATTGCACCAACCGATCAATGGACAAGATATAACGTAGGCACACAAAAGACCGAACGACCGTACTTGTGTTGTACACGCTACCGAGATGTATTTCTAACTGATTGGCTCTTGGATATATGATGTATGGTCAGCATCAGCTTGACCGGTGCTAAGTATTTCTACTCTCAAATTTGCTCTCGTGAGCGTATAAAGTTCAAATAGGGTGGTCCAATATTAATTGTGGGTTAGTCGGAATTCAATTCAATTAACTTAATATTAGGGTTAGTTTTATATACAATATTTACAGACATAGTGAAATTCTGCTTAAACCATGGTCGGTGGATACCGATCATTCCGGCCACCTTGAAACAATCGGGTTGTTTCAATCCCTACTCTCTTCTCTGGATTACTCTCTCCTTCTTGTGCTCTCTCATCGTCTGCTTCGACGAACGGCTTCTCATCACGTGTTCGACGGAATGGAGACATTGATGAATGGAGCCATTCATTCTCTCACGTCTGATTGAGGATTCTCCCCGGCTGATTTAAGACGAGCTCCAATAGAGATGAATGGAACGAGCGCGATGATCTGGAACAAAGAAAGATCCGGTAGATCGAACGGGTTAACTATAGATATCGGAGCGACAATCACCTGATTGCGCTCAATTTGCGCGTTGAGCAGTGTCGGACTACTCTACCGATCTGACCAGATATGCTGAATAATAGAGATGAGCGAGTGACGATTTAACGGATGAGAATTGATGGAGCATAATCTGTAGACAACAAAAGACCCGGTAGATCGAACGGAGCTGGCTAGAAGTAAAGGAACGCTAATCACCTGATTGCGCCTTTTATGCGCATTGAGCCAGTTTCGGACTGCTCCACCGGTCTTTGTAGCTACAGCATACTTGAGGTACTTCAGGATTGGTGATTGCTGGACTTCTAGACGGTTTTGATGGTGATCAGGCTGGCATGACGAACTGCAGCGGCTCGACGATTGGTTGATGAATTACGAGGGCATAAACGAACTAGAAACAACGGAAGACCCGGTAGATGGAACGGATACATGATACAAAAGCGCGTTGAGCATGTTCCGGACAGCTCTACCGGTCTTTGAAGAATCAGGAACTGTTGTTTGTCGATTGCTCCTGTTCAACTTCCGTTTGAATGGGCAGAATTGCGACCTTCGCAACTGGCCTCACTACGCCGTCGGCATTGGCAGTCTTCATGGTAACGACGCGACCAACTCCGTCCTTCCCTGGATGCAACTGCGTGATTCTTCCAAGCGGCCACTGCACAGGAGCCAGATTTTCGTCCTTAATGACTACAATTTGGCCCACCCGGACTGGGACTGGTGACTTGCAACCTTTCATTGCACGCGATTGGAGTTGTGCGAGGTATTCGGGATACCAACGAGCCCAAATACGCTGGAACAGCTTCTGGGTGACCTGCCAGTGGTTCAACCGGTTGTCTGGAGTATCGACGCAGCTTGGTTCCGGAACGGCTTGAAGGTTTGATCCCACCAGGAAGTGACCGGGTGTCAGCACTTCTAAATCAGCGGGATCGGACGGGATGGGAGTCAACGGTCTCGAGTTGAGGCACATTTCTATCTGCGCCAGCAACGTAACCATATCTTCATACGGCAGACTAATGTTACCGATTCCACGCAGGAGATGGTGCTTTTCTGACTTCACCGCGGCTTCCCACAATCCACCAAAGTGTGGTGCGCGGGGAGGGATGAACTTCCACTGGATCTGCCTTTCAGCGCACCAGGTCTGGATCTGATTTCGGTCTGCATCACTGGACTTCAGCATTTCGTAAATTCGATGGAGAGTGTTAGCGGTCCCGTTGTCCGAATGGATTTCTCGAACAAGACCGCGACGGGTGACGAATCGGCGGAGTGCCGATAAGAAGGCTGGTGTGGAGAGATCCGTGATCAACTCAATGTGAACAGCTCTTGTAGCGAAGCAGACGAAGATGCCGATGTATGCCTTGGTTGGTGCTCGATTGCGGATGGGCGACTTGATAAACACAGGCCCGCAATAATCTACGCCGGAGATGGCGAAGGGACGTGCAGGAGTGACACGAGATTTTGGAAGATCTGCTGTACTCTGCTGAATGAGGATGGGTTTGTTTCGGAAGCACTTGACACAACGGTGATACGTACGACGAACAAGATTCCTTCCTCCTATGACCCAATATTTCTGGCGCATTGTTGCCAGCATCAGTTGCGGTCCGGCGTGGAGCAGAACCTTGTGGTAATGTTCGGCAAGTAGTTGTGTCAAGGTATGTTTTGCAGATAGGACGATTGGATGCTTGACGCTTGGATGCTTGACACTAGTCCAAGGGTTGATACCGACTGCTCATCTTGCAGATCATGCAAGGGTTTGATCGCCAAGTCTTCTGGTGGAATATCGGCTAACGCTTCTGGAACATTGGCCCACTTCTTCAACGGGAAACCGGCCGATGCCAGCATTGCGGATAGCTGACGACGTTTTTCCAAAGCAGACTCCAGGTTATTCGCTCCTGTTAAGACGTCATCCACGTAGAAATCTTCGACGACAGCTTCCTCGGCTTCGGGGTAGTTATGTACTTCGTCCTTCGCTAGTTGCTGTAGTAGCCAAGAAAAGGGCTGAGGCTGTCCCATACGTAACTGTGAGTAGTTCATAGGTATCGAGAGGATCCGACGGTCGTCGGCGAAACAGCACTCGGAGAAATCGCTGATCATCAGAAGAATGCAAGATTTGCCGGTACATTTTCTCCACGTCAGCGACGATGGCAACAGCGTGAAAACGAAAGCGGATGATGATGGAGTCGAGGTTCTGTTGTACAACGGAGCCGACAAGCAGTGTATCGTTGAGCGACATGCCGGAGGAGGTCTTACAGGAGGCATCGAAAACCACTCGCACCTTTGTGGTGGTGCTATTCTCCTTGAACACGGGATGGTGAGGCAGATAGTGTGGAGAGAGTGTGGAGACTTATCGTCGACGGAATCGAGCTTGCGCATGTGTCCAAGGCGGAGGTACTCTTCGACGAATTCGTGGTACGAGCTCTTTAAGGTGGCATCTCTTTCAAGGCGTCTCTCAAGGCTGTAGAATCGGCGGGTGGCAATTTGTCGTGATTCACCGAGGGTGACTTGCGAATCATCGGACCGGGGAAGGCGTACGACGTACCTTCCATCGTGAGTTCGAGTGGTGGTGTTGGCGTAGAATTCCTCGCACTTTTCCTCTTCTGCGGAATGCGTAAGGACATGATCGACTGCTTCTAGTTCCCAGAACCGTTGAAGCGATGATTCAAGAGTTTGGTCGACGGTCGATAGGTAACACACTGGCGGTGCTACGGCGGGAACGGTGGATGTTTTCCCAGAAACGGTCCACCCGAAGTGCGTGTCGACAAGTAGTGGAAGACCGTCGCCAATTGATAGGCGATTGCCTGTGTGGAGTTCATGATAGCATTCTCCACCGATAACGATGTCGATCATGCCCGGAATGTGGAAATGCGGGTCGGCCAATGGAACGTTTGGCATGTTCCATGCCGAAGTGTCGATAGTAATGGTTGGAAGATGTGCGGTGGGCTTTTTCATTACTAGAATTTTGAGTGTGGTGGAAAATGGGTTCGTTTTCGACTTGGTTGTAGCGGTGATCTGTCACTTTACCTTCTTAACGGATTCTCCTAGACCGGAGACGGTGACATCTACGGTAGCTCGGCAGATGCCAAGGTCGTTCGCTAACTTCTTAATGATGAAATTGGACATCGATGCGGGGTCTAGGAGTGCTCTAACAGGTATTTCTCTGCCATGGTGGTCGACGATGAGAAGCGAAACCGTTTCCAGTAGGACCGTGCTGTATTTCGAATGGACAACCATGCTGACTTCCGGTGGATTCGCTGATCCGGAGGTCTCCGCACTCGCTGTTGCGGATGGATTCGGTTGATGTGTAGATCAGTGTTCCTCAGCCTAACTGACTAGGCGGGCCACTCCAATGCATTCAAATCCTGACGCGGGCCACAAGTTATAAGAGGATACATTTTAACGACTTTTATTTATAAACAAACACGGAGATGAGATTTATGGTATTTTCAAAGCTGTCCCCAAGAGAACATCATGATCACAACAATTTATGAAACGTTGATGACATCAAAAATCCGGATTCTTATGAATAACTGAAATATGATTCTTCAAACTTGGTAAACCTTTTAATTTTATCAACCAAGTCAAGCTTTCAAACTAAAACACTTTGGAGAAAGGCTTTCTTTAAGACAATGACACAGGCCATAAGAGCTGAAGGTTGAAGTTAACGCGAAGCGAAAAAATGTGAGGAAATTACGAAGCTCGTAGCCTGCTTCCTTTTTACAGCAATTGCAAGATTTGATGAACCTTGGAATGAGAGACAGAATTCGAACTATTCTTGAGCTGATAAACAATACCTCTTTAATTCCTGATAAATTTTAATGCGATTGTTGAAAAATAAACAGCCAAACAAATTGGTCTTAATTTTACTACCCGTTTGCAGAAACAGACTCACTTTAAAAATTGTACAAAATCGAGCGCTTCTGGACCAACACATGTGTAAGTCATTTTCATACACGCTGAAAATCAATTTTGTGCTCCATTTTCACAAATTTCATATCACATTGAGATGCCTCATATTGCGAATCATCTTCCTGTGACATGTACTTTGCGAAAAAGCAAATTTAAAGGGTCTGCGTGATCTGTGTGGATTTTCAATCAAACCTTCTAAGTTATTGGGTCACCAAGTGGCTCGGTAGCTTAGTTGGTAAAGCGCTCGTCTAGCATACAAGAGTCCTGGGTTCGAATCCATCTTTACCACGGGTAATGGGTTAATTCATTTAAGGTGATTTTAAAACGAAGCCAAACTTTGAATTTACAAGTGCACAAGATTGGGAAATCTGACAACAGTTCGCATTGAAAATCAATCAAATTGCTTGTTTGCTGGTTATGACCAATGGGATAATTTTTTAACACGGAGCGCTGTTTGGTTCTCAATCTTGTGCTCCGTTCTTAAGGTTGAGGTCCGTTCTATAATAACCTTGAAGTAAATGAAAATTAAGAGAGCAGTTTTTTAGAATTCGTTGAAATTACACACAATGTCATGATGTGATGTGTTTGTACAGAAGAGCTTGATTATGTGCGAATCGTACTGAATTTTGTGTAATTTCGTTTGAGCGTGAAGATTTTTTTAATTCTAGTGTCATCAAGAATTTTCTACTAGCGGGCCACTTGACATTAATATTCAAAATCGGTTCGCGGGCCGCACAACATGCTCTCGAGGGCCGCATGCGGCCCGCGGGCCGCAGTTTTGTGACCACTGGTGTAGATGGATTCGACGTTGCGGCAGGGGTGCTGGGTTTTTTCAGAGGTGCTGTTTGATCGTGCAGCATAGTGTGGTGTCTGGCTCGACAAGTTCAGCAACTGAACTTCGATTTGCAAACTCGTGCTTGATGGCCGGGGCGGAAGCAGTTCCAACACAAGCTTCGCTGGACTACCAACTCTCGTCGTTGGGATATGGACAGCTTGGTGAAAGTTGGACACTGAACTAACTGGTGATCTTGCTTGCAAACGGTGCATTGTTGAACGGTCGTCTTTGATTCGGCTGTGGCGGCGTTCGCTACGGATTTGACGGAAGGCTTCTTCATGAACTGGCCGGCCACCTTGTGGCTAGTCGGTTGGGAACGTTGTTGCAGATCGCTGGCAACGGATTTCAGCATTCGCACGTGCTGTCCGAGAAACTCGATTAGCTCGGCGTACGTAACTTCATCTTGCTTTTGGGTCTCTTGTTCCCAGGCACGGAGTGTTGCAGAGTCGAGTTTGTTGGAGAGAATAAAGATGAGTGGAGTATCCCAGTGGTCGACAGGCTCCCCTAACTTGGCTTGAGCTTTCACGTGTCGCTGAAAGTCATCTACCAACGTGTTGAGCTCCTGTGCAGACTCCTTTCTCATCCCCGGTAGATCAAACAAGCCTCGGAACAGTTATTTCTTCAGGTACCGCTTGTTGTCATACCGCTTCATCAACGCATCCCAGGTGGACGCGTAATTATCCGCTTGAATGTCCACACTTTCAAACGGTTTTCTTGCCTCTCCCTCCAATGACTGCAACAGATAATGGAGTTCGTTGACGATTGGAATGTCGTCGTTGCTGTGGATCATTGACAGAAAATTGTCTCTGAACGATATCCACCTTGATTCGTCGCCACTGAACTTCGGAAGGTCAATCTTCGGCAGTCGATGGTGGAAGCTAGCTGCTGTGTGGTGAGCGAAACTGTTGATCATCGTCGAATTCATTGCGGGTCCACTGTTGGCTACCTTCGGGAGTAAAAAGCCCTTTAAAACATAGTACCTATTCGCGAAAACAGTCCGAAATTCGATGTGCTCCTCAAACTTCTCGCTATCCAGCATCTCCACTTCGCTTTGCACATGCTGGAATTCCTTGTAGATCCTATCCAAAGTTTCCAGCCGAACCGCCACTTGGTTAGAATCCCGCTGATGATTGTACTCCGCAACGAACTTTTCCACCACACCTCGAACCGCAATCACTCGTTTCAGCTTTAGAAAATCCTCTTCTAACTTTTTCCGCTGTTTGCTCGACATCTTTCACACCACTAGAACCACGCGCGAAAAACGAAAAACGACACAAATCGATTCGAAACCTCCTTCCCGACGCGGTGTGCCGTTCCTACGCGAACCGAACGTGAATATACGACGGAGGCACCAAGCAATCGATCGAAATACTCCTTCCCGTCACGCCGTGATACCTCTACACGAACGCGAACGACCGAAAAGGGTGCGATAATTCGATTCGACTAATCCTTCACGTCGCGAAGTACCCTTTTTTACGCTACGCGTGTCCGCTTAAACGCCACCACTATCACTTTGCCTTGTTGACTGAGCCCTGCCTATTTATCTCCACCACCCATCACGGTGTACTAACTTCAGTTTTCAGTTTCAGACTTGGGCGCAAATGCAAATCGTCAAAAACGGCAATCAATTTGCCTAATTAGCCACCAAGATCATG
Source organism: Aedes aegypti (assembly GCF_002204515.2). Classification (NCBI taxonomy): domain Eukaryota; kingdom Metazoa; phylum Arthropoda; class Insecta; order Diptera; family Culicidae; genus Aedes; species Aedes aegypti. Next base: position 102,071,137 of record NC_035108.1, on the reverse strand, counting down.
CGAAATGATAAAAAATGCCTTTAATGTGCCGTTGCTTGTCGGCTTCCACCGTACTGATAAGCGCTGTGTGCAATCTTCCCCAGATTAGCATGCAAAATTTGCCGCCATTCCTTGCCTCCGTAATCAGCGCGAAATATTGGCACTTCCGTGAGAGAATAGGCCCAAACTAAAGAAACTATATATATTAGACTCTTTAGCCCAAACTATCTCCACAAAGAAAAATATTGAATGGCCTACCTTTTGTGTGGTCACCGCTTTTGACCACTTACCACGATGGCACCAACTTGCCTCCGTCGCTGATTCCTGGCTTGGATTGTCCTCCGATCCGGCTCGAAGGACCAATGAACGAGCCGGGGACTCTGTATGTGCCGGGATCGAAGGTTTTACTTCCCGATCGAGCTTCGAACGGCGCACAGGAATCTCAGACCACATTTTAGCACCACTTCGAGATAAATCTTCTCCTTCTTCACCGAAGGCAGAACGATTTCACTAATCACTCTTCTAGTGAATTTCACTCACGCACGAGTTACGTGGCCTTAACCGTCAACACGACTTGATTGGATAATGGACCTATGCACGGGTTCATTATTTGACGTTTGAGCGGTGCCGTGTTATTTATGTGACCATGGAAACCAATGAATTCGGCACCGCTCAAACGTCAAATTAGTGAACTCGTGTATCGGTCCATTGCCCTTCGGCCACCACCGCATATAATATTCGGATCGATAACGAATTTCGATTTTGCTGTTCTCGCCACACTAATTTATTGCACCAACCGATCAATGGACAAGATATAACGTAGGCACACAAAAGACCGAACGACCGTACTTGTGTTGTACACGCTACCGAGATGTATTTCTAACTGATTGGCTCTTGGATATAGAGCTTAGTGACATTTGAACACACGTAGACTAGCATACGCTCGTCATACACAGTTTGTTTTTGTTTTCCTCAAAGAAACTTGCACACGCTTTCCAGACTCATCAAAATGCATATGAAAATATTACCCAATTTGAAAAATTTACACCCGGTTTCTGGGTGTTTTTCGAGACTGAGTGCATATTGTTTTCCTCTAAGGTTCACAACTACATCTACACTAGGGCACCCATACCATTGGGCGTGATAACCACTATATGATGTATGGTCAGCATCAGCTTGACCGATGCTGAGTATTTCTACTCTCAAATTTGCTCTCGTGAGCGTATAAAGTTCAAATAGGGTGGTCCAATATTAATTGTGGGTTAGTCGGAATTCAATTCAATAAACTTAATATTAGGGTTAGTTTTATATACAATATTTACGGACATAGTGAAATTCTGCTTAAACCATCGTCGGTGGATACCGATCACTATGTAAATGAATGCATGGAAACCCATAATTTGAATAGCAAGGTTCATATTGTATTATACTCTATTATACTCAGATCAAATAAATATCGGCTGGTTCGGTAGACGAGTCAGAAGTTTACTCTGGCACATCATGAAGTTCACGTGTAGTGTATTTATTTTTGTTGTTTCCCCCTTTGGTCAAATGGCTGGATATTATAAAAAGTAGTTTAATATACCTGCAAGAGTTCAACCAAGATTTTACAAGGATAACTATAAAAATTACTCCAGAGATCCCACAATGATTTTTAAGGAAAGTCCTCCAAAGTTTCTTTCTCAAATTTCAAAGAAAATTCTGGGGTTTATTTAGTGATTCTTACATAGATTTTCTCTTTCCGTTTGGGACATTTTTAAGATCTCATTTGACATTTGAATGTTGCTAATATCATCCCTCCCTGTGGAAAAAGTCATCGGAAAATGTTTGCTATCGGTTGGTAATATTTGCTGATGCTATATTTCGACTGGTAAGGTGCTATAAGCATTTTAATTTTTCCAAAACTTTGACTTTTAACAGCACTGATCTCAAGCAATAATGTCTCCAGAGATGCCTCCATTGGTTTCTTAAGATTTCGTTCAGTTTTTCCATGATTTAAAACAATAATTTCTCTCAGTATACATTCAGCAATTACTCTAGACATTCCTTCTTGGAATTTTCACAAAATGTTCCCAAGGAAGCTCTGAAAGAAAAGCGAAGTCTCCAGAGAATCTTCAAGGGCATGTTAGTTATTGGAGAGATTCCAGAAGAAAATCCGAAAAATATCGTCAGAACATATAGTAATTCTTGATGAAACTTCTGTAGAAAATCCCAATGAACTATTTCGAATATCTCTGGAAAACTCACTAACTTATGAGGTAGGTTTGAGTTTGAGCAACTTCCGATTACTTTTCGCCTAGAATCCTTAATTATGCTGTCTTCTACATTCTCCGAGCATAAAATTTGTCGAAAAAAAGTGTCCGGTGTCCGGGATTCGAATCAACACGGTTGTAACGATATACAAGAGTTCAAATAATACTTTAGTTTCAGTGTAGGAAATGTTCTACAATTGGGAACACTGGATTATGGTGAGATGCAATGCACGAACGAAGGTTGAGGCAATTGAGTACGACAGCTAGAGGAGATCAGACGTAACACGCGTAAGCTCCTGTGTGGTCGGAGTATCGAACAATTAAAATGGCTTCGAGGATGATAATTGGTAAGAATTGCGTGCAAAATTGAGAAAAAAAAACATTGAACGCTTTGTACAGCGACTAAACTATACATTGTGAAATATGGATTAAATGAAAAATGACATCAAAGAATTAAATTGGTTGGAAATATACATCGAGAGAATCGGCTTGGACACTGAAATAGATGGCGGAGGTGTTGGAAAAGAACAGAAAGTTTCTTGCTGGAAAATTGCTTCGTGTTTGAGAAAAGCTTCGTGCTAGAAAATAGCTTCGTGCTTGGAAAGAACAAAAAGCTTCATGATTGTAGGCTTCGTGCTGAGAATGGCATCGTGCTAAGAATGGCTTCGTGCCTAGAATGGCTTTGTGTTTAAAAACGGCTTCGTGCTAGAAATGATTTATGTCGTTTTTCTTTATTTGCACCGCCTGCACCGTTTTCCCACCGGTGTAGTAAAAGTTGCACCCAAACCGTTCTTTTATTCCGCAGGTAGCACACCGTTTTTACACTCGATTGCCACCGGTGCAGAAAATCCTACACCCTGATCGAGCTGGGTGTAGCAGATAATGCACTCTTTTTACCAATACATGTATGGTTCTTAACTGTCAGTGGTGTTCTTTTGGTAGATTTTGTTGTTTTCGGTAACGAACAAGCAAGATCTTCATTTGCGCTCATTTTCGACTACGCAGATAAAATGGATTTATTTCGGAATTGAATATTCTTAGTATTTATTAATGCTACAATAAATACAGGTTTTATAAGAATAATAAGATATACTGAGTATGTTTCATCAGTAGAAGCTTTTACGGCTTATATTAAAAAAGGAAGGCTTCTCTCAGATGTTTGGATTGCATGTATACCAGTACTACAGTAATACATTAAAAACACTTTAGTTCGGTCAAATTTTCCGAAATTTGCTCATGGATGCCAACAAAATAGAATAAGCAGCGGCTGGAGCTGTATATTCCCGTATCTTAAGCACGGAATTCAAAATCTCTGGTTCTATGTTTTTCAAAAATATTGACGAGTAATCGACATTGATTTTCCAATAGAATTAAATTCTAATGATGATTGATTTCCGTTGCTCTCTTCGCCTTGTTACAAAAAAAAATCAGCTTTTGCATCGTGAGCTAGAAACATTGCGGAAGTATGAGTTTTGGCGAAGTTATTAGCCAGAGAGAGGATCGATGCAATTAAATAAGTCCTTACAGTATTGAAATATGAAAATTCTGATTTTTTTGGCATATATTCATGGTATCAATTCTCAGGAAAAATGAATTAATGTTCATATGCCAAACGATTATTTAAGGTACCGCGGGGCAAGTGGGAACGATAGTTCAAACAAATTGTTCAATCAAATTTTCAAATGTCAATATTTTTCAAATTCAACAACACAATCACGTTTTGGCCACATAATTGCTGGTGTGTGCATGAAATTAATCGAATAATTTCGAAATTGTGAAAACCTTGGAAGAAAGTTTTAGAATGAGCCATTGGACGCAGTTACCTCGCTAAACGGGGCAAGTGGGACACATCCAGTTTCATGCGTCAATCCACATCAGTAAGTCATCCATTACAATAATAGGATTGATAAGTCATAGATTTTTAATTTTAAGTACATATTTGATGTACATAAGGGATCAACCATAAAATACGTTACGTTTTAGGAAGAAACCCTTTATTTAATAGTATGTCACCTCACATTTAATGTTAACTGAAAATTCCTCAATAAAAGCGTAAAGAGGAATTAAACATGTCCAACATATATAATTTATAAGTTGTTGATTAAAATATAGCACATAAACAATCAATAATTGACGAAATTATAAATATGTTTTGTAATTATTTATATGCATGGCAGAAAACCACCTTATGGGGTGGAATTGTTTTCCATTACTACTTAATTTGGTAGAAATAACAAATAAACTTTAAATAAAATAGAAAAGTAATCGTTCTCATGATGCATTTCAAATTTCAGCTGTGTGTTTGTTCAATTTGAAGCCGTATTTCAAACATAAAAAATAAAGAATAATAACACTTTTTTTCTCCCTCTTATGCAGTTACGTAATTTGAGGTTGATCTTTTTTGATAAAAATCATTTGATTGAATGTTTTAGTGCTACTCTCTGGCAAAATGTATGAAACGTGTACAAAAAATTTTGATTCTGGTTTTTGTTTTGATAGGTCCCACTTACCCCAGGTACAAATATATTTTGGGGTAAGATAGACCATCGAAAATTTCATATGAAATGAAAACAAAATACTGGTTTAAGGTTAGCAGCTTGTAATAATACTTAAAGTTATAGCTTACTGATGGAAATTCGATTTAAAACACATTTATTTTTTGCGAGTCAATGCAAGACGTGAAACGTGTCGCAATATATCATACAAGTTGAAAATGGCGCTGAACTGACAACTGTTACATGAACCACATAGTAATAAAAATAACAATATGTTTAGTACTAAATACATTCCTTGTCATTGTATCTTCAACTTTCTAGAAGAATACCCCCATAAAAAACTTTTCCTAGTTGAGCTATGACGAAACGCCCCACTTACCCCGGATTCTCACTTGCCCCGGGGTACCTTAAACATTTTACATTCAGCCAGTGTTGTAAACACCATTAACAAACTATCCAAAACCCGAACGAATCTAATGTTTCCGAATCCCTTACAGCAAATCATGAATAACAGAAACAGCTGTTCTATCTGTTTGAAGAATGACATTTTGTTTTGATTGACGCCTTCACTAATACTATCATACGCTGTCTGAATATTGCACCGAAACCGTTCTATTTTCCGGTGTCAATTGTTACACTCGCACGGTGCACCGTCGGGAATAATCGAAAACGACATTAATGAACAATAACGACTTCGTGTCTTATACCAAAAATTTGCTGTCATAACAAAATTGAGATGGTTGCTCGTAGAATTACTAAAATTGAGTTTTTTTTTTCTCTCTATGTTATTATAGATGCGGCAGCAATGCCACCGTTTAAAGCAGGAGATGATCCAAGGAATAATTGGATAAAATGGAGAAAGGCTCTGGAACGTTTCCTACGAGTCAATAAAGTTGAGGCTGACGAAGATAAATATGATTTATTACTCGTTTTGGAAGCGATTGAGTTGCAATCATTCTATGACAAGATTACAAAATTGGAGCTCCGTCGTCCAGTATCTGATAACGGCGAAGAATACATTGTGTTGAAGTTTGAATCGGCAATTGCATCACTGGATGCTTATTTTGCACCACAACTAAACAAGCGATTTGAGCGTCACCTTTTCCGTGCTATGAAGCAGGAAAGTCACGAACCTTTTGAGGAATTCGTATTCCGATTAAAGGATCAGGCAAATCGCTGCCAGTTTGTTGACGTGGATGATGCCATCGTGGACCAGATTATAGAAGGCTGTATTTCTCCGGAGCTAAGGAAAAAGTTTCTGACCGAGGATCTCAGTTTGCATGAAACAACCGTCGTGGGAAAAACTTTGGAGGAAGTGCAGATACAAGCAAAAGAGTTCTCGAAACCGTCGACATCTGGGTTGTCGAGCTTAGATGGAGCAGTTGTACAGAAAATCAACGAGCAGTCTTCCGGTTCTGGCAAGCAAGTAGGAAATACTCGAAAATGCTACAATTGCAATAAGGTCGGGCACCTGGCAAAAGATTCGGGAAAATGTCCAGCAAGGAATGTAACTTGTCATTCATGTGGAACCGTCGGACACTTCGCCGTTTGTTGCAGGAAACGAAAATACGATTCATCAGCAACGTCTTCCACGATGTCGAATAAAAAGACAAGAGTCCATGCAATCGTATCACCGCAGGACAAACGAGATGGTGTATTTTTTGTGCGGACAGGAGACGAATTAGACGAGGTACTGTTGCTTGATCTGGGAGGGGTCAGCGCAAAAATGCTGGTGGACTCGGGATCTCCGGCGAACATCATCAACAATGAGACATACGGGCTACTGAAAGCAGAACGAGCCATGATGATGAACGATAGAACACCTCGACAAGAAGTGCTAAGGCTGAAATCTTTTGCGTCGGATAAAGAGATACGATTCAGCAGAGTATTCGAGATCGAGATAAAGATTCCGGAGGAAGAAAGCGGAATTTGGTCCCATGTTCTAGTTGCCCCGGAAGGCCAAGTTAATCTCTTGAGCAAAGGAACGGCGTTTGCGTTAGGAGTCCTTAAAATCGGATATAAGGTGAATCAGGTGAATCGAAGATCTGTGAAGACGAATTCCCAAAGATTCCGAATGCGATGTTGAAAATTCAGGTGGACAAAACAGTTCATCCCGTTGTGCAACCAGTGCGTAGGTTCCCAGTCGCCATGGAAGCAGATGTGGAGGACGCGATAAACGATTTAGTCCAAAAGAAGATCGTAGAAAGAGCTGAAGGGCCTTTAAGTTGGGTGTCACCATTGGTCCCCATCAGAAAGACCGATGGAAGAATTAGGCTCTGCGTGGATATGCGGGCGGCCAATCGAGCGGTTATGCGCGAGAATTACCCTATGCCAAACATCGATAGCGCGATGGCAATGATCACTAAGGTAAGTTTTCAATTGTTGCTGTTGAAAAAAAGATGAGCCTATTTCTGTTTAAAGTGGTTAGGTCGTGAAGATGTCTAAAATAGACCTGGAAACCGCGTACTACCACTTTGAAATACATCCAGATAGCAGGGACATTACAACGTTTGTAGCTAGGAGTGGTGTGTACCGTTTCTGCCGTCTCATGTTTGGGATCAAATCTGCCCCGGAGTTGTTCCAACGTGAGATGGAAAGTTTATTCCGTGGCATCAAGGGACTAATTGTGTATATGGATGATATACTCATTCACGGCGAGACGGAAGAGGCTCATGATCGTACATTAGAAGAGGTTATGAAGGGAATCAAGGAGATGAACTTAAAAATCAACTCGCAAAAGTCAATGTTTGGAGTGACCGAATTGTCTTTTTTAGGATACCATCTTTCTCAGGATGGTATTCGCCCTACAGAAGACAAAATTGAAGCCATACGCAATTTGCAGCCACCAACATCAGTTTCTGATTTGAGATCGCTGCTAGGATTGATTAATTTTCTTGGTAGATTCGTTCCAAATTTGGCAGATCTAACTTTCCACATGCGTCAGCTGCTTGTCAAAAGTAATACGTTTGAATGGAAAGTATCGCATGATCAGGAGCTCAATAAGCTTAAGGAACTGCTGGGGAAGGTGGAATCGTTGGCTTTCTTTGACCCGCTAGATGAAACGTTTCTGGTTACCGATGCTAGTCCTGTTGGACTAGGCGCCATACTGATCTAGATGAAAAATGGTTCTCCGAGACCAGTATCGTGTGTATCGAAGAGTTTGACAGCTTATGAAAAAAAAGTACTGTCAAACTGAAAAAGAATGTTACGCGATCATTTGGGCTATGGAGAAATTGTTCATGTACCTTTACGGACTGCACTTTACGCTCATCACTGACTGTAAGCCGCTGGAGTACCTCTTCAATAAATCGCAATCTAAACCATCAGCTAGAATTGAGCGCTGGATTCTGCGACTGCAAAGCTTCGATTTTACGGTCAAATACGGGCCTGGGGAAAGTCACCTTGCGGATTCTTTGTCGAGGCTTTCACAGATCAACAACAGTACAGAGGAAGGTGCCGAACCATCAGCGATGTCCATCGAGGAAATTGAAAGAGCGACCCTACAAGATGACGAGCTACAGAATGTTAAGGAAGCACTAGGTACAGATGATTGGGATGGAGTACTAGCCGAGTTCAGAACTGCGACCGTTCGTGATGAGTTAAGTTTGTAGGGTGACCTAGTACTTCGAGGTGATAGGATCGTTGTGCCTAAACAATTGAGAGCCAAAGTGATCGAAATTGTACACCTGGGACATCAAGGAGCCACGGCAATGAAAGCTCAGCTACGGGCCAAAGTTTGGTTTCCACAGATGGACAAAGCAGTAGAGTCAGCTGTTCGGAAGTGTAAGCCATGCTTAATGACGTCCATAAGCCGAATCCTTTGGCTCGTCGGATTCCAACAGAACCTTGGCAAGATCTCGGCATCGTTTACAAAGAAGGGCTGCCGGATGGTATATCGTTATTAGTAGTGGTATGTTACACTTGTCGATTCGTCCAAGTAGAACCAATGAAGCCGGCGACAACACAACGAGTGATCGGAGCATTTTTTTTTTTTTACTTATTTGTTTATTTGGTAGGCTCAAGCGCCGACAGGCCTGGACCCTGAGGGATGCATATAAATTGGTTCTGGCACTTTCGTATTCGGGACAGTACCAAACAATATGATTGATGTCTTGGTAGCCTGCGCCGCAACTACAACGATTGCTGTCTGCGAGGCCTATTCGATAAAAGTGTGAGCCCAGGGAGTAGTGATTGGACATCAGACGACACATTACCTTAATAAAATCTCGGCTCATGTCCAACCCCTTAAACCACGGTCTATTCGATACCTGTGGGAGAATAGAATGTAACCACCTGCCCATGTCCCCTTCATTCCATTTTTGTTGCCAACTGATCATGGCTTGCTGACGAGCAATTGTGAAAAATTCATTGAAGGTAATACGCCGTTCGTAAATATCACCTTCCATAGCGCCCACCTTGGCGAGTGAGTCCGCTTTCTCATTGCCCGGAATCGAGCAATGAGAAGGGACCCAAACCAAGGTGATGTTGTGATTCGATAGAGCACTCAAAATGGATCGTATTTCCCGTAAGAAATACGACGAGTGCTTTACCGGCCTCATTGAACGAATAGCCTCGATGGAGCTAAGACTATCCGTGAAAATGAAGTATTGATCAGAGGGAAGAGAGGCAATTCGCTCTAATGCGTAGTGTATTGCCGCTAATTCAGCAACATATACAGAACAAGGATTCTGAAGTTTATGGGCGGCGCTATGAAATTCATTAAATACACCAAAACCAGTGGAATCATTTATTTTTGACCCGTCTGTGTAAAACGTTCTGTCGCTGCTGACTTGGCCGAACTTGTCTGTGAAAATTAATGGTATATACTCCGAACGGAGTGGATCTGGAATTCCATGGATTTCTCGCTTCATGGTCAGATCAAAAGCTACAGTTGAACTGGAGAATACTGGGAAGCAACAACCGTGGGATACATTTGAGGAAGGATTAATCTCCAGAGTCATGTACCAGTAGTACAGTGTCATGAATTTTGTTTGAGGATTTCGTTCGATTAGCTTTTCAAAGTTTTCAATTACCAATGGGTTTAACACTTCACAGCGGATGAGGAACCGGAGCGACAATTCCGCGAAACGATCTGATAATGGGAGTGTTCCTAGAACAAACGGGAGCTCTTTTCCGACTCTTTTAAGCAGTTCGCAAACTCTAGATTCTGGTGCGAAATCAGCTTTAAGCTGCAATGTTTATTTTAATTAGCTTAGTTTGTAACGTATATATGTAGGTAACTTACAATTGTTCGGTCTGAGCTTTTAACAAATTGATCTGTGTTCGCCTATTGTATGTTTGACTACCAACCTGTGATTTAGATTTAGGTTAGTTTTAGTAATTTAATGCAATTCAACGACTTACTTTCTGTGATAGCGATCTGTGATAAACTAACTGTGATAGCGCTAGTTTTAAGGTAGATTTAACAAATATTAGAATTCACTGTAAATATAGGGACAAATTTTAGAATCTAGGATAATTCAATTTTAACTCCATTACGTTTATCGAATTGCTGCCTCGAAGAGTAACAAAGAACCGTCTCAACTTTCTTCGCTTTGTCTCGACTTGCTATGCCTCATATCATTCCATGGATGGCATTTCAGCGCATCACAATCGTTCAGTCGCGTCGACACTGCGGGGCAGTGCTGGCAGCAACAGGGAGAACTCCTGCTAATACTTCTAAACTCATTGTATGAGTTGAGTTCATGCATCCTAAAGCGATTCGAATACAGCGATATTGAATACGCTGCAGCTTCAAGATGTGAGTTTTCGCGGCGGATTGGAAGCAAAAGCTACCGTATTCGAGGACCGAGAGTATTGTTGTACGATATAGCTTTATCAGATCTTCCGGATGAGCTCCCCACCATGTTCCTGTGAGTGTACGCATGAAATTGATTCGTTGCTGGCACTTCTGATGCAGATACTTGATGTGCTTTCCCCAAGTGCATTTGGAGTCGAACCAGACCCCTAGATACATGTGCGAAAGGCCTTGAGTGAGTTCCTTACCCATGAATTGAAGCTTGATCTCTACTGGGTCACGCTTCCTAGAAAAGACAACTAACTCAGTTTTCTCCGGAGAGAATTCGATACCCAGCTTTACAGCCCAAGTAGACAAATTGTCTAAAGTATCTTGCAGTGGTCTTTGCAGATCATCCGCCCCTGGTCCTGTTACGGAAACAACGGCATCATCTGCAAGCTGTCTTAACGAGCAATTTTCCACGAGACAGTCATCGATGTCTCTGACATAGAAATTGTAAAGAAGGGGGCTTAGGCATGAGCCCTGGGGGAGACCCATGTAACTAATTCGTGAAGTTGTTGAGGTTCCGTGAGAAAAGCTCATACGTTTCTCAGACAACAAGTTATGCAAGTAGTTATTTAAAATTGGAGAAAGACCACACTCGTGGAGTTTGTCTGAAAGGACGTCTACATTTACTGAATCAAAAGCCCCTTTAATGTCCAAGAATACTGAACCCATTTGTTCCTTTTGAGCATAGGCCAGTTGGATTTCTGTAGAAAGCAACGCTAGACAGTCGCTCGTTCCCTTACCTCTGCGGAAACCAAATTGCGTATCTGATAGAAGGCCATTCGATTCAACCCATTTGTCAAGCCGTAAGAGAATCATTTTCTCTAATAGCTTTCGAATGCATGATAACATCGCGATAGGTCGATACGAGTTATAATCCGACGCGGGTTTACCGGGTTTTTGGATGGCTATTACTCTCACTTGTCTCCAATCATCCGGAACAATGTTGCCCTCCAAGAATAGATTGAAAAGATTCAGCATGCGCCTCTTCATGACGTCTGGGAGGTTTTTAAGCATGCTGAATTTAATTCCATCCATGCCTGGGGCAGAGTTGTTACATGAGAGGAGAGCAAGTGAAGATCGGAGCATTGTTAAGAATGATTAGTTGTTTTGGGATTCCGCGGTCGATCACAGCGGATAATTAACCGCAATTCAAGGCGACAGAGTTTTCGAAATTTTGCAACAGCTATGGGATTCATTTGAATCTTTCAACACCGTACTGGCCAGAGCAAAACGGCGCAGTGGAACGCCAGATGAGGAACATTGGCAAACGTTTGAAGATCAGTGCTATACAGGATACGGACTGGAAGACCGATTTATACGAATACATCACTCTGTACCATTCAACGCCACAGGAGACCACCGGTTTATCACCTGGACAGATGATGTTTGGTAGAGAAATTCGTAATCGCATTCCTTCAATTCACCAACCTCCAAAACTGAAATTAGAAGCCGCGAAAGACAAGGATATGATGATCAAAGAGTATCATCAAAGACACGCTAACCAAGAACGTCATGCGAAAGAGCATAAATTGAAGAGGGGAGACGTAGTATTGATGCGCGATCTAAATCCGGGAGCTATGCAGCCTAACTTTAGGCAAGACGAGTTTGAGGTAACACAGGTGGATAAAGGAGCAATCACAGTGAAATCAATGAATACTGGAAAAGTTTACCTACGGAACAGTTCACACCTTAAGAAGCTGAAAGACTCAGAAACGGTGTTGAATGATACGACAGAACAATATTGCTTTGAAGGACCAGTTGAGACTGAATCACGGGATGGAGACACATATGCAGGCGCCTCAGGTGAGTCTACTGAACAGGTAGATGCAACCACAGATGGTGTGACTGACAAGAGAGAGCTACGAGCCAAACGCGCAAGCAAACTGCCGAATAAGTTTCAGGATTATGTAATGGTTGTTAACGAGTAGGTAATTCAAGACTTGATGTGGATGATTGGAATTCAGCAATAAGAGATAATTGATGGAATAAGAGAGGTATTATAAGGCAATCCATGAGACAGCTGCGATCAGCTGTTTTTTTGTTTACCATGTGCTTTTGACGTTTCGCGATTGGAGTGACTTGTCGATTACAAAGGAAAATATAAAGCTCCGATAACACTCGCATGATTTGTTTACTCTTTCATTTCGGTTGCATTCACACTTTTAGCTGTCAGTCCTATCACGAAAAGTCCTCATGGATAGCCTTATTGGGATTTGTTTTACTGTCTAAAAATAGGAGGGATGTAACGATATACAAGAGTTCAAATAATACTTTAGTTTCAGTGTAAATAGGAAATGTTCTACAATTGGGAACACTGGATTGAGGTGCGATACAATGCACGAACGAAGGTTGAGGCAATTGAGTACGACAGCTAGAGGAGATCAGACGTAACGCGCGTAAGCTCCTGTGTGGTCGGAGTATCGAACAATTTACAACGGTAATCCTTGGATAAAATCCTGCAGAGTTCCTCGAAATAAGTTTGCGGAAGGATGGACAGAATAGTTGCTGTTGTTAAATCTTTTTTTTTTTTTTTTTGTCGGTAGCGATAGGGGTAGTACTGGCACTCTTAATCTGCCCTAAGCTCCTTCCCAGCATTTGCTTTTATAAGCCTCTATTGCGTTCATCACACAGACGTTCCTAAGCAATGTTGCTCAAATGGTCACTGTGTACGCTAGCAGCAATCAGCCCTTGCCGTAGTTTTGCAGTCTAGTAGTTCAGACTACTATCAAACTATTATAAGGCCTGAAATGCTACTAGAGTGGTTAAAGTGAAGAACGAAATAGTTTTATTAAAAGGTCCTCATTCCCCATTTCATTTCATCACTCACTATCGTCACTTTTATTTTCGACACTATCACGTATATCACCGATTATCACTCATCAACTTTCGTAATACACTTCAGATATACTTTCTATTATATCACTTTTCACATCACACATTTTCATTTAAATCTGTTAGCATTACCATCTGTTAGCATTACTAAGTAATTAAAAGATATTCAATTTAAATGTATCATTATTTTTGTTGCTGTAGACTCCTTACTATTCAAACTACGATTTAGCACTATGATCAAGAAAGTTACATTAAAAAAAAATCACTTCGATCCATTCTTCTGCACTCGCTGTCATTACATATTAACACTTTTATCATGCACGTTTGAAGAACTAGGCAATTATGTTTATATTCAGAAAAATGATTGCACAATGTATTATGGCCATTATTAAATTAGTAGAGTTCACATCATTATTATTATATTTTTAACAAAACTATCAGAATCACTTCCACCTTAATTTTCAAATTTTCATCACTATAGATTTAATATAAAACCACTATTAGCACCTTCACAATCACTAAATTTAATAACGACGAGTGTAAAGCACAGTTCCACCAAACATCCATTCTTATGTTGCATTATAAAACGATTGATCACACGTTGGCTTCGAAACTTAACCACCATTGCTGATTAGTACAAAGGATGCTACAGCTCGTGTAAACGAATTGAAACATCAAACAACCAGCACTGGTTTATAAGTAACTAATGAGCCCTGGCGGTCCCTCCGTTCGAAGAGGACCTGATAATATGCCGAAACATATTAACAGATCCTCCGCCTGAATGCAGACGTTTCATGATAAATCATGAACCGTTGGAGGTGTGCCAAAGTATTGGGAAGGTGATATGTTTCACAGACGGGTATTATTATGGTGCACCTTCTACTTTGGCACCGTCAAACCCTGTGATCGTGGCCAGGGAGAATAGTTGCTGTTGTTAAATCTCAAATGAAATTTTAAAGATATCATAGAAATTTTACTTGCAAAATTATTTGAGACACAATTGTTTGGAAGAACTGCGGGAATCATTCGTGGATGAAATGTTGGAAAAATATTTTATAAATCTAAATTTCTGAAGGATTCTTATGAGTTGTTAATGTGCTTTCAGGAAGAATTTTGGAGAAAGTCCAAGGATGCACAGTAGATGAGCTCACTAAGGAATTCGTATGAGAGTGGCTAGAGAAATAATATCATAGAAACTTCTTATGGAATTCATGTAGGGGTTCCTGGAAAACACTTTTCAGAATTTCTTTAAACGCTCTGAAATAAATCCTTGGAGATTTTTATGTATGAATCCCTGTAGGAATCTTTGAAAAATCAGCTAGAGTGATCACTGGAAAACCTATGTAAAACTGAAGTCGATAAAAAAACATCTGAAAGAAATCTTGAAACAGCATTATAAAAAATATCAAAAGGAGCCCTTGTGGAAATTCCTAGTTAGGTATTTCGAGTCAGAGTTCACTACAAAGAGGAGGAAAATAGTGACTATAGAGACCATTTTGATTGAAAAAAGAGACTTTAGAGACCAGACATACCATGAAAACTAGAGAATTGCCTTAAAATAGAGACCAAGTCTCTGAACAGGAACCTGTTAACAGCCCTGTAAACGGGAATCTTGGTGGAAATTTTGATAAAACGATGCTAGAATCATTGGATAAAATCCTAGAGGACTTGGACTCCTTTGAAAAATTTCTGAGAGAATCTTCAAAGGAATTCTGAATTAATACGAGTAATAAAATGTTTTGAATATTCTTAGAGAAATGTCTGTTAAGAAATCTCTGAGCAATAAGATTCTTATCTCCTGGTTCCTGTTAGGTTTCTTTTTGTTTGATTGGTTCCCATTTCATTCCATTTAAGTTTCTTTTTGCAGAAAAAGGTCTCTAAAGTTCCTATTGTTAAGTCATTCACTCGCTACCAGTCCTGCCTTCAGTGCCCTCCCCCCTTCCTTACCAATGCTAGTGAACAGGCACGAATTGTCGCTGGGCACCACCTGCTTGAGCAAGATCCCACCGTTGCCTTCGCTCTGGGCGGCCAACTCCTTGGCCAGCTTCTCGTCTTCCTCCACGCGCTTTTGGGCAGCCTTTTGGCGCCGTTCCTCCTCGCTCAGTTGCTTCTCGTCCACTATTAGCGTGTCCCCGTTGGTAATTCCGATGGCCGCCAGCAATTCATCTTCCCTAGTCAGATCCAACGGCTTAAAGGGTGGAAACCCGAGCACTACGTGTAACACTTCGGCGGGGATTTTCGTGAGCTCGCTGATCTTATCCTTCAGGTTCCGCACCGTCGTATTCTGGTCCAGATTGCTGACGATATGCTGCTGGCCCGTTTTGGTTTTCAGCTTCAACGAGAAGCCCGCCATTGCGTGATTATGCGCTTGTGAGATTACGCGGCGATTTTCCTATAGGATATCGATTCGGTTTTGAGGTAGAACGGTGCTTGGACACGACGACGTTGCTTTCACTGAACTGAACTTCAAGTTTTTGGAAAACAAGATAATATATTCTGGATTTTGTTCACTAAAATCTAAAAATCTTTGCTTTGTTTTTGAGATCAGAGCAAAAATGCCAAAATCCTGCGAAAAGATAATCAACGATGACTTGACATTTGATACGACCTTGCGATGTTTTCTGTTCGCAATCATTCGCAGTGGGGTCGGATGCTTTGATCGAAAATGTTGTAGGGCGACCAGCACGGTTTTTTGCAAATACACCCCAATCTCTTTTTACGACCGTTATCGGGGGTCGTAAAAAAATTAGGGTTATAATTATGTTTTTGAAAAATGCAACGTCTAGATGCGGAAATACTGATTCGAGATATTCGGCAAAGTTGGGTTGAAAACTTTCCAAAATGGCCGTTCAAGTTTTCATATTCTAGTAATAGATGGCAACACTGCTCGGTTATTATCAAAAGAGGCATTTTTATGGGGGTGTGATATGCAAATACCAAAAAAATTAAGGATAACAATACCGAATGTTCACCAAAGTTGAAGGAAGTGTTGCGTACCATACAGTCGACCGAATCACAAATGTTCATGTGGCTGGCAACACTGTTACAGAAGAATAAAGAAAAGATCAAAACCATAAAACTTGAGCGGAAGAGAAAAATATAATGCTTAGCAACATAGCAATACTCTTCAACTGTAATCCAGTTTTTCATGAAGGATTCAACATTTTGTCGTAGCTGGCAACACTGCTTAAGTGAAATTGTACCACCAGGCAGTACAAGTGTGCATGCAACTTTTTTTTGCGGATATCTCAGGATCCTGACCACTTAGAAAGATGGCGTCTTCGGCAAAGTTGTTCAGTAGGTCAAGGACTATCATTATTCTAGCCAAGAGATTCGAGACTTTGCCACCAGGCGGTGCTAGTGAGCATAGAACTTTTGTTTTGTGGATATCTCAGCATCCTGACCACTTAGAAAAATGGCGTCTTCGGCAAAGTTGTTCAGAAGCTCAAGGACTATCATTACTCTAGCCAAGATATTCGAGATTTTGCCACCAAGCGGCACTAGTGAGCATAGAACTTTTTTTTGCGGATAGCTCAGGATCCTGACCACTTAGAAAGATGGCGTCTCCGGCAAAGTTGTTCAGTAGGTCAAGGACTATTATTATTCTAGCCGAGAGATTCGAGATTTTGCCACCAGGTGGCACTAGTGAACATAGAACTTTTGTTTTGCGGATAGCTCACGATCCTGACCACTTAGAAAGATGGTGTCTTCGGCAAAGTTGTTCATTAGGTCAAGGACTATCTTTATTCTAGCCAAGAGATTCGAGATTTTGCCACCAGGCGGCGCTAGTGAGCATAGAACTTTTGTTTTGCCGATAACTCAGGATCCTGACCTTCTAAGTGGCGTCTTCGGCAAAGTTGTTCATTAGGTCAAAGACTATCATTATTCTAGCCAAGAGATTCGAGATTTTGCCACCAGGCGGCGCTAGTGAGCATAGAACTTTTGTTTTGAGGATAGCTCAGGATCCTGACAACTTAGAAAGATGGCGTCTTCGGCAAAGTTGTTCAGTAGGTCAAGGACTATCATTATTCTAGCCAAGAGATTCGAGACTTTGCCACCAGGCGGTGATAGTGAGCATAGAACTTTTGTTTTGTGGATATCTCAGCATCCTGACCACTTAGAAAAATGGCGTCTTCGGCAAAGTTGTTCAGAAGCTCAAGGACTATCATTACTCTAGCCAAGATATTCGAGATTTTGCCACCAAGCGGCACTAGTGAGCATAGAACTTTTTTTTTGCGGATAGCTCAGGATCCTGACCACTTAGAAAGATGGCGTCTCCGGCAAAGTTGTTCAGTAGGTCAAGGACTATTATTATTCTAGCCGAGAGATTCGAGATTTTGCCACCAGGCGGCACTAGTGAGCATAGAACTTTTTTTTGCGGATAGCTCAGGATCCTGACCACTTAGAAAGATGGCGTCTCCGGCAAAGTTGTTCAGTAGGTCAAGGACTATTATTATTCTAGCCGAGAGATTCGAGATTTTGCCACCAGGCGGCGCTAGTGAGCATAGAACTTTTGTTTTGAGGATAGCTCAGGATCCTGACCACTTAGAAAGATGGCGTCTCCGGCAAAGTTGTTCAGTAGGTCAAGGACTATTATTATTCTAGCCGAGAGATTCGAGATTTTGCCACCAGGCGGCGCTAGTGAGCATAGAACTTTTGTTTTGAGGATAGCTCAGGATCCTGACCACTTAGAAAGATGGCGTCTCCGGCAAAGTTGTTCAGTAGGTCAAGGACTATTATTATTCTAGCCGAGAGATTCGAGATTTTGCCACCAGGTGGCACTAGTGAACATAGAACTTTTGTTTTGCGGATAGCTCACGATCCTGACCACTTAGAAAGATGGTGTCTTCGGCAAAGTTGTTCATTAGGTCAAGGACTATCTTTATTCTAGCCAAGAGATTCGAGATTTTGCCACCAGGCGGCGCTAGTGAGCATAGAACTTTTGTTTTGCCGATAACTCAGGATCCTGACCTTTTAAGTGGCGTCTTCGGCAAAGTTGTTCATTAGGTCAAAGACTATCATTATTCTAGCCAAGAGATTCGAGATTTTGCCACCAGGCGGCGCTAGTGAGCATAGAACTTTTGTTTTGAGGATAGCTCAGGATCCTGACAACTTAGAAAGATGGCGTCTTCGGCACAGTTAGTAGCGTTAATCTGAATTTCGGTCGTAAAAAAGTGGGCGTAAAACGAGCCGTCGGTAAAAAAACGGTCGTAAAAAGAGGTTGGAGTGTACGTACTTTCTATGGACTTATCCACAGTCTTCTTATGTTGTCGAGTGTATTTTTCTTTTCAACACTAAATATGGGCCGTGTTTACATACAATGATATCCGGATGATCATCCCGTGAATAAATGTTTACCGGATGAACATTTAGTGGACACGCCGCGAACTGGACTATCGACAAGGGGTGGATCACTCCTGATGCATCTGATATTTCAAGAAAATTCGATGCATTTAAATGCATTCAAATGTTCACTTCCAGAAAATTTGCAAATCATGGCTTGCTCAAACGTATGGCTGTTGTCTTTGTCAAACTGTCAAACGTATCATTCCAAAAACTCAACAAGAGCTGGTACCTCATCAATAAATTGTAGCAACAAACGTTCAACTTATAGTTTAACCCAAGGTTTTGTATTTCTTCCAGATTATCGGAATTTGGGTATCGACCTTGGTATCGACTTTGAATGATGTCCTACATATTTTCGTGAACAGTTAAGGATGAGAGCATATAGAAGGGGAAGAGCGAACATCTCCATTGATAAATCAAGTAATTTTATTAACAATAAATACTCCGTGTTTTTTCAATACCACCAATGCTTAATTTCAGAGCCATGATGGCCTAGTTTGCTATCCTGGCAATCCTTTCAATGAACCATGGTGCAAAAAGGAATAGTCAGGGTTGTGGACATGAAGAAGTCAATCTAGCTACATTATGTGGAAAAATATTCAATAAGCCACACAAACTATGGAAAGAATGAATATTAAAATCAACTGAAGTATCATTCGCACTCCCAACTATCATTAAAGCAAATAAAACGAGTTGTTTGGTCAAAAAAAAATATATTTTTGGTTTGTTCTTTTCTATCCAACTAAATGTGAGTTCTGCAACTCTATGCAGATCCGTCCAGTCAAATAATAGTGTTGGCAGCTCAGTTATTTCGAAGCGTTCCACTTCAGTAAAGTGAACAAACATCACAGACTGTGGGCTTGACGAGGAGATTCTACCTACCCCTGCTTGCAAAAAGTTCCGTTTTCTATATGGACGCAGTACAACACTCATGACAAAAATATTCCTTAACATAATGCTTTGAAGATCCGGTGGAAATCCTTTTTGAATAAACTGAAATAAATAACTAAGAAAAGGGATTGAATTAAGAAGAACAAACCTTTTCAAAACATTCACAACAAACAACGCGTTGCTATAGAATGATTCGTTGATAAGGTATTGTTGTTAACGCAAAGCTAAGTAGATGCGAACGCCGAAAAAATGCATTTAATGCAAATAGATGTACATTTGATGTACAATGAATAAGTGATCCACCCCTTGACTATCGAACTTCATACATTTTGCCATATGAAAGGTGGAACGATTATTGCCCATTGCACGGTGACGTCATCATAAAATTGCTGTCTTTCCCTCTTTCGGGAAATCTAAAAACAACGGTGCCAGTACCTGTCAAAGTTGACAGGTACCGTTTTGAATCATATTACGGACAGCTTCAAATTCCGGACACTCTACTTTGTATGGGAAACATTTCACACGAAATGTTTCAAAAACAGCTCTCACTTTCAAGGCTCGTTTTAATAAGCATTTCCATAGATATCTATGAAAATGTATACCGGGTACCCCCGTTGGTTTGACCACATTTAATCTGAACACTTTTTAATTTGTACCCCGCTAATTTGCACATCGTTCAGATTAAAAATGGTTCAAACGTCATTTAGCTCATGGAACGGAGTAAAGTAGAATGGAACGATGTGAAATGGAACGCAGAATCAAAACAAAACAGTGAAAGAGGTGACCAGAAACACGTTTCTAGGGTGACTAGATGTTCAAATTAAAAATGAACCTCGATGGTTTGCATGAGGTATCGTTCAGATTAACGGGGGTGTACGGTAATGCCCAACATCCTTGAGCCCCAAGCACAATGTGAGCGGCAGCGCGGTACAACAGCAAAACGGCAAGCCCATCTTGAGCTACACTCTACTTGTCAAGTCAATGTTGAAAAGGATTTAGTCAACACTGGATTGATAAGTAAAGTGTAGATCAAGATGGGCATGCCGTTTTGCCGTAGTGCCGCGTTGCCGTTCACATTGTGCTTGGGGCCTTAGGGGTCTCTCTAGTGGTTCAACGATTTCATTTGATGATTTGAGTTTTCTATGTATGATTTGTATGACCTGTCCGGAATTGGAATAAGTGTCTTAAGTGTCCGTAATTTAAATCAAAACGGTACTGGCACCATTGTTTTAAAGTTTAGTAGAAGAGCGAAAGAGATTGAATTTCGCCGTGAAACGCCTACCTAATTGCAATACGAACGCTTTATGTATCGTTTTATGCGTAGTATTTGCTGCAACAAACAAACAATACGAAAAGTGAACGCAAAAATATTATTGTTTTGATTTGCTAGTTACAGTGTTGCAAGATCATATGTTTTGAACAGAAAATAGCATCGGAAGTAGGCAAAGTTGCCACTTACTGACTGGTGCCTAAATGCATTGCACCAAAGTTACTAAAATTCAGTTACTCTAGCAACCGTACTCAGTGAACTTTTTTACTGTACGTCAGTAATTTTTCATAACACCGGATCACTCGATTTACATTTCGAGCCCAGTTATGACGAAATTGAGAAGCTGCCTATAATGTACAGTGGGAATTCGCTCGTTAGAGCTCCACTACATGGCATGACTCGATTATTGGTTGTTCACTGGTTGGAAAAAATCCAACTAAAAAGCACTCGAATGTCAAGAGTAGATGTCAAACTGACTTTGACATCTGCCTTTATGTTTACGTTTTATGGCGATTTTCTCTCCAGATGCGTATTGCGATTTTTTTCACCACTTAGACTTTAGTGATTTGAATTTCGTCTTTCTCAGATTTCGCCTTCGATTTCGCTACCCCTTTTCGATCACCGCCGCCCATGCATCCTGATGTTCATGACAGTTTACTCCGGCCGGTTCAGTGTTTACCATTTTCTCTTTGTTCTCGACTCACCAGCTGGTCTAGTTTAAACAACAAAACCAGCTGGTCCTCCGATGTTTACAGTCATCACCATTGTTCTCACGCTCCAGCTGGTCGTGTTATCGTTTCAAAACTAGCTGGTAGTGACTGAAATCAAGGATATAAGGTAAATGGTGTTTGAAAATGTACCATCAGTACATTATTGGCAGCTTTTCAATTTCGTAATGAAAGTCTACCCAAGTAACCAATAAAGCGAAGTATGCACTTCAACAGAAAAGTAATCGCCTATCTCGATGCGTGGGAAATTTCTTGCAAGAAATGCTCAAGAAAAGCATTTTTCTTTGATCGCAGTACGCAGTTGAAAAGAAATGTCAATTCAAATGGAGCTCACTGTACGAAATTTCTTGACCATTTCATGGGCAGAAATTTTTACTTTTCTTGAGCGGAACAGCATACTTAGCTCAAGCCGTAAAAATCGGCCCCAAGTTGGTTCTATAGTCGATTTAAAAGCTTGGCCGACAGGGCTAATTGGAACTATATCGTAATTTAGGGCTGTTATAAAGCCACTTTTGGCGAATTATTTGGCTGATAAACAGCCTACTCGTATCGTGTCTCTGAAATGGATGATGTCAAATTTTTATAGCAGGTGGCAAAAAGAGAAAAAAAAGTTGTTTATCTTTCGATTGTTTTTCTTTTCTTTCATGTTCCCTTTGAGGACGTGTGTTTCTTTTTATTTCATTGCGTGGCCCAGGCTCAAACTGCTGTCGTCCAAGTACCTATTTATGATTTCCGTCGCATTTCACATCTGCTCCATTGTTGCACGAGTGGATTGGTATGCTTAACATCATATTTAAAAGAAAAAAAGTTTGCAGTGGTGTGTCTATTTTTGTCCTGCTGAATCATGAGTGATGCCGGCATGGCATTTGACTATATAACTATGTACATAGCAGCGCAGAGGAAGCAAAATTCATAAAACAATCAATCTCTAATCAACATCACCCTACACGGTTAAAAATAAAAAATCTAAAATGCTTATAAACCATACTAAAACCATATTCGATCTATTCACTCCTTACAAGGCATATCCCTGCATTATTGTGTCAAAAGATAAACGGAGTTTAATCGTTGTAATGCTTAAAGCGATTAAATGCCCATACTGGCTTTCAAGCTTTTGTTTACTTTCCTCTTGGAATAAGAACATCAGAAAAAAATCAAATGGAAATGAAACTAATCAATGGATACTTTTTATTTTGCTGATTCATCAAATAATTGCACATCACATTCAATTAAACAAAGATTAGTGCAAATAATCATTTCAGTAGGTACCCGGGCAAGTTCCTCCTGCAGTTTGGTTCGCGAATTCCGGTAGTTTTTTGGCCGACGAATTTTGTTTCGGTTGCACCCGCTCCTATTGCTGCTCCATCTTCCAGGATCAGATTCACTCCCGAGTATTATCAGGTTTCGTATGCCAGGTCCGGGTTCCTGGGCACTCCTGAGCATCCATGCGAACAATGATGAAATCCCCTGCGATATTCTATGATTAGTGAAAAACACAGAGAAAGACTAATATAATGTAACTTACCATAATGTCTCCTTCGTGTCTTCTCAGGAACATTCTTGTTCAAAGCGTTTCTACTGCCAGCTTTTTCCATGTCCATAATCTCCGTGTGGCAGAAACCCTGCTTCGATAAACACCGACTTTTCGTTGTTGAGGACTAACTTCGATAATTCGAACTTTCCACTGATAAATTAAACTGAAACTCGCACTAGATCGCGGTTTTTTCATGTTTGCTTAAACCGTATTGCAGTATGTAATTGATGTCGGTTGTGGATCCGGAAAATATCACAAAGTGTCAAGTGTAGCGTGAAGCAACTCATATGCACGTGGAAAAATAATTCTCAAAAAAGCATTGGAATAATTAAAAAATAATTAGCATGTGCTTATTTTATATGATTTGTAAAATATAAAGATGAAATAATTCAATATGTATTAAACAATAATCTAAATAGAGTTTTCGCTTTTCTCCGTGTACCACAATCTTTTACAATCGATTTACTAATCGTGTCACATCTTAGATCGTATTATTTATATTAAAACATTCATGGTAACGTCGTTCATCGCAGATTTGGTGCAATTTCAATACATGCAAGGTCCTCATACATTTGTTTTATTTTCTTGGGTGAGAGGAAAAGAGGCAAATAGATGTGTTTTGCTTTATTTCTCGCATGTTAACATTTGCGTTCGATATTTCTCATATGTGCAAGCGCGATATGGAATATCTTTCATCTTATTGATACCGATTCAGTTTTTTTTGTTGATAATGGCCGGTACGCTGATCATAAGTACTGTGCAAAAGGATAGGACAAGAAACGTTCAAGGAATGATTCCGCTACCGAAATTACTTGAGCTGTACGCTGCTGAGAAGTAGAGCTGATTTCATAACATCAGTAACGCCTGCTGTACAAATCAAATGGAGCTGTCACTTTTCCGTACGGAAAAATGTGCCGCTCAATTATTCCGCAAGTAAAAGTGACATTTCGCTCATACTGGATCAGCTGTCAAAATTACTTTGGTAAAATGGAGAAATTTTACTTGAGTGCTTTACGTTTCAGGTGCATACTACGCATAAACTGTTGAAGAGCTAGTTTGCTAAGACCACGCGGATCCTAGCGAGGCTAGCCCTTCCACATCCGATCATAAAGAAATATAATACAGTAGATGTCTCCTTCAACTGGGCAGCTAACTGACTGATACCTCAATCAGCAGCTGCAACTCTCTTTATTCAAACCAGGTATACATTTACAATTCAATATCCTACACAAATATCATAACTCAACTAATCTTCCACACTTTTACCTACGACGACGCATGCTTCTCAACCGACGATTCTTCTACCTGAAATGCGACACTACCTCTATTCCAACACTCCTCCTTAGGGTCGCAACCTCGACTCCCGATCGTCTCCTCCTGTCTCGAAACGCCTCCTCGTTCCGAACTTCGTACATGCTCCGTCAACCATCCGAGCTCCTCCTGACTTCGATCCTGTCCACGAGCTCCTTTGACCAGCCAGCTGCCATCCAGCCATCGCCTACGTTCCCGATAGATTCCGTCCTCCGTTGCGGCCAATCCATCCAGCCTGAGGATCCCGTTCTGCGCCACGCGGCTTATGCGGCCAATCCTCCTCCAGAACGATACTCTTCGAAACCCCCCAAAATGGTAGTTTCTACCGCACAATTTTTTGTGTGTACCCGTTGTCGTGACTACTTCCCCAAATTTCTTTAAAAGTCCATTTACGATCCACAATCCACTTGCAATCATTTGGGACCAAAATCATTGCACTTTTAAAGGCACGTCTAATCGCGCTAAAATTTTCCAACAGACTGAATTTCTCTTTGAATCGCAGCGACACGATCAACTCGCTCTTTCTAGCAAGGCGGCTGCAGCTCCTCCTAAGGTGATACATTATGCTCACTTTGTGGAGGAAACCAGGAAAGGGTAGGTGAGGAAGGGCTGGCCGTTTTGTTTACAAACATCTGAGACAGGTAGTCGGACAATCGACTTCTGATTGGTTGGAAAAACAGTGTTGTCAATAATTATTCTAATAGGTCACATCTGCTCCATGTGTGCTCTATACTTCTTTCTCTATTTTCTACAATTTCGTCCACACCTATGGCAGCACGGTTAGTTCAAGTTTCAGTATCTTGCGGGCCAGGCAGTAATGACTTCTGATTGGTTAGAGAAAAAGTGGTGTCAAACATTATTCTAATGCAGCCGCATCTGCGCGTAGCGTACTCTAGTTTTATCTCTCTTTTTAACTATTTCGTTCGCACTATTGGCAGCACGGTTAGCTTCAGTCTGAGCGTTATCCAGACCAGGCAGTAATGTTTGTAAACAAAACGGCCAGCAAGTTAAAGATGGCCTCCTAGCCATCTTCGCCAAGTGGGACCACCTTACTCTGGCTACAGAGTAAAATCCACACATCTTGCTTTCTAGCTTCGCGAAGCAAGGGAGACGCAGTTTATGTGCTATCTTTTTTTCTCACATTCTCGACGGTTACATGCCGCCATATTCTCACATTCACACTACACCGACGCTAACTACCCAAAGCCGAACTACATGATAAGTTCGTGCCTATTTTCTCTCTCTCACTGGTAGTGCCGAAGCATTCGTCTCTCCGAATCATATTAGGACGATCTCTCCAGAGATCGGTTGACATTGAACTACCCGAATGCTATTTAAGCGGGAAATAGTTTTTATGGCATGTTTCGATATAACGCAAGACACGCTAAACCTGTACTAGTCATACCTTATAATTTTGTTTAACATTTTTATCACGGAATATATATCTACTACACCCGTGTTTCTGAGTGCAGCTGATTTTCACGTTTTCTGTCTTTTATCTTTCGGCCTTATCAATCAAAATCAACTTTACGATCGCATGTTTTTTCGACCTTCGGCTTCTGACCCACTGAGCTGTCAAACTCTTCGTACGATGTTTTAGTTTTGCTTTGACCAACCGGCAGCATTGTTTACCAGTAGCTTTTCTGCGTACGTGAACTATTTTCAACTAATTCGGGAACGAAAACGGATTTAAAACCGGAAGCTAGAATGTCCAAGGAAGCGGAAACCGCCCGTTCGGACAAGGAACTGGATCTTTCGAACGCGGGTCGCGGTGTTTGGTTGGTGAAAGTTCCGAAATACATTGCCAACAAGTGGGAGAAAGCTCCGGGCAACATCGAGGTAGGAAAGCTGAAGATCTCCAAACAGGTCGGCCAAAAAGCCCAGGTCTCGTTGACCTTGTCGGAAGCGGTGATCAACATTGATCCGGGTGAGGAGATTCCCCGGGAGCACAAGCTGGACGTGTCGGTGGTGACCAAGCAAACGTTGGGCGTATTTTCACACAGTGTCCCATCGGGGACCAAGGAAGATGGGGCCCCCGAGGGAGAAAAGCTGTTCATGGAGGGACGTATCGTGCAGCGGCTGGAGTGCCGTCCCCTGGGAGACAATGCCTACATGAAGATGAAGCTGGAGTCGATTCGGAAGGCTTCGCAACCGGCCCGGCAGGTCAAATCGCTGGAGAAGATTGTGCACAACTTCAAACCGGTTTCGGACCACAAACACAACATCGAGGACAAGGAGCGGAAGAAGGCCGAGGGCAAGAAGTCCCGGGACGACAAGAACGCCGTGCTGGACATGCTGTTCAATGCGTTCGAGAAGCACCAGTACTACAACATTAAGGATCTGGTCAAGATCACGAGGCAGCCCATAAGCTATCTGAAGGAAATTCTGAAAGAGGTGTGTGACTACAATATGAAGAATCCGCACAAGAACATGTGGGAACTGAAGAAGGAATATCGGCACTACAAGGACGACGACAAGAAGGAGGAGAGTAAGGGCATGTCCGATAGTGACAGCGACTGACAATAGTGAGGAAGGAAGGGTTTATGGGGTTGGGATTGATCAATTTATTGTATGTAAGGACTTATCAATGTTAGATCGATAGGATCAGGAATAAATTTAATTTGACAATATGGAAATGAGCTTCACACTATGTTGGCAATGACTGGTACCAGGTTTCTTTTTAGAGGCCTGGTCACTTTTTTAATGCAAGTCTCTAAAACGTCTCAGTCGCAGTCTCCACTTTAACCAAAATGATCGGCATCTCCAGCGGCCCAAACCGCTTCTGCTTCCGCTTCCGGTTTCTCACCTGGTGTCACGTAACGCCAAATCCTGGACCAGCAGAAGTTCCACCTTGAAGCGCCAGCTTGAATATTTGGCGATTTTCAGCTTTTGCAGGTTGAATCGGCTTCCGTCCATTTTGCTTCCAGAATATTCGGCTTGTGGAAAAAAAATACTCGGCTTGTGGAAAAAAAAAAATACTCGCTCAGGCCTATGGTGCCATGCACAAATTACGTCACGCCCCGAGGGGGGGGGGATCAAGCCAAGCGGGACAAGCCTTACAAAAATTTCGGAGGACTCATACAAAAAACGTGATAAAAGTTAAAAGGAAGTGGTCAAAAAAGTGGAAATTTAGCGTGACATAATTTGTGTACCATCCCTATAACCTGTTGCAGGTGGCAGTAATAATTAAAACCGACTGGTTTGGATGACTTATGAACAAAGACTTAAGAAAATTTTATTTCGATTGCTTGATTAAGCTAAGTATGCTGTTCCGCTCAAGAAAAGTAAAAAATTCAGCCCAAGAAATGAGCCTCTGTACGTGTTATAAATTCTTTTGACTTTTACTGTGCGCCGTGTGTTGGTGCTGTCTCGCTCTCTCTCACGGGCAACTTGAAAACAGGGCGCACAATAAAAGTCAAACGTTTTATAGCATGCATAGGCTCATGCTCAATACATTTCCTACAGTGAGCTCCATTTGAATTGACATTTCTTTTCAACTGCGTACTACGATCAAAGAAAAATGCTTTTCTTGAGCATTTCTTGCAAGAAATTTCCCACGCATATAGATAGGCCATTACTTTTCTGTTGAAGTGCATACTTCGCTTTAATTTGAATTTATTCTAGGTTGCTTCGTTGCACGTGATTTGGATCAACGTACAACGAATTGAACCCTGGCTTTAATGCCAGTCCTTTTGGAAATTATCAAAAAAATTGGAAAAAAAACACCAGAAGCGAGAAAAAGAGAAAAGAGGAAAACAAATTATTACTAACTAATTGCCAAAAAGCGCAAAAACTTGCTGTAGTTTGAATGCGCGCATAATTTGAATTTAGAACTTACTTGTCCAATTGAAAATCAAGTTGCTAAGGACTTCGAAAACGTTCTCAATCAAGAGAACGATTTCGAAAATTCCCGGGAGACTGATTTGGAAGAAGTGAGAACTATTATTAAAAAAAACTCAAAAAATATGAAAGCTCCTGGCGATCATGGAATTTTCTAAATCCTCATCAAGAAACTTCCAGAGAGTAGCTTATCATTTTTGGTTGATATATTTAACGAATGTTTTCAATTGGGTCCTAAAATGTTTAATGAAATCTTGTTTTTATTTATTGACACGAAAGAGCATGTTACTACAACTATTTTAGAAATTTTTCCCGCTCAAATAACGACTACATCATATTTAGACGTGCGTTTGGCATTAAAATTGGGACAGGCCCTATAGGGCGCTTGCAGCAAACAAAAGTGTGCCCAACGGCCCCCTTTGATTTTGCTGGGTAACGGTTTGAAACGAAAAACACGTTACGAAACGTTTCCCAGCAAAATCAAAGGGGTCCGTTGGGCACATTAAACAAAGGCTGCAAGTGCCCTATTAGCATATTTTCCTGACAGATGGAAAAGTGCAAAGGTTGAACCAATTTTAAAACCGGACAAAAATCCTACAGAAGCTTGTAGCTGATCCAATCAGTTTGCTTTCCTCCATCAGTAAACCTTTTTAAAGGGTAATTTGAACAGAATGATGGTCAAGCAAGACCAAGCTGAGGGTCGTGGGTTCGAATCCCACCGGTCGAGGATCTTTTCGGGTTGGAAGTTTGTTGAAGTTTAGACGACAGTGATCATAGTAACCTAGCTTGATCGAAGAATCTATGACCACGGCATAAAAATTAACAAGGCAGTCTCTTCACTGATGTAAATATCGAGTTTCATTATAAACATGTGACGTCACTCCTATCGTACCATATACCTTCCGGACCACTAGATCATTTTTTTCGCAAATTTGTTCGAGGTGGATAGGAATGACGTCGTCAAGTAGCTGTCAGTTTTCGGAGTATATCACCTTCTTAATTTTAGTACACCGTGTCTATGACTTAATCTAAGTTTGTTCATTCCTCTTAAAGCTTTCATTAAATACAGACGTATTTTAGTTTCACTGCGTGTTACTTATTACCAAGAAGTTTTGGATCCAGAAACGCGATAAAAATGACGAATAGTGGAAATCCAACGATTGAAAGGTTGATCGGCAGAGAGAACTGGACGACTTGGCGCTTTGCTGTCCAGACGTACCTTGAAGTTGAAGATTTATGGGAAGCCGTTGAGCCCAAGAAGAAGGACGACGGAACCTTGGAAGCTGTTGATCCGGCAAAGGACAAAAAGGCTAGAGGAAAAATCATCCTGCTCTTGGAACCAGAGAACTACTACCACGTTCGATATGCTAGCACAGCTCGGCAAGTTTGGCAGAAGTTGACCAATGCATTTGAGGAAACAGGACTCACCCGTGAAGTTGGACTTCTTTATAAACTTATTCGAACTGACTTGGAATCTTGTGGATTGATGGAGAGTTACGCTAACCGAATGATATCTACGTGTCATCAACTGAATGAAATTGGATTCCAAATTCCGGAACGGTTCGTTGGAGTATTGCTATTGGCTGGGCTTCCGGAGCGGTACCAGCCGATGGTAATGGTGCTCAAGAACTCAGGAATGAAGATTACCGGTGATTCCGCGAAGACTATCCTCACAGACAAACAGATGTAACACTGACGAAATTTCCATCGACCACTCATTTAACGATCATCTCAAATTCGTTATGTTATTGTGCTCTGCAAGATAAATCCACGTAATGCGATTATCTGAAAATGTCGATATACCGTCGCAGTGATAATGAAAATCACCAAATGTTTCAGATTGGGCAAATTTGAAACATTTGTGTCCTTGAAGGACGATAAAATCCAAGCCAACCTGATTTTTGACGTTGCGTTTGAATTGCGCGCATATCTTCTGCGCGTTACCGCCGCCGCTGGATGTGGATTTAATATAAGCGCCGCAATACAAATCTCAGAACCAGAGGCGCGCGCATCGTTTTTCTTCGCGTTTGACGTTTCACACTACCGCCATCTGGTGAGCATGTTGCACGAAACACCTTTTCGTGCAAGATGCTCACCAGATGATGATGGTGTAAACTGGGCGATGGATTTTGAATAAATTTGTTCTAAGAGCTACGTCTGTTTGTCTGTGCTATCCTGTTGCAAGAGGAATTGGGTCCTAAAATTTTAAATGAAATCTTGTTTTTATTTAATAACACGAAAAAGCATGTTACTGTAACTACTTTAGCAATTTTTCCCGCTCAAATAATGGCTATATCATGTTTAAACTTTAATTTAAAAATTTGGTCCATAAATGAACCTTGACACTTTTGATCATGTTTGACGTTCGCTTAGTCGACAAAAACACCACAGGGGTTTTAGTTCGACCACTGGGGTTGTTCCTATCTGACATTTCGTAAGGGACACGGAAATCAAAATACACCCAAAATTTGAGTATAAGCCAAAGGATGTGACAAAATCTAAAAAAAATGTTTTTTGGGCTTAAACCAACGGAAAACATTAAAAAATTGAGTAAACATGTGTTTTTGGCCTAAACTTAAGCGTTTGGCACTAAAATTGGGACAGGGCTTTAGGACCCTATTATCTCCGAGCGAAAAACTGGCTTTTGTTGCTAAAGGGAAAAGTGAAAAACTTCCAAGCCGTCACCAAGGTAATCAACAAAAGAAGAAGCAATCTTATCAACCGAAGGGCCCCAAGTGCAGGAAGTGCAGTAAATTTGGTCATATTGCAAAATTTTGTACAGAAGGAAGAAATGAAAAGAAAGCTGAAGCCTTTTGCACGGTGCTCTCTACAATCGGAATATCGGACAACGAATGGTACCTGGACTCTGGAGCTACGAAGCACCTATCGAAAAATTTCGAATTAATGGAAGACGCGAAGTGTTCCGGCGGTACGGTGCTAGCAGCAAACAAGGGCTCGATGCGGATCGAAGCTACTGGAACGGCGAAATTATATCCTGAGTGTCAAAATGGCGGATCGATTGCAGTCCATGATGTCCAGTACATTCCCGATTTATCAACGAATTTATTGTCTGTTATCCAAATCGTGAAGAAAGGTTACACCGTCACGTTCAACAGCGAAGGTTGTGAAATCCGTAATAGAGACAACAAGCTCGTAGCAACAGGAGTAATCAAGAATGATTTGTTCAAGATCAATCAATCTGTTCCGGTTGGTAAAGCAATGCTTAGTTCCATTGGAAACTTGACATCGACGGCTTGGGCACCTGAGTGTGCAGAATGTGAAACGACTTGCCGGTGGAGTTGTCAATGGAATTCGGATCAATAACGAAAGCACCGGAGACTGTCAGGTATGTCCAATGGGGAAACAAGCGAAACTACCATTTAGTAAGCAAGGGTCAAGAGCAACAGAGATTCTCGAGGTTATTCATACCGACATCGCTGGACCAATGGAACAAGCATCAATTGGAGGCAGCCGATACTACATCACGTTTATTGATGATAAATCCCGCCGAATGTTTGTCTATTTTTTGAAATCAAAATCTCAAGACGAAGTTCTGGACAGTTTCAAACAATTCCATGCATTGTCTGAGCGTCAGACTGGTCACCGATTGAAAACATTGCGAAGTGATAATGGTAAGGAATTTGTTAATGGATCGTTTCAGCAGTATTTGAAGCAGGCTGGTATCAGACATCAGACACAGACAACGAACGATTATACTCCAAAACAAAATGGATTGGCTGAGCGCGCAAACCGCACCATCGTTGAAAAGGCGCTCTGTATGTTATTCGATGCCAAGTTGTCGAAATCGTTCTGGGCCGAGGCTGTAGCTACTGCGGTTTACTTAGTGAATCGATCTCCAACCTGTAGACACGATTTGACACCGGATGAGGTGTGGACTGGTAGGAAACCCGATCTTTCGCACGTTCGAGTGTTTGGTACGAAGGCGATGGCGCAAGTACCGAAAATAAAGCGCAGAAAATGGGACCCGAACTCCGAAGTCACGTGAGTGTGTTCTTATTGGATTTGAAGAAGCAACTAAGGGCTATCGATTGTATGACCCTCGAACAAGATGCATATTCAAGAGTCGCGAGGTGGTTTTCATCAATGAAGTCTGTCAAGACAATATTCCACAAGCATTTCGAGTAAAGAAGCCAACCGTTATTTCTCTAGGGTATACCAATGCACCAACCGTTTTGCCTGAGGTCAACCGGTCAGAAGTTCAAGGTGGCTTACGTGAAGTCGACCGAGCAGTTGCACAAGACGTTAGGAACAATGAATCTGAAACGGAAGATGAATATGAAGATACCAGTGATGGCAATACTTCGACTAGTACGATAAAAGAAGTGACCTACGCGACAAAATTCAAATCCGTCTTGGTCACGGACGTTGAGGCGCAGCGGACGGGAGCACAATCTCCCTGGCAAGTATAAAGATTTTACAATTGAATGCAAAGGTCTTCCGGCTTCAAACAATTCACAGGTTGACACTGACGGTTCCAGTATTTTTGAAGGTTTCGAGGACGACGATGTTCATATGGAATTTGGTGGTGTGGCTACCACTGATGACTTCCTTCCCAGATCCTACAATGATGCGATGTCCTCACCCGATGCGGAAAAATGGAAGGCTGCTATGGCGGAGGAGATGAATTCAATACAATCCAATCAAACATGGACTTTGGAAGATCTACCAAAAGAGCGAAAAGCCGTTGGTTGTAAATGGAAATTCGTAATCAAACGTGATACAGCCGGCCGTATAATACGTTATAAAGCTCGCTTGGTGGCCCAAGGGTTTAGTCAGCAGTATGGAACTGACTATTATGAAGTGTTCGCGCCTGTGGTTCGGCAGACTACCTTCCGTACATTGGTGGCTGTGGCAGCGAAGGAACAGATGATTATCAAACAGTATGATATCAAGACCACCTTCCTCAATGGTGATCTTCAGGAGGAGATTTATATGAAGCAACCAAGTGGATTCATCTC
Organism: Aedes aegypti; assembly: GCF_002204515.2. NCBI lineage: Eukaryota > Metazoa > Arthropoda > Insecta > Diptera > Culicidae > Aedes > Aedes aegypti. The sequence goes on along the minus strand of NC_035108.1, from coordinate 102,037,874 downwards.
GAAAGGCAACGAAACAAAGGTTTGTAAACTAATGAAAAGTTTGTACGGACTTAAGCAGGCAGCTAGGTCATGGAACGCCAAGTTACACCAAGAACTCATTCAACAAGGATTTGAAAGGTGTAAATCGGATCCGTGCCTATATCGGAAATGCTCACATGGTTCTTGGTGCTACGTGTTAGTATATGTGGACGATCTTCTTCTTCTGTCGGGTGTGGGATCACTGCGTCCATTTTTTAGGACTATTGTGATATACCCTATTACCACAGACAAACAGACGTAACACTGACGAAATTTCCATCGACCACACATTTAACTATCATTTCAAATTCGCTATGTTACAAATCTCACAACCAGAGGCGCGCGCATCGTTTTTCTTCGCGTTTGACGTTTCACACTACCGCCATCTGCCGGTCTTGTTGCACGAAACACTTTTTCGTGCAACATGCTCACCAGATGATGATGGTGTAAACTGGGCGATGGATTTTAATGAAATTTGTTCTAACTGTTACGTCTGTTTGTCTGTGCTATTACTCTATGTACACAATGTTTTCCAGTAGCAAATGTGCCTCCGGAATACTTTGCGCATTTGACTGAACTTTGAACCATCTGCCATTGATGGGCAGAAGTCCTACACTGGAAAAAATATCCATATCCTGTATATGTGTAGCACAAATAGATTTTTGCAATGTGCCGATGTACATGATGTTTATTTGTGGGACACATACCACGTGTTCATTTTGCGATCTTCAAATTTATGTGTGATAGCAAATGAAATGTGTATGAAAAGGGCATATATCTTAAATGCCTTTCAAATGAAGAATATTGGTTAATACTAATAAGATTGTTATGAGGTAATAAACGACGTTAAAGGTTTTTAATAGCATAATATAACGTTTATTTATTGCGGTAGTTACTTTTATGTCCGGCACTTACAACGCAAGCAAGGGTAGATTGGTAAGAGGTTTTCGGTGTCAGCCGCAAAAAGGAGAACACGTCTATCTTCTAGCTCTGTACAAACGAAAGTGAACGATCGAATGTAGTTTATTTCCGATCTCAGCTATACTGTTCTACATGTACTCAAGTGTTGGTATTCGACCACAGTATATTCTCAAAACAGTGAAGGCTCTGTAGAGCGGACACTACAGTTCTCCCCCCTTGAAGAGAAACAATAATCAGATTTTCAAACTAGTATCGAAATTACATTTCGAATTGACTTGTGTCAAAAATAATCAATACAATATGCAATACAAAATATAGGATAATTAACTTCGATTTCATTTTATGCTATTCGATATCAGATCATCTGAAATTATAATTTGCGATTCATAACACCTTCCCTGAAGGCTCAATCGACTTATTCATAAACAAAATCATTATCTCTTTTCACTATCTTGATTCGCTTCGACCTGCGTAGTTGTTCATCCGGTAGTCCCGCGGCCTGAGCATCACGTTTCTTTTTTCTGCTACTTCGGTAGGATTCAACAGGTAATTGCCCGTGGTCCCCTTCCGTTCGTCGTTCGCCCATTGGCAATTCTTCTGTCACTCGTGCCGGAACAAGAACATTGGATCGCATTGGTGCTGATGAATCTCTAGAGCCTCTAGCCTTGAGCTGGTCGCGATGCGCCATGATTCGAGCGTTTCCAATCATAATCTGGAAAGTATTGATTGAAAATCTTTTTAAGTATATTGCTTTTAACCATCTTGAGGATACATTCGGATTGTGGTTCTTATACCACACCTCATCTCCTTCAGTTAATGTATCCAACTGATCAATCCGTCTCAACGGTTTGGTTTCATTACTAGAAACTGGTTCATCATTAGCCTGAGGTGTGGATAGGAAACATTTCAGGTCCTTTTTAGGATTTAAGAGATCAATCAAGGTCTTTGGTCTATAACTAAATAGCTTCTCTGAGGGGTAAACACCGTCACTCAAAGCTGTGTTGCGATAACTGAATAAAAATAAATTAATCTGGTCCTCCAACTTCAATTCCGCCAAATCTGGTTCCAACAAAAATTTTTTGAGTACTTCTTTAACAGTCTTAACTGATCTTTCCGCTTGTCCATTGCTTGGCGGATGATATGGCGGACTTTTGAGAACAATTATTCCCTGTTTCTCCAAAAAATGCTTGAAACCATATGAATTGAAGGGAGGACCCCCGTCAGAGACCAAAACGTCTGGAAGGCCAAACCTTGAAAACAATTCTACCAGTTTTAGCAATACTTGAGAGCATTCAGTTCCATTCTTCATCCACTCCACTTCTATCCATTTTGAAAAACTGTCTACTATTAGTAAGAATGTGCGATGATTGAAATGGAAGAAATCGACGTGAATGCGGCTGAATGGTCTGGTCGTTGGTATCCATTTAGACAATATCTTAGCTTTCGGTACTATTGCCATGCTACTGCAAACTTCGCATCTTGCTACAAATTTCTCAATGTCGGAGTTGATTCCAAACCAATAAACATGTCGTCTAGCCTGCTGTTTCATTTTAACAATTCCCAAATGACTTGCATGTAGTATTTTAAGCACATCAATTTGAAGCTGTTGAGGTATAACCACCCTGTCTTTGTATAGCAAGCAATCACCAAAAATTTCTAGCTCATGTTGATTTGAGAAAACGTCATTGAATTGCCTTTCCAAGCGTTTTGGCCATCCATTTTTCATAAAAGAAATTACTTTTTGAAGAAAACCATCGTCTAATGTGCTCTTTGCAATGACAGCGAAGTCCATTGGGAACTCTTGTCCAAAATTAATGCTACAAACGCGGTCCACATCATACTTCTTAGGTATATTTTGTTTCAAAGGAAATCTGGAACAAAAGTCCGCGTTTCCCATTTTTGCTGAAGGTCTGTAGTAAATATCGAAATCATAAATTGAGAGTTCTAAAATATACCGTTGCAATCTAGTAACAAATATCGAGTTTTTACCCGCTTTGCCAAAAATGCCTACCAAAGGCTTGTGATCGGTAAAAACCGAAAATTTTTTTCCGTACAAATATTTATGGAATTTTTTTACGGTACAAACCAGAGCCAAAGCTTCCAAATGGAGAATAGGATAGGATTTTTGTGCATCGGTCAGAGAAAAAGAAGTAAATGAAATGGGTTTTTCTATATCGTCAACTATATGAGCTATCACCCCTCCTAGACCGTATCCTGAGGCATCAGATACAACCACTATTGGTTTCAATGGGTCATAAAATTCAAGAAAATCAGTTTCTAAAAGTGCTGCTTTGCTTCGTTCAAAAGCCCCTTGGCATTGTTCACTCCAAACAAATTTCACATCTTTTTTCAGTAAATTGTACAAGCAATACAATCTGGATGACAAATGTGGAATAAACTTGTTATAATAGTTGATCAACCCCAAAAATGACTTTAATTCCGTTACATTTTTAGGCACTGAGGCATTTTGAATTGTTGAAATTTTATCAACACATGGAGACAAACCCTTCTCTCCTATGATATGTCCCAAGAATATCAATTCCTTCACAAAAAATTTGCACTTTTCCCAGTTTACTTTAATGTTTGCCTCAACGAGCCTTTCCAATACCAAAGAGCTTTCTCTTGCAGTCGTTCAAGTCTTTACCTGCAATTAACACATCATCTAAATACACATATACGCCAACGATTCCTCTCAAAACTTGTTCCATAATTTGCTGAAAGATTGATGCACTAGACGAAGCCCCTTGTGGCAGTCTATTGTACGTATATAAACCTTTAATTGTGTTTATTACCATAAATTTCTTTGACCTTCTAGACAAAGCTAATTGTGTATAAGCTCCTTCCAGGTCAAGAGCGCAAAAATACTTGCTCCCTGCCAGGTTTGCAAATAAATCCTGAGCCGTAGGAAGCGGATACGTATTTGGAATAATAACTTGATTAATCGATACCTTACAATCTATAACAAGTCTTATTTCGTTGTTCTTTTTCATCACCACAACTACAGGAGAAGCCCACTCGCTTGTTTTTACCGGCGTTATAACATTTTCCTTTTCTAACTTGTCTAAATAGTTTAAAACTTTATCCCTCAGCCTGTAGGGAACGTCATAGGCTTTTTTGAAAATTGGTGTATTATCTTTAAGCACAAGCTCTGCCTCAAAACCAATAATAGGCATGGAAAAATTCTTTTTAAAAACATTGCTAAACCTTTGTTTAATTTCTTCAATTTGATCACCTTGGTGAGACTCAGTAACACTGTTTATCTTTGATGGATTCAAAAAGTTTTGTCTCCAATTCGGAAAAAAATTGTCTAACCATGTTCGTCCTAATAGGGGAATGAAATTATGAGTACAGTTTAGAACTAAAATTTTCAATTTAGCCTCTACTTCTCTATAGCGAACTATCACAGTTGCTTCCCCCTCAATTTGTAACTTTGAACCATTAACGACAACTAGCTGTTTTCTACACTGTCTCAGAGGTTTATTAATAATGGAAGAATATTGGCCTTTGCTCATAACAGTGACTGCTGAACCACAGTCCACCTCCATCGTAATCAATTGCCCTTCAATATGTAAATCTAATAAACAAGGCTCACTAACTTTGTTGATTGAGGACACTAACATACACGAAAATTCACCTGCATCATTATCGTCGTCCTCCTCACTATCTGTGTCGTGTGTCGTCATGCGGTTCAGCATTTCGTTCAAATGACTGTCCGCAGTGGGGCCTGGCTTGTAGCTTTCCACGAGATTAACCGCGTCACGCCTAAGGTTTTTCAACCTAAAACATTTTCGTTTTATATGCCCTTTGGCACCGCAAAAATCGCAAGTGAAACCCGAATAATTTGGACGCTTTTTAATTTGGTTCCGTTTCCATTCTGGTGAATGAGAGCTTTCCCCCCACTTATTGTCAATTCTTCTGCCATTAGTGCGACCATTGTCGTAATTATCATAAGGTCTCCGTCCTAATCTATTTTTCACGGGCCCTCTGACTGAAGCAACTTGTTCTACATTTTGATTTGCAATAGCGTACGTCGTCAATAATTTCTGGAAAGTTTTTCCAGGAGTCTGCAAATTATTACCAGCCACACCTAAGCTCCTGGCATTCGCGCCGGCCATTTCCCAGGTAGTTATGATTTTTTCCGTGATAGCTAAAGTCAAATTCTCTTCATTAAGCAATCTTTGTTGCAAGGCCACTTCCCTGACCCCAGCCACTATGCGGTCTCTAATTGCCATATCTTTGAAGGTACCAAATGAACAAAATTCCGCTTGTAATTTCACGGATAAAACAAAATCTTCCAGCGACTCATCTGGTTGCTGTATACGATTATTGAATTTAAATCGTTGGATCAAATCAGATTCTGTTTTATCTAATCTAGTTTTTAGCCTGGCAATCAGATCTGCATAAGAAATCTCACTCACATTCATATTTGGGTATAATAGTTTAATTTCTTTATACACTACAGATCCTCCTAGAGTGATGAAGTGAGCTTTCTTTAGGTCATCGCCAATACCATTTGCTTGAAAGAAAAATTCTAAACGATCGACCCAATCCGCAAAGGAAACTCCCCTGCGAAATGGTTCTATTACAGTAGCCATGCTTGGTTGGGCCATTTTCTTTGGATACTATATATCCCACAATACGTATCAAACAAAAGGTATTGAACCGTAACAAAGGATGAATAAGAAATTCAAAAACTCACCAGAGCTCACACTTCGACCTTGGCCGACCTTGAAACCTATTGGACGCTTCTTGATGCAACGTTATCGGCTCACCGCTTCCCGGACGTATCCGTACCAAAATCTACGACAGGTACCGGTCGCTGCACCCTCGATGATGGTGATATGCACGCAGAAAAACCAGCGAGGTTCAAGTCACTAATCTGTCGGTTGATGGTCTAAAAGTCCCCAAGCATCAAACGAAGGAAATGCAAGCCTAAAAAACCTATATAGTAGGAAAGAAAGGAAACTCTCTTAATACCACACAATAATTTGTTGGAAGCCAATCAGTCTTCAAATATGTCGTTTAAGAAAGGAATTTATATGGGTTCTGATGCGAACAATAGGTGTGTTCACATAGCTATTATTCGCGGCTACAATTGGTGTACAAAAGAACACGTTTTAAACCAAAATGGTGCGAAATCACTGAACCAATACAGTCCTGCATGCACTCGAACTAGTTTCGCAATTAATTAGTTTCACTGTACGATTCCAAATAACTTCAGCCACTTTAAATTCACTAAGTCACTTTTTCTCGTCGCCAACTTTTATGTCCGGCACTTACAACGCAAGCAAGGGTAGATTGGTAAGAGGTTTTCGGTGTCAGCCGCAAAAAGGAGAACACGTCTATCTTCTAGCTCTGTACAAACGAAAGTGAACGATCGAATGTAGTTTATTTCCGATCTCAGCTATACTGTTCTACATGTACTCAAGTGTTGGTATTCGACCACAGTATATTCTCAAAACAGTGAAGGCTCTGTAGAGCGGACACTACAGTTACTTCAATCAATAACTAACTGATGATTCGATCTAAAAACTATCTTGTAATTGATCGTTGTACCGCCCGTTGGCCTGGATTCGAATCACCAGAAGTGTCCACAAACTACAACCGGAATATCTTCGAAATAGCACAATGTGCTCCATTCTGGAACGGGGACACTTCACAACGGCTGAAGTTTGCCTCGATGTCAGACCCGTAGCCTGGTTTTAACTCGGAGTACTGCCACAGACGAATTACTGCGCCGTTGGCGAATGCTTTATGGTATGCTCCCAGAAGTCCTTAGCAAGGGTTTCTATTCCTTAGAAACGCCCCCGAAGTCTGCCAACGTCTATTACTGAGCTGTAAATAAAACAACGAATCAGCTAACCAGATTAATAGATTAACAATTTTACAACTTACCGCACATAAATCAACTTTTTTTCCGGAGTTAAAGAAGCGTAGCGACTAAAAGGAAAATGGCTGATGCAACCTCTTTTGAGATCTGCTAGTGAATTTTCTGGTGTTCATTTTCCATATTCGAGTTATGTGTAAAAGTACATAAATTTTCACTATGTGTACTCACACATAATTTCGTTTAGTAGTAAATATTCACATTATATTTGCCGTCCATCGAGTCAATGTGTGGTTGAGTTCTAATAACTATGTGTGAATGTACATATAGAAAATGATTATAATTGTAGGTTGCAGTGTTGTAGTTCCCCCAATCTGGCGTGATCAGCCTAATAAAGCTAACCACCTCCCTGGGGGATGCCTTCCAAATATCAGCTGGCTGTAAGTAGTGCTTGCCAAATATTTTGAACCTACGATGGATGTGTGCACTGCAAGAGCAGAGAAGGTGTTGTGAGGTTTCGTCCGTCTCGTCACAGAAACGGCAATTTGTGTTTTGGACGACACCGATCTTGTATAAGTGGTATCTGCTTGGGCAGTGACCAGTTATTAGACCGATGTATGTTCTGAGATCCCTTTTGTTGAGACTTATAAGTTTTTGTGTTTGTGTCGTGTTTATTGTTACGAACCTTTTGGACTGATTCGCATTGGAAACTGTATTCCAATTTGATTGAATTTGACCGAACAACCAGTTGTTCAATTCCGTGTTTAGTGCAGAGTTTGAAATGCCAAGGAATGGCTCTGGACCAATGAACATATTGGTTGATCCATTCCTTGCTAGCTGATCGGCAATTTCGTTACCCTCTAGACCCGTATGTCCTGGGATCCAATATAGTTTAACTCGATTGCGTTCAGCTAGGGATTTCAGTGCAAGAATGCATTCCCACACAAGTTTTGAGTTGCAAGTGAAAGCCTTCAAAGATTGAAGCGCTGCTTGACTATCAGAGAAAATGCAGATGGTGGCATGCCTGTAATTTCTTTTCAGACACAGCTGCGCACATTCCTTGATTGCATAGACTTCTGCTTGAAATACTGTAGGCCACTGTCCAAGAGAGACAGAGATTTTGGTTTTCGGTCCGTATACTCCAGACCCTGTCAAATTATTCATTTTTGAACCATCTGTGTAGAATTTAATAGATCCCGGTGAAATGGTGGGTCCACCTCCTTCCCATTCCTCACGAGAAGGAAAGACCACCGTGAATGGCGAGTCATAGTTTACCACTTTTTCCATCCAGTCACTACATTTTTCAACAATAGGATTTATCGAAAATTCGTTTAATATACTGAGGTGACCTGTTAAGTCCCCTGACAGTAGGACTGTTGATCGTTTTAGCCGAAGAACACTTTTCTCAGCATCCAGCTTTATGAATTGTTCCAGCCGGGGCAGATTGAGTACAGCATCTAGGGCAAACGAGGGGGTACTACGAACTGCACCGGTTATGGCAATACAGGCAGTACGTTGAATTTTGTTCAGCTTAGCTCTAGCCGTAGCTTCCTTTGTCTTAGGCCACCAAACAAGGGACGCATAGGTTATTCTAGGCCGAACGATTGTTTTATAGATCCACATGATCATACTGGGTTTTAGACCCCATGTTTTACCACAGGTCTTTGAGCAAACCCAGAGTGAATTGAGACCTTTATTTATGATTGTTTGAAGATGGGTGTTCCAATTTAGTTTTGCGTCAAGTGTGATGCCAAGATACTTGACCTCATTTGAGTAAACTAATTGTATTTGGTTCAAGAAAAGAGGGTGGAGTTGTACCTTTCGTCTTTTTGTGAACGGTACAATTGTTGTTTTTGAAGGGTTTATTCCTAGCTTCTCTTTTTGACACCAGGAGAGTGTGTGATTGAGAGCAATTTGCATCCTTGATGAAATAACGCTGTCAAATTTGCCTCGTACAATAATGACTACGTCATCTGCGTATCCAACAACTTCAAAACCCCTTCTTTCTAAGCTATCTAGCAGTTCGTCCACCACTAATGACCACAATAAGGGAGATAGTACTCCCCCTTGAGGGCATCCCCTTGTAGCCATTACAGTAATGCGCGAATCACTCAGCTCAGATGAGATCTGTCGATTTGCTAGCATAGCATGTACCCAGGTTGCAATGCATGGGTCGAAGTTTCTCCTCAACATTGCCGAACCTATAGACGAATAAGAAGCGTTATCGAACGCGCCCTCAATATCAAGAAATGCTATAAGAGCGATTTCTTTTGCATTAAAGGTTTTCTCGATCTTGTTCACTAACGTGTGCAGTGCTGAGACCGTTGGTAAGCAAATTGGGATTTAGAAAGAGGCATAGTTTTCATAAATTTAGAATCTATATACTCGCATAATACCTTCTCCATGATTTTAAGCATTACCGAGGATAGGCTTATCGGTCGGAATGCTTTAGGGTTGGTTTTGTCCTTTTTTCCTGCTTTTGGAATAAAGACAACTCGAACTTGACGCCAATCATTTGGAATGTGTCCCAGAACTAAACTTGCCTTAAAAATCTCTACCATGTGTGGAATCAGTGTCTCTTCCTCTTTTTGGATAAGCGCTGGGAAGATTCCATCCATGCCAGCAGATTTGATCAGGACGATCTTATTGTGGCAAGCAAGAGTATCCAGATGCTAGAAGAAGTTCCAATATCACTTAGAAAGTCGTTCGAGATCAGCGAGATGGGAGAAATTCATCACTACCTTGGTATGGAATTTGAAAAGAATGAAGATGGAGATTATTTCTTAAGTCAGTGAAGATACATCAATGACATTATTATTTTGAGCGGATTGAATGAAGCTAAGGAATCCAATATTCCCTTAGACCCAGGATATATCACCAAGGAAAATGAAGGGGAAGTATTACCAGACAACAGAAATTATCAAAAATTTATAGGAAAGCTGTTGTACGTTGCAATTAACACAAGACCGGATATTGCAACTGCAGTATCAATATTGAGCAGGAATACAAGCCAACCTAATCAAGAGGACTGGATCGAACTAAAGCGAGTTATCCGGTATTTAAAGGGCACCAACAACTATCGGTTACGGTTAAGCAAGTCGACGGAACCAGAAGGAATTGTACGTTATTCGGATGCTGATTGGGCTGAAAATAGAAGGGATCGAAAATCAAATAGTGGATACGTCTTCAAGATAAACGGAGGAACGGTAAGCTGGGCTTGTAGAAAACAGACATGCGTATCATTATCCACGGCTGAAGCAGAATTTATAGCACTACCGGAATCTGTACAAGAAGCATTGTGGCTAAAACAGCTACTGCGAGAATTGAATGGAAACCCAGAAAAGCTCGTTATCTTCGAAGACAATCAAAGCTGCTTAAAAATTGTTGAAACTGAAAAATTTAGTTCAAGAACCAAACATATTGCAACTAAGATTCATTTTGTGAGAGATCAAATCAAGTAAGGGAACATAACATGCGTCTATTGCCCGTCGGAAACCATGGCTGCCGATATACTTACGAAACCACTACCCAGAATCCGGACAGCAAAGCTGGTAGAACTCATTGGCCTAACCAGTGTCGTCTAGGAGGAGTGTTGAAGTTTAGACGACAGTGATCATAGTAACCTAGCTTAATCGAAGAATCTATGACTTAATCTGAGTTTGTTCATTCGTCTTAAAGCTTTCATTAAATACAAACTTATTTTAGTTTCACTGCGTGTTACTTATTACCAAGTAAGTTTTTTCGACTTCCCCGGGCATAGAGTATCTTCGTACCTGCCACACGACATACGCATGCAAAAATGGTCATTGGCACAGTAAGCTCTCAGTTAATAACTGTGGAAGTGCTCATAAGAACACTAAGCTGAGAAGCAGGCTCTGTACCAGTCGGGACGTAATGCCAGAAAGAAGAAGATGGTCAATCATCAATGAAAATTCAATTTTTGCCAATGAACAGTTCGGATTCCACCATGGACCTTCGACCACTCATCAACTTTTACGTGTAACAAATTTGATCCGTTCCAACAAATCTGAAGGCTATTCTACTGGTCTTGCTCTTCTAGACATAGAAAAAGCATTCGACAAAGTTTGGCATGAAGGTTTGATTGTAAAATTAAAAAAAACTTTAATTTTCCAACATACATTGTTAGAATAATTCAAAGTTATCTGTCAAATCGTACACTTCAGGTTAATTATCCGAACTCCAGATCTTCCTGTAAGAGCTGATGTTCCTCAAGGCAGCATTTTGGGACCAATATTTTAGAATATTTTCACATTTGACTTACCTGAGTTACCTCAGGGATGTCAAAAATCTTTGTTTGCGGATGACACAGGCCTTTCCGCCAAAGGACGATGTCTGCGTGTCATCTGTAGTAGATTGCAAAAAAGTTTGGATATTTTTTCTTCATACTTGCAAAAATGGAAGATTTCTCCTAATGCTTCCAAAACTCAACTAATAATATTCCCACATAAACCAAAAGCTCTTTATTTGAAACCTTCAAGTAGACATGTTGTCACGATGAGAGGGGTTCCAATAAATTGGTCAGATGAAGTTAAGTAGGGCTCATGCTAGATAAGAATTTAACTTTCAAAAATCACATTAAGGCACATGTTGTATGTGTAGTATCGTAGCAAGCCATGTGATTGGGAGATATAGACGGTAGAGTTGTAGAACAGACGAGCAGTGAAGTGGTTCAATACAGAGTGTTTCTCAGAAATCTTGTGTGTTGTAGTTCAGTGTAATCTGTGCTAATATTCCGAATAATCCAGATATTATATTGGCGACGAGGAGAAAATGTGAGTATTCAACATAAAATGTTCAATTCGTGCAAATTAAAATAAAAGCCACACATCATTCTGCAAATTTTACTCTGAAAACCGTCGATTCGAAAGCGAAAATTCACCATGGCAACCACGGTGAAACATTTCGAAGTGCATATCTAGAACTTTCATTTTAAAGCTCGAGATAAAGCTTCGATGTGTTACCGTGTTACTGTGTCGTAACGCACGAAACATTTCTGATTGGAGAAAGAAAACTGTCAAAAGCGGAAAATCAAAAACAAAACAAAAACAAAAATCTAGTTTTAGTATGATTATTTGGAAAAACTGAGTGATTTTCTAAGAGTGAACATTGATTTCAGTAGTTTTAAAAGATTTTATTATGCAGAACTTAATGCAACGGACAAATTAAAAGTTATCGGTTGATCAGGAAACTTCACGAATGCTGGCTATCATCTCCAGAGAAGCAGCTAATTGATTAGCTGCTATCAAAGGTACGTAAATAAATAATGAGAAAATTGCATACTTGTGGATTTGCTAAACGCAAGATAGCCGGAATCGCCAGATACAATTGAAACGAGTCGATTTTTTTTATGCAAGATAGGCGGATTCGTCAAATGTGGAGTCGCATTGCAGAATGGATTTGCTTTACGCAAAAAAGGCGGATTCGCCAGATGCGGAATCGCATTATAGAGTAGATTTGCTTCACGCAAAACAGGCGGATTCGCCAGATGCGGATTCGCATTATAGAGTAGATTTGCTTCACGCAAAACAGGGGGATTCGCCAGATGCGGAATCGCATTATAGAGTGAATTTGCTTCACGCAAAGCAGGCGGATTCGCCAGATGCGGAATCGCATTATACAGTAGATTTGCTTCACGCAAAACAGGCGGATTCGCCAGATGTGGAATCGCATAAATAAATTAATTTTGTTTAACGCAAAATAGGCGGGTTCGTCAGATGGTATTTGCATCCAAATATCTATTTTTTTACACATGAATATAATGGAGACGGGTTCGTCAAATGTTGGACAACAGCATTACTAATTAATGCAAGTGTGGAATAAAAGTGTAAGTTGGCGGGTTCGTCGAGAATAATTAAAAGTATCTAGAAACTTGTTTAAGCGGATTCGCTTGTAGTAAGTACAAACATAAAAATATGTAAAGGAATTGGTTTTACATATCAATAAACGTATTAGAAAAATGGAAAAAAAATGTTACTTTTCTTCTGACATATCACTATATGAAGAATAATCTCCTAATGAAATGAATCGAACGTTAATTAGACTTTCCAAGAATTATTAAAAAGACTCGCTACGGTAAAAGTTGAAGAAAACAGAATGATGTGTGAGCTAAACAGCACGAAAAGAAGAAAATGTTGGAAAATGTATTATTGACTGGTAATTTTCGAAATAGGACCAGCAGCGAACTTCGAATCAGAGCATTCCAAACCAATGTGGACTCGTCTCAGCTACCTTTGGCGTGGTCCAAGTGGAAACGTGATTTGGAGTGCTATTTTGAATCCGAGAAAATTTGTTCTCAGTATGATAAACGTTCAAAGCTTCTGTATTTGGGTGGTTCTGATCTCCGAGATATATATGATAATCTGCCAGAGATCATAAAAATTTCACACGTTTTGCCGGATCCACCATACTACGATGTGGCTATAGCAAAGCTGGATGCCCATTTCGAGCCGTATCGTCGACGTACTTATGAACGACACCTCTTTCGACAAATAACCCAAGGTTCGTCAGAACGTTTTTCGGATTTTGTTCTGCGATTAAGATCACAGGTGAATTTAATTGATTGTTTTCCCGTGTAATTAAAATTAATACATTTATCACGTATATAGGTGAAGCGATGCGAGTATGATAAACCTGAAGAAATGATTTTAGATCAAATTGTCGAGAAGTGTTTTTCAGCGAAGCTTAGGCAGAAAATGCTTAAGAAAGACATGCCTTTAAGCGAAGTTGAAGGCCTGGGTACGAGTTTAGAGGAAAGTGCACGGAAGCTGAAGGAGTTTGGAAATACGATTCCAGGTGATCTGAGCCGAGATCAGGTCAACAGTGTGACAAAGAAAGTTACGGGAGGGAATAGTATGAACAAAGAGCGAGTCAATATTAAGAGAATCGGATACCGTCGACCGTTTGAAGGGAACAGTTTCAATACATCCAACAGGAGTGCTTCAGTTCCTGTCTGTTTCTCTTGTGGAAAACGGGGCCACGTGAAAGGGGCAGATGTTTGTCCTGCAAGGAATAAGTCGTGTCTGAAATGCGGAGGAACCGGTCATTTTGCGAAGCAGTGTATGAAGAGAGCTAATAACGAAGAACGACCGGTGGTACCACCGAAGCGAATTCGAGCAGTATACGACGATTTGGAGGCTGAACATGATGACAACTATATTTTCTACGCCATGGGGAAAAACACGTTCTTATTTAAAGTGGGAACTGTGGAAATACCGATGGTTATCGATTCTGGTGCAGCAGCAAACATCATCAGCCAGAAGGTTTGGGAGGAAATGAAAAGTCACAAGGTACAAGTGTGGGACATGTCCACAGAAGTAGATCGAAGATTCACTTGCTATGCTTCGAATCATCCGATGGAGATGTCGGGCAGTTTTATGGCAGTTGTCGAAGGTGGGGGAAGAAAAGTTGATGCTAAGTTCTATGTGGCCAAGAACGGACAACAGTGTCTTCTAGGAGACCTCACTGCGAAAGCACTACAGGTACTGAAAGTAGGATTCAATATTGGATGTATCTCCAAGACGGCTCGATCTGAATTTGCTAAATTCAAAAACGTCGTTGTTGAGATTCCTATCGATGGTCGAGTACAACCTGTACAGCAGGCTTACCGGAGGGTCCCGTATGCGTTAGAGGACAAAATAGATGAGAAACTGCGAATGTTATTAGATCAGGGAATTATCGAAAAAGTTGAAGGACCGTCTCCGTGGGTATCACCGATCGTACCAGTCCTGAAGGATTCCGGAGATGTGAGATTGTGTGTTGATATGCGGCGAGCAAACCAAGCTGTTCTTCGTGAAACTCATCCGTTGCCTTTAGTGGATGAAATATTGGGTTCTGTTAGTGGAGCAAAATATTTCTCCAAGATAGACATCAAGGATGCGTACCATCAGCTGGAGATATCGGAAAGATCTCGTCCGATCACAACGTTCATTACTAAAACTGGTCTCTACAGGTAATTTAATTTCTAAAATCGAGTTGAATTCGAATAAAATTGATTTTTAATGTTTTTTTTCTGTATATTCATATAATTATCACCATTAGATACAAAAGACTTATGTTTGGAGTTAGCTGCGCTCCAGAAATTTTTCAAAAAACTATGGAAACAGTTCTGGTAGGTCTTGAGGGAGTTATTGTGTATCTGGACGATGTAGTTGTTTTCGGTTCAACTAAGAAAGAACATGATAGAAGAGTAGAGGCATTGTTGAAGCGTATGAACGAGTATGAAATTTTACTGAATCAGCAGAAATGTATCTTCGGCGTTCAGGAAATAGAGTTTCTGGGACATGTAATGAGTGAAAAGGGAGTGCGACCCACCGAGAGCCGAATGGCAGCGGTCAAGAACTTCAGAGAACCAAAAACGATAGCAGAGCTTAGAAGTTTCCTCGGATTAATAACGTATGTTGGCCGTTTCATTTCTAATCTAGCTGCAAAGACGGAACCATTGCGAAGATTGTTACGAGCGGGATCAAGTTTCCAATGGAATCAAAAGCAGCAGGAAGCATTTGATAACATAAAACAAGCTGTTGCAGATACTAAATATTTGGGTTTTTTCGATCGAAAAGACAAAACGAAATTGATAGTCGATGCTAGCCCAGAAGGATTAGGAGCGGTTTTGCTACAAGAAAACAGAGAAGGTCAACACAGAATTATCTCATTTGCTAGCAAATCCCTCACGGATTTGGAGCGTAAATATTTCCAAACTGAGCGGGAGGCCCTGGCGATAGTATGGGGGGTAGAGAAATTCAAGTTGTACCTTCTTGGGTCCAAATTTGAGCTAATTACTGATTGTAAAGCATTGAAATTTCTGTTTCAACCTCGATCTCGACCTTGCCCCCGAATCGAACGTTGGGTTCTACGAATTCAGTCGTATAACTACGACATCAAACATGAACCTGGAGTTACAAATCTGGCAGATGCATTATCACGCTTATCGCTCTCTGATGAAAACCATTTTGATAAACCTGCAGATCAATACGTAAACCAACTTTTGGAGTATGCAGTGCCCAAGGCAGTCACACTAGCTAATGTCATTGAGGCCACTAAGCAAGATGATATTCTACAAAAACTTATGAATGCGCTACATACTGGTTCGTGGGCTGATGAATTGAAGGATTTCAAGAATTTCAAGTCTGAAATACACTCTACTAATGGTGTACTGATGAGGGGAGATCGTTTGATTATTCCAGAATCGTTCCGACAACAGGTTCTACAGTGCGCCCATGACGGACACCCGGGTATGAGTTTGATGAAACGGCGTTTGCGACAGAAAGTTTGGTGGCCAAAGATAGACGATCAAGTCGAAAAATTTGTCAAGAGCTGTGGATCTTGTACCCTAGTTTCAGCAGTGGGACCTCCTGAACCAATGCTTCGAACAAAAATGCCAGATAAGCCATGGCAAGAAGTGGCTATTGACTTTCTAGGCCCATTGCCTTCCGGACATTATTTGCTGGTGTTAATCGACTATTTTAGCCGATTTACTGAAGCAATAGTCATGAAGCAAATTACGGCGGAATTAACAATTAATGCACTTTTTGAAACATTCAGTCGGTTTGGAATTCCCGAAACATTAAGGTCGGATAATGGGCCACAATTCATTAGTGAACCATTTAAAGATTTTTGTGAAGAATACGGGATTAATCATCAAAAAACAACTCCATATTGGCCACAGGCTAATGGTGAGGTAGAGCGGATGAACAGCACTATTTTGAAACGATTAAGAATTAGTCAGGAAGAAAAAAATAAGCATTGGAAATGGGATTTGAGAAGTTTTTTGTTGATGTATAACTCAACACCCCATTCCATAACTGGAGTTGCTCCGTCAGCTCTCATGTTCGGAAGAATATTGCGAGACAAGCTGCCTAGTCTTCATCTTTCGGTAAACGTGCTACCAGAGGAAATCAGGGACCGTGATTGGATGAAGAAACTAGAAGCAGTGGGAAAATCCGACGCTCAAAGGAACGCTAAGAAGAAAGACCTGAACAAAGGAGATGTTTATTGAGGCCGACAACAATTGCTAGATCATCGGCCAAACTGAACGAACCCCCAATCGGCCGAACCCCTTCACGCGTGCTGACAGATGGAGGTAGCAAAATGGAATGGAAAATATTTCGGCGCGCAATCGCACCGACTGCTGCGATCATTCTTTTTCCAACTATGTTATTATAAAGTTACCTCTCGTCGAGTAAAGACACGTTGTGTTATTAAATAAGTATTTTTATGTTCAAATCTAATTCCGGCGTTATTATTCTATTGAGAACTCTGCCCAATAGGTTATGAGCCCGGTGTAACGCGGAATTTGTGCGGATTTGTGGACATTTAGTGAAGAATCGATCGGTGAAGTGTTTTTTCGTGGTACGAACATTTTGCGTCGCGAGTGAACAAAATGGCGGATGTAAAAGTGTCCTTGGAGAAGCTGAACGACCAGAACTATTCGATCTGGAAGTTCAAGATGGAGCTTCTTCTGGTGAAGGAAGAGCTGCTGACCTTTGTCACGGATCCTAAGCCTGATGTGCCGACGGCGGATTGGTCTTTGAAAGACGGAAAAACTCGCGCGATGATCGGCTTGGCAGTGGAAGACAGTCAGCTAGTTCATATCATCCGGAAGAAGACAGCCAAGGAAATGTGGGACGCGTTGAAGCAGATTCACGAAGCATCGTCTCTTTCGTCAACACTTCACGTCTTGCGCAAGCTGTGTTCCCTGCGGCTTTCGGAAGAAGGCGATCTCCCCGGACACCTGAACGAGATGACGGATTTGCAGAACCGTCTGGAAGTGATTGGGGAAGGTCTGAAGGATCGAGTTTTCATGGCGCTGATTTTGTCGAGCCTCCCGCCATCGTTTGGCAGCTTGATCAATGTGATCGAGAACAAACCGGAACAAGAACTAACGGTGGATTTTGTGAAGAGCAAGCTGCGGGAAGAGTGGCGACGTCGTCTCGAGTGCAACGGTGGTAGTGTGCGTGATGACGAGAAAGTGATGCAAAGTGTTAAGTCTAACAAGACGAATAATAAGAAGAAATTTGTGTGTCACTACTGCAAGGAAGAGGGACATTTCCGAAACGATTGTCCGAAGCTGGCTAAAACGCGACAGGAGAAGAAGAAATCGGCAGATAGTAAGGCGAATCTGGCCGCTGAGGTACCGGATGGAATGGAGATGTGTCTAATGGCTGTGACGACCTCTGGCGCAAACCGGTGGTACTTGGACTCCGGTGCTACGTCTCACATGACCAGCGACAAGAATCTCCTGAAGGACGTGAACTCAGCAAAGCAGCCGGAAATCTGCCTCGCCGATGGGAAACGAATCAAGTCGAGCGGCGCCGGAAGCGGAAAGCTGGTGTCAGTCACCGGCGATGGTGTGCGGATGGATGTCACTTTGAAGGATGTGTATCATGTTCCTTCGTTATCAGGAAATTTGCTCTCAGTAAGTAAAATTTGTGACCTGGGGTACAAAGTTTTATTTGATCGTACTGGATGTGAAGTAATTAAAGATCAAAAAGCAGTGCTGGTTGGTGAACGGAGCGGTGGCTTGTACCGTTTGAAGAACTACTCTCAGCAAGCTTTTGTGACCAAGGCTGAGCATCCGGATTTGTGTGAGCACTTGTGGCACCGAAGGTTCGGACATCGGAACAGTGAAGCAATCTCGAGAATCGTACGTGAAGAACTTGGTTTCGGACTGCAAATGAAGAAATGTGACATTAAGTGCGTTTGTGGTATTTGCTGTGAAGGGAAGATGAGTCGCATACCGTTTCCGAAGGAATCCGATAGTAAATCCAAAGCAGTGGGGGATTTAGTGCATTCCGATCTGGGAGGTCCAATGGAGAAAGCGACTCCCAGTGGTTTCAGGTACTACATGACGATGGTGGACGATTACAGTGGCTATACAGTGATTTACTTGCTGAAAGCAAAGTCGAACACTGAACTGAAGATTCGGGAATATTGTGCCATGGTGAAGAACCAGTTTGGGCGTGCTCCGAGGGTGATTCGTACCGACGGGGGTGGTGAATATTCCAGTGCATCGTTGAAGGCGTACCTGGTGGAGAATGTATCATTCATCAGCAAACTGCTCCGTATTCGCCACAGCAAAACGGGAAGGCGGAACGTAAGAATCGGTATGAAGTGGAGATGGTGAGATGCTTGCTGGCGGAGTCTGGTCTTGACAAGAAGTACTGGGGAGAAGCGATTTGCACTGCAAACTACTTGCAGAATCGACTACCAACTTCTGCTGCCGAGAAGACGCCGTTCGAGCTGTGGCATGGGAAGAAGCCGTCGTACTCTCATTTGAGGACTTTTGGATCCGAAGCATACGTTCATGTGCCGAAAGAGAAACGTTTGAAGCTGGACAAGAAGGCAAAGAAGATGATTTTTGTCGGATACGCAGAAGGAAGGAAAGCTTACCGTTTTCTGGATCCGGAAAAGGATTGGATCGCGATCAGCCGAGATGCCAAATTTTTGGAGACTGGTGTCTTGAAGTCCGAACGTGTGGCTGAATCGGAACAGTCCTCGCCGGTTCAACAATCAGACTCGTTGGAGATAAAAGCATCCGCTGAAGAGGCGAAAGATAAGGTGGTGTTGTCACTCGGGTCGGAAACTCCCAATCCGGGTTCATTGCCTGAAGCTGTGGAAAACCCGGAGTCTGAGGAAGAACTGGAGGAATCGGATCCCAGTCCTGAAATTGCACGACGTTCATCGCGGCCTAACAAAGGCATTGCACCGAGAAGATTAATCGAGGAGATTTTTGCTGTCGGTGATGTGTTATTCCAGGATCCGACGGAGCCATCCGGCTTCAAGGATGCGATGACCGGTGAAAAGTGCGCAGAATGGAGGCGTGCCATGGAAGCGGAAATGGAATCTCATCAGGTGAATGGTACTTGGGATCTGGTGAAGCTACCTGATGGCCGGAAACCCGTTGGATGTCGTTGGGTGTATAAGTTGAAACGGAATGCTGCTGGTGATGTGGTGAAATATAAGGCACGACTAGTGGCTCAAGGTTTCAGCCAGAAATTTGGACAGGACTATGACGAGGTCTTTGCTCCTGTAACCAAGCAAACAACGCTGAGGACCCTGCTGGCTGTCGCAAGCAAGAAGAAGCTGATCCTGAAGCATTTCGACGTGAAGACGGCGTATTTGTATGGTGAGCTTGAAGAAGAGCTGTACATGAAGCAACCGCCGGGGTTCGAAATCAAAGGTAAGGAAGCATTGGTCTGTCGCTTGAGGAGGAGCATATACGGGCTGAAGCAGTCGGCCCGATGCTGGAACCACCGGCTACATTCCGTCCTCCTGGAGCTAGGTTTCGAGCAGAGCACAGCGGATCCGTGCTTCTATACAAAGGTCGTCAATGGGAAGCGTGTCTACCTGCTAATTTACGTGGACGACATTCTGGTTGGCAGTGGAAGCGAGGCTGAAATAAAGAAAATTTATGAAGCGCTGAAGAAGGAGTTTGAGATGACGGATCTTGGCGATTTGAACTTCTTCTTGGGACTGGAGATCACCAGGACGGAAGGGAACTACGGCGTCTCCCTTGAAGGCTACATCGATCGTGTGGCTGAGCGATTTGGACTTCGTGACGCAAAGGAGGCGAAAACGCCAATGGAGGAAGGATTCACGAAGGGCAAGTCGGAAGGTCCACTTCTGGAGGATGCAACAAAGTATAGGAGCTTAGTCGGAGCCTTACTCTACATTGCGGTTTGTGCCAGGCCGGATATAGCAGTGAGCGCTTCGATTCTGGGCAGGAGTGTCAGTGCACCACGGGAAGAGGACTGGGTGGCGGCCAAACGAGTGGTCCGCTACTTGAAGGCGACGAAAGACTGGCGTCTGCAGTACGGAGAACCGGCTGGAAAACTAATTGGTTATTCCGACGCAGATTGGGCTGGTGATGCCAAAACGAGGAAATCGACAACCGGCAACATCTTCTTGTTCGCTGGTGCGGCAATATCTTGGGCAAGTCGTTTACAGAGCTGCGTAACTTTGTCCTCAATGGAGTCGGAGTACGTTGCTCTAAGTGAGGCAAGTCAGGAGGCAGTGTGGCTTCGGAAGCTGCTCGAAGATTTTGGCGAACCACAATTGGAACCTGTGGAGATATTGGAAGATAACCAAAGTTGTATTAAGTTCGTCGAATCGGAAAGAGTCAGTCGGCGATCGAAGTACATAGAAACCCGAGAGGCCTACGTGAAGGAACTGTGCGACCAAAGGGTGCTGAAGCTGGTGTACCGTCCCACCGAAGAGATGGTAGCTGACGCACTTACCAAACCGCTAGGCAGGATCAAGTTGCAGAAGTTTTCTTCAATGCTTGGTCTTGTAGCTGGCAATCGTTGAGGAGGAGTATTGAGGCCGACAACAATTGCTAGATCATCGGCCAAACTGAACGAACCCCCAATCGGCCGAACCCCTTCACGCGTGCTGACAGATGGAGGTAGCAAAATGGAATGGAAAATATTTCGGCGCGCAATCGCACCGACTGCTGCGATCATTCTTTTTCCAACTATGTTATTATAAAGTTACCTCTCGTCGAGTAAAGACACGTTGTGTTATTAAATAAGTATTTTTATGTTCAAATCTAATTCCGGCGTTATTATTCTATTGAGAACTCTGCCCAATAATGTTGTAGGGGCGAAACGTATTATTAAAGAAAATAAACTAGCTACAAACTACGGATCAGAGCTGTTTGAAATTATCTCCAGAAACGGCACAGAAGTTCAAATTCGTTCAAAGGAATCCGGAAAGGTATATACTCGAAATGTAGCTCACCTGAAACGATTTGTTGAAGGAGCAGGAACAGAATGTCAAGAAAGTAACGAAACAATGGACCAAACGGAAGCAGTACGAGAAGACACGGAAGCAGATGGAACACCGACCGATTTAAAAAACTCAGCAGCAGTTGAATCGTCATCGGCTCGACGCAGTCGGCGGGAATTAAGAACTCCACAATATCTTAAAAATTATATTACTCATGTAACTGATAATTATTGTTTTCAAGGATAAGTAAAGGGGGAATGTAGTATCGTAGCAAGCCATGTGATTGGGAGATATAGACGGTAGAGTTGTAGAACAGACGAGCAGTGAAGTGGTTCAATACAGAGTGTTTCTCAGAAATCTTGTGTGTTGTAGTTCAGTGTAATCTGTGCTAATATTCCGAATAATCCAGATATTATAGTATGCTGTACCAATATGGACTTGCAGTTGTAATACCAGGAAGAAAGCTCTGCAGAGGATTCACAATCAAATTTTGAAAATTATTGAAATTGATGAGTTACATAGAATATCCAATGTTGAAATATTGGAACAAATGTCAAATGAAATAATTAATAATTTCAGGCAAAAATCGTTGCGATCTTCTATTGCCACGATAAATAAATGCGTTGCATATCTAGGTTAAGTTAATAGGGTCCTAAAGCCCTGTTCCAATTTTAGTGCCAAACGCTTAAGTTTAGCCCAAAAACACATGTTTACTCAATTTTCTAATGTTTTCCGTTGGTTTGAGCCCAAAAAAATTTTTTTTTTATATTTTGTCACATCCTTTGGCTTAAACTCAAATTTTGGGTATATTTTGTTTTCCGTGTCCCTTACGAAATGTTAGATAGGAACAACCCCAGTGGTCAAACTAAAACCCCTGTGGTGTTTTTGTCAAGGGTGGAACTGGCGGCTCTTTATTGCTACCCCGACGTGTCGCTGGTTCTAAAATGTAAACAACCATACAAAATAACGACCAAACAATGGTGACGGCGTAATCAGTTTTCTCGCAAACATCGTTTTTGGGAATTTAGCAGAATTTTCTGATTAAATTGCCAACAGCGCACTGCAGTAGCACGTAGCAAATAACTGCTTGCAAACATTTTATTTCAAGCGCATTGATTACCTGAAATTTTGCGAAGAATGATTTTTACTTCTCCGCGTTAAGCCTT
Source organism: Aedes aegypti (assembly GCF_002204515.2). Classification (NCBI taxonomy): domain Eukaryota; kingdom Metazoa; phylum Arthropoda; class Insecta; order Diptera; family Culicidae; genus Aedes; species Aedes aegypti. Next base: position 102,015,197 of record NC_035108.1, on the reverse strand, counting down.
AAAACTGGTTCTGGACTTAGGTTGGCGGCTTTTCAATTTTACTCCCAGTTGACAGCCGCCCTCCACCCTTGGTTTTTGTCGACTAAGCGAACGTCAAACATGATCAAAAGTGTCAAGGTCAAATTTTTAAATTAAGTTCAAACATGATATAGCCATTATTTGAGCGGGAAAAATTGCTAAAGTAGTTACTGTAACATGCTTTTTCGTGTTATTAAATAAACACAAGATTTCATTAAAAATTTTAGGACCCAATTGAAAGCGTATTTTTCCTATACTTTGTTAGGGGAACTGGTGGTAAAATGAACAGGGGTGGTAAAAGTGTTGTGCTTTTTACCGAGAAAAAAAAAAAACAAAGTTCGATTAATTTCCATCACGCACGGACAATTTAGAGCATAAATCGGAGTGTTCGAGTTAATACGTAGGTCAATTCAAGTGAAAATATCAACGAAAACAAAGATTTTAGAAAACCACGTTTGAAAATAGGGTCCTAAAGCCCTGTCCCAATTTTAGTGCCAAACGCTTAAGTTTAGGCCAAAAACACATGTTTACTCAATTTTTTAATGTTTTCCGTTGGTTTAAGCCCAAAAAACATTTTTTTTAGATTTTGTCACATCCTTTGGCTTATACTCAAATTTTGGGTGTATTTTGATTTCCGTGTCCCTTACGAAATGTCAGATAGGAACAACCCCAGTGGTCGAACTAAAACCCCTGTGGTGTTTTTGTCGACTAAGCGAACGTCAAACATGATCAAAAGTGTCAAGGTTCATTTATGGACCAAATTTTTAAATTAAAGTTTAAACATGATATAGCCATTATTTGAGCGGGAAAAATTGCTAAAGTAGTTACAGTAACATGCTTTTTCGTGTTATTAAATAAAAACAAGATTTCATTTAAAATTTTAGGACCCAATTAGAGCTGACGTAACTTTTAGCTCGGAAGACTTGAGGTTTTTCAGTGAGGTGAATATCGTTGTGATGTAATGTTAAATCTGATACCTTTAGAATTCTTTTTGAAAGGGTTACAATCATTAATGGATATATTTTCGGAAATGCAATGAAATTTTGTAAAAATATTTGTTTACCTCACGTTAGCTGTTCATTTTATCCACATAGTGCAGGTAAAATGAACATTTGCATCGTTTTCTGCTCGCGATGACAATATGTGAAAAAATAACTGTTACAGTCTGAATTCGTGTCACTACTATAGATAACATCCCTATTTTTGATGTTGTGCGATAGAACTATACAATTTCCTCGTTTTTCTATCAGAAACAGGATGATATCCTTAAGGAGTTCATTTTACCACCCCTTCCCCATAATATGTTGTTAACAAAATGTTATTCGGAACTGAAATCAATATATGGCTAAATTAAACAGAAAATACGTCAAATATGATACGTTCCCTGTTTATAAACATACTTAGAAAAATGTCTGATGGGATTCTCTGTGAAATTCTTATCTCCTAGTTGCTATTCGGTATCTTTTTTTTTCTGGCCTAAGGTCTCTAAAGTATTCAGTCGCTCCCACATCTGCCATTCACAATCAAAATATGCATATAATGATGGCATAAATTACAGAATATAATATATTATCACTTGCAACAAATTTGCTTACTATCTAGAATAAGTCATGCAGCTATCAGTCGATTCTGAAAACGTTCTCCGTCAGGCGAACCACCAACGGATCCAGCGTATTCGGCTTCAGCTCCTCGCGCCACGAATCCTTCAGAATCCCCTCGGCTATCGAGGTGGCACTGCGCTCCGGATTTACCACATGTTTGGGCTGTCGGGAGATATCGATGGTGAAGAATATGACCGCTTTGTGCACCAGCGGTTCGTACGAGTCGCAGATGGTGAAGAATATATTGGCCGCAGTCGGAGGCACCCGATCCAGATCTCGCACCACCAGCACTCCTTTCGATCTGAGTTCCTTCCGGTACCGTTCGAGCACGATTCCGTAGTCTTGGGTAATCTCGGCCGATTGGAAGTCGTCACTGGTTTGCCAGATAGCGTCACCGGTTCTGAAACAGTCGGTTGTGATCCGGGTGACGTCGTCTAGAAGCGATTGAACCACGTTTGAGGAATTGTACAGGAAGATGAAAGTGGCCGGTTCTCCGGGGTTCCGATAAACGGACCGATTAACGCCTACGATTAGGGTGGACCACAACATGTCATCCGTGTTCGGGTACTTGGACTGCAGTTCCAGAATGTTTTCGTTGAACGGTTTTGATTTGTTCTTTAAAAACCACATCCCAAGGAACACCCCAATGAATACGACCACCACGGCAGCAACTGCGATATTCCGAAAATTAGCGTTTACTTTTAGCTGACCATGAGGCTCCGGATGCGTCTCAAGATTCGACTGAAATTCTGGGATCTCTACTTCGGGTTCCTCCGGCTCTTTTGATTCGCATCTAGCCCTCTCAACAGGCCCTTCGTCATCTGTTAGTTGGGCACTTTCATTGAATTCTTCGACTAATCCTGTTTGACTATTATCTTTCGGTGCCCTCTGAGGACGGTTTTCATTATCGGTCAACTGGCGTGTATTTTTTCCATCGCAGTCGGAAGAAGTTGAATTGGGAGGAACTTCGGGGCTCGGAGTGGCATTGTCCTGTTTCTGTAAGTCATGGACCCCCCTTCTTTTCTGAGGTCCGGCAAATATCTTTAAAGGGAAGATAAGTTGAATATAAGATAAGCTTCTGATCTCATCGCCCAGAACGGTTTGTTTTAGATAAGGGAATTTTCGAGTCAAATACTTACCTGCTTTTCTGACATTTCTTTGTCAACCAGAAAGCAGCCGAAAGATTGATTCACAAATATCTCACAAAATATACGATTGATTTAAATTTAAATTGTTGAAAAATGGAAAAAGCAAAATTTTCAATGCGGACAAACCAAACGCGACAAACACAAAATAAATAGTGATGCACTTGGTGAGCAGAGAGCTGCAAAAAGTGCATCAGTTCGCAAAGTATGGGATTGTAATTTTGGGTCGAAAGGCAACAAGATCGCCATTTTTACACGGAGACGGGATTTCAACTCAATTTTGGGTTATTTCAACCTGAGACCACGGTATCCCTGGGACTCTGCATAGTGAAAACTTTGTTTGAAAAATTTCGCTTTGTTCAATGTAGTATCCAAAGCAAATACTGTTAATCTCAATATACCCCACTTCTCCGTTTCGTCGAAGACATCACACTAGCGCCACGCTGGCAGAAAAGTATACTAACACACTACAAACTCTTTGTCATGCTTGCTCTTCTTCTTATTTTTTTTTTCTTGCTAGCCGACATCCTTCGGCATCAGTCGCAATTTTACTTTCGCCCATTTCTGTCACTATTCCTAAACATGGACGCCCAGAGAGTCCTCCGTGCAAACACCTGGGACCCTACGTGTCGAACCCATAAGCTCATGGGCCGGGGTGAACTACTTCACTTCCCTTCCGAAGGAAGACATGATCAGAGATTTTATGTCTCAAAAAATCCGACGACGTCGACCGACCCGACCGACTGGGATGAGAGGTAGTCAGATTAACCACTACACCACCGACGGTGCTATAAAAGAACTGTTTGTTTTGGATGTTTGACGTTTCGTTCATCAATGCACGCTAAATTGAAAATAGCTAAGAGTAATCGCTCACTCACTTTTCTGTCAAGAGATGGCGTTACATTTGAGTCCTCTTTGTGTTGTATGGAAACTGCAGAAGTGGGGTATATTGAGATTAATGATATTTGATCCAAAGGTAGCCCACTCGCTCTACTCTGTTCTTCTGTTTTCGTTTCTTTTTTTATACATGCAGGTACCCACTCGTCCTGCAAATCGTTGCACTTCTCACATACTTACGACAAACCGTTTGAATTTTCAAAAGTAATATAACCATGGTTTTTAACACTATTGTAAACAGAAACTATTATTATAAATTATAATTAAATTTATAAACACAACAAATCGCGTCAAAACGTGTTTTTTTTTCTTCTCAGAATCCCGACGCACGCACCAACAATAGGGTCCTAAAGCCCTGTCCCAATTTTAGTGCTAAACGCTTAAGTTTAGGTCAAAAACATATGTTTACTCAATTTTCTAATGTTTTCCGATGGTTTAAGTCCAAAAAACATTTTTTAAGTTTTTTTTAATTTTGTCACACCCCTTGGTTTAAACTCAAATTTTTGGGTGTATTTTGTTTTCCGTGTCCCTTCCGAAATGTCAGAAAGGAACAACCCCGGTGCTAAAAAGTTGAACCCCTGTGGTATTTTGTCGACTAAGCAAACGTCAAACATGATCTCAAGTGTCAAGGTTCATTCAGGGATCCAATTTTTGAATTAAAGTTTTAATGTGATATATCCGTTATTTAAGCGGGAAAAATTGCTAAAGTAGTTGCAGTAACATGCTCTTTCGTGTTATTAAATGAAAACAAGATTTCATTAAACATTTTAGGACCCTATTCACGCAGAAAATCGCTAATAAACTGACTTGGTTCAACGCAATTCGCTCCCAAGACGACAATTCGTCCGGTGGGGTGTGCTGCTGTCGTCATGATGATGGTTGACGAGAGCAATGTCAAAATCATTCATGGTTTCAAAACATTCGGAACAAAATATTTATTTTCACCGCTTACTTCACTTATGTATGAAATTGAATGAGATCCAATGGTAGAGAATTCATTTATCTACCCAATGGTATTTTTAGGGGCAGCGGAGAATGTCCCGAAGCGTGTTTTATTCAAGCGCAAAAATCGCTCAGGCGAAAGTTCCAATGAAACTAACCTCACATATCCTGGATTTCCAACCTAAAACTAGTGCTCCTACCAGCCGGATCTCAATTTTTATGAAAGTAGTGCAATAATACAAAAAAAACAAACGTATGTAGAACATAGAGAATGGATATTCCTACCTTTTCCGCCTAACTGTTTCACTGTGAACCGTCTTATATCAGGAAAATAAAATATGATGGATACGTGAAAAATTAAATCTCTCATCATCTGACTAGTTGCGCTACCAAAGTATAGATGGCTAACAGTATGTTGCGTTTCGCGATTAGAGGCCTATCATGTTCATCGAACCCCCAAATCTATCCCGTCCCGTCTTCGAAATTGTTTTCTATCTCCTTTTTGGCTTCATTCCTCATCTCTTTCTCTCAAATTGAGTAGCCGCGCTGAATAGCATCATCCCGGCGCAGCGTGAGCATGCTTCCCGAGCATCGATGAACATCTTCATTTTCATTTATTTATTTTGTTAACATCTACACATATACACACTCAATCACGATTTGCTTGTTCGGTAATTTTTTATACTGGGTACGAATTGTAAATCATAAAAAATACCGAACTTTCAGCTTTTTGATTGAAAACATCTGAGATTCAGTAATAATTTCTACTTTTTACTGAACTACGGTAGCTGTCAGACCCAATTTTGCAACATTACCGAACAGGCCGAAAAGTCAGTAAAAACAATTACCGACTATTCAGTAGTTGATGTTTTTTACTGACTTGTCGTTAAAATCAAATCAAAACAAACTGATGTGCATGCGGGAAAGTGTCAAATGAGAATCTCCTGCTGTAAAATCGTCCGGCGCCGGGAGACACGGCTATGGCAACCAAACTTTTCCTGCACCTATTTTGCGATTTCTCGTGGTAAGTAGTCGAAATTTAGTGAGAAACTCAACCATTTTAAGCAAGCAATACGGCTCAGGACGATTTAACTGCTTACGTTGGTAAATTCGGCTGGTTTCCATACAAGAGGTAAATTCATCTGCATCATTGCCCAGGTAACCAACAAGCACTGTTATAAGCGGTATATGAGCCATTTAACGGATTTTCAGTGCCTACTAGCTTCATAAAACATTTTCGAATGCTTATAGGCACTGTGACCATCAGGCACTGATATTGGCCGTATATGAGTATATAACGCTTTATTTTAGTGCTTGTAAGCCCTGTGCCAATAAGCCGTACACAACGACCGTCAATGCTTCTAAACGGCCTAGTGTCATGACGTTTATCAACCAAAATAAAACTGAATCGGGATTACGGCGTTGAAAGAGATTTCATATCGTACGCAAATGTCAACATGCGAGGGAATGGAGCGAAACACATCTCTCCGCCTCTTTTTCTCTCACCGCAGAAAACAAAACAAACGGCGTTATCATGAATGTTTTAATTTAAGATGCTTTAAGATGTGAACAGATTCGTAAATTGATTGTAAATTTTTTTTTTTCTGTTGATTTCGCTTCTTATGCGCTGCTATACACATATGGTCAAATGCCTTGCCGGCATCGCCAGCATCACTCGTGATTCAGCAGAACAAAAATAGACACATCGCTGCAAACATTTCTCTTTTAAATACGACGTTAAGCATCCCAATCCACTCGTGCATCGATGGAGCAGATGGAAAATGCGACGGGATTCTTTAATATGAACTTAGACGACAGCAGTTTGAGCCTGGGTCACGCAGCAAAATGAAATAAAAAACGTCTCCAGAGGGAGCATCTAAGGGGCCCAGATAGCCGTAGCGGTAAACGCGCAGCTATTCAGCATGACCATGCTGAGGGTCGTGGGTTCGAATCCCACTGGTCGAGGATCTTTTCGTAAAGGAAATTTTCTCGATTCCCTGGGCATAGAGTATCTTCGCACCTGCCACACGATATACAAATGCAAAAATGGTCAATCGGCAAAGAAAGCTCTCAGTTAATAACTGTGGAAGTGCTCATAAGAACACTAATCTGAGAAGCAGGCTTTGTCCCAGTTGGGACGTAACGCCAGAAAGAAGAAGAAGAAGAAGAAGAAGGGAGCATAAAAGAAATGAAAATCGAACAGAAGATACACAACTTTTTTTTCTCTTTTTTTGCCACTTGCTATAACATTTTGGCATCACTCATTTCAGAGACACAGTACGAGTAGGCTGTTTATCAGCCAAATAATTCGCCAAAAGTGGCTTTATAACAGCCGTTAATTACGATATAGTTCCAATTAGCTCTGTCGACCAAGCCTTTAAATCGACTATAGAACCGACTTGGTGCCGATATTAACAGCTTATTCACAGATAACAGATGTTTATGTCCGATTGTAAAACTGTGTAAGACAATAGGGTCCTAAAGCCCTGTCCCAATTTTAGTGCCAAACGCTTAAGTTTAGGCCAAAAACACATGTTTACTCAATTTTCTAATGTTTTCCGTTGGTTTAAGCCCAAAAAACATTTTTTTAGATTTTGTCTCATCCTTTGGCTTAAACTCAAATTTTGGGTGTGTTTTGTTTTCCGTGTCCCTTACGAAATGTCAGATAGGAACAACCCCAGTGGTCGAACTAAAACCCCTGTGGTGTTTTTGTCGACTAAGCGAACGTCAAACATGATCAAAAGTGTCAAGGTTCATTTATGAACCAAATTTTGAAATTAAAGTTTTAACATGTTATAGCCATTATTTGAGCGGGAAAAATTGCTAAAGTCGTTACAATAACATGCTTTTTCGTGTTATTAAATAAAAACAAGATTTCATTAAAAATTTTAGGACCCAATTAATGCTGATTTTAAGTGGCAACACAAGTATCAACATCGTGGTGGCGCTGTTATCGCTAAGTTCCCATGGTGATGTCTGTGGTGAATATGAAACATTTCAAGATTCTTATATTCACCACTGATTGCAGCAATCCGTTGTGTGGCGGCGCTAGTGTTTTCAACGTGTTCTAGTTTGAATATTTACACAAGCTTTCAGAAGATTTTTGTTCTAGCATAAACATCTGTTATCTGTGGCTTATTGGTTACTTGGGTGAGTTTGCCTCTTGTATGCAAACCAACCAAATAATGATTTTGTCACACATTTTTCGATTACTTCCACAGAGATATGAGCATACCGTAGATGTTTATTCGTACGAAAAATGCATGTCGATGTTCATGTTCATGTCGATTGAGTATTAATTTGTATTAATTTCTGAAAAAATAGTATCCGGAAAAGCAAAGCATGAAGCATGGAAACTGGAAAGCCAGTAAAAATGCTCAACATTTTTACTGACTAAGTCAGTAATTTCCATCAATCAAAACATATTTTGGTTTACTGGGTTTTTTCGGTAATCGTAAAAATTACCGAAAAAACCGTAGTTCCAAAACCCAGTAAAATTTTACTGGGGTCGGTAATCTGAATTGGCTGTGTAACACTGAATCAACAATTTTGCGCCACAATACTCGGTTCGTGGCCGCATTTCTCCATCCTCGGTTCTGCCCCACGCTCGCCAAATCGATACGCACTTGATCCGCCCACCTAGCTTGCTGCGCTCCACGCCTTCTTGTACCAACCGGATCCGAAGTGAACACCATCTTTGCAGGGTTGCTGTCCGGCATTCTTGCAACATGTCCTGCCCATCGCATCCTTTCAGCTTTAGCCACCTTCAGGATACTGGGTTCGCCGTAGAGTTGGGCGAGCTCGTGGTTCATCCTTCGCCGCCACACACCGTTCTCCTGCACACCGCCGAAGATCGTCCTAAGCACCCGACGTTCGAAGACTCCAAGTGCTTGCAGGTCCTCCTCGAGCATCGTCCACGTTTCATGCCCGTAGAGGACTACCGGCCTTATGAGCGTTTCGTACATGGTACATTTGGTACGGGCGTGAATCTTTTTTGACCGCAGCTTCTTCTGGAGGCCATAGTAGGCCCGACTTCCACTGATGATGCACCTCAGCAAAGATCCGAGGTATACGAACTCGTCGACCACCTCGAAAGTATCCCCGTCTATCGTAACACTGCTACCTAGGCGAGTCCTGTCACGCTCGGCCCCACCATGTACTTTGTCTTGTCCGCATTCACCACCAGTCCAACTTTTGCTGCCTCGCGTTTCAGGCGGGTGTACAGGTCTGCCACCTTTTCAGATGTTCGGCCGATGACGTCCATATCATCCGCGAAGCAAACAAATTGACTGGATCTCGTGAAAATCGTACCCCGGCTGTTAAGCCCGGCTCTCCGCATAACACCTTCTAGCGCAATATTGAACAACAGGTACGTAAGTCCATCACCTTTTCCCCGGTGGGAGCCAAACGAACTGGAGTGTTCGCCTGAAACCTTCACACAATTTTGCACACCTTCCATCGTCGCACTTATCAGTCTCGTGAGCTTCCCGGGAAAGCTGTTCTCGTCCATGATTTTCCATAGCTCTACGCGGTCGATACTGTCGTATGCCGCCTTGAAATCGATGAAAATGTGATGCGTTGGGACCTGGTTTTCGCGACATTTTTGGAGGATTTGCCGTACAGTAAAGATCTGGTCCGTTGTCGATCGGCCGTCAACGAAGCCGGCTTGATAACTTCCCACCAACTCGTTTACTACAGGTGACAGACGACGGAAGATGATCTGGGATTTCAACTGCGTACTGCGATCAAAGAAAAATGCCTTTCTTGAGCATTTCTTGCAAGAAATTTCCCACGCATCGAGATAGGCGATTACTTTTCTGTTGAAGTGCATACTTCGCTTAAGCATGGAAACAGCTGAAGTGCGAAGTAACCAAAACGTTAGTTCGTCTCTTGTACATCTGTTTACACAATTAGATTTGGTTGGTTGAATATTGGCTCTTTAATAGGCGAAAAAAGGACTTGTTCCACTCATTAGTAAAACAATCTTGACAAGTCGAAAGAGATTCTTTGGAAAAGTTCAATAAGTGTTGATTCTACTAGGATTTCAATGCTAGCTGAAATTCATTCTCGACGCTTTTCCGCAATGATATTTTAGACGGATATACGATTTGTGGAGTCTACCAACAAGTTCAATGTTTTTACATAATAGTACGCCTATGAAACATAAAAAATCATTCGATTTTTCCAGCGAAATATGCATTTGGAAAACTGTTGTCCGAATGCCTATTATAGGGTCCAATAGGGTATGAAATACTCAGTAACTGAAAAAATAAAGTACCCATCATTTCGACGTTCCCATATATCAGCAAATAAAGGGTATTTTTTCCACATTAAAGGGTAATGCCGAGTTTAAAGTGTATTCTTCGGAAAAATTGCGATGTTTTCCGTTTTCGAACACAGAGAACCGAACCCCCAAATTTGACAGAACAACTCACATGATATCTGTCAGTACGCGCACTAATAATAAATCGAGGAGCTATTTTCAGTTCTATAGAAATAATTTTGCAAATTAAGTGAAAATAAGGTAATTTTTACCATATATTAGACATTACCATTTGTTCAAGGGTATTAGCTTTCAGCTGAGTGAAAAGGGAAACCTGTCCCCGGACGAATAATTAGAGTTAGCAGGTTTTTATTGAAGATCGTCAGATATGGCCCACGTTAACCCTCTGTTGCCAACCTAATCCACAACAGGCCATCCCAAAAAACTCATCAAATTTTTCGTTCCTGCAGCACAAAATGACCGCCACCGTGGATCCACGTCGATCGGATAAAATCAACCGGTACAAACCGGTGGACAGTGCCAGCCAGGGGGCCGGCGTCGGAGACGATCTCATGCCGGACTACATGAATATCCTCGGTAAGGAAGGGCTTCAGTATTATTAGGGTGTCCCAAACTTCCAGTTTTATAAGAAAGCATTCAAATAGTAACTAAAGATGATACACTCAACTTTTTGTATGGGGGAAACTCTGAGAAATGACGTTTAGAGGTTGTCCCGTTGAGCTCAGATTTAAAAAAGCTAAATTTTTAGACCGTTATAAACAAAATCTAGTCCAACAAAATTCTGTGATAGCCATTGCCGTTATACTTTTTGCGGATCTCTCAGGAACAAACTAAGAAAAGTGTATCACTTATGGCTATAGTGGTTTGGCAACATGTGAATTTTCGAAAACTTTCCTTAAGGAATACTTAATGGAATATTAAAAATTCTCAGATTCTCTTAGGATTTCCTCCAGAAATTATTTCATCGATTTCTCCGTTTATCCTAAATATTCCTACAAGAGTTATTCCTGATAATTCTACTAGGAGATCTGACGCCGATTTTTTCAAGTAAATCGTGAAGCCATTACCTGGAGCTGAAGGTATCGTTTGGTATGTTTCCTAATTATTGTTCCAGAAATTTATCTATATCCCTTTCGGGACGAACCAGCACAATAATTGTGCTGTTCGGCACCCATGACATTGAATGATTTTTTAAGCCAATATATCATTGTTTTACCAAACTTTTTTGATTGCGATTATTGAATTATCATTGATACTTGTAATTAAGCGCAAAAACTTTTGTTTACATCGTGTTTAGAAAACACCAGCCCAGGGTAAACAAAATGTAAACAAACACCGTAAGAATTGAAAAAGTTTTATCTGTCGCAACTTTTAAACTATTCGTTTTCTCTAGGTATGCACAGATACGAATCGAGAGTGAAAAAGTCATTCTTTGAAATGGTGAAGACCAAATGAGAATTGATTCATGAATCATGAATCACAGCAAAAATTTCTGGAGGGACAAATTGGGACCAGCACAATTGTACTGGTGCCGGCACTTACCCGGTCGATGTTCGTTGTGGACTACCAATTTTCATTTTCATTATTTTGATCAAGTTAAGTGGTTGAATCTGGTTCTAATGTCCACAATGGTGCATAATATTGTATTGGAACATGAATGAGTGATTACATACGAATCATAAAAATTATGTACCGTACAAAAACTATGTAACAGAAAACCATAGCTTTGGTTTAAAACCTTTTTTTAAATAAGTTCATATTTGAAATAGATTGGGAATCACATTAATTGTCTTAAATCGCCTATAGCAAAGTTTAATGGTGGAAGCTCCATCGAAGTTTATATGCTAATCGCGTATTAACTTCGATGGAGCTTACCATCATAAGAAGCAGTTAAATTTTCGGAGAACGTTCAAAAATTACGTCAATCTTTTAGGGGAGTGGGAGTGTACGAAAGTGTGACAGTGCATGTACTAGGGGCTCGGGAAAAAGCGTGATAGTGAGCATAGGAAGACTTTAGATATACTTAAAAACAATGGACGTAATATTTGAATGTCCCCTTGCTTTGATAATCTGTCAATACCATGTTGAATCGATAATCCATTTTTGTGTTCTACAATGCATGCTGGTTCAATATCTGCTATAATATTTATGAAGTTGGACAACTGGAGCTGAAAACATTTACTTACTATTTGCTTCTGAACTGCAAAATCTTTTAAATGGCGTACTATTGATGTATGCAGCCCATGCTGTTATGTTGATCTACGAAATGCGTTTCAAACTGGGAAACTTTAAACCAGCAATTCCCAAAGTGGGCGAATTCGCCCCCTTGGGGGCGATTTTCAGGTCCAGGGGGGCGAAAATTTGTAAAACTGATTTTGGGGGGGCAAAAACGCATAAAAAGGGGGCAAAAGCACTAGTGATGAGATTGAAAAATCATGCAAATTATAGGAGACTTAACTATCTTACCTCTATTTGTTTGTACTTTTAAACATACTCATTTTTGAATTCTGATAGAAAAAACTTTATGAATGTCAAAAACAAAAAGTTTGTATTTTCAAAACTTGAATCAGACACTGAGATTTTATCAAAAGATAACGAAAATTTGAATCATTGGTAGTATTTTTGAAGTGAGACATTTGTTGAAGCTGTTATTTCAAAATCAGTACAAATATTTAGTAATTTTTAGAGGAATTCTTAAGATAAGGCAGCTTAATTTTCTTTTGCGGAATCTGTTTTTTACCCAAAAAAAATTGAACTATATTCATTTTGGAATTAGGGTTACACATGGTCTTATCAGTTACGATGATACCAACTATTTTAAAAATTGTGTCAAAATTGACTGACAAAAATCGGGGGCTATGGATATAATCACGAATTGCCAAAAACGGAAAACTTCAAATAAGGCTGATAGAAGTATTGATTTTCTTTTATGTTACACACCAATCAATTCCTACAAAAAGTCGAAAATTATGAAAATGAGAAAAACAATTCATTATGTTTTTGACTCCCAATAAGTTATTTAAAGTTTTTAAGTCACCAAGTCCGGTAAAATGACGATAAAAAATGATGCGAATAAAATCGCTATATTTTCATGACTTTCTTCCATAGAATTTAAAATAAAATCTCGTTGAATTAGTTTTTTCTTTCATTTTTTTAGTTCCTTATTTATTTTGAACATGTTGAATAAATCTGTAATGTGATTGATATGCGGATACGCTACACTTTTTTATATTAAACTTTGGGAGGGATTATTAGAGTATGTTTAAAACTACAAATGAACTTTAACACTTCACTTTTTGCAAAAAAAAAATAAAATACTAAAATCACTAAGGTGAGCAAATACCTTTAAACTCTAATATGTGTTGCTTATCTTGACAGATAGGCCTATTTCGTCTGCGACTTACAGACTTCTTCAGTGTCGAGTGCTCGACTTGAAGAGAACATCGCATGGATCTATTATTTATACTAGAAAAAGTGTGTGGGTATGTTAGAACTAGATTCTACCTGTAATCGTATACAGGAGGTCATTTTTTAATTGTGTACCTAATCAAATGAAAGGATTGTCAAAATTACAAATTCCTGCTTGTTTGGCAGGTGGTCAATCAATGTGTTTATGTATTGTGTGTGTGTGAAGGTTAGGTATAAGTCTAAACAGCCAAGAGTACCCATTTCCTTGATCTTTGTTTAGTAATTTATTGTGGTTTTGTTTGAAAATTTCTATGCTTTCCGCTACGTCAAGCTTCCAAGGATTTGAAATATGTCGTAAGAGTTTGATATTTTTTGTGTTAAGGAAATGTTGTTCATTGTAAATATGTTCTGCAACTTTTGATTTGAAATGGTGTACATGTCCTTTTTCTGTGTCTTTGTGTGCTTTAGTAACTTCTGCTACGTGTTCTTTAAAACGTGTATTGAGAGTCCGTTTTGTTTGTCCTATGTAAATTTTATTGCAGTGGTCGCATGTAATTTGGTAAACGCCTGATTTATATAAACTGTCAATTGGGTCTTTCGTTGAACCTAGGAGAGTTTGGAGTTGGTTGTTTCTACTGGTAAAAACTAACTCGAAACCAAACTTTCGTAGGATTGGGCGTAGCTTTTTTGTTTCATCGTTGTAATTGACGGCTATATGTTTGAGTGTTGGTTGTTCTTGTGTCAGAGTAGTAAGTGAACGTTTGTATTGTTCTCGTGTTCTTTTGTCGATGAGTTGTTGTATTGTTTGTCTTGTGTAACCGTTTAATTGTCCCGTTTCAAAAATGTAGTTAAGTTCCTTTCCTTATTTTTTTGCAAAAGTGAAGTGTTAAAGTTCATTTGTAGTTTTAAACATACTCTAATAATCCCTCCCAAAGTTTAATATAAAAAAGTGTAGTGAAAATGGCAACCAAGCCCCGGGAGTGCAACAAGTTCATCGAGTTGAAGAAACGCATCGCTGGATTATACAAGGACATTGCTTTTCTAAAGCAATGTAAAAAACACAGGCTTACACCCGTAAGTCATAAGGTAATTGTCAAAACAGCTAAGAACCCGGACATAATTAAAGACATAGAGATGCAATTATTGAGACGATCAATAAAGGCACTCTACGGTAGAATTAACGTGAAACCTTTGGAATGTTATTCTCTACATCTAAAATTAGCAAAAGAATTCCAAGATAATTTTCAAATTTTCCTAACTAAAGTAAAAATAGCAGAATTTTGTGAATCAGAAAGAAAACGTAAATCTTTATCAGAAAAATTTAATAAATTAAAGTATCAAAATCCTAAGTTTTCACGTCCTTCTCAAAGACCTAACATACATAACATAGATGGAATAGTGGTTAATCGTTCATCTGAACAATTCACAGATGAACAATTGACCCTACTCAACAAAGGACTGACCTACGCTATACCATAAAAAACCTGACACGACACAAACAGTCATAGACATTGAAACAGCAATCAACAATAATAATTTACAGACTTCACAAATACAGGAAATCAGAACACACACCGCCAACATCATCCGAAACACGAACACTACACCCCAAAACAAAGAACACAACATAATCAAACAACTCAACACAAAACCGGTTTTCTATTTAAGAGCAGATAAAGGTAATTCTACTGTAATTTTTGATAAATCTAAATACGAGGAAATAATGTAGAACAAAATTAAACATGGACCTTACCGTATTCAAAGAACAGATCCTCTTCCAGGAATGATAAGACGTGTTGACAAAGCGTTAAAAGAAGCAAAACCGGTTTTGGGTAATGTTGTAAACTCTCTGAAAGAATCTAACCCTTCATTACCAAGAATTAAAGGACTTCCTAAAGTTCATAAACCTGGTAATAAAATGCGTGAGATTGTTTCAGCTATTGGATCACCCACCCACAAGATTGCAAAGTATTTAGTCCAGAAATTCCAAAATTTTCCAAAACAGTTTCATAGTAAAACAGTTAAAAATTCCAAACATTTTACAGAAGTAATTGAAAATTTAAAAATAGCCGATGATGAAGTTTTGGTTTCTTTGTCAAATCTTTATTCCCTAGCATTCCTGTTAAAGAGGCCATAAGCCTATTAGAAGATTGGCTACTTAGTCAATATGAAGGCACAGATTGGATAAAACAAGTACGTACATACATTAAATTAACTAAACTTTGCATGGAAGGAAACTATTTTTTCTTTAGAGATGAAACATATAAACAGTTAAATGGAGCCCCAATGGGAAACCCTCTTTCTCCATTTTTAAGTGAGATTTTTATGGCAAATTTAGAGAAACGATTAGAAGATAAAAACCAGCTCCCTGAAATCTGGTGGCGTTACGTTGATGATGTTTTCAGCATAGTTAAAAAACACATCTTACCCCAAACTTTAGAAACAATTAATAAGGCTCACAAAAACATTGAATTTACTTACGAAGTTGAACAGGATAACAAATTGCCTTTCTTGGACTTACTTATTGTAAAGGAACACTCATCACTTACATTTGAAATCTATAGAAAACCAACTAACACTCAACGTATTATTCCAAACACATCAAATCACTCACACCAACACAAAATGTCTTCCTTCAATCACATGATACATCGAATGCTAACAATCCCCCTCAGTGAAACTGGTAGAAGAAAGAAACTTAACTACATTTTTGAAACAGGACAATTAAACGGTTACACAAGATAAACAATACAACAACTCATCGACAAAAGAACACGAGAACAATACAAACGTTCACTTACTACTCTGACACAAGAACAACCAACACTCAAACATATAGCCGTCAATTACAACGATGAAACAAAAAAGCTACGCCCAATCCTACGAAAGTTTGGTTTCGAGTTAGTTTTTACCAGTAGAAACAACCAACTCCAAACTCTCCTAGGTTCAACGAAAGACCCAATTGACAGTTTATATAAATCAGGCGTTTACCAAATTACATGCGACCACTGCAATAAAATTTACATAGGACAAACAAAACGGACTCTCAATACACGTTTTAAAGAACACGTAGCAGAAGTTACTAAAGCACACAAAGACACAGAAAAAGGACATGTACACCATTTCAAATCAAAAGTTGCAGAACATATTTACAATGAACAACATTTCCTTAACACAAAAAATATCAAACTCTTACGACATATTTCAAATCCTTGGAAGCTTGACGTAGTGGAAAGCATAGAAATTTTCAAACAAAACCACAATAAATTACTAAACAAAGATCAAGGAAATGGGTACTCTTGGCTGTTTAAACTTATACCTAACCTTCACACACACACAATACATAAACACATTGAATGACCACCTGCCAAACAAGCAGGAATTTGTAATTTTGACAATCCTTTCATTTGATTAGGTACACAATTAAAAAATGACCTCCTGTATACGATTACAGGTAGAATCTAGTTCTAACATACCCACACACTTTTTCTAGTATAAATAATAGATCCATGCGATGTTCTCTTCAAGTCGAGCACTCGACACTGAAGAAGTCTGTAAGTCGCAGACGAAATAGGCCTATCTGTCAAGATAAGCAACACATATTAGAGTTTAAAGGTATTTGCTCACCTTAGTGATTTTAGTATTTTATTTTTTTTGCAAAAAGTGAAGTGTTAAAGTTCATTTGTAGTTTTTTATGCGGATACGTTTCGTTACGGGATTTGATTTAGTGATATACCTTATCTTACTGAACATATATTGTGGTATTGTGAGTGCAGCTTAAAGATCAATGGGCAGTACGTTGCAAAATTAAATCAACTCAATTTTAACAAACATGCATCGGACTAATTTGCGATTCACAGCCAAATTACTACATTAGTAAACCTGATGGATTGACCAGTTTCAAAAACTCAACTCAGAATGGTGTTTTAAACATATATTCATTTAAGGGGGCGATTCTGAAATTTGTTGGCCTCAAGGGGGCGAAACTCAAAAAAGTTTGGGAAACACTGCTTTAAACTTTTGCAGTACTATGAAATACTCGACTAAACTAATAATCAATTTATGAAGTTCTAGAGTCTAGATTATACGCTCATATAAAAATATCGTTTCGTTTCTTTTACCTTAAAATCCTGATGAGTTAAAATTCACACAAATAAAGTAAAAAAAAAATTTACCTTAAAAAATATATTATCCATATCTTGAATTTTGAGAGTGATATATTAAAAATTGAAATCTGGACTTCATTGCCGTGCGTATAGTGTTGCAAAGTAACTAGCTGCATCGATCAAAGAAGTGTGAGCTCAATTCCCGCTTCAGCTCAGTTTTTTTTGTCAGGAACGTATAACGACTGTGCCATTTGGCGTTGCATGCTAGTCCGTTGATTCGTGTGATGCTCCCTTCAAAGGTCTTAATTGTATATAGTGCTTTCCAGGAAACTTTCCATGGTAGGATTGACAGCTAAAAGTGCCCATGCAACCGAAACGAAAGGGAAAACAAAACTTACGAGTATGATCAGGGGTCATTAAAAATTACGTTCATCATTTAGAGGAGGGGGGGAGGGGTAATGAAAGTGTGACAGTGCATGTATTAGGTATTGGAAAAAGCGTGACAGATGGGGGAGGGGGGTCTAGAAATGCCGAAAAACAATGGACGTCATATTTGAATCGTTCCTCAGAGCTTTACATTTTCCTTTGTAATCGAACGGTCACAAACTTTAAAAACTCATGGTAAACCAAAAAGCCTGCTGATCGCTGCTGTCTTAAAGATTGTTTAATTAAAAGCATTGTAAGTTTCTTTATTTTCAAATCTGATAATTTCTAAATAATTGAATACATTCGAAAACAAAATTTGATTGTTTCAAATTCATGCTTTAATATGGTTAATGACCTGATTTTGACAATGCATATTTAAAAGGGTTTTTGAAGTCCCTGTTATATGTTAGCTATCCGCCTTAGTTTTTTCAGTGCTACAAAGTACATAAAACTAATATTATAATGACATAAATTCAATTTTAACACTCCAGTCGTCGCGCTGTTGTATTTTGTACAACACTGTAGAAAAAACCTCGCTTTTCGATCACAACAGCAGCGTGGTGGTTCTGATGGTGGCAAACCGCGCGACGACTGGAAGGTTAAGAAAAATACTCGATGCAAAAATAAAATAAAGTAAATTTGATATTGGGGGCTAGATAGCCATAACAGTAAACTCAGCAAAACTATGCTGAGGGTCGTAGGTTAGAGTTTAGCCGGATCTTTTCGATTTTTTTTAGATCTTTTCGTAAAGGAAGTTTTCTCGACTTCCCTGAGCGTAGAGTATGATCGTACCTGTCACACGATATACACATGCACAATTGGTCCATTGACAAAGAGAGCTGTCAGTTGATAACTGTGGAACTGAGAGAGAGGAGCAGAACGTGAAAAAACGTCAAAATTTAACCAAACTAAAACTGGATGTAATTGAAAATTTAGGTTGTTTTCCTTTGTTATCGCATATAAAATAGTTGAATATTTAAATATTGTCGATTGGACTCCAATTGCTATTGAAAATTTTAAATTTTATGATCTTTTTGATATCAAATGGGATGTGAAAATGGTTTTGACCCAGTTTGTGCTCTCCAAACCATTGTGCACAACCCAAACATGAGAAGAAGAAATCAAAGAAGCCAAGAAAACAAGCCAGTTGTCAGTGAGCGCTCTCTCTCTCTCTCTCTCTCTCTCTCTCTCAGCTGTGGAAGTGCTCATGAGAAGTTGAGAAGCAGGCTTCTGTAACGTCAGAAAGAAGAAGAAATTTGATGGCAATTACACCCGATTCTGTTTTTGCACGGATTTTTTTTACACGGCCGTGCAAAAAAAGTTTCCATACATTTTTTTTCCGCCAAAACCTTATTTATTTTTGCATGAATGGTGTTACTTTTTTGCACGGTATTTGCTCTTAAAAATGCGTCATTCTTGATAATCAACATCCAAGCTGTCGGGGAAGGGTCTAAGGGACTCTAAAAAAAACTTACTTTTCGAGTCTAGTACATGAATCTGATAACGGCCTTATAGTGGAGGTCAAATTACGTGTATCTGTCAAAAGATACAAATTCTAGAACTGGAATTAAATGGTACGGTACTAAATTCGGATGTCATTTATTTATAAGTATTCCACTAAACAATTAGAAGGTTTAGTATTATTTTCAATTTCGATTTTTATTCCATTAATTATTTTTGAGAAAAAAATATTACATAATTTTTGAGGATATTAACAAACAGCAAAACCAAGATGGTTTGGTTGAGACAATTAGTTTTCACACATGTATGTGTACTAGGGTGCGGCTTATTTTTCAAAAGCTCTCAAAACCAAAAATTCGTTTGCTCTACTGAATTCAAATCACATCAAAAGAGAAACCTCAAAATCTGAGCCAAAAATATTAACATTTAGAGGTGGCGCAAGCGTCTTGAAGTTGAATTTTCAGGTTATAAAAAATGACCTTGAGTTAAGTACACATAACTTTGTTATTTTTCAACCGATTTCAAAACTTTTAGCATCAATACCTTCAAAATTAAATTTAAAAAAACTTTGTTGAACACCAAATTTGTCTAAAATCAAAACAAGTTTTAGTTAAAAGTAATTTATTCCAAATTTTTCCTCATTTTACTAAAAATTTCAACTTTGTTTGACCATAACTTCATGATTACTCAACCGATTCCAAATCTTTTTACATGCTTTTGAAGATAATTTAATTGTTTTTAAACCTTTCATATATCACATTTCATTTAAAAATGTCTTGACCAAGTTATTCAGCAAAAACTGCACAAAAACATTATTTTTTAACGAAAAATGCCAGTTTTGTCAAATCTTTGGCAGTTAAATATTGTCTTTTAAGCTGAAACTGATTTTTCTCATCTGTCAAACCTTTGGGAAGGACTTTGCAACAATTTTAAAATAATTTTGAAACAAAAATATGTTTGCACATGTTAAAAAATATATGCACTATTCAACTCGTAATTAAGGCAAGATGCTTCACATATTTGAGTTTTATAGAAAAAATGCTATTTTCGGCAAAAAAAAAAAACTTAAATAATCCAAAGAAATTTGATTTTTTCATTGAAAAATCATGTTTTTGGGTAGTTTTTGTTGAATACCTAAGTCAAAAATATTTTTTAGAAAAAAATGTTGTATGTACAGTTTAAAAACAAATAAATTCGCTACAAAAGTATGTACAAAGATTTGGAATCGATTGAGTTTTAATGAAGTTATGGTCAAACAAAAAATGATTTTTTTAGCAAAATGAGGAACAATTTGGATAAAAGTATTTTTAATTAAGACAAGTTTTAATTTTAGACAAATTCGATGTTCTTCAAAATTTTTATAAATTTAATTTTTAAGAAAATGGTGCTAAAAGTTTTGAAATCGGTTGAAAAATAACAAAGTTATGTTTACTTAACTGCAGGTCATTTTTTATAACTTGAAAATTCACCTTCAACGCGCTTGCGCCACCTCTAAATGTTAATATTTTTGGCTCAGATTTTGAGATTTCTTTTTTAATGTGATTTGAATTCAGTAGAGCACACGAATTTTTGGTTTTGAGAACTTTTGAAAAATAAGCCGCACCCTAATGTGTACCCATTTTGTTCCATGACATAGACTAGCTCTTGAATTATAGCGATAAATATCATCGTCACCTACTGCTTTGAATCTTAGAGAGAATATGAAGTATTTTTATATCTCGTACATTGTTTTCGATCCATTTATTAAAAAAATCATATATTATTAAAGCATAAATTATTATTGTTTTATGGCTATATCGGTCATGCGAATAGAGGTAATAAACTATAGAGGAAGAATGTCGCTGGCGTCGCTGCAGGAACATCTTTTGCTGGCGGAGATAGGCGGCGCTATAAATGTCAACGCGAAAAAGTATGCAGTTTGACACTTATATACCCGACATGTTTCTGAGCGAGAACAAAGGGAACAGCAGCGACATTCGTCCTCTATAGTTTTCTATCTCTATTGTCATGCGACTCAAAGGTAAAGGGAGTCTATAGAAGCAAATGATGGAAACGAATAGGTGCATAGGCGTCGCAAGGGAGCGACGAGATTGAAATTTAATTAGGTGGTGAAAATTGAGCAAGCCATTTTAAAGTCAGTAAGCATCGATGCTCTGAATTTGACCCCAAAAAGTTCATAGGTTGATAGAATAGCCAAAATAAAGAAAGTTTTGTTCTACGCGATGATGAGTTTATAAGGTAAATTTTGAAATAATCACTCAAATTTGGTCCGTCCCGAAAGGGATATAATCATTCAATACTTTCTGAAGGGTCCAAAGTTCCATCAGTGATCCTTTTACGAGTTCTGATATGCAGCAGTTTATCAAAAGTCTTATCAGAGATTACTGTATAATAATCTGAAATACCTTCCTTCTTTTGTCTTATAATTTATAGAAGAATCTTTAAGAATTTTAAAAAAATGTCCTCAATTCTTTGGGAATTTTCTGGAAGTCCGGAAAGGAATTTTTTGAATGAAGCTCCGGAATTATTCAAATTTTGGAGGAAATCTCAAAGAATTGTTGAGGATAATGATTAAATTATTGAGAAATCCTAGAAATTAAAAAAAAATCATGGAAAAATCATTATGCTCTTTCTATATGAACCTCTGCGGAAATCTTTGAAGGGTTTGCTGGAATAATTTTGCTGGTTTATATCTTGAAGAAATCCTGAATGGATATCTTGACGGAACTCCTGAAAAAATGAGAATCATCTATGAATTTTTGGAGAAATTCATTGAAAAGCTTGGCATTCATTGCCTTTGGGAAATTCAAGTAACACCTGTAATAACTTCCAGAGATGTTCTTAGAAGACTTCCCTGTTAGATAACAGGAAATTCCACGGAAGCATTATTGAATACATTACTGGAGATTCCTGGAGAACACTTTAAAAAATTTTGGTTAAATTTTGTTGAGGCATTCCAAACGACAAAATCTGAGAAATTTCCTACATATTTTTATATTATAATTACTTCAATCAATATGCGTTTACCTCGTAAGCTTTACTAAGAATCTGCATTATTTTGTTTTTTGTCCATAATGGGGACTATGCACCTGAAAAGAAAAGTAGTCGCCTATCTCGATGCGTGCGAAATTTCTTGCAAGAAATGGTCAAGAAAAGCATTTTTCTTTGATCGTAGTACGCAGTTGAAAAGAAATATCATTTCAAATGGAGCTCACTGAAGAAAATTTCTTCACTATTTATTCCCCAAAAATTCTTACTAATTCTGAGGTGTAAGCTTAACGGTATAACAACACTGTGAAAATAACATTTCGTGATCTGTTGAGTGCAATGATAAATAATAAAAAGGACTCATTATTCTAAATGCCATGTAAGTAGCTAAAACCTGTCATGTCAAATTTTCTTTGGTTTATGTGGTCATATGTGTGAAACTGGATCACATTTGTATGATATTCAGCAAAAAAACGAAAAAAAAAACAATTTTCCGCCTTTAGTAAATCTTTAACAAATTTTAAAAGCAGACATCATATTCAGTTGTCGGTAAAGCTTTTACTTGCAAAATTTTCCATTTTTTAGATAGGTAAAGAATTTAATTGAGTTTGATACACACTTGATAGTTTTTAACGAAAATGTACTACAAGAACTATAGTTTCTGATGATTCCAATAATCGACGTGCAAAATTGTTGTGGGAAAAATATAGTTATTTTTTTAGACAGTTTGGACCCTGCGAAGAAATATGAAAAGAGTAGATATTACGAAATTTTGCTGATATTTAACGATCGTCACGAAAATCGGAGTTCCAAATTTTAACGAGACCACCTCTAAACAACTAGTTTCATCCTTAGCTTAAAATTTCTATCGATGAATTTTTTCCATACATTTTGTATGGGCTATGCGTTGGAAAACGTTATTTTCTCAGGCTGTATACTGCCGTTATACGCATAATTGTCCCATGTTACTTTTTGTGCATTTTGACTTTTTGTCATCAAACATTTTATTTTTACGTATAGTTTTAGAAAACACTTACCAAAATTTAACTTTGTTCGGAAACTCAATGAAAAACAAGCCAAGTCAAGTTGTCCCATTGATGAATTTCCACGCATAACTGTCCCACTACTGTATTTCTACGCATAACTGTCACATTATACAATTCGCAGGGCTGATCTCGAACAAAATTTTCAGTACGCAATTTTTAATTGGCTGTTGTTTGGGAAAATCGTTTTCAATATTTTCTTACGTTGACATTACATCCCATGTGGAACACTTCCTGTTTTCGAGCCTGACGTCAATTTTGATTTAAATTTGCAATATCAAAATATTTCTCATCCGTTTTCAACGAATTTCAGTTGAATTTTCAGGGTCGATCACAAAATTCTTGTAATTATTCTGAACCGCGGTCATCGATTAGAAATTTATCATAATTTCGGATTTATGACGGGGTGTACTGAGGTGATCCCACTTAAAGAATCAGTAACCACTTCAATTTCGAGTCCATGGCTTAAGTAAACCAAGTCTAAATAAAAATAGGTCAACCGTTTTTGGATGACTTGGCCACATGCTGGGTTGTTCTGATTACCGGTTCACTAGTCGAAGTGACCAGTATATTGGCGAATCTGAAACTTGGCTTGTGACATATCAATCTTCATGAATTTGCAAATAAAGGTAAAGCTGGTATTTGATCGACGTGATCACATGTCATATTGTTCCGAATAACCGGGGGAAATGGCCACTAAATTAACGAAACTGAAACCTAGCTGGCGACATAACTTCATAAATTTCCTAATCAAGACTGAAGAAGGGTGATCAAAACGTTTTTGGATTACTTAATAACATGCCAGGTTCTTTTGGATACCCTGTTCCCCAGAGGAAGTGGTCATTATACTGGAGATTATACTCTGAGACCTATCTTGCGACATATCAAACTTCATGAATTTGCAAATCAAGTTGAAAAAAGAATAGTTCAATATGTTTTGGATGACCTGGCCACATACTGGATTGTGGAGATTTGTGTCGTGAATTTTGAGTTAAATATCTACTCTGCATAATTGTTGAGTTAAATATTTGCACCTTGAATTCACAGATAAGTTTCTGTCAAGCCTGCTGCTAGAAGAGTCGAAATAGGAATTAATTACATCTTAGAAATTCTCTAACTTACTCATCCACTCTTTCTTTCACTAACTAATATATTTTCTCATTATCACTCATACAGAAAGCTTTGCTTTCCATTCCAAACTACAAAATCGTATTTCTCCACTTCCCCACATGTGGCTCCGTTTGGCACATGTCACTTGAGCCTTCATTAAATGCCCCAACACAGTTTTGAGGATATAGTTCCTCTACATTCGGTACAATCTATACGTAAGAACGGTCATATACAGCAGTATATTTAGCACATAATTGGTCACTACTATCAGTGGGACTGTTATGCGTAGAAATTCACCAAAAACCCCGTATTTCTAGGCATAACAGTCCCACTTTGAATTTCGTAGCTAAATTTACTTTTTTCCCATAAATCAAACTCTTGATTCTAATGAACGCGCTATTCTTTATACTATTGTAAAGATTTTAATTTAATTTATCACAAATTTGGTCAATACGAGGCCTAAATGTGTTAAAATCTTTAAACGCGTTTTTCTCGATTGCATATTTTGGAACATGGGACAATTATGCGTATAACGGCAGTATATGAAAAATAAGCTCAGAAGTGAAAAAAAATCAAAATTCCACCGATGGATTATTTTAAAACCTTTCGTTTATGAAAATATAATTCTGAACTCAAGTGGAAAAAAATCAGAGGTACACTCAATTTTTATAATCTGCTGGACATAGCGTGAGTCCCCATTTATTAGACAAACTGAAATTTTGAGACACCCATATACACATATTAATACCTTCAACTTCTATTTTTACCTTTCTCGGCAGGTATGATATTCTCCATGTGCGGTCTGATGATGAAGCTC
The DNA here is from genome assembly GCF_002204515.2 of Aedes aegypti. Classification (NCBI taxonomy): domain Eukaryota; kingdom Metazoa; phylum Arthropoda; class Insecta; order Diptera; family Culicidae; genus Aedes; species Aedes aegypti. Next base: position 101,989,951 of record NC_035108.1, on the reverse strand, counting down.
AAGTGGTGCGCCTGGTTGGCGCTGTACTGTTCCTGCATTAGTTTTGCCAATTCCCGGGTCAGCGACGATGCCAAGCAGGTTCTGTCGTCGTTCATGCTGAGCGTGAGTGCGGTGGTCATGTCCTACCTGCAGAACCCGACGCCGATGACGCCACCCTGGCAGTCGGTGTGATTTCGACTGCAATAGATAATTATATGTATTCTCAAAGTTTTCTCTGAAGTCGTCTTGTCGTAAATGCACATGAATGTTATTTGATTCAATATATGTTTTAATACCCAAACTCTGTATTGATTTTACCGAGATATCGACAATCAAAATTTCCGACTGCCCACCGTGAGAGGGTAAGGTAACTTACAATTGGGTTATTTAGTGAAGAAAAATTCACAGTTTTTTGTAGCTTGATGGGAAAAGCACATTTCTCTAAGTACACTCCCGTGCAAAAGTTAAGGTTCACCCCCCAAAAAACATACAAAAGAGTTTTGTCCATATCTCGGTGATTGCACGTCCAATTGATACTCTCTATAGCGCACTTGAAGGGCAATAAGTTATTCTTACTCCATAGGGGTTTATCAAAAAAAAAAAAAATAATAAAATAAAAAAACGAGCCTTGAAGTAAAAATTTAGTATACAAAATTAGGATTGTTTTTGAAAAACACCTATGAAGTAAGAATAACTCATTGCCTTGAAGGGCATGCGCCATATCTACCTTGATGGTCTTGGGCGAAACATCTTCAGTTACCCCGAACGTTTAGGGTCGCCAGGTTCTCTTCCACTGCGTACAGCCAACGTATTCGTGGTCTTCCCCGAAGCCGCCGACCTCTACGTGGTTCACTGCTGAATATTATTTTCGCAGTTCTTTCTTCCGACATTCGCACTAAGTGACCAGCCCACTGAAGTCTACCGTATTTAGACGCTTGATAATATTCGCATCTTTGTACACTTGATACAACTCGTGATTCATGCGTCTGCGCCACACACCATTTTTGAGTTTTCCATCGAGTATTGTCCGCAGTGCTTTCCGGTCTGACTCTTTCAACGGCCACGCTTTGAGCCCGTAGAGAGCCACCGGAACAATCAATGTTTTATACAGGGTGAAGGTAAACAAATTCTTCAACATCTTCAAACACATCCCCATCAAACACTACCTCAGCACTTAGACCACCATACCTGACTATATCTCTACCTGCAACCATGTACTTCGTTTTGGTAGAATTAATGGTCAGGTCTCTCCTCGATGTCTCCCTCTTCAGAGGAACGAAGGCCTCTTCCACTGACCTGCGATCGATTCCAATGGATCTTTAAAATAACCAAAACGGCCGCTATAGAAAGAATAGATAGCACCACCGTAGCCTAGTGTGTTTGACAGAACAGCAATGCTGTCACAATGTCAAATCCCCCCTAATAGCACCCTCGAGTGCAATGTTGAACAGTAAATTCGAAAGTGCGTTTCCCTGCTTCAACCCGTCTAACGTCACAAACGAGGTTGACACCTCGTCTGCGATCCGACACTTGATTTCGAACCATCCAGTGCACTATGGTCCAGGAATCAGTTTTACGCGGAAAGATGCATTCTGAGTTTTAGAATGAAACATTAGACAAAAACGGTCTTCTACAAAGTTGTTTGGATTAGTTGAGCCCTTTGTTTGGTTTTATTGAAAATTAGGGTGGACCACATTTTCATAGAAATGATTAAACTAACTTTCTTATTTGTAGAAATTATATTATATATGCTTCAGCAAAGTTGTAGACCATTCAATTTCAAGCAACTTTGCCAAAAAAAGTTTTTTTGTATCTCTTAAATTGACCGATTTAGAGCTTTTTTCCTACGGTGACATAGGGTGGTCCGAACAAAACTGGTTTTCTGGCTCTAGAGTTTTCAATTCGAGTTTCTCATCAAAGTAGTCTATGAAACACTTTTAGAGCTTTAAAAAATGCTTAATTTGGTGAGTGAAGAAACTCGCTATCTCCTTCCGTTTAGGAGTTATTATTGTTTTTCTTCCAAAAACATGCCTACTTTGATTGTAAATTTCACTGATTGGGGCAAACATAAAAAAAATCTTATGACGGCGTTCAAAAGACAAAATAAAATTGTATATTATATCAAAAATAATAGATGTGTTATTTTTGTAACTCTGATACAACGTCTTGAAAGTCAAACATTTTTTATCACAAAAACTTTAAAAACTTTTGAATTAAAATAGATATTAACAATCTTTTTGCATGAAAATTTGCGTTTTGTTAAGTTATAAAAGTCGTTCATAGACGACTTTGACGAAAAAATGATATTAAAAAAACTAGAGTTGAAAAACTTATTTTTGTTGGACCACCCTGCGATGATTAGGAAAAAATGCTCTAGATTGGTCAAATTTTGAGCTACAGAAAAACTTTTTTTGGCAAAGTTGATCAAAATTTCAAGTTCTACCGTTTTGCCTAAGAGCATATACCAGTATTTTTGCAAATAAAAAAGTTGATTATATGATATGTGTGATATTGTGGACCACCCTAGTTTCAAAGACACATTATGAAAGCTTACATTTTTAGAAACAATTTTGTAGAAGATCATTTTTGTCTAAAATTTCATTTTCATGCTCAAAATGTAAAATAATAAAGAAATACATACCATGAAAATCTTCAAAATAGTTTTAGAGCCCTATCTTTCTTAGTTCAGATTTCTCATCAAAGCGGTCTATGAACGACTTTAAGAACTTAACAAAACGCAAATTTTCATGCAAAAATATTGATGATATCTATTTTAGTTCAAAAGTTATTAAAGTTTTTCTGCTTAAAATCCTTTGTTTTCAGAGCATTTTATAAGAGGTACAAAAATAACACATCTGTAATTTTTTGATATAATATACAATTTTATTTTGTCTTTTGAATGCCGTCAGAAGATATTTTTTATATTTGCCCCAATCAGAGATATTTACAATCAAAGTAGGCATGTTTTTGAGAGAAAAACAACAATAACTCCTAAACGAAAGGAGATAGCGAGTTTCTTCACCCACCAAATTACGCATTTTTTAAAGCTCTAAAAGTGTTTCATAGACTACTTTGATGAGAAACTTGAATTGAAAACTCTAGAGCCAGAAAACCAGTTTTGTTCGGACCACCCTATGTCACTGCAGGAAAAAAGCTCTAAATCGGTCAATTCAAGAGATACAAAAAAACTTTTTTTGGCAAAGTTGCTTGAAATTGAATGTTCTATAACTTTGCTGAAGCATGTATAATATAATTTCTACAAATAAGAAAGTTAGTTACACAATTTCTATGAAAATGTGGTCCACCCTAATTTTCAATTACACCAAACAAAGGGCTTAACTAATACAAACAACTTTGTAGAAGACCATTTTTGTCTAATGTTTCATTCTAAAGCTCAAAATGCATCTTTCCGCGTAAAACTGATTCCTGGACCACTGTGCAGTGTAGCACGTATCAGCCTAACTAGTGTGAAAACGGAGATCTTCGAATGGTGCACTTAATAACACGATATGAAATATACTTTAACTTTTTATTATTTGTCGGCCGAGTTACTCAAAAGCACGTTTACTCCGGCAGCGTACTTCAACACTTCTGTTCTATCGATACCGTTTTCCAACTCGTCCCTTATGATTACACTGATACAAATATAATCATAAAACTCAGATGCCACATTCCCCCTTTACTTATTATTAGATTCTACTGTTTTAACATAGTCTTGTAAATAGCTGGGAACCCTGTGCTCTCTGCGTTCTCTAGAGCAGGGCTGCCCAACGTACGGCCCGCGGAGGATTCGAAGATTCTTCTCAAATTTGGCCCATTGACTATCCTACCAACCTGAAATTAAAAATTATTTAATTTTCAATTTAATATCAACTTAATAATTTATTTGAATTGTTAAATCTTCTAAGCTACTTAATTTTAATTCATAATCTCAAATTATGTGTGTTTCAACCATGTTTCTACTACGACTTCTTTCGGCATTCAAAAATGCAGCCAAAGCAAAACTTATGGACAAAGGGCTATGTTTCCATACACAATTTCACTAAATCATAGGCTAATATTCTCACAGAATCCTGGAAATAAATTTTACCTATACCTGGGCGTTATTCACGCAGATTCCTTGACAGGATTATAAAAAGACAGGCTTTTTACAAAATCTTGAACAGGGTTTTTTTTTAGAATTCTGGAAACGATTATCACGGATTACATCGGCACAGATTTTCTACCAGAACTCCATAGACTTCTAGTCTGAATTTACTGGAAATACATTTTAGCAGAGTTGATAGACTCACACTCAAATCTCAATCAATATGCTCTCCCGTGAAAGCAACCTTATAGAGATCTGCTTTGCAAATCTCACGCTTGAGATTTTGATGATTTCGCTTTTTTTTTTATTTTTCAATCAACTCAAACCGTAAAAAATGATTCAGTCGCAAAACCCGTAAAAAATTCGTGAAACCCGAATGATGTTGCTTACGTTAGAAAGGATTAGTATAATTTTACAAGACTAACAAGAAATTATTGCCGTGTGTGAGTAAACTGTGGAAATACGAGACATTTAATCAAAAAGGTGCGCCAACTCATCCATGATTTTTTTGAATGACAACTCACGCATGAAAAATCTCAAGCGTGAGTTATGAGAAATTGAGTTTTTCACAACACTGCTTTTTAGCACTCTCAACGATTTCAAGGTTGCATTTCGAAATGATTTTTGAGTGAGATTTTGAAGGAACCCTAGGCACGACTCTTGTAAAATCCTGAAAATTATGTCCAAGATTTTCGTAAAAGCTTGATCTGGATTTTAGCACATTTCGGGTCGGATTCTGACAAAATTAGAAGAATAATTTCTATAAAATCCAGAGCTTTATTTGCACAGAATTGAAAAAATTTTGGAGTTTGTATTCTTCAAAATATTCTGCAAGAGATTATTAATAAAATAAACTCTCACAGCATCCAGCAGAATGACTAGCAGGAATTTTCTGTTTTTCGATTTCTTCAAATGAAGTTTACTTCATCAACTGATTTTTGTCAGATTTTATGAACTTAATTTATTTACTTTTGTCAGACTTTATGCAAATATTGTTTTTTTTTTTTAATTTGGCCCACGACACGAAATTATTTTTGTGATTTGGCCCGCGGTTCAAAAAGGTTGGGCAGGCCTGCTCTAGAGTTTATCACCCGATTAGACGATGACAAGTTTCCAGTTGATGTTTCTTCACCTGTCGTGCTTCCTCCGTAAGGCTCTGTATCTTCGCTGATTCGTTTTAAATGTGCTACATTCCTGTGATACGCAGTGTTGGGAAACTCGTGCTCGCGAGTAAAAAAATACTCACTCTCGTACTCGTTTGCGAGTAATACTCACGCTGTGAGTCACTCATTCCTTACTCTAACTCACGCGAGAGTATGACGTCATAACTCACTGCGAGTATTACTCACGTAAAGAATAATACTCGCAGTGAGTATGACGTCATTACTCTCGGTGAGTGAGCAAGTTACTCTTTGTGAGTATGGTGAGTAACCAATTTCCATAGCAAAATAAAATTGTACATTGGTATGTTCTATACTAGGTGGAAGACTCTAAATGTAAATAATTCAAAGTGTTAAAACAGCTATCGACTTCAGTATGTATTGTGATATGCAGTTATATAGTATGGTTGTTTAAACTTTACCAAATTCAGAGCCAGTTTTTCAAAATGAATAAACAAGTTATGATGGCGAAAGTCCGGTTGTGTTCAAATACTTTCCAGACCAATTTATTTCGTTTAGTGGCATAAAAAAACTGTAACTTTTTCTGAACGCGTTTATGTTATTGATAGTCAAAGTTGAATTGAAATACAGTCATCTCTCCCTTACTCGATATTGAAGGAAACATCGATTTAGGGAGGTATCGAGTTACAGAACACAAAACCAGTGCAACTGAGACTTTTACTATGGTTCTCTAACTCGATATCGAGTTACGGAATATCGAGTAAGGGATAGTTAACTGTATTAGTAAAAATGGAATAAGGTACCGTGGGGCAAGTGGGTAATGGAAATCGTATAGTTGAGATTCTTCGAATTCTAAATACTTTAAATTGAAATAAATGAGGTCGTATTTATTTTTTAACTTGACTTTCACCAAATATAAACAGTATGTTAAAATTGATTTTTATGTAAAAACTAGTGGCCCCGGCAAACTTCGTCCTGCCAACAAGTAGGCTGTTGTTAAATGGCATGCAATGTCCCGTACAAAATGACACATTAAATATCGTCCGTTTTTACAACTATTCCGACGACTTTCCCAAACTTTTTCTACGTACGAACACGTCGGAACCCTGAACGAATGCAACAGTGAAAGAATTGTAAAAATTGGTTGTACCGTTCTCAAGCCATTTTGTGACATACAAACACCATTCCATTTTTATTTATATAGATGAAAAAAAAATACAGAAAGTTTTTACAAAATGTCATTTTTCACTTGCTCCACAAGTTTTTGAACAATAAATTGAAATTTAGTTGTATTCACGATTTCTATTAACTTCAACATTAGTTAAGGCGTCCTGTTCCTTAGGTAAGTAACATGTAAACAAAAAAAATGTTATTCTTGTCAATTCAATTTTTTTCTGTTCAGTTTCGGCTCTGTAGAATTTTTACTGGTCGTTATTTGTTTCTAACAAAGTCGGATATGACATAAGATAACTCTTCGGGAGAAATTATTTTTTGGAACGGAATCCTTCAATAGTATTCGGATTCTTTTTTGTGTGGATAGACCCATACCCCATTTTTATGTTTTGGACTAGCTTTACATTTACATTCCATGAGATTCCCGTGCGTTCTCTTATATTGCAACTTTTCAATCAACGTTTTCCTTTCAATCGGCTGTCCGAAGTAGACACATCAATATCGTCTGGCAATCTCTTTTAGAGAAGTTCCATGATTAGTAATAGCTTTTATCGCTTTGAGTATTGTGTTTCTTGAATTTGAAGCACGTTCCGATTTTCTATGATAATTGCGAACCTTGTTTACTAATAGCTACCTAAAAACAAAACACAAATTCAATCTCTAATGAGAAACTTTTTACTTGCCCCACGTGATTAGAAAATTGATGGTGTTTTAATTTAGTTATTTTTATGTCTAGGTGGAATTAATCCCAAAACTTTTATATTCAGTATAAAACTGTCAGAGAGTACAACTTAGATGTGGTACAGAGAATTATTTTCTGCAACTTTTTTCTATTGAACATATCAATCCAAAATTGCACGCCGCCAACTTGTAACGGAGTAATAGTTGGCAGGTAGACAAACTTTCACTCTTTTATGCAATAATGGTTGAAAAATCGCAGGAATCTTTTATCTATCGTAATGCTCTGAATGGCCTCAAAGGTTTACGCATGAGTTTGAAACGTGAATACATATATTCAGTAAAATATACAATTTTTTTTCACTTACCCCATTTACCCACTTGCCCCGCGGTAGTAACATAAATTTGGTTTGCGAATGGCATCTGGCCCATTTCATATGAAATTTCGCTTTTGAATATTTTCAGCAAACCTTATGTAATTTGCAAGTTTGTTCTAGAAAACTTGTATGCAACGTTGCCGAATAAAGATTTCTGATCAGAAAAATGTTCGGAATTTATTATATTTTGCTTGGTTTCTATATAGATACTGAATGATAAGTTTATCCTCATCAAACCATTATACGGGCCTCTGATTATTGTTTTGTTATTACTGTTATGTGGTAATAGCAAGTTTGCATAATTTTTCAATATAGAATTTTCAATAGCGCTGTTCAAGGAACAGACATTTAAAAATGTATCATTTTCAACGTTTAATCTAGTCCCATAATGGATAAAAAATAAATTAAAAATAATTTTCTGAAATATTTTTAGAACTTCTTTTGTTCGATTCTATCTAAGACATGTGGCACCTGACTTATTGTAGATTTCTGCTCCTCTTTTATGATCTATCTAAAGGGATGGTACACAAATTATGTCACGCTAAATTTCGAATTTTTCGACCACCTCCCCCCCCCCCTTTTTCACGTTTTTTGTATGAGTCCTTTGAAAATTTTGTAAGGCTTGTCACGCTTGCCTTGACCCCCTCCCCCCCTTGGAGCGTGACGTAATTTGTGCATGACCCCAAACCGGAAATGAAAGTTGAAAAGCTGGTGCTGAAGTTGTCGCACAAAATATTGCTGGCAACGCTGTTTGGCAGACCAATCAGCGGCTTATTAGTTTTGGCACGAAACTCATACGTTTTGTCGAGTCTCTGTCTCAGGTTTTTATTATTGCAGTAGTGCTGCATATCGTAAAGTAGAGAATAAAAAAAAAAGTTAATTGGCAAATAAATAAATCTCATAGTTGATAAATGTGGAAATGCTCATATCATAATTACATTAAGCCAGTAGCGCAACCAGGATTTGGCTCTAGGGGGGGTTTTGCAAATTTTGAAATACTTATTGAGAAGAAATTTGTTTAAGGAAAAAAATGGTTGAAGAGTTCAAGTATGTTTTATTTTCTGCATGGTTAAAATTAATTAAGAAAGATTACAATAAATTAGTGTGATGCCATTAAACAGCTTTTCTTCTGTGTTGTTATTTAAATATGTTTTCAAGTTTTTCGACAATGAGAATGACTTGGAGAATAATCTTTATGCGCAGCAATTTACAATAGAAATCATTACCACTACTGTTGCAGTAGGTCGAAAGCAGATCAGCATTGCAAAACTCAACTACCGGTAAAAAAGTAATTGAAACATTTTTAAGAATTGGCATTCTAGAAAATCGAGTCCAAAGGTCAAAAATGAGTTCTGCTTTCATGTAATGACTAAATATATGATAACATTTCAAAATGTTCAATATGATCATTAGAATTTTTTTCTCGATGACTTAGTAATAAGATTGATTTACTTTTTTCATGTTTTACTCAAAAACTAGATTGTAACTCATGATTAACAACTACAAAATCTCAAAATTGTTTAAATTCCTGATGGGGCCGAAATGCTTTTACCGGTAGATAAATACTTCATCAGCATTCGTAGACTTTTTCCTCCGTAATCTTTGATAGTAATGGAATTCGGTAAAATGTTGAGGCAACTATAAGAATTTTGATATTTCAGATGATGCACCAATGAAAAGTTTCCATCATATATAAAGGTTCAACAAACTGTTGATAGAACGCCATCAGTTTGTTTTTTATACAGGCTAGAAAATTTTGTTATTTATTAGTTGTTGTAGTTAAAATTTTGTTTTTATTATACTACCTGGAAAGGTTTAAAGTTGAAAAATGCAACTTAAAACAATTTAATCGTGGAAGACTCTGGTATTCTCTGTGTTAATACGAATTAAACTAAGTTACTGCTCTGTAGTTGTATTGTTGTATAATGTCTAATGCTGAATTTAAAAAATATACTTGGCAAGCCTTATATTTTTTCGGCTTTGGGGGGGGATTTGACCCCCAAAACCCCCCCTTCGTTGCGCCACTGCATTAAGCTAAAAAGCAGAATCTGGCCCAGTAGAGGTGTAACGTCAGAAGAAAAGAGCATTTACGATGCAACATGCGCAGCGAAACACCAAACATAAATTACAGCTTGTGTTAAGCATTCATATTATAATAACGTTTTGCGTGCATCAAATAGTTTTCAGAATAAAATTTTCATGTTATCATTTGAATAAGGTCACCCCAAGAATAGCCTTACTTGTTACTTATTATTTATTTGAGCCATTCGCATACTTTTAGAATTCTTTTTTGCTCTCTCGAGGATCTTCGCCTTTTATGTTTGGAATTTCATTTTGCTAACTGTGATGAGTTCTTATGAAAAAAAATCGTAGAATAAGAAATAGAAGGAAGCAAAGAATAGTGTAACCAAAAGTTTAAATGTGTAAAATTTATCAAATTTGTTCGGAGAGTAAATGGAAAAAAATGATGTCAGTGGAAAAGCAGTCTGTGTGAGTCTAGGTGTGAGTGAGGGATAAAATGTGCCGTTAATGTGATATGTACAGTGCTAACGAGCGGTTATCGTGTGTGCGTGACATAAAGCGAGATTGTGCATGTGATCTGAAGATGACCGATGAAGTGGTGCTCTATCAGTACATATGAGAAAGTTGTGTTTGTGTGTGTGCAGCTGCGTTACACCATTGAGCTCTCGCCGAGCGATGTCACAAACACGTGCGCAAATTTGCTGGTTGAAAATACTGCCGTTTGATTTTGCTGGGAACAGCTGATCTTTGTTTATATTTTCCACCAGCACTCTTTAAGTAGGGTTGGTGAGATGTAACGTGTATGTACACGAGCGCAGAAACCACTATGAATTGTTGGGGTACCAATACCGATTGCATCGGGGGAAAACGAGAGCATGGCAAACATTGTGGCATAAAGCTAAGTATACTTGTTTCTAAATCGAAAATTTTATGTTATTTTATTTTGCATTAACGAATAAAACACCATTATTTATTTTGTTTGTCCGTGGCTCTAAGATGTTTCTTCCATTAGCGTGTGCATGTTGAGCGTGACTGGTATGGCGAGTTTTATGCACCATCATCATAAGCGTCATTACTGTTTATTGACAGCTCTTCACAGTGTGTGGGGCGTTTTTCAGTCACGGTGGTATGCATTTGTTTGTTTTTTTTTCAAACTCGAACGTTGTTGGATTAGAATACGTTCTGGATTTACTCCATTTACTCAGGCGGCGCATCATTGATGTGCGCCGTCGGTTCTCTCCTGTATTCTCCCGAAGTGTTTTGGCAGAGCGAATAGTGTCATCCCTTTTTGCCCTTTCAGAATGCGGGGGGTGGAGGAGGAGAGAGCCGGTGGCGCGAAGCAGTGGTCTCCAGAATGTTGGTAGTATGCTGGGAGGCTCAATGTGAGAGTGCATCGGCGTGTTGGTGAACGGCGCTTTTTCGATTTTGATTGTTTGTGCACATTTACAGGGATGACATCGTCTAATGAAGCAGAGGAGCACGTAGAGGGTGAATGGGCGACTATGAAGTATATCTTGGCGACTTTGAAGCAATATCTGCCTTACAGTATCAAATATTACTAGTTTGTTATATCGTTATTTTTTCAATCGTGAAGCTCACTGGCCCCCACTTGCTATAGGAATCTATATTCAATATTATTTTTTCCTACTAGCTTTTCCGCAATATTGTTTTACCTTCAGAATTTTCATATTACAATTCCAATTTTTTCCGATTTTTAATCTAATGCTTTTCTTCTGTCAATCTTTCATTTTCTTAATGTAGACCGTGTCTATATTAATATGTAATTCAAATCAGCATCCAGTGACCAAATGTGTATGTGAAAGTTCATTTTCTATTAGTACGGTCAACAGTGAAGATTTTCTTACTGATGGAAGTTGCAGCACGATACCTGTTGACGTTGTCACCACCATCACCAACACTCTTAATCAATTAGTTTCTTAATCTTAGTAAATCTTAATTAGTTTCAATGCACATTATGATAATAGTTTTAGTCTTTCAATTTTTATCATAAACTTGTCCTTTTTTCTTTAATTTAACTCTCAATTTGATACCTACATACAAAGCATGGAAGCGATTTTGTAAGCGCTCTCTTTCAACATATGTTCGGTAATTCTGCTTAATTTAAAACTATGTTACTTCAAACTTATATACCTCTACACGTATGAAAAATAGACATTGGTGAAGTCTGGTTAAAACATTACCACAAAGAAGGCAGACAAACTCAGATTTCTACTGTATTAAATTATCTAATTCATTTGCACATATTCAAGGAATTGTCTAGATGGATGCAGAATAGCAGAAAGAAAAAAAGAATCGTCTACAAGGATAGCATGATCAATCGTGATTTGGATAAGTTTGCTCGCAATTAAAGCCTCTAACTATTTTTTTTCTAGAAACAGTGTACCGTTTCCTCTAGTTGTCGAAAGTTGTAATTTACTTTTGTAATGATTTCCTTTTCAGGATATATAAGCAAGATATGATTTTATTTTACTGCAAAATGTTACAATGTTCAATTGTAATTCTTTGAAAATATGTTTTCTTTTTCAGTGTGATTGAAGATATCCTTTACTATGTTATTTCCATTAATCATTTTATTGCAGCGATTTTAGAACACATCTTCAAATTGTACCATGTTTTCTGTTTTACTGAAAAACTGATGTTATTATGTTAATAACCTCATACTCAACGCAGTTCTATTGTTTATTTTATTCATGTGTTGTAATCTTGGAACGTAGCTTGCTTATATTTTTGACTTATCAACGTATTTCAGTGCTTTAACTTACAGGTTTATCATGGAGTCTACATATCGGATATAATGAGAAGGAATACATCATATTAATAGTTTCATACTCAACGCAGCTCTTTTGATCATTTTATTCATGTGTTGTATTCTAGGAGCGCAAATAGTTTATATATGTTTGACTTATTACCCTATTTCAGTGCTTTGAGAAGTATTATGGAGTCTACATATTGGAGATAATGAGATTCAAGTCGTCAGATTCATCTAATGAAAAAAATCGTTTGTATCAATCATATACGAACATAATTTCCATTTTTATAAACCTCATTGTACATACATTTCATACTAGGATGGTGGCTACCTACATACACATTGGGTAGCGTTGTACTATATCTACTGTTCATAGATAATAAATAGGTATACAAATAATTCCTTTGGCTCATAAAATAACAGATAATTTTCATTTCTTATAGCTACTAGTCCAGTGGAGGTGCACGAATTACTTATTTGCAATTGGTTTGTTATACTAATTCATTGATATAATTTCCAGAAGCATCATGGAGTCATCGGAGATACTAACATAATCACTGCTATTAATATTTTTGCATGGCGTACTATTCCGGAAATTGTAATTCGGCCTTATTTTGGAGACTACCTAATGAGGTTCAATTCATCACATTTAAAGAATGGAAATTCTGAAACATCTATATTTTATATCATATACTACTATAAATTCCATTTTATATATTTAAATAATTATATTTCATTTATTATATGCTATATATATTATTTTTATCATTCTTCCCTCGACCAGCCTAATATCATCAGTAGGAAAAATATTCAAATATATGTCGGCCGATATAATACTGCATGCATTCAGATGCTGTTTGACTGCGTCATATTTTATTGTTGCTACTATTTTATTTTCATATTTTATTATCATATTATTATATATATTATAATCTGTTGTACTATATAACATATCACTATAATTGAATTTATCATGTTTTGGGGAGGGAGGGAGCATCAGGGCATCATTGAATTTACAACTGGACAATGAAGTGGAGTGCCAATCGGAGTCAGGAGGAAAAGTGTTAGTCGTTCGCGTCTAGTACTTTTCTCTCCAACAGTTGTAAAAGATTTGACGCGCCCTTCTTCTGACAAACCTTTCCGTGGAAAGCTCGACAAGTATTGCAAATTCTAATACTCAATCTGTTGGATCATATGGTTGGAAGGAGATTCTCTATTTCCCGCGGATTTCGCGTAAGTGTTTCTACTTACGGGTCCGCCACCCCCCTTTTGGCCCTTCATACAGCGATATGTTGAATGCAGATTGGTAATAAAATTTGACCTTACTGTTGAGTGGAGCCGCATGCAGAGCAAGACTCAAGCAAGGATTGGTGGCTACCTACATACATACATACATACATTCGCATACTTTTAGAATATTTACAATATTTCAAGTGAGTAAAATTACTCACGAGTGAGTAAATGTTAGTCGAAAACTCACTCACGAGTATGAGCTGTACAACTGGAACTCACGACTGAGTATACTCACGCGAGAGTTCAAGCTGTACAACTCATACTCGCGAGTGAGTTTGCAGTTTTCAGTGAGTACTCACGAGTTTCCCAACACTGGTGATACGTCCGGCCTGTTTCCATTGACTTCAGTTCAACCTCCGTACCTGATCTCTTGAGTATCTGGAATCGTTCGTGGCCAAAATTTCCGGAAAGTTTGTTTTCTTTTAGAATCTTTTTAGCAACCACAGTGTCTCCTTCCTTCAGTTCATTCGATTTTGCTCGACATTTCTTGTTCTCCGATTCTGCTGCTGTAACTTTTTTAGTCCAGTCAAGATCCCTGATGCTTTCTGTTAATTTTTCTGTAGTTTCCTGTGCGCTCGGTAGTTTGTCCCGCAGTACACGTCCAAACATCAACGCCGAAGGAGCAACGCCAGTGATTGAATGGGGCGTAGAATTATACATGAGCAAGAAGTTCCTCAAGTCTCACTTCCAATCAGATGATTCGAGTTCCTGGCTTATACGAAGGCGTTTCTGTGATATACATTTAGCGTGTAGGCGATCGGGCGAAATGCCGAATTATTCGTTAAACGAAAACCGATGTATTCGATCGGTAGATCGATATTGACTGTTTAACGATAAACTTGCGACGACCGACGCGCCACCGTATTTCATATAACGGAGGTTATTAGAACTAACTTGGAGGTGATGATTTGGAGGTTATTTGGCAATTTAGAGGTTAAAATCCCCTCCAAACACTAGCGATTTAGCGGTGGGATGTTGACGTTTGATCACGAATAAGGATGTGAATAAAAAGTAATAGAGTCAGTCTTTACAAGAATCACAACAAGTGTCCATCTACCTCATTTAAACATACCACTCCGAAGTAAGTCCCCGGTTAGCCTGTGAATCTAATAGTAAGATCTAAAAAGTGGCGACGAAGGAAAAGTGATTCGTGCAGGTGCTAGTTGCTTGTGCGTTAAATTGGTGAAGAAAAACGGTGACGGGTTTGCCTCGTGGAGGATAGAAGGCATTGCTGCAGTAAACGCTATCTCACGTCGACGCAGACAAAGGAAAAAGCTAGTCTCACGCAGCTGGCAGAATTACCCGCCGTCCCAATAGTAAGCGCTAGAATCATCTGAACAGACCAATTGATTTCCTTTGAAGTGAAGCGGTAGAAACAATCAAGCGCAATAAATACTGATTGTTTTGCGTTTGGTAAGTGTACGAAGAATAAATTTCACCTCAGGTGGAAATTTCGCAGCTGTAATTACATTGTTCGTGATTTTCTTTCTAAAAATAGAACAATAGAACAAGAAAAGAAAACGTAGACAATTAATTCCAATTGTTTAAGCTATATATTAAGAGAGTATTTTCTTTTTTCCAAAGGTTTTCAATTGTTGCGCCATTACCGAGTGGATCAGGGTTGCAGTTTTACCGGAGTTGTCCGACTGAACCGTTTCTGGATTACTGTCCAACGACTCGGTGGTTGCCAACGGGCATTGCTGTGAGGAATTCATTGAGGTCGGCAAAGGCTGAGCGATTGGTTCTGGTGAGTCAGTTTAATATTTTTAAATTGAGGCGTTTTATCTATTGCAAATCAAAAACTCATTACAACATACCGGAGAAAGTTCCTATAGTATCAGCATGGCTCAGTCTAACATAACAACTACCTTAGAACCCTTCCGTAAGGGCACTTCATTTAGCGATTGGGTAGATAGACTCAGATTTTTCTTTAACATGAATAAGGTTACCGATGAAGCTAAAAGGGACCATTTTATTGCCTTAAGTGGCCCGGTGATTTTCAAAGAACTAAAGCTTTTGTATCCAAATACCGATTTAGAAACAATTGCCTATGACGAAATGGTAAAAAAATTGAAAGCTCGCCTAGATAAGACAGAGTCTGACCTAGTGCAGCGTCTTAAATTCAATATTAGAGTACAGCAGCCGGATGAATCTTTGGAGGATTTCGTGCTGTCTGTGAAACTTCAAGCTGAATTTTGCAATTTTGATACTTTCAAGGATATGGCCATAAGAGACCGAATTGTTGCGGGAATCCGTGATAAGGTTCTCCAGCAAAGACTTCTTAATGAGGAGAAACTAACTCTTGATAGTGCAGAAAAGATGGTTGCAACTTGGGAAATTGCAAGAAACAATGCGAAAAATATGGATTGTGCTAGCGCAAGTTGTCTAGAACATGTTTCGGCACTGAGGTCTATGGGGGCCTCTTCAGGGGCTAGGTTTGGAAAATTGGCGGCCACTTTGGATTTAGCAAACGAAGCGAATCAAGGCAATGGTGGAGTTGACCAGGGAAGGGGTCCGGTAAAGAGCCGGTTGGGGTATTCTCCGTACAATAAGGAACAATCGCGCAGCAGACAGTGGCAAGGCAAGGCGGATCAGACAAGACAGGCACGAAATCGTGGTCAGCACAGCACAGATGAAAACCGCTCATGGGCTCGACCTGACTATTCTCAGATGGTTTGCGACTTTTGTGGCGTCAAAGGTCACTTAAAAAGGAAGTGCTTCAAGCTCAAAAACATGCAAAGAGACGCGATTAACATGGTGGATGACAACGTATCGGGCAACAACAATGAGGATTACTTAAGCGAATTGGTGAACAAACTGCGCGCGGGATCGGACACCGAAGAGGAAGAAGACGGTGAGGAATCTGTTCTGGAGTGCATGCATGTGTCTTCTATTGGTAAAATTAGTGAGCCTTGTATTTTAAATGTTGGAATTGATAATACTTACTTTACTTTACTTTTGCTGGCGCTACGTCCTTCAAGACATGACCTGCGCCACAATGTTACGCCAACTAACTCGGTCCATGGCTGCTAACCTCCAATTCCTCGATCGCCCCACACTTCCAAGATCCTGCTCCACTTGGTCAAACCACCTAGCTCGTTGCGCTCCCCTTCGTCTTGTACCGGCCGGATTTGAGTTGAACACCATTTTTGCGGGATTGTTGTCCGGCATTCTCACAACGTGTCCCGCCCATCGTACCCTTCCAGCTTTGGCGACTTTCGTGATACTGGGTTCACCGTAGAGTTGCGCAAGCTCGTGGTTCATTCTTCTCCTCCATACGCCGTTCTCGCATACTCCGCCGAAGATCGTCCTAAGCACACGTCGTTCAAAAACTCCTAGCGCTTGCAGGTCCTCTTCGAGCATTGTCCACGTCTCATGCCCGTAGAGGACTACCGGTCTTATTAGCGTCTTGTACATGGTACACTTAGTACGGAAGTGAAGTTTACCAGACCGCAAGGTCTTGTGGAGTCCATAGTAAGCACGACTTCCGGCGATGATACGTCTTCGAATTTCTCTGCTGCAGTTGTTATCCGACGTTATCAATGATCCGAGGTAGACGAATTCGTCCACCACCTCGAACTCATCCCCGTCGATCGTCACGCGTCTGCCTATGCGAGCTCTATCGCGCTCGGTTCCTCCAGCCAGCAGATATTTCGTCTTCGACGTATTTACCTTCAATCCAACCCGATCTGCTTCACGTTTCAGCCTGGTATACTGTTCAGCAACCACTTGGAACGTTCTTCCGACAATGTCCACGTCGTCAGCGAAACAAATGAACTGGCTGGATTTATTGAAGATCGTGCCCCGCATGTTGAAGCCCGCCCGTTTCATAACACCTTCTAGCGCAATATTGAACAGGAGGCAGGAAAGACCATCGCCTTGTCGAAGTCCTTTGCGTGTTTCAAACGGGTCCGATAAAGCACCCGATATCTTCACACAGCACTGTACACTATCCATCGTAGCTTTGATCAGTCTAGTCAGTTTCCCGGGAAAACCGTTCTCGTCCATAATCTTCCATAGCTCTTCGCGGTCGATGGTATCGTAGGCCGCTTTGAAATCGATGAATAGGTGGTGCGTAGGGACTTGATATTCGCGACACTTTTGGAGGATCTGCCGCAACATAAAGATTTGGTCTGTCGTCGATCGCCCGTCCACAAAACCGGCTTGATAACTTCCCACAAATCTGCTTGCCAGTGGCGATAGACGGCGGAAGATGATCTGGGAAAGCACTTTATAGGCTGCATTAAGAATGGTGATCGCTCGATAGTTCTCACATTCTAACTTGTCACCCTTTTTGTATATTGGGTATATTATTCCCTCCTTCCACTCCTCCGGTAGCTGTTGTGTATCCCAGATTCTGGCTATCAATCGGTGCAGACAAGTGGCCAACCTGTCCGGGCCCATTTTAATAAGTTCCGCTCCAATACCATCCTTTCCAGCTGCTTTGTTGTTCTTGAGCTGTTTGATAGCATCCTTAACTTCACCTATTGTGGGAGTTGGCACGTCTCCCTCATCCGCCGTACTGATGAAGCCATTCCTCCTGCTGTCTTGATCTTCCTCCTCTGCGCCGTTTAGGTGTTCATCGTAGTGCTGCTTCCACCTTTCAATCACCTCACGTTCGTCCGTCAAGATACCACCATCCTTATCCCGGCACATTTCGGCTCGCGGCACAAAGCCTTTGCGGGATGCATTTAGTTTCTTGTAGAACTTACGTGTTTCTTGAGAACGATACAACTGCTCCATCTCTTCGCACTCCAACTCTTCCAGGCGGCGCTTTTTATCCCGGAATAGATGGGTTTGCTGTCTTCGCTTCTGTTTGTATCGTTCCACGTTTTGACGGGTGCCTTGCTGCAGCATCATCGCCCGCGCTGCATTCTTCTCGTCCAAAACCGTCTGACACTCCTCGTCGAACCAACCGTTCCGTCGATTTGCTTCCACGAACCCAATGGCACCTTCCGCTGCGTTGTTTATGGCTGCTTTGAGACTACTCCAGCAGTCCTCAAGAGGGGCTTCGGTGAGCTCTCCCTCTTCCGGCAACGCTGCCTCAAGGCTTTGCGCGTACTCAGTTACGACTTCGGGTTGCTTGAGTCGCTCCAGATTGTACCGGGGCGGGCGTCGGTACCGAATGTTGTTCACAACGGAGAGTCGTTGGCGCACTTTAACCGTCACAAGGTAGTGGTCCGAATCGATGTTTGCGCCGCGATAGGTTTTGACGTCGATAATGTCCGAGAAGTGCCTTCCATCAATCAAAACGTGGTCGATTTGTGATTCAGTCTGTTGGGGTGATCTCCAGGTGTACCGATACGGGAGGCTGTGCTGGAAGTAGGTACTACGTATGGCCATGTTTTTGGAGGCGGCGAAATCAATCAGTCTAAGGCCGTTTTCGTTCGTAAGCTGGTGAGCGCTGAACTTCCCTATAATCGGTCTAAATTCCTCCTCCTGGCCAACCTGAGCGTTGAGATCTCCGATAACGATTTTGACATCATGGCTTGGGCAGCCGTCGTATTCACGTTCCAGCTGCGCGTAGAAAGCGTCCTTATCGTCATCGTCACTTGCTAGGTGAGGGCTGTGCACGTTGATTATGCTGATATTGAAGAAACGGCCTTTGATCCTCAACTTGCACATTCTGTTGTCGATTGGCCACCACCCAATCACGCGCCTCTGCATTTCGCCCATCACGATAAAAGCTGTGCCCAGCTCATGTCTATTGCCGCAGCTCTGGTAGATGGTATAACCATCCCTATACGTATGTACCGTCGACCCTTTCCAGCAAACCTCCTGCAGCGCTACGATGTCGAACTTGCGGACCCTCAATAATTCGGAAAGAATGCGGGTACTTCCCAAGAAATTGAGAGACTTACAGTTCCATGATCCGAGTTTCCAATCGTTAGTCCGTTTTCGATGCCTGGGTCTATGCCGATTGTTCCGGTCCGAATTAACATTGTATGCTTCCTGTACTGATGATTTTTACGGCTGGCTTGTAAGGCCTGCACCAACCCCCTGTCTCGCCGGAGGATCATCGTGCACAGCACTGTTTAGAGTCCCACGCTGGCACTAGGACGATGATCAGCCGCTCCTAACATGGAGAACAGACGCTGTTTTGAGCCGCCCCTAACATGGAGAACAGACGCTCTGATAAGCTACACCCTCAGAAGAGAGGAGCCCCCCTTCCCTGTCAGCATACGACCAAGGTTCCACCAGGGTTGGTTACCCGATCTTCCCTACGGTTACTCGTATCCCAGGCGGCACCACGAGGAGGTAGGGATAGGAGTTACTGGACAAGAGGCTAAGGACCACAAATGGGGTCTATTTTATACCTGCAGGTACGCGAAGTACCAATGGTACGCATTGTCCAGTCATTTACCAATGATAATGTAATGGTTAATATGGAAGTGGATTGTGGTTCGTCAGTAACGGTAATGGGAAGAGGCCAATATTTTAAACATTTTTCGAAAGAGTTGACGAGATGTCAGAGAAAATTAATTGTTGTTAATGGGTCCAGCCTTGTTGTCGAGGGACAAGTTGATGTTCTAGTGAAATTCAAAGGAATGGAGCACAAGTTGGTACTTTTTGTACTTAATTTTAATAACAATTTTATCCCTCTATTAGGCAGGCCATGGCTTGATGTATTTTTCCCAAATTGGAGAGGTTTTTTCGTTAATTCTATTTCAACCAACGCAATGACAAATCAAGAATCAATTGATGAGATTAAGGGTAAATACTCTAAGGTGTTTCAGAAAAATTTCTCCTTGCCTATTTTTGGATATGAAGCAGATTTAGTACTAAAATCGGAGGTGCCCATATTTAGAAAAGCATATGACGTTCCCTATCGCTTAAGGGACAAAGTTTTGGCATATTTGACGGAGTTAGAAAACGAAAAAGTTATAACCCCGATTAAAACTAGTGAATGGGCGTCTCCGGTTATAGTAGTCATGAAGAAGAACAATGAAATAAGATTAGTCATAGACTGTAAGGTTTCTGTGAACAAATTCATTATTCCAAATACCTATCCATTACCCACTGCTCAGGATGTATTTGCAGGCTTGGCCAATTGCACAGTTTTTTGCTCGCTGGACCTTGAAGGGGCATATACGCAACTATCCTTATCTGACAGATCCAAACAATTCATGGTGATAAATACCATAAAGGGACTTTACACGTATAACAGATTACCACAAGGTGCATCTTCAAGCGCCTCCATTTTCCAGCAAGTTATGGAGCAGGTTTTAAATGGTATTGAGTATGTATCTGTTTATTTGGACGACGTCTTGGTTGCAGGGAAAAATTTCGATGATTGCAAGGCTAAATTACTATTGGTTCTTGAAAGATTGGAAAATGCTAATATTAAAGTAAATTTTGAGAAGTGTAAGTTTTTTGTGACCGAACTTGGTTTTTTAGGACATGTAATAAGCGAAAATGGGCTGAAACCGTCTCCTGATAAAATTTCTACCATTCAGCAGGCTAAAGCACCACAAAATGTGACAGAACTTAAGTCATTCTTAGGTTTGATCAATTATTATCATAGATTTATTCCTCGCTTATCATCAAAGTTGTATTATTTGTACAATTTGTTGAAATCAGGAGAGAAATTCATTTGGGATGATAACTGTAACACTGCTTTTGAAAAAAGTAATAATTCGTTGATAGAGGCTAAGTTTTTGGAGTTTTATGACCCTAGCAAGCCAATTGTTATCGTTTCTGACGCATCTGGTTACGGTTTAGGTAGAGTAATGGCACATATTATTGAGGGAAAAGAAAGACCCATATATTTTACATCATTTTCACTTAATTCGGCACAAAAGAACTACCCCATTCTCCATTTAGAGGCGCTTGCCTTGGTTTGTACGGTAAAAAAATTTCATAAGTTTTTATTTGGCAAAGAATTTCTAATATATACGGATCATAAACCGTTAGTAGGAATTTTTGGAAAGAATGGAAGAAACTCAATTTATGCAAATAGACTACAAAGATATGTACTAGAATTATCAATTTATGAGTTTGAAATTCAATATAGACCTTCACAGAAAATGGGCAACGCCGATTTTTGTTCCCGCTTTCCTTTGAGCCAATCAGTTCCTGATGAATTTGATAAAGAATTGATTAACAGCATAAACTACAGTGGGGAATTCCCCATTGATTATCGCGAAATTGCGAATAAAACTAATCATGACGAATTTTTACAAACTGTGATGAATTTTATGCATAATGGGTGGCCTGCTAAAGTGGGTAGACAGTTCATTGACGTTTTTGCCAATCAACAAGACTTAGAGGTGGTAGATGAATGTTTATTGTATCAAAATAGGGTTGTGATACCCGTTATGATGAAAGATAAGGTTTTGAAGCTCTTGCATGCCAACCATGCTGGTATAGTGAAAATGAAGCGTTTGGCAAGGCAATGCGTCTACTGGTTTGGTATTAATTCTGATATAGAAAAATATGTGGCGAATTGTGATACGTGTAATAGCATGATAATAGTTCCAAAAACGAAAATAGAGTCCAAATGGATACCAACCACCAAACCATTCAGTAGAATCTACATTGATTTTTTTTATTTTGCGCATCATACATTTTTATTAACTGTTGATAGTTATTCAAAATGGGTGGAACTTGATTGGATGAAAAACGGTACAGATTGTGGAAAGGTTTTAAAAAAACTGGTCGCAATATTTGCGAGATTTGGCCTACCTGATGTTTTAGTTTCTGATGGTGGTCCACCGTTCAATTCTACGGCTTTCGTTGGATTTTTGAAGAAACAAGGAATAAATGTTCTCAAAAGTCCGCCTTACAACCCTTCCAGTAATGGACAAGCAGAAAGGTTGGTAAGGACGGTAAAAGACGTTTTGAAAAAGTTTTTGCTAGATCCGGAGTATTCTCATTTAGAATTGGAAGACCAGATAAACCTGTTCCTGATAAACTACAGAAATAATTGTCTGACAATCGAGGGTAATTTCCCATTGCAATTAATGTTCTCATATAAACCAAAAACAATCCTTGATCTATTGAATCCTAAATCTCAGTACAAAAATCATTTGAAACAACAACTATTGGTTGAAGAGGAACTTGATAAACCTACAAACAATAATAAGCTAGTAAATCCCATGAATGATGATGCTTCCTCGAAAGGCAGCCGGGTTATCCTGGAAAGTGGCTTAGATCCTTTCGAACATCTGACAGAAGGGGATGAATTATGGTACAAAAACCATAATCCGCACAACCCAGCTAAATAAGGGGGGTCCGTAGCCTTGAGGTTACGCTTTCGCTTCATAAGCGGAAGGTCATGGATTCAATTCCCAGCCCCTCCAAAAAAAAAAAAAAAACCGTCCAGCCACCAGAAGACGCCGCACGGAGGACTGTGCATAGGGGAGCACATCCATCCTCCGTCAGTATCAGATGGTGACTGAGACAAATTGACCCACTTCGCAGGCAGCTAGCCTCAAACGACTCAGGAAAACGGCAAAACGAACCACCGCAAAAGAGCAACGGACTATGGCTTATGGAAATCGATTGGACCAACAGCAGAGCACTCTCCTACCTGCTTAGTGTGAGAGCAAAAGAGCAGAAGAGAGTGAAAGCAAATGTAAATATAGATTAGATAAAAATAGAACTGTATCGGTAAGGAAGATACAGATAAAACTGATTCCGGCACAGTAGTGGCCACGAGCACGGAGTGCCTTAAAAAAAAAAAAAAAAAAAAAAAAAAAAAAAAAAAAAAAAAAAAAAAAAAAAAAAACCCAGCTAAATGGCTTAAAGCAAATTTCATTAAACGAAGTTCTCGAAATACATTCCAGGTTCAAATTGGAAGCGTGCCAACCATGGCCCATCGAGGACAGCTTCGTTTGAGTAAAGCACAGAAAGATCTTAATCCTATCATCCGATGGAGTCCTCAGCAGCTGCAGCCTGCCCAAAGAGCGACAAGTGAGGAGTTCCACGGTTTCTCTGAAATCGAAATGCTTGGAAGGAAGCGCAAACGTGCAGTCGATAACATGGCAAGTGAAATTGAAATATCGCCGGAGTCAGCTCCTCGGCGATCGAAACGATCGCGAAAACTTAAAATGGATAAAGATTATGTGTACATGAAGTTTTAAATGGAAACAAAGCCCTCAATTAAATTTTGAATTCGATTATACGTAATATTGAATGATGTCAGAGTAATGGATTTAATAGTTGAATTAAAAACAAGTCTGAAGAGTTTCTTTCCAAGGGGGAAGAGCTGTGATATACATTTAGCGTGTAGGCGATCGGGCGAAATGCCGAATTATTCGTTAAACGAAAACCGATGTATTCGATCGGTAGATCGATATAAGGATGTGAATAAAAAGTAATAGAGTCAGTCTTTACAAGAATCACAACAAGTGTCCATCTACCTCATTTAAACATACCACTCCGAAGTAAGTCCCCGGTTAGCCTGTGAATCTAATAGTAAGATCTAAAAGTTTCAAAATTGTGTTGTTCATCCTTTCAACTTCTCCGTTGGCTTGCGGCCAGTACGGGGTAGTTTTCTGCTGTGTAATACCATATTCTCTACGAAACGTTCCGAGGATTCCACTAATAAATTGAGGGCCGGTATCTGACCACAGTACTTCCGGAATACCAAAACGGCTAAATGTTTCAAATAATGCTTCAATAGTGCGTTCGCCTGTGATTTGCTTCATCACTACTACCTCAGCAAATCGACTGAAATAATCGATCATCACCAATAAATTATGACCGCTTGGCAGAGGCCCAAGAAAATCTATTGCCACATCCGACCACGCTCTTGTTGGCATTCCCGACTGCATCATAGGCTCTGGAGGTCCTGTTGTTGTGCAGGCGTTGCAGTCTTTAACGCACTTTTCAACTTGCTCGTCGATTTTAGGCCACCATACCTTTTGCCGGAGCCTTCTTTTCATAGCGCTCATACCCGGATGTCCTTCGTGTGCGCAGAGTAGGACATTTTGTTGTAGCTTCTCTGGAATTATTAGTCGATCTCCTCGCATGAGGACATCTCCCATCACGAGTAACTCAGTTTTGAACTGTTTGTATCCCTTCTCTTTGTCTTCCCATTGATCCGTTTCCAAAGCTTTACGCAGTTCTTGTAAGGTTTCATCTTCAAGTGATGCCTCCTTGACATCTACAAGTGTTACTGCATCCGGAACCGAGTATTCCAGAAGTTGGTGGATATACGCTTCGCCTGATGAATCAAATGCCTTTGGTGTCCTTATCGATAATCTAGACAGAGCATCCGCCAGATTACTAGCTCCTGGTTCGTGAATGACTTCGTAATCGTAAGACTGGAGGCGGAGAACCCATCGTTCGATACGAGAACATGGCCTAGACCGCGAGTTGAACAGAAACTTCAACGCTTTGCAGTCTGTTATCAGTTGAAAACGTCTTCCTAGAAGATAGAGACTAAATTTCTCCACGCCCCAGACAAGTGCAAGCGCCTCGCGTTCAGTTTGAAAATATTTCTTTTCAATTTCTGTCAGGGCCTTGCTTGCAAAAGCAATGATTCTCGTCTCCCCTTCAGAATTTTCCTGTAACAATACTGCATCTAAACCATTAGGACTGGCATCTGCAATCAACTTCGTTATGTCGAGCTTGTTATAAAATTCAAGTATCCAATATCAGAAATGGCTTCCTTAATTTCATCGAATGCTCTACGGTACATGTCACCCCAACGAAAAGCTACACCACCTCGCAGAAGTTGCCTTAGTGATTCAGTTTTTGATGCCAAGTGTGGTATAAACCGGCTAACATAAGTTATCAGTCCCAAAAAGCTTCACAGTTCAGAAACATGTTTGGGTTCTTGGAAGCTTTTGATAGCTATCATGCGATGTTCCGTAGGCCTTATACCGTTTTTGTTCAAAACATGACCGAGAAAAACTACTTCTACGTTGTACACACATTTGGCGTGGTTAAGAAGTATACCGTGCTCATCCAATCGGTTACGTAGCAGAGATGCATTTGAACGCGTTCTGTTCATGTTCTGTTCAAAGCTTGTGCTCACGAGAGCCGTGTTCAAGTTCAAACAAATTGCGATGTTTGATCACAGTGCGCCGTTCATCACGTGGCAACGGTTACCGTCATTATTTGTTTGCCTAATTTGTGGTGCATTGCAAACACAGAAGACAGCAAGTCCTAGCAAGTAAAAATTCATTGCATGTAATAAATTAAAAAATATATTCCTATATCATTTCTGTTTCAGGATCAAACCTACTACGAAATTACTGGTTGAGATATGAGACGGTATTTCTTAGCCTGAGAGTCTCGATATGTCATACGCAGTTCCATATTCTCGAGTTTCCGTTGGATCGATGTATTCGGTTGCGGGCGCAAAATACAATAAATATTGTTTTTCGATTTCATCCGAACAATTAATTATTGATTTTTTTTTTAATAAAACGTGTGCTATACAGGTTTAAAAATTGCGTTGTTTTACCACCCGTTAAGAATTTTGCTCGTCATTAATAGAAATACAAGTTATGAACACTACCCAAATTTGTCTTGTTGAATCAAACTACTATCCATACACACCGTTGCTGACCCTATGACTGCCATCCGATTTTACCAGCGTTTCGTCAAAGGGCACAAGCAGTTTATGTGCAAATATGTACTTGAATGTTCTGAAATTGTTTTCGCTTCGCATGTGAGATTCCGGAGCATTAATTCCAGTTGTAAGTTGGTCCTGATCGTATAAGCCAAGACCATTCACTTGTCATAATCCAAACATCGAATCCGTGCTGTACCAAAATATTGGTAGATGCTACGGTGGAACTCTAAGATCGAAAAACTTAATCGCGCGTTAGTAGAAATTTTTGGAGATCACAACTGTATGATCAATCTAGTCATCGTGTGTGTGTTCAAACAACTGAACATGAACACAAGAGCAGTCAAAGGATCATTTGAGAACGCTCACAGAACATGAGCGTTCAAAATGCGTCTTGTAGTGCTTGAAGCCTCTCATTATGTTCTTTTTCTGATGCTCCAAATAAAACCACGTCATCCAGATACACGATGATGCCATCCAAACCTGCCAAAACATTTTCCATAGTTTTCTGGAATATTTCCGTTGCACAGCAGATACCAAACATGAGCCTCTTATATATGTTTAGTTAATAATGCAAAAATATAAACAATCGATTACTTTCGTTTATTTCATTCCAATATTAATTTTGACTTGACTGCTTTTCAAAAAATATAGCGAAAAAAAAAGATCTCGATTTTTGAAGTTCTATAAATCTCCATTTACCTATATAGCCCATTCTTCGTCACAAACGTGGTTATCGGTCGCGATTTCTCCGAAATTTCAACTTGATGGTACGCATCTCTTATATCTATTTTGGAGAACCGCACCGCTCCGTTGACTGATCCTAACAGCTCATCTACCAATGGTAGAGGATGTGTTTCGCGCAACATTGCCTGGTTGGCTCGTCTCATGTCGATGCACAAGCGTACATCTCCAGACTCCTTCAACACCGGCACCATTGGTGAAACCCATGGGGACGGTCCTCTCACCTTTTCTATGATCCCTTGTACCAACAAAACTCTTAGCTTCTCCTCTACTTTATCCTCCAAAGCACACAGCGCGCGACGATAGGCCTGTTGCACTGGTTGGATCGCTTGATCAATTGGAATCTCTACCACTACGCCCTTAAACTTTGGGAACTCTTTGGCTGGTTCGTTGGCAATGTTCCCAATGTCGAAACCAACTTTGAGCACTTTGAGAACTTTCGCCGTTTAATCTCCAAGCAAACACTGTTGACCCTTTTCAGCAACGTAGAATTGGGCTGCCGTTTGTCTGCCACCGCCTTCGATGGTGGACATGAAACTGCCGACGATTTTCATCGGTGTTTTCCTTGCTAACAATGTTAGCGGCCGCCCCTGAATCAATTGTCATCGGGATTTCGACGTATCCGTCACTTTTGTCCTCTATCCGTCACTTTTGTCGATATATCCGTCACTTTTGTCCTCTTCGCTGTGTCCTTGAACCATTCTTACACGTTTTGGCGGAAGTCTCGATGGTTGCCTGGTATTCGGTCGTTTCAAACACTGTCTGGCAAAATGCCCGATATTCCCACATTTCATGAAGGCGGCTCCCTTAGCTGCACAAGATTCCGCTCCTTTTACATGACCTCGTCTACCGCAAGCAAAACAAACAGGTATCGAACGGTTAGTATACCGCTGAGAATCATAATCTGGTCCTTGATTCATTCTTTCACGACCATCAGGTTTGTTCGACGAGGTTTGACTTGAACCCAACGATTTCCGAGCTGTACTCTTCCTGGTTGTTTCTTAAAAGATCCCCAACTATTGACCTTTTGAACGTCTCCTCTCACCGTTGAACCACCGAACTCCTTGAGTTTCTTCTCGCTTTCCTCCAAACTTGTGCCAAAGGCGTCGTCCGATAGATTTGGGCGTCGTCCGATAGATTTGGCTGGCGTCGTCCGATAGATTTGGCTGACGGATTCGCGCGTATTTTCGTTGCCGGAGAATTTTTTTTCCCCCTGTTTTGGAGCGTCTTGCTGGGTAGTGCTTCGTGAAGCCCAAGCAGGACAGTTCGGTTTTGCGTCGTCCGATAGATTTGGCTGACGGATTCGCGCGTATTTTCGTTGCCGGAGAATTTTTTTTTCCCCCTGTTTGGGAGCGTCTTGCTGGGCAGTGCTTCGTGAAGCCCAAGCAGGACAGTTCGGTTTTGCGTCGTCCGATTGATTTGGCTGACGGATTCGCGCGTATTTTCGTTGCCGGAGAATTTTTTTTCCCCCTGTTTGGGAGCGTCTTGCTGGGCAGTGCTTCGTGAAGCCCAAGCAGGACAGTTCGGTTTTGCGTCGTCCGATAGATTTGGCTGACGGATTCGCGCGTATTTTCGTTGCCGGAGAATTTTTTTCCCCCTGTTTGGGAGCGTCTTGCTGGGCAGTGCTTCGTGAAGCCCAAGCAGGACAGTTCGGTTTTGCGTCGTCCGATTGATTTGGCTGACGGATTCGCGCGTATTTTCGTTGCCGGAGAATTTTTTTCCCCCTGTTTGGGAGCGTCTTGCTGGGCAGTGCTTCGTGAAGCCCAAGCAGAACAGTTCGGTTTTGCGTCGTCCGATAGATTTGGCTGACGGTTTCGCGCGTGTTTTCGTCGCCAGAGATTTTTTTTTTTTTCTCTCTGTTTTGGAGCGTCTTGCTGGGTACGTATTTGGGAAGGCCCAAGCAAGACGGTTTATTTACGGGACGCCAAGAAGTTTTGCTGTCAGTGTCAGTTTTGTGTTTTGTCGAGAATGGATTACCAACTGGTGAGTTCGTTTCATGCTTATGATAACACATATTTTCTTGAAAGCGTAACTTTTATGTAATATTAAAACAGACTTTGTATGGTTTGTCACTATAGGTGTCGGCATTACGCTCTTTTCTTATACAATTTGATTATACATTTATTTTTCTCTTTTTGACATTATTAAAAATTATCTTTTGAAATGTTCGACATTGTGAATGTTGACGTATTGTCTAAAACTTCTACCATATCGAGACAAAATGCACAGTAATACTCATATGTAATTTTCAAACAAACTATGTATGGTTCGTCACTACAAGTGTCGGCATTATTCCTGTTTCATATAAGTTAAAATATATACATGTAATTTTCAGTTTTCGTCATTAATAAAAACGTATTTTGAATTGTTCGACATTATAGATGTTGACGTATTTTTTTCCAAAAACTTCTCGAGACAAAAATACAAAACTAGCTTTAAATACAAGTCGTATATTTCCCCCTTGTCCATGGATCGCATCACCGACCAGAGGTGACTCCCAGATCTTTTCCTCCCTCACTAATAAACACCCTTCCCGTGGTGATTGTGGAGATGCAGAGGTATTCTCGGTCTCTAGAAGCAACAATCATTACACCCTAACATTCCTTCCCCATCCCAACTGACTGTAAGGACTTGGCCGGCGCCGTTATTGATCAATAATATTAGATCTGCTAAAATTGCACTTCGAGAGTAAGCGGAAACTCCCATCCCTTATTCATTTGGATCGTAGTGCAATTCTTACCAGTTCCGATCAATCACGGAGTAGCAACCATTGACATGTACAGTCAGTCTATGCTATGCTATGCTATGCTATGCTTTCCTCCAAACTTGTGCCAAAGGCTTCAACTTCCTCCAAACTCATATCTCGCTTCAGCATTGTTTGTTTCAACTTGCTGGAAGCACATTTCTCCACGATCTGGTCCAGAATCATTTCATTTGGTTTATCGTATTCGCAGCGTTTGACCTGTGGCTGTGCCCTTAGGCCGATGGCATACCGAAAGAGAAGAGAAGTGAAGTGAAGTGTTGGCGAAAAGAGAAGAGAAGAGGTAAAAATGGTATGGCATATTGGGAGAGGTTTCGAAAGAGTTTCGATGCGCTCCGTTTTTTCATTGATTTTGTGCTTCGGCAGCAGCATGCTGCCTGCGACCAGAGAGAGAGCGCGCACGGCTGCTTTATTCGGTTTCTTCTCCTTTCCCATGTCCCATTCGCATCAACAGAGGCCTGTAAAGGCGACTCTGTAGAATGTAGCAAGTTTGTTAAAATCATTTCTCATCAAGCAGGAAGACTGCTTCTCGATGGCGTGCGAAGAAAACCATTTAAATCACTAAGGGCCGATTTCTTCACCTTCGCTTAAGCCGTAAACCACGTTTACCCATACGATTAAACCAGGTTTAAGGCCTAAGCGGTGGTGAAGAAACCGCTTATAAGCATGTTTATTTTTTGTCATCATCCGCACTCAAGTCCGCTAGAAATTACAATGTAGGGCCGATACAACTTGGATGAAACAAGCAGAAATAGCAATCATAGGCTATCATTCAGAGTATATACCATGACCCCACAGTTATGGATCAAATAGTGTGGAGTCCAACCTATAAAATTCAATAAAACTACATAATAAACGTAATTTAAAAGCACGAATTGAATCGTTTCAAATTGGATCTTCAAATAGTAAACTGTTTTGAATGTAATATTTACATAGGATTGCATAAAAATTAAAAATTGTATCGGTTTCTGAAAACCATATTATGGATCAATTTTCATATTATGGATCAAATTGTGACATATTACGGATCAGTGCGCAAAATCAAGAGATTTTCAACTCAATGCATCTGTTTTGCTTGATTTGGCGAAAGTTAACAATGTGTCACATATTACTGCAAAAAAATAGCAGTATTAGTGCTGGAAACAAGGGTAAATTGCCCTATTTTGTGATACTGCATTGTAGTAACTGAGACATGAACTGTTTTCGCTCCATACCAAGTTTTCCACCCATTTTTGTCTGCTAAAAAACGAAATTGACAAACCTTGATGTTTTATTAGTTTTATACTTAGTGCTTTTGTCTAAAAATGTCGAATCCAATGCTTAAAATGGCAGAAATCTACATTCTTTGGATGTGATCCATAACTATGGTAAACAATCATTTCCTGGTCCATATTATGGATCACTAGTTAGAAGTGCTAATATTTGGTATTTAGAATCAACAATCAACAATAATGTTTTCCAATGAGGAATTCATACTGAATCGAAGCGAACAAGCATGCTTTATGCAACATTTGAATTTTACCACCTGTGGGAGCTTATGAATGCTGACGGCACTTCTTACAGAATACTACCATACAATGATAGCTGTGTGGTACCAACTAAACATTTGTCAAATACACCGTTATTTAGCGGTTGAATGTTGTGCTTGACATCAAAAATGGTAGAAGACAAATAGTATAACATGGGAAAAATATGTTTTATGTCAACGTTCATGTTTTAGGCAAGTTATTCGATGTTGAACGCTAAAGTGATCCGTCACTGTGGGTGATCCGTAACTGTGTGGGCATGGTACAACATAAAAATTGGAAAAAAAATAACAGAATAAATAAGTTGTTGTTAATCTGATTGAATACACGATTGACTACACTAATGCGTTATATATTTAGGTTAAGTTAAGTTAAGTAAATTGAAAACGTGTTTTTTTTTCTTCTATAAGCAGGTGAAATCAACTCAACTGTAAAAATCTGAACTGCTACGGCAAATGAAATGTAATATGTTGTTAATAAAATGTTATTAAAATTTTAAATTTGTTTTACCAAATTAGGATGATAGTGTTGTCTAATAACACAGAACACACAGAAGAAATGAATGTAATGTTTGTGTCGGGGAGCTCCCTTCGCCCGAGCCCCAACACGTACTTTGGAGTTCATGCCCACGGAAGAATCCTTTCCAAAAAGGGGGGGGGGGGGTGTAGTGGTCACCGTGGGGTTTCCAATTCCTTGTTGCATATACTTCCTTCATCGGTCCAGATAATAAAATAGTAGCACAAACACTTTACACTGAACTACACGCTAAGAAAATAAAATACTAAATAAGTTAAATACCATTCTAAAACCGTATTTGGTCTATTCACTCATTGGAATGAATTAAAAAGGAATATGCATTGCTAGTATAAACGCTTTTTATATATGACCGTGCTTATCACGGGAATAATCTATTGGGCTGATAAAGAAGGAAAATTCAATGAATTTCATAAAAACTGATTTCATTTTATTTTGAAAATATGAAAACAAAACAACAAAATTAAAAGTGAAACAAAATGATATTTTTTTGATAATTTATTGTAATAGCTTTTTGCTGACGCGACATGAGCGTCATCCCGTCGCTATTTATAAAACTTTCATTTTTTTTATCATGGTATGAAGGCGGTGATAACGCTGCAACTTATTCTATCTGTCCACTAGGACTCGAGCTAGTTCCGAACCGTTCGCATTATCTGCTTAGTTCTGCTAGTTCAGAAAATCACGTTGGCAATTTTTCCGCTGATGTTTGTCATTTCACTCCAGATCCAACGGCCGGAAGTTTTGGGTGGGATTCTAAATGAACAAAAATGTCGCAATAAAAGCAGTCACGAAGCCGCTGACTGAAAGAAAACTTACCGATAGCAACACATTCTCGCTCCCAAATAACTATTTAATATATTATTTCGTTTTTCTCGCGAAAACAGTTATTAATTTTGTGAGGCACGATCACCGGGCTTGAGGGCACACAAAAATAAAATGTCTGAATCGAATTCGGTTTCGTTAAGTCCTTGGAGTGAAATCAGGCGCGCAATATGCAGTGAAAATGATAAATTGCCAAAAAGATTGGGAATGCTTAAAATATATCACTGCAGTGTATATCATTTATTCGCAACAATGAATAAAGTTGTGTAAATATAAATAAATAATATTTATTATACTAACTAGAGTTTTCCATTTTCTCCGTGTACATTTATTGACTATCACATAATACAATTTATTTGAAGGAACAATTTACACATATTTACAAGTATTTTACATTTAACATTTAAGCACAACTGTTTGTCTTGAAGATTTGTTGGACACTAAAAATGGTACAATCTTAACATTACATATTCTCCCTCCAGGTCTAATGGTGATCAACGACGATGACGTCATATGTTGCTCTCATCCAAATATAGCTCTCTCAGTGGGGTCTGTGGAGTCTTGAGATGTGGGTAGGGTTCTTAGCCATGCAAGTTTAGTTATTGCCGTTCGATCCAGGGATGTAGTTCAGAGTGGATGTGTAAGTCCAGTACCAAACAGTTTGAAATGATACTTATAAAGAAATTAAAAAATCCAAAAAAAAGCCTACTGAAAATTAAAAATAAAAAAAAAATTTCGAGAATTTTGAAATTAAATGCCTTTTTCCACACAAAATTAAATTATTAAACTTCTGCTGTTATGAATGAAACATTTTTTTAAATTCACTTAACACTTCAGCCATCGCGAACACTTTTGAAAAAAAAAAAACTCGCTTTTCGTCCTCAACAGCAGTGTGGTGGTTTTGACGGTGGTGAACCGCGCGACGACTGGAAGTTTAAAGTGTATAGTTATAGATATAATATCATGTTTGTATCTATGGAATGAAATAGTATGTTAATTGCATACCTTTTCTACGAGTACTGTAAATGTTTTATGGGAATCTTTTGTAAACTTGAATCATCGATATTATAAACAAGATCACGAATGGTTCCAATTGCACTTAATTTTTAAGTAAATATTGATTTTCTGAAAGGGTAATAATCGATCAAATTTGAGCGCAATTTCCCGCTTTATTAAAGTAAAAGCTATGGTTTTAATGATTGATAACAAATCGACTCTCTTATTTATAAGTCATGGAACATTTTGGTTTTCTTTTTTCTACGGAATGGCTGAGTGATAATTTTGAGTTGGGGAATTTTATTGTATAAGATCAGTTCAGTGGTACAAAGCACACATTTTTTTTTTCAAATATAAAAAAGAACTTTTCTTTTGTGTTTATTAATTTAGTTTACTCCCAACTGTTTTCATCAGTTCGAAATTCACGCGCAATATTAGTGCTGCCAATAATAGTTCAAATTATCTTCAAGCGTTTTCGCGCGTCGAAGCACCACACGAACTGCTTTCACGCTTGATCACACTTTCCATCCCTCTTCGCATCGCTTCAGTATGCCAGGTAAGCGCGATTTTCATACAACATGCATGGAGAGACCTTCAACGCGTACGCTCCTCTTTCACATCCTCGCTTTCTGTCTGTACTAAGTAATATAGTTTGAGATTTTATCAAACATGCCTTGTCGATTTTTTATATACCGCATTGACAAGTGATCCACAAGGAGCAAGTTTGTTTTACGTAAGCCATAGTGTTGCACAAAATATCTAGATACAGTGAAACCTCCATGAGTCGATATTGAAGGGACCATCGACTCATGGAAATATCGAGTCATGGAACAGCAATTCTTTGGATAGCTGCTTCTAGGGACCATCATAGTAACCATGAAATTATGTTTTTAGTATGGTTCCATGAGTCGATATCGAGTCATGGAACATCGACTCATGGAGGTATCACTGTATTTCACAAAATTTTATTGAACTGGTGCTTGATATTGAATCGTAATCAAGAACTCTAGGAAGATTTCCTGTTTTTTGAGGTGTTTTACAAACAGTTACTTAAGGTTTATCCGATCGAATTGCCCGGAACCCATAATGGCGTTGTTTTGGTTTTGTTTCACATTGGGCTGGATAGATTATTTTAGATAGGTGATGTTGGGACGGAGAATATTGCTTTTACATTGAATTTCAATTTTCGATGGAAAATCCATCTGAATATTTTTTTTCGAATTTAGATGTCAGTATTATCATTCTGTATTCCTGTTTATTTGCTGTCAAATCATCTAACAGTGAACAATCTGCTCTTCAAATCATCAAAATGGAGTCACACAAAACCAAGAGTACTCTGAAAATTATACAAGAGTGAATGTTCAAACTGATGAAAGTTTAAATCAAAGCCTGAGCTTACATGATCAACTGATCATATTCTTCGACATCTTTTTATCTCGATTTATGAGGAAAATGTATACAGGAAACAAGACAAATAGAAATAAGGAATATATGATTGACGAATTATAATTATTCATGATTGTAATAAAATTGTTGAAAAATCTAGATATTTAAAAGAGAGATTAGTGCTGAACAAGCAAAATATTATTCACCCCTGTTCTTGTTTATATTCAAATGCCATTTCGATCGAACAGTTTTTCATTTTCGCCAACAATACCAAGGAATTTTTCCACCACATTTAATGATAAAAGATGTTCTGAAGTAGTTATCAACTGGAGAAAGCAATAAAATAATATAGAAAACAAAAATACTGATTACTGTGATGCATCAAAACCCGGACACCTAAGATGATACACATATTCAAATGCTTGCATATGATTGGTTATTCGTTATTTTATTATGTATTACTTTGAGATGATAGCTTTTAGGTTAGAACTTGATTATTTTCACCAAATTTACAAAGAATTTAAAAAAATTGAGTTAATTCTGCATCATGCCGTGTCCATAAATCCGGACACATGAATCAAAATTCGGACATCGGTGCATCAAATTCCGGACATTCAAAAAATCGCAGTTGTTCTTTAAAAAAATAAAAACCTTTAAATATACCTTGATATCACGATACAAAGATTCATGGATTTGTAAAAATAATGTTGTTCCTCTGTTGGATTATACAGAAACATCATAAAACGTAGGTTTTGAAGTCTTCAAAAGATAATTGTGATATGTGTATCATTCCCCCAATAATTACACATAATTTACAAACATTTTCAGTTAATACTATTTAAAATCACAACGGTACAACATTCAACGAGTTTTCCAGGTTTTCGAACAATTATGATGTTGTATTTCTTTTTGAACTTTGAAAAATTGTATGCTAACACACTGTGTCAGGATTCGAAACCACACATATAAGTATTCGGACAATCTTTTTCTAGCACAGAATTACATGCATTTCATTAATTTCTTCGAAATTATTGACTTTACCAAGAACAAAATACAAACAAATCACTACAAAACATGAATCACATATGATAAGCATGTAAAAAACATGTGATGAATCGCCGAAACGCGATGGCGCATTGAGTAGAATTTCTTTAGTTATCGTTAATTTTGAAAGCAAACGTGTCCTAGCGGAACCGACTTTTGTTTTTGTCTTTATTAATGTTTTACAAGGCTAACTTGATGTCAATTCATGTTACAATGGTCAACAATAGTTAACATTAATAGTAGGAATAATATTCTCACACTAGGAAGGATATTTAACATTGAAATGATTGAATTTCACCAGAGTGTCCGGATATTGGTCCTGTCCGGATTTTGATTCATCACGGTAACAGTTTATCAATAAATCAGTTGTAATTATGATAAGTTACAAAAGTTAATTAATTTAATTATAAAATTCCCTATTTATGGATTTAATTTACTAGCAGCAAACGTTCTGATCCGTGCTCCATTTGCGCCAAAAACGAGCGCAGTCATATCATATTCCTCTAGCGTTCACTAGCGTTCTTGCGCGTCGAAGCAGCAAATAATATTATGGATCCGACAGAAATGAGGACAAACATTTTTTTTAAATATATTTCTTCTCAATCTCCAAGTGTCGCGACTAAAATTTGAATAGTGCGTTGTGTTCATAAACATCATAGAATGCAGCGCCACACATGTCATAATGACAGATATGTCGGGAACGAGTCAAACGTCGCGTATCCCACACGCGCGTTCCGATTTGGTGGGCGCGCGACAATATCAACAGAACTCTTTCAACCTCTTCACTTCTCCTTTAGGGTCTGTCTCAATTGCGTTGTTAAAATTAGTCCGAACTTAAATTTGACAGTTCGCAAATTAATTTCCCTCCGATTTCGATCTGTCAAAAATAAGTCTGCTCCAGAGTAGACTTATTTTTGACAGATTGAGAATTATTTCGTTTGTTCGCTGTTATGGATACCGTTTTAATTTTTGGTCCCGCTTCGGTGATTACCGATATGGACATCGGTATGTCCTTCCAGATGGCTTTCGGACGGCACAACAAGTGGGATATATTGCTGCTCAGTGAATGGGTAAGTTTTTCTCCCGGTGAGCTGGCTAAACAGTGCATGTATGCCAACGGAAAGTTCTGGTATCCAGAGGACCACCGGTTCCTGTGACAGTGTGCTATAGTAACAAAAGGCTCCTCTTCGCATACCACAGATCGGTATCAAGGAACTTCAATGCTTCCGTGCATGGTGTGGTAAGTTCGTTCCGTTCGTTCAATCCGGATGGTCACAAAAATGTGTTGTCCAAAACGAACCGTTGCAGGGCTGGTAGCGAGGCAATTTTTAGTGAATTGGTCACTATAGTTTCGACCTGTTAACTAAAAAGTAATTATTTGCAAATAAAAGTCACTAAAGCCACTTTTCCAGAAAAATAGTCACTTTAATCACTATTGTAGTGAATTAATGATAAAGAAAGTACAAACTGGTCTAGCTCCTCAAACTCAAACAGCAAACCAATAATGTTTCACAGATTTTTAAAGACATCAACTTTGTTAAACTGGAAATTAAAAGGTAAAAATCTTTGGCTCTTCCTGGAAAAAATCAGGTAAATATTCCTCTGATATTCCTGTCCAAAATTAAATGTATTGTCGGGCTTTTTGAGGAATTTTTGGAGGCAATCGGGACAAATTTGAAAACCACTTTCTGGTCGAGATTTTTTTAACGAGAACCGGGACGAACGTTTGAATGTTGTTATATCTATTACATAAATTCTGCTACAAAGTTCACAATAGATTCCTTTTTTTAATTTTGCAAGGAATTTCGCCATAATATTCTAAAATGTATCCACGAACATTAAAAGATATCCGTCTACAATCACCATTGAAAGTTTACCCTCCAATTGGTATTGGAGGTGTTAACACCTCCATAAATATATTCAAAAATGCCCTAAGTAATTAGTTATTTAAAAAAATCATAAACAAACTTTTCCCCGGAAAATTTGTCAGAAACAAGAAATTCGCCAAAACAGGTTATCTGATTTCTGATTAGAAACAATTTTTGACTCTCAATTCTTATTCCAGTCAAATAATTTAAAGAAATGTAAAATTTGAGATTATTCATGGAAATGTGCGATTATGGAGATCACGGATTCAAAGGGGCTGTCGGGATTTTAGACGCTTTTCTAATTTCAGTCCGAAAAGTGTTTCATGAGGAACTAACAATGCAGTGCCTTATATTGACTTCGCAGCACCAATCTGGAGTTCGCCGGTTGGACTTCCGAAGCGAAGTTTTGAACGAACTAACTGTCATTGCTCTGCCGGCTCGGCTTTTATCTCGACTGTTTTAGAAAACTGTCCAACATCACGTCGACGGAAGAAGTTTCACCACAACGGAGGATTTGTCAGTTCGAGCGCGCCAAAATCCTTCCGATTGAAAATGTGTTGGCGGTGCTTAAGGTGCAACTGTTTGCTATCCATAAATGATGATCGATTTTGTAGTTTTGGGGATGTGATATCGGTTCTACCGGACATAGATGAACTGAAAGTGTATCAACATGCCTGTTGTTAGCAAGCATATGATCCGGATAGATCACCGAATGATCGATATGATATACACCAGAAATATTTTCTTTTCAACGATAGTTTGAACATAGATTGTTCATGGATGCCACGATGAGTCTATCGTGTGTTACCTTAAGTTCGTTGATAAAGAAGAGGAAAATGAGCGAAGTTCTTTTTCTGAATTTTATCGGGATGCACAATACTAACAGGTATTTCGCTGTGTAGGACTGAAACTCAAGCTAGAATCACAGACAAACAGACGTAACACTTAGAACAAATCTCAATCCAAATCATAGTCACGAGGACATGTACGCCCAATGCTAAAATTTGTGTATTTGGCCGATGGGCCAACAGATGGCGGTAGTGTGTAAACGTCAAACGCGAACAAAAACGATGCGAGCGCTGCGGGTGGCGGATTGGCCGCCTACCATATTTTTGAATCGACCGTTAAAAAGGTGGTCGATGGACAATGATGAGAGTGTGACGTCTGTTTGTCTGTGCTAGAATCGTTGATGTGTTGGGGGAGGGGATAATATTTGGCAATCCTAAATTTTGTACTCATCCTGACTATGCTATATATTTAAGCGAAGTATGCACTTCAACAGAAAAGTAATCGCCTATCTCGATTTGTGGGAAATTTCTTGCAAGAAATGCTCAAGAAATGCATTTTTCTTTGATCGCAGTACGCACTTGAAAAGAAATGTCAATTCAAATGGAGCTCGCTGTACAAAATTTTTTTGACCATTTCTTGGGCAGTAATATTTACTTTTCTTGAGCGGAACAGCATAAGCTAAGTATGCTGTTCCGCTCAAGAAAAGTAAAGAAATTCCTTGACTGAAAGGGTCAAGAAATTTCCTACAGAGAGCACCCTTTGAAGTGACATTTCTTCTCAACTGCGTACTACGATCAGAAAAAAGTGATTTTCTTGACCATTTCTTGGGAGAAATTTTCCACGCATCGAGATAGGCGATTCCTTTTCTTGTCAGTAGCAAACCGGTCTATACTTAGCTTTAAGCATGGCGCGAAAAATTCTCGCGCCGACGATCTTGGAAAACGCTGTGCGACCATGCCTTGAACAATGAAAAATAATCACGCAGCAGACACCAAAACGATTAGAAGTAGTTGCGACGATCTGCAAGCATTTTAAGAAGTTTTCAAGATCGCTAATAACTGAGGAAGTGCTCATTAAACACTAAGCTGAGAAGCAGGTTCTTTCTCAGTGAGGACGTAATGCCAAGAAGACGAAGAAGAAGGGTCAGCAGCTGCAAACTTGTAGAGTAGAACATGAAAAGAAGAAAATTCAAGAATTAGAAATTCATCTTTAAATAATATTTTGATGATATTTTGTGTTAACTTGCCTGCACTAGCGTTGAAATTTTCTGAATCGGCGACGTTGTCGAATTGGACCAGACGAAAATTAAATTTGACAGTTCATTGATTGATTGGACGGGAAATAATTTCCGAACTGTCAAATTTAAGTTCGGACTAATTTTAATAACGCAATTGAGACAGACCCTTAGTATATCAGGTAAGCGCGTTTTCCATATAGTTTGCATTGAGAGAGCTTTGACTCTTTTCTCTTCTCTCCTTTTATCCCTTCTCTACTCCTGCAATATGTCATCGCCCTAGTCTCAACATGAAATCCGAAAAGCGTTCCGACGAATTCTGGAAAAGTCGACAAGCGTTGTATACACGGAGAACTTTGGAAATGCTAATTAGAATAACAATTATTACATTTCTCACTTTTTTGGATATTAAGCATGTCAAAGCTTATTATTTTATACTTTACCATGCATTTTCGAAAAATATAAATTACAATGTTTTTTTAGCTACCTTGTGTTATACCTTGGACTTGGTGATATTTTTAAAAGTTTCTGTTGCAGGATAACACACGTGTTTAGAAAAAAAAAAAGTTTTTGCTAGTTTCTTGTGATTTTTCATAATGAAAACTGGTAGAACTTTCAGCTTCCGTGTTACTATTAAAGTTAACTGGGAAAACTTTGTCGTCTGTAAGAAGGAGTCAAGGAAGGAGTGAAAAAGACTATAAATTTCAGCTATTTGAAAGTAAGTCTCCACTTCAATCACCATGATGCCGAAGAATTGAAATTATAGCTATCTTTTTCATCAAATTCCTTAATAGACCTAAGATTTCACCTGATGTGGACCGATACCAGTCAGCGATTCCAAAGGAAGGTTCCTCACAAGCGGAAAAATGTGAAATTATGGAGACCTGTTGGTTGTAGCCACTGGGAACGGCACCACAATCGAACAATCTAACAAGGTCATCATCGTCGCGTGTGGAACTTCATATTAGAACGCCGCGTTACAGGGAATGTGTAAAGTTGGATGTTCAGCAGAATATTTATAGAAATAAATGTCTTTTCATCTATTTGTTTCATTAACTTAATTTCGATCCTTCCTTTGTTCTGGGTTGAGTCTGATAAGTAAACAAAACCGTAACGGGATCATAATCATTTAAGCGTCATTAAGCATTTTGCATCTTAAACGCCGATTATACTTATGAAAGTATAAAGCGATTATATGCATTCCAAGGGGTGAATAGACCGAATATGGTTTTAGTATAACTTTTAAGC
Organism: Aedes aegypti; assembly: GCF_002204515.2. NCBI lineage: Eukaryota > Metazoa > Arthropoda > Insecta > Diptera > Culicidae > Aedes > Aedes aegypti. The sequence continues at coordinate 101,948,970 of NC_035108.1, read as the reverse complement.
ATTTTAGTGTGAAATTATTTATCCGTGTAGTGAAGCGCAGCGTTCTGTTCAATATTGTGGAACACCTTTTTCCACATTTGGCCCGCTATCCAACACTGAAATCGTCCAACACTGAAATCGTGCTCTGATCATGGTAGACCTAATGGCAAGTTGAGCTCGTTTTCGAAACCCCTCGACTTTGAAAACGTCACAGCAATCAAGTCCGATCAGTGTCAAAAAGTGAAAACAAAGCGCGATCGAGGGAGGAAAACGCTCACGAGAAGAAGACAAACACAAACATCGCATCGCAAAAAAATAAAAATAAAGGCTCGTCGTCGTTGTTTTTCGTATCGTCGCAAAAAGGAAGTGTTCTCGCTCGAAAGTTATTGGCCAAATCAGAGCCATTAAATTTGTGATTAAATCTTGGAAAACTGCATTCGAACGGGTCAAGACAAACCGTTCGTGATACGGTGCGGAACGTTAAGAGCAGGAAGTGAAATTCATCGGAATAAAAACCAAAAGTTTACTTTTTCCCCGTCTTCGAAGCTGTCGTCGTCGAGAAAGAAACCATTTTGAGCCCAGGCCAGAGGAAAGAACGTTAATTTCATCAGCTGTTTTTCGGCTAGCCAAAAAGCTTATCAATCGTTTCGTTTCGATTGTGCTAAAAAGGGACAACTTCGCCACCGCTGCGACAAACGGAGTGGAATCCGGAGGAGGAACGCACAAAAGCAGGTACAAGGGGCAATTCTCTTTATAGGGATTTGTGGCTGATGCGTTTTTATGCGCAATCAAAATGAAAACAATCGTTACTGCCTCTATCTATCAGTGTTCTCTTTCAATGTTAGCAGCAAGCAGCAAGAGATTGCTACCTTGAAACTGCTGCTCGAAGCTCTTGACAAGGAACAGGAAAAGCAAGAGAAGTATTATCGCCTCATATTCTTTGTGGAGCAGTTCCAAAATCCTACAGGGAAGAGTGTCCGACTTGGTCTCTATTTTCGTCCTGTTCACTAAAAAGACTATTGTGGGCCTCGTGGCCGAGCGCTTAGTGCCGTCAGGCAGTTAAGCGTGTCGTGTCATGGGGTGTGGGTTCGATTCCCGCTGCAGCCATTGAAACTTTTCGCAGGAATGTTCTTCGGCTGTGCCACTGGAGCATCTTTTTTTTTTTTTAATTTCTTTATTAGTATCATTCCAAACATTACATTCATTATTTCTTATATCTAGGTGTTCTGTGTTATTAGACAACACTATCATCCTAATTTGGTAAAACAAATTTAAGATTTAATTAACATTTTGTTAACAACATATTACATTTCATTTGCCGTAGCAGTTTAGATTTTTTACAGGTGAGTTGATTTCACCTGCTTATAAGAGAAAAAAAAACGTTTTTAATATACTTAACCTAACTTAACCTAAACATATAACGCATTAATCGTGGCAATAGAAGATTGTAACGATTTTTGCCTGAAATTATTGATTATTTTATTTGACATTTGTTCCAATGTTTCAACATTGGATATTCTATGTAACTCATTGGTACTATACCAGGGAGGAAGCCTCAGAATCATTTTCAAAATTTTATTTTGAATTCTCTGCAGAGCTTTTTTCCTGGTATTACAACAGCTAGTCCATATTGGTACAGCATACAACATGGCTGGCATGAAAATTTGTTTGAATATCAAAAGCTTGTTCTTAAGACAAAGTTTTGATTTTCTATTAATAAGGGGATAGAGACATTTTACATGTTTGTTACATTTGGCTTGAATGCCCTCAATGTGATTTTTGAAAGTTAAATTCTTATCTAGCATGAGCCCTAGATACTTAACTTCATCTGACCAATTTATTGGAACCCCTCTCATCGAGACAACATGTCTACTTGAAGGTTTCAAATAAAGAGCTTTTGGTTTATGTGGGAATATTATTAGATGAGTTTTGGATGCATTAGGAGAAATCTTCCATTTTTGCAAGTATGAAGAAAAAATATCCAAACTTTTTTGCAATCGACTACAGATGACACGCAGGCTTCGTCCTTTGGCGGAGAGGCCTGTGTCATCCGCAAACAAAGATTTTTGACATCCCTGAGGTAACTCAGGTAAGTCAGATGTGAAAATATTGTATAATATTGGTCCCAAAATGCTGCCTTGAGAAACACCAGCTCTTACAGGAAGTCTTTCAGATCTGGAGTTCTGATAACTAACCTGAAGTGTACGATTTAACAGATAACTTTGAATTATTCTAACAATGTATGTTGGAAAATTAAAGTTTTTTTAATTTTACAATCAAACCTTCATGCCAAACACTGTCGAATGCTTTTTCTATGTCTAGAAGAGCAAGACCAGTATAATAGCCTTCAGATTTGTTGGAACGGATCAAATTTGTTACACGTAAAAGTTGATGAGTGGTCGAATGTCCATGGCGGAATCCGAACTGTTCATTGGCAAAAATTGAATTTTCGTTGATGTGGGCCATCATTCTGTTCAAAATAACCTTTTCAAAAAGTTTACTGATGTAGGAAAGCAAACTGATTGGACGATAGCTAGAAGCTTCTGCAGGATTTTTGTCTGGTTTTAAAATTGGAACAACCTTAGCATTTTTACATTTGTCAGGAAAATATGCTAATTGAAAACACTTGCTAAATATATCATCTAAAAATGATAAGCTACTTTCTGGAAGTTTCTTGATGAGGATGTAGAAAATTCCATCATCGCCAGGAGCTTTCATGTTTTTGAATTTTTTAATAATAGTTCTCACTTCTTCCAAATCAGTCTCCCAGTTATTTTCGAAAACGTTATCTTGATTGAGAATATTTTCGAACTCCTGAGTAACTTCATTTTCAATTGGACTAGTAAGTCCTAAATTAAAATTGTGCGCACTTTCAAACTGCATAGCAAGTTTTTGAGCTTTTTCGCAATTAGTTAGTAATAATTTGTTTTCCTCTTTCAATGCCGGTATTGACTTCTGAGGTTTTTTCAAGATTTTAGATAATTTCCAAAAGGGCTTAGAGCCAGGGTCCAATTGAGAAATTTTATTTTCAAAATTTTTGTTTCTTAATTGAGCAAAACGTTTATTGATTTCTTTCTGTAAATCCTGCCATATAATTTTCATAGCAGGATCGCGAGTGCGTTGAAATTGCCTTCTCCTCACGTTTTTAAGACGGATCAAGAGTTTAAGATCATCGTCTATAATCACGGATTCAAATTTTACTTCACATTTTGGAATTGCAATGCTTCTGGCTTCAACAATGGAATTTGTTAAAGTTTCAAGAGCATTGTCAATATCAAGTTTAGTTTCTAAAGAAATGTTAACATCAAGATTAGAGTCAACATACGTTTTATATATATTCCAGTCGGCTCGTAAATAATTGAAAGTGGAGCTGATAGGATTGAGAATCGCTTCTTGGGATATTTGAAATGTAACAGGGACATGATCAGAATCAAAATCAGCATGAGTAATCAGTTGGCTACAAAGATGACTAGAGTCGGTTAAGACCAAATCAATCGTAGATGGATTTCTAGAAGAGGAAAAACATGTGGAGCTATCAGGGTATTGAATTGAGAAATATCCTGAAGAGCACTCATCAAATAAAATTCTGCCGTTGGAATTACTTTGAGAATTATTCCATGACCGATGTTTGGCATTAAAGTCACCAATGACAAAAAAATTTGACTTATTGCGAGTCAATTTACGCAAATCAGTTTGGAGCAAATTAACTTGCTGCCCAGAGCATTGAAAAGGCAAGTAGGCAGCTATGAAAGTATATTTACCAAACTGTGTTTCAACAGAAACACCTAAAGTTTCAAAAACTTTAGTTTCAAATGATGAAAACAGTTGATGTTTTATACGCCTATGAATGATGATTGCAACTCCCCCATATGCCCCATCAAGTCGATCATTACGATAAACAAAAAAGTTAGGATCTCTTTTGAGTTTAGATCCAGGTTTTAAATACGTTTCGGTAATAACTGCTATATGCACGTTATTAACCGTAAGAAAATTAAACAGCTCGTCCTCTTTACCATTCAGAGAACGAGCATTCCAATTTAAAATATTTAAATTATTATTTGGATCCATTAGAAAAACGTAATCCAATAACAATTTGATTTGTAAATTTTACACCTACTTGGACTGCTTCAGTCATAGTGGTGGCTTTGAACATTGCATCAATCATTAGATTCAATTATTCAGTTAGAAAATTAAAATCAGAGGCAGACATGTCATGTGATTTCCCATTGGAATTTCCGGTAGACGAAGAAGCGGAATTACCTGCGGCGGTAGGGTTTTATCCATTTGATTTGAAACAAGCAGAATGGGTATCCATGGATCGAACAGGGAAGGATTTCGATTTTCCTGCTACGATATCGGCAAAGGATTTAACGTGGGTAGATACATTCGAAATTGAAAGATTCGAACGGCTACCCGACGGATTAAAATTAGTTTGTGAATGAGCATGATTATGATCTTCCTGATGGGTATGATTCATGATCAAGCGATCGTTAACTGAAAAATGAGCATTGTTCGATACTCTACCAGGCAAATTCCGGAAACGACCGTTATCGTAACGGATATTATCTTTCATCTGCCTGGCACGAGCCTCAATGACCTTTTTGCGTGAAGGACAATTCCAAAAATTGGACTTATGGTTAGCCCCGCAATTACAACATATGAATTTGGTGGTATCTTCCTTCACTGGACAGACGTCTTTGGCGTGAGAAGAACCTCCGCAAATCATGCATTTAGCATCCATGCGACAATTTTTTGTACCATGACCCCACTTTTGGCACCGACGGCACTGAGTGGGGTTCTGGTAATTTCCTCCAGGTTTCTGGAAATGTTCCCATGTCACACGGACATCGAACATAAGTTTTGCTTTTTCTAAAGCTTTAATATTATTTAGTTCTTTTTTGTTAAAGTGAACTTAATAAAATTCTTGAGAAAGCCCTTTCCGAACAATGCCAGATTGGGTTCTCTTTTTCATAATGATTACTTGGACTGGGGAAAATCCAAGTATATCATTTATTCCATTTTTGATCTCTTCAGGTGATTTATAGTCACTTGAGAGACCTTTCAAGACAACTTTGAACAAACGTTCAGTTTTGTCGTCATAAGTAAAAAATTTGTGCTTCTTCTCTTCAAGATGTCTGAGAAGAAGTTCACGATCTTTAATAGTTTCCGGCAAAACGCGACAGTCTCCTTTCTTTGCGATTTGGAAGGAAACCTTGATTCCCCTAATGGAGTTCAAGATCTCCTGCCTAAATCCCCCAAATTCGGAACAACTGACCACGATAGGCGGCACTCTTTGCTTCCTCACTTGAATCAAAGAGCCTGGGCTAGAGGCTGCTTCGATTTGGTGTTCGGAAAATTTGTCTAGAGCATCGAACTGATTGCTCATTTCGATACAATTATTCATTTCACCCTTGGAAGAAAGTTCGCATTCCGGGGAAACGTCCTTTCTTCCATTCTTGCCACGTGTAGTGACAGTTTTAAAACCCACTTTTTTGGAAGGAAGTAGTGAATTCAGAGATTCACCCTTCCTTTTGTTTGTTGTTGATACCATGTTTAGTTAATAAACGAAAGAAGACGTGACCTTCGAGAGGTTTTTTCCCAAGACGGTGTCCAAGAAGGATTACCACCGCTAGCTTTCGCCAACGGGTCCAACGAAAAATCGAAGGCACGGGTCCAAACAAGGTTCGTAAAGGGATCAATAGTAGAAAAAATAGTACTGAAAAAGTCCTGAACATGTTCTACGAGAATATTCTGATTGAAATCTTAAAGAAATATTGAATGACAATTTTGTAGGAAATCATGATTGAATTCTAAAAGATGTTCCAAACGAGAATTTTGGTAGAAGTATCAACTTCCGCAAACTTTGTGTGACGAAGCACTTTTTGCACTCTCAATTCCTGAAAAAAAATCTTTAAAGTAATATCTGAAGGAAACTTTGGGCAAATACCTGAATCAATTCTTGGAAAAAAATAATGAAAAAAATACATACAGAAATGCGAGCAGTAATTCAGTAATTCTTGTCACATTCGTGGCCGTGCGGTTAGCGGCGTCAGGTCAGTCGCTTAGGCGTATTGTGCCATGGGGTGTGGGTTCGATTCCCACTCCAGTCGGTGGAATCTTTTCGTCAAACGAAAAATTCATCACTGGGCTACTAGGTGTTCCATGTTTTCCGTTGCCTAATGTTAGTGATTGTTCAGTCTGTGCAGCCTTTGGCTGAAGACGGTGTAAATTGTCTTTATAATAGGACTAGAACGAGCCACTTTTTTCAACCTGATCATTATTCTTTTCCACTTTCGATTTGCAGCGTTTTGTGGGGCAATGAGAGTGCAAGTCAGTCCAAAGCCGGGAACAGGGATAGGTAATGGTTGTAATAGTCTGTGCGGACCACATGTACACCATCGGAAAAGAATTGAGGAAGACTTGACACAATAATGCCATACGTACAGTTGTGTTCAGAATAATAGTAGGGAAAGCCGATTTTCGTACAAAATGTTCAACTTTGGCATGCTGCAACTTAGTTTCCCTGTGAGCAATCGGCATGAATTTTTGGCAGGTATTTTGAGTGTTTTTTTTATTTTCTTTTTCATCGTTTCAATAATTTCTACTCAAGCTATACATGTATGAACAAGCCAATTGATTACAGAATTATTACAGAATAAAAATTTACAAAAGTAAAACTACTATTGGGTCCTAAAATGTTTAATGAAATCTTGTTTTTATTTATTGACACGAAAGAGCATGTTACTACAACTATTTTAGCAATTTTTCCCGCTCAAATAACGACTACATCATATTTAAACTTTAATTTAAAAATTGGATCCATAAATGAACCTTGACACTTTTGATCATGTTTGACGTTCGCTTAATCGACAAAAACACCACAGGGCTTTTAGTTCTAACACTGGGGTTGTTCCTGTCTGACATTTCGGAAGGGACACGGAAAGCAAAATACACCCAAAATTTGAGTTTAAGCCAAGGAATGTGACAAAATCGAAAAAAAAATGTTGTTTGGTCTTAAACAAAAATATTAAAAAAATGAGTAAACATGTGTTTTTGGCCTAAACTTAAGCGCTTGGCATTAAAATTGGGACAGGCCTTTAGGACCCTATTATTTTGAGTGATTTCACCTGGTGCTCAACTTTTTAAGCGAAGTATGCACTTCAACAGAAAAGTGATCTCCTATCTCGATGCGTGGGAAATTTCTTGCAAGAAATGCTCAAGAAAAGCATTTTTCTTTGATCGCAGTATGCAGTTGAAAAGAAATGTCAATTCAAATGGAGCTCACTGTAGGAAATTTCTTGGGCAGAAATTATTACTTTTCTTGAGCGGAACAGCATACTTAGCTTTAGCCGGTAGTGTGAAAAAATAATATTATGTGATAATGAAATTGAGCATATTTGTAGTTCTCTACCAAAATTTCATGCTGATTGCTCTTTGGAAAACAAAGTTACAGCATGGCAAAGTTGAGCATTTTGTGTAAAAATCGGCTTTCACTACTATTCGTTCTGCAACGAGTTACGTACAACATTTTTTGCAATTTCGTAGAAGACCACTTGAGGGTATCATAAATCATATCGGGCTGCATTCACCATTATAATGAAATTTCTGAAAAATATTGTGTAATGATTCGTTACGCAACTTGAAACAGTTATGTAATGCGTAATATTCATTACACAACTGGTTTCAGTTGTGTAATGACTATTGCCACACTGCATAATTCTGTGCAGGAAAGTAGGCCGTTTCATGACAGACTGGCGTGATAACTAACAGCCTATTACGATGGGAAATTGCAAAAATATAATTCCAAGCCCAGGGAATTAAGTAAAAATTACTACATCGTTAGTAAACCAAACATAAAAGTCTAATTTCAATGACCTGTGAGACACAGAGACCACTCGCATCTCCTAACACTCGTTCAGTTCTATGGATAGCTCATTATTGAGAATTAACAGGAATCAGTCAATTTGGTAACTGCTTACTGCCTAAAATGGCAAAAATATTAATAACTGTATTTTAATTACCTCAACCAAACTGATTTTCATTTCCTCAATTAAAGATCCATTTTTTGACATTATTTTGCATCAACATGACACATTTTCATAATCGCAAAGTTTGCTTCGATTCAACCATAAAAAATATAGTGAAGTCAATAAACGTCAAAAAGGGGTGATTCAAAGTCTTGCTACAAAAGCGTAAAAAGCTGGATATAGGAAAACATGGCTGTTATGCGAATATGGGCAGTATAGGGTATCATTGGTTTCCCAGTCTTGTTAGCGATTTGAGTATTAGTAGAGACTGGTATTAGGCCCTGCCAGTCTCTCCAGCATTACTTGTAGTTATCTGTTGTTAGATCATACGACAATAACTAAACTCATACTGAAAGTGTGATAAATAAAGTGTAAAATATAATAACGCTATTATACAAGCAAAATTTTGTTCAACTTCAAATGCTAATAACTTTTTTGAAAAATGAATGAAATTGGATGCATCTGGAAGCATTCGATGGCAATTTTGGTCTAGTTACAGGAATTTACTTGGTCGTTCTTCAGGAATTTACTTGGTGGTTCTGAAAATGCCTCCGGAAGCCTCAGCTTCAAAAATCTTGAAGTTTGTTACGCAAATTGATATGGTCTATAATACAAACGTGACTGATGATATTTCCTGGTTGGTAGCAAAGCTCAAAGCTTTGAGCCAACCCTTTTTCAGTAGAGAAGCTAGGCAAAATACAGGACGCTTCGATGCTTACTGACTTTAAAATGGCTTGCTAAATTTTCACCACCTAACATAATTTAAATCTTGTCACTTCCTTGCGACGCCTATCCACCTATTCATTTCTATCATTTGAAAAAATCTTCCACAGACTCCCTTTAGCATTGAGTCGCATGACCGATATAGTCATAACAAAATACAGTCGCCTCTCCACATCTCGATATCGGAGGGACCATCGAGATAGGGAGAGATCGAGACAAAGAACATTAACCTTCCTGTTGCATTCGGGTCAATATGACCCGAAACTGACTTTTGAGCACTTGTAACTTTTAAACGGAACCACCTAGCGCTTTGAAACTTTGTGACTTTTCCTATTTTCTGGAAAACTGTGTTTTGGCAAAAAATCAAATTTCTAGCATGTTTCTGAAGGGCGCCACAAAAAAAGTTACACTTAAGGCATTCGGGCCATATTGACCCGGATTTGACATTGCAATTTTGTAGGTGTTTTCCAGCCAAATTTCAATCTTTTTATACTCAAAAGAATCCGTCAGTTCATGAATTTTATGAATTTGAGTGGTAAACTAAGATTGACCGGGTTTAACGGCTTAGAATCGGCGACAAACGGATCAAGGTTTAGCCATTCTTGGAAGACCCCGGAAATGTGGCCAATTTGCTATTCCCGTTGAAACCAGCCATTCGACATATCAAAATTTGCAGAATTTCATACAAAACACATCCGAGGTAATCTGAGCAGCCCTAGGCCATGTTTTGGCTACTCGGTGGCCAAATAATCGGTTCCGAAGGTTCCAGAGGTCCCGGTAAAGTGGCCAATTTGTAATTTCCATAGAATCCTGCCATGCGACATATCAAAATTTGCAGAATTTCATGTAAAAAACATCCGAGGTGATCTGAGCAGCCCTGGGACATGGTTTGGCTACTCGGTGGCCAAATAATCGGTTCCGTGGGTTCCAGAGGTCCCAGTAAAGTGGCCAATTTGAAATTTCCATAGAAGCCTGCCTTGCGACATATCAAAATTTGCAGAATTTCGTGTAAGAAACATCCGAGGTAATCTGAGCAGCCCTGATTCACGCTTTGGCTACTCGGTGGCCAAATAATCGGTTCCGTAGGTTCCAAAGGTCCCAGTAAAGTGGCCAATTTGAAATTTCCATAGAATCCTGCCATGCGACATATCAAAATTTGCAGAATTTCGTGTAAAAAACATCCGAGGTAATCTGAGCAGCCCTGGGTCATGATTTGACTACTCGGTGGCCAAATAATCGGTTCCGTAGGTTCCAGAGGTCCCGGTAAAGTGGCCAATTTGAAATTTCCATAGAAGCCTGCCATGCGACATATCAAAATTGGCAGAATTTCGTTTAAAAAAAAACATCCGAGGTAATCTGAGCAGCCCTGGGCCATGATTTGACAATTTTTTGTCATTGCACAATAAAAATAACAGTGAGCTGAAATGGTGAGTTATATACTTTTTGTTCCTCTTATGACAATACTGCTTTGTTCAAACGAGCTGTTCCAAATCTGAAGAAAACATACTTATATTAACTGTATCACCTACCGGCATACTCAAGTGGGCTTGTAATACAGCGTGTATGCCTGAGTAAAGATGTTGGAACTCTAGTTGAGATACTCATAGAGATTAATGAGTTCGTGAAACGTTGCGAACATACGACTATCTAAAATTAAATAAGCGCGTAAGGTACTCCTAAAAGTAAGCGTGAAGCTCGCATTCTTTTCAAATGACTAAATAAAAAGACATAATAATATTTACAAAAAATATAAATTTTAATACATAGGAGAAGGTATCGGGAGGGGAGTGATTCAAAAATGGAGCATGCCAATAACGAAATCCCACTGTACAAGAATTTGTTCTTCCGATTTTGTGATTTTTTGTGTCGGTATATTCTATTACTCGATAATTCTACATTCAAACCTCAAGGAGTCGATATTGGAAAGAACCATCGACTCATGGAAGTATCGAGTCATGGGACAAAAATGCTTCGGAAAGCTGTTTGAGGGGACCATCATAGCTACCATGAAATTTTGATTCTAGTATGGTTCCATAAGTCGATATCAAGTCATGGAACATCGACTCATGGAGGTTTCACTGTATCTTGAACATCGAGTTTTGGAGAGTCGTTTTTATGCGACAGATCAAAATTTGAAGAATTTCATAAAATAAATTAGCTGAAGTAAACTTAGCAGTCTTGGGTACTTGGTGGCCATATAATAGATTCTGGAGGCTCCAAGGATCCCGGTTATGTGGCCAATTTGCAGGCTAACCATGTTCAATAAAGGTACATGGGATAGGCAAAATGTTTGAGATAGGCAAAATTTCGCCTAGATTCAAATGCTTATAACCTTATGGAAAATTGATTAAATTGGATGCATCTTGAAGAAGTCGACCGCAAATTTGTTCTAGTTTCAGGAACTTGCTTGGCCAATGGCTATGTATATTGGCCACCAGACGCCAGAGATGTTCCCAGCTCCCCAATGACATGTCCAAATGGCATTTTTCATGTATCTTGATATTTTTGTGAGGTGTGAGGTTATACAGATGTTTACTATTTTCCTAGATACTAGAACTAATGGGAAATTGAATGCCGGCGGACGCAATAATATTCGTTGGAAATCTTCCGATATATGACAATTTCCGTGAAACTGGTTACGGAAAATATAGTCAGTGATGTTTGTATTTCCAATCATATAAATATTATCCGAAGCTACCTATATACAAGTGGGCATCGAACTTTGAAATGATGTGTCCAGCAGTATATTTTGAACCATCAGATGCACTGATCATTCTATAGTAGGTTCCAGGTGTCCAGGGGAAGTGGCCGATAAGAAACATATCTGGAACAATATCAATATGGGCATCAAACTTCAAGGTTTTCAAAGCTGATGATTCCTGAACCATTTTCACTACCACCGGCTGCCACGACCATTGTATAGTTGGCTCCAGGTGCCCCGAGGGATGTGGTCAATTCAAAACATGTCCGAAAACTCATCGATATGGGTATGAAACATCAAGATTTTTTAAGTTGATGCTTCTGGAAGTATTTACAAAGCAACTTATTTCTTTAACCATTGTATAGTATGTTCCTGGTGGCCAATTAGGAACTTGTCTGGAATCATTTCAATATGGGTATCAAACTTCAAGATTTTTTTAAGGAGAGCATTTCCAAAATCACAGCCTGCTAGACCACTTTATAGCAGGTTCCAAGAGCCCCAGGGGATGTGGCCATGTTCCGAATTGGAAATTTGTGTAGAAGCTTCTGTAATCTACTATAGAATGGTTATTATGGATTATAGTGGTCACATGGAACCTACTGTTCATGGTAGACGGTGATTCTAAAACTGCTTCCGGTAGCATGAATTTTAAAAATATTCAAGTTTGTTACCCATTTTGATATTATGCCGTGCATGGGTGGAATTGGCCACTTTTATCGGGGTACCTCGAACGTACTATACAGTGGCAATGGCAGCCAGTCGTTCTGGAAGTGTTTTCAGAAGCATCACCTTCTAAAATATTGATACCTAATACTTATATTTGGCCACATTCCTCGGGGCACATGAAACCTACTATATATTGATCATGGCAGTTGGTGGTTCTGAAATACCTTCGGAAGTTTGATGCTCATATTCCTAATTGACCACTTCCCCCAGGGCACCCGGAACCTACTATAGAGTAGTCAGTGCGTCTAAAATATACTGAATATACTGCTGGGAGCATCATCTTGAAGCTTGATGCTTACATGGATAAAGCTCCGGATAATATATACATGATTGGAAATACATGACTGACCATATTTTCCGGAACAAGTTTTACGGAAATGGTGATATTTCGGAAGATTTCCAACGAATCCGTATGCGTCCGCTGGCATTTAACTTTCTATAAGTTATAGTTTCTAGGGAACTTCACACCACACAAAAATAAAAACCGACATGAAAAATGTATTTGGCAATGACCTCAGGGAACCGGGAACACTTCCGGCGCTCGTTGGCCAATATACATGGCCAAGCGAGTTCCAAACTTGCCAAATTCTGTAAATTTTGATATGTCGCATAGCTCGATTGTACATATACCGTTAACTGGCCAATTTACCGGAACCATTGGAACCAGTTCTGTGACTACAGAGTGGCAATTTTGGCTTAAAACAGCTAGGATTACCTGTAGTGTATTTTACAAGAAAATCTGCAAATTTTGATGTGTCGCATGGCTAGATTGTACATAATCCGTAAGCTGGCTAGCTTACCGGGGCCTCTGGAACCGATTCCGTGGCCACAAGGTGGTCATTTTGGCTCAGGATAGCTATTATTGCTTGAAGTTTTCTTTTCATGAAATTCTGCAAATTGTGATATGTCACATGGCTGGGTTGTACATAATTCGAAAATTGGCCACTTCGCTGGGGCCTCTGGAACCGGTTCTGTGGCCACAACGTGGTCAATATGGCTTATGACAGCTAAGATTCCCTTAGATGTTTTTTATTCATAAAATTCTGCAAATTTTGATATGTCGCATGTTTAGGTTCTGCGGAAAGTGTAAATTGACCACATATCCGGATATCTCTGGTGTCTGTCTGGGAGCTCTGAGTCCTGTTCCGTGGCCACCAGACAGATCTAGATGCTCCAAATGATTGATAGTAGCAATAATTTCAGTTCTGATAGGAAGCTTCTACATATGCATCCATTTGTAAACCAATACAGATAAACTTCACGATCCCTATCGTGAAAAGCATGCCCTTACAAAAATGGCCAAACCTTGATCTGTTCGGCGTCGATTCTGAGCGGCCAAACCCGATCAATCCTTGTGTCCGGCCCAGATTCGAAAAATTTATGAACTAACGATTATTTTGAGTATAAAAACATTGAAATTTGGTTGAAAAATGCCTGCGATATTACTGTGCCAAATCCGGGTCAATATGACCCGGAATGCCTTAAGTGTAACTTTTTTTGAATGCAACAGGAAGGTTAATTTAATGAACACTAGATTGAAAATCACTCCGTTACTAGGAAAATAATAAACAAACAAACTTCGTTTCGAGTTTCCAAATTGTTTTGAATCACTTAAATCTGGTCTAGTAACCTTTGATAATGTTCATATCGACATATGGAGAGGAAATTGGGAACAAACAATCAACAGAAACACATCGAGATATGGAGATATCGAGATAAAGAGGATATCGAGATATGGAGAGAGAAGCATGAAGGGACCGAAGAAACCATCGACATAGGGAGAGATATCGAGATGTAGAACATCGAGATGTGGAGAGTCGACTGTAGAATATAAAACAATCACGGTCGACACCTTCTCCTAGATATTTCCTGGGACAAGTTTTACGGAAATGGCCATATCTCGGGAGATATCCAACGAATTTTTAATGCGTCCACCTGCATTCAATCATCAATTGGATCTAGTTTCATGGGGAAATTTTACATCTATAGACCGCCACACCGCACAAAATAACAAGCGACAGAAAAAATGTGATTTGGACATGACCTCGGAAAATTCGGAACATCTCCGGTGTCCGGTGGGCAATATGCATGTAAATTCCTGAAACTAGACCAAATTTGCCATCGAATGCTTCAAGGTGCATCCAATTTCATTCATTTTTCAAAAAGTTATTAGCATTTGAATTTGAACAAAATTTTGCATGTCTCAATCATTTTGCCTATCTCCTGTATAACTTAAACAATTAGACTAGCTTAAAATTAATTATTATTTATACGATAAGTTTTTGCGATTAGAATATAAGCAATTGAGTGATTCCACAATATCAACAATACGTCGTCACTTGATCAATCATTTTCGATTCCATTACCCAAGGGCAGGAATATACAATCAAAATCGATTATAACAATATAAATGCATAATTTCTTTTCGTTTACAGATATCGAGTTTATATATATCACGTTAACGTTGTAAATAGTAGAATAAGGTTACTTAGACGATTCATCTTCACCGAGTTCAACGATAAATCCCCAAAATGAGCCTCTCGTCTCGGTCTGATATCGACGAGGGTGGATTCTTCGTCAATTTCAATCAGGACTGCACGTAAGATTACTCTCGATTTCAATCTTTTCAATCTAAAAAAACCATCGCGTCTTTTTTCAGTTCCCTGGCAGTTGGATCCAAAAATGGTTACAGTCTTTTCGCGCTGAACTCAGTGGAGGACAACCTCGATCAGATCTATTCCAGCTATGGTGAAGAAATTCGTCTGGTCGAACGTCTCTTCTGTAGCTCGCTGGTCGCCGTCGTATCCCTATCCGCTCCCCGAAAGCTGAAAGTGTGCCACTTCAAGAAGGGTACGGAAATTTGCAACTACTCGTACTCGAACACCATTCTGGCCGTGAAGCTGAACCGATCCCGACTGGTCGTATGCTTGGACGAAAGTCTGTACATTCACAACATTCGCGACATGAAAGTGGTCCACACCATCCGAGACACCCCACCAAACAAGACTGGACTGTGCGCCCTGGCATCGAATTCCGACCATTGCTACCTGGCCTACCCGGGAAGTGCCACGGTCGGAGAAGTTCAAATATTCGACGCCGTTAATCTACACGCCAAAACGATGATCTCCGCTCACGATTCGCCTCTGGCTGCGATTGCGTTTAGCCAGGCAGGTACGGAAATTGCCACGGCCAGCGAGAAGGGCACGGTGATCCGGGTGTTCTCCGTGAACGATGGCTCGAAACTGTTCGAATTTCGCCGAGGTGTGAAACGGTGCGTCTCGATAGCATCGCTTGCGTTCAGCACCTGCTCGAAGTATCTGTGTTGCAGTTCCAACACGGAAACGGTTCATATTTTCAAACTGGAAAGGACCACTCCGGAGAGCAATGATGACCAGGGCAACAGGGATCACTGGATGGGATATATAAGCAGGGCGGTGAGCAGTTATTTACCGCTGGCTCTGCCCTCGCAGGTGACGGATGTATTCACGCAGGGCAGGGCGTTTGCCTCGGCCGTGCTTCCAGTGGCGGGTCTCAGACATTCCTGTGTTATTTCCACAATCCAGAAAACGTTAAAGTGAGTATGCGTAGGTTAAGGGAGTCCACCCTTATACATATGTATTAGACCTGTTCATATTTTAAAAAATGTCTGGAAATCTACCGGTCAAGCAGTATTCGGAATTCTCATGTTAAGAACAATGTCTGGTCAAATTTTCAGCTCATTTGATAAAGATTTTAGTATGCTTCAAGTTGAAAATGTGTTTTTGGGGTTATTTCAAGGTTTGGAAAATCATAACTAGCATGTGGAAAATCAAAACCACTTGCTATTACCACTATTTGAAAGCTAATTATATTCTTTCAAAGTTTGTCGAACACGCTAATATGATTAAATTGAGTTTTAACATTGTTTGATCCAAATTTGTTCTCCAAAGTACCCAGAAATTACAGTTTTCTCAATATACATGGTATATAAAACACCCATTGACATTATTTTTTTCAGGCCCTAGTCAACGGGAATCAAACATAATACATTTATGAATTCATTGACCATCAACAGCTTACATGTTGCTTAAGGCAATAAATTACAATAAATGCCCAAAGATCGAACACCGCAGCGCAACCTGATGATAGTTTAATCATGCATGACACATGTACCGAAAACGAATGAATTGAACAAGTTAGCATTGCTTTTTCTTTCCGAGTGATGATTGTTTTGATCGCATTTCACTGATCATTTAGAACGATTTGAAAACAATCATCATCATCGACTGAGAAAAGGCAGTGCTAACGTGTTCATTTTTTGTGTACTTTGAAGCTCACGGTGGTGCTCTTGGCTCACCCACAGTGTATTTACAAATGTGCTTCATAATTAACTATTTTTTACAACTTATCTTCGTAAGATAAATGGTAACTTTGAACGGGATTGACCTTAAGATATACATAGTCATCATGTCTGGAAATTCAAAATCCGAACTGTTCATGCAGGCATGCTTTTCAATGAAAACACTTCCCGAAAAAAGAGATTTTCAAGAACCTTGAGATACAAACCTCAACCAAACTAGGTTAAAACTTGCTCCAATCTTGAAATCGTGTTCGGCAAAAGTTCGTAGAATTGGATAAACTACTATGTAGAGGTATTTCCGATAAATTTCGATGTTTTGTTCGGTAGTTATGATTTTTCAAAGCTTGAAAATAGCCCAAAAACACATAATTGATTTGAAGCACACCTAAATTTACTCTAAATTGAGTGAAATTTTGGCCAGAAGTTCATTTCGTAATGAAAAATCAAAGTATTGGTTGACTGGGGAGTTTCCAGACATTTTTGAAAATACGAATAGGTCTAATATGTATGATATAAAGTCAAACTCAAAAAATGTAAGTCCTAGATATTTTGAATCTACAGGAGAAGGTCGTCCATTAATTACGTAAGGTTTCATGGGGGGAGGGTGGTTTTGAGATTTCTTACGCGTCATAAAAAATATTTTCAATTTTCATATAAAAAATCTTACTATGGGAGGAGGGGGTTGGTCCAAAAACCACCAAAATTGTTTTACGTAATAAATGGACAGCCCCTGTTGGGAAAATTTTACCAATCAATAAAGTTTGTATTTTTTTTTTTCTACAAGGGGGAAATCTGCAAACAGACCCCCTGAGGAGGTAACTCAGGGAGTGCGGGGATGACGCACCCCAACGACGACCCGCTAAAACCAGCCCATGCACTGTACTTGAGCAATTCTTTTTGAACTGCTCATATATGTAACTGCTGGTTTACAGTGCATCGACATTACCCTTGGCCTCAGACCCTTATTTCCCCGGAACCACCTTACGGTATTTCTTCGGGGAGGGGCCACTGCATATAGCACAACACGTGTAGCAGAAGTAGCCTAGGGAAACTGCTTCTCCTAGCCGACTTAAACCCTAGCCTTGGCAGGGCTAATTCTCTGCAGCCGACTTTTGGTCGGCGCTGCAATTCTAGCATAACGTGAGTGACAGCCGTAGTAACTTTATTCTAGCACTCGGCATCCGCCCACATTCTCTCTATTATATTGTCGGGCGACGTGTCCCCTCCGCATGTAATAAGCATGCGATCTCTTACAACAATGAAACGCGAGCAATCGAATACGACATGCTCCGAGGTTTCCTCCACATCAGCACAATTGGGTCACTCAGGAGATTCTGAGTATCTGAACATGGTTTCTTTTATAGCAATCTGACACATTTGGTATTAGCCATTTACCTTTAGTGGAGTTATCCGATTGCTGCTGACAATCTCTGAGCGTTGCCTCTTTACACGCGTTGCGGACTTCTCTTGTACCTCTTAGGTTGAAGCATTGAACATTTTCCTTGATGATGAGCCCGATGGGCGTCATCCCGGCTAGGATGCACACGGCGTCTTTAGATACCGTTGCTATCTTTAAGCGCTTGCGTTTGCTGGCAATTACAGCAGAGCTGTTAGACATCATCGAAAGCGCCGCAATAGCCGTACATGCCTTTTACAGGCATATTCAACGTGGCTAGCGAAGCTGAGCTTGTCATTTGATTATTACCCCAAGATGCCTAAGGGATCGCTTGGACTCTATGGTGCAATCACCTACCGAGATAAGCGCCCGTTGCTCGGACTTGCGGTTGTTGACCACCACCACCTCAGTCTTGTGCCGGGCAAGTCCTAGTTTCCTAGACTTCATCCATTCCTCAACTATGGAGATAGAGTGCGCTGCTATCAACTCTACTTCCTCCATCGATTCACCATAGACCACTAGGGTGATATCGTCGGCGAAGCCAACAATCTTAACAATCGTCGGAAGGGGCAGCCTCAGTACGTCATCGTACATCGCATTCCATAACAGCGGGCCCAGGATTGAACCTTGAGGTACTCCCGCGGTAATTCGAACGCTTTTCTGCCCCTCCTCTGTGTCATACAGTAGAATGCTACCATCAAAATAGCTTTCTTTAAGCTTACACAACTGCACCGGTACCTTGAGGCGGTGAAGTACGTAGGATATCGCTTCCTAGCTTGCGCTGTTGAACGCATTTTTCACATCCAGAGTGACAACCCCGCAGTAACGGATCCCGCTCCCTTTATGCTCGATTGTCACCTCAGCTGTCTGAACGACCGACTGGATAGCGTCCTTTCCTGATCCAAACTGGTTGTTGGACAGGCCGTCCGCACTCTCCGTATACGGTACTAGCCTGTTGAGAATCAACCTCTCCAATAACTTGCCCATCGTATCTAGTAGACAGATAGGTCTATACGTCGACGGGTCACCTGGTGGTTTCCCCGCCTTTGGTAGTAGCACCAATTTCTGTCGCTTCCATACATCCGGGAAAATTCCTTGATCAATGCAGCGTTGCATCGTGGTTTTGAACTGTGGGAAGGCTTTGACCACGGAGATGCCCACCAGGTACACAGTGGTACCGACAAAACTACCAGGGGAATTTAGGTACGCGTCACGGGAAAAACACGGAAGGCACACAAAGTACGTTTGCTCGTCGCGGCGGTCGGTTTATTACAAAACATACATAACATAAAGAACAACATACATGCGAATCACAAGGTCAGCGCAAGGCAATGATGATAAACATCGTCAACATAAACTAGACTGGTCCAAATTACAACATGAACATGTCCGGATCTGCGTTCACTGCCGCTTTTAAAGCAACATTCGGGATATCATCGGGTCCCGGTGCCTTGTTTAACGCGAAAGATTTCACGACTTCTGCCGGCTCTTCGTTCGTCACTCTCCCTCATCTGCCGCATACGGCGCTGAGGGCCTTGGGCTTATGGGATGGTGCGGGAAGAGTACATCGATTATCGATCGCAGCAACTCGGGCGACTTTTCTTGGGATGCTATGGAACCTTTGGTCTTAGCCATTACCTACTACTCTGTAGGCGTCACCCCATGGACTCGAATTGGCACTCTCGCATAGACGCATAGACGGCAAATTTGGTCTAGTTTCAGTCTGAGAGAGACTCGCGAAGAGGAAAAATATCAACGTCATATGCAGCCCAGAT
Organism: Aedes aegypti; assembly: GCF_002204515.2. Classification (NCBI taxonomy): domain Eukaryota; kingdom Metazoa; phylum Arthropoda; class Insecta; order Diptera; family Culicidae; genus Aedes; species Aedes aegypti. Next base: position 101,929,304 of record NC_035108.1, on the reverse strand, counting down.
TCCGCTGTCACGAAACGTCAAATGCAGCCCTCCGTTTTTATGGCTGCAAAAGTGAAAAGTATTGTATTCACAATAAACTGTTATTAAAAACCTCAGTCGATGGAGCAGTTTTTTTTTCCAAAGTTGCTGATAAATCTAAACACAAGATTAGTTTTTTATAATATCTGCTACGTTTGCTGGCATGAAATTTCACTGAAAAGGCTATTTATGGTTCGATGTGATGCAAACGCATGTGAGAGTTTGAACGGCTTGCGCATGATTGGCATAAACACAAAGTGGAATAAGAAAAAATCTCAGCAATCACATAAAAAGAAGACCGTCTTCGCGAGTCTCGTCTCAGGTTTCAGTAACTTGCTTGAACATCAAGGTTGGTAGCGAATCACTTTTTGTCGACTTGGTCACTTTTTTGAAACTTTAAAGCCTCCTTTTTGGAGCCACTAAAGTTACTTTTTTCTACTATTTTGAGCTAAATTTTCGGGAGAAAATTATGAATCGGCCTTTTTTCAATTCAGGCTAAATTTTAAGTTAAGTCATCACCAGAACTATTTCATGTCAGTATCAAATATTGATTTATGGATTTTCAAAAACATTTTTTTTCCTGTCGCTGGTATTTTTGTGTGATCCAAAGTTTTATTGATGTTCATGATTTTACCGGGAACTAAAACTAATTGAAATTCGAATGCCGGTGGACGCACTAATTGGAAAACGTTGGAAAACTTCCGAAATATGGCCATCTGTAAAAATGGTTCCGGAATATAGGGTCAGTCATGTCGACGGTTCTACGAATCTATCAATGGTGTGCGGAGAAAAACAGCGCCTTCTCCCGCCATGTGCGACGACCGTGAAGGAAACTTGCTGACGGATTTGGTGGCCGCCAGGTGGAAAGAGTACTTCGAGTCATTGTTGAACGGAGATAACGGAAGTGGATGTAGTAGCAGAATCCAAATCGATGACGATGGCCAGGCTGTGAAACCTCCAACGCTAGATGAGGTAAAGAAAACTATTAATGGTTTAAAGAACAACAAGGCTGCTGGGAAGGACGAGCTCCAGGGCGAACTTTTCAAACACGGAAGTCAGCAGCTGCAAGAACTCCTTCACCGTAACATTTCGAGGATGTGTGAGGAAGAACAGATGCCTACTAGTTTGTTAGATGGTCTCATATGCCCTTTGTACAAAAAAGGGCATTGCCTGAAATGCGCCAATTACCGAGGGATAACACTACTTAATTTGGCATATAAAATCATGTCTGGAATTCTGTTCAACAGATTGAGACCGCTAAGGTCCTTCATCGGCGAATACCAAGCTGGTTTTCGAGAGGGCCGATCAACGACGGATCAAATGTTTACCCTGCGTCAAATCCTAGATAAATTCCGGGAGTACAACTTGCAGAGTCATCACCTGTTTGTAGTTTTAAAAGCAGCGTACGATTCAGTGAAGAGAAACAAGTTGTGGCTAATTATGTCCGAACATGGCTTTCCGGCGAAGCTGATTAGACTGATTCGTGGACGAGATTTCGTCATCGTACGTAACCTTAGATGGATTGAAACAGGGTGACGCTCTTCCTAACTTGCTGTTCAACATAGAGCTCGAAGGTACTATCAGGAGAGCCGATGTGCAGAGAAGCAGGACCATTATCACACGTTCTCATATGCTTCTTGGCTTTGCGGACGGGAATGGCCGTCGGACAGTGGAAGAGGCGTTCGTGCCTCACCTCAGGACGCAAGATTGCATCGCTGCCAAGCGATTTGAAGTGTAAAAATGCTAACCAACTTGCATCTTGTCACCAGAGAGGATCGATCCACTATTGGTACACTGTTCCTTTAGTTGAGGTAAATTTTTAATTTGTGTTCCTATAGTTGCGGTATCTGTTGTTTTCTTATGGGATCCTCCATTATAGGAACACTTTACCGCAACTATTGGTACAGGTGAGAAAAGTTTAAGCAGTTTTGGAGATATTTCATCCATGTTGAAGCAATTTGAACGATGTTTTCAGCTTTTTCGTGTATCGATAAGCCAATACGTCAATCGGAGGTGTCGGATCTGCAGCTAATTCAATTAAATCAGTTTAACGACACTACCGTAACTATAGGAACACCCGCAACTAATGGATCAATTACCCTAACAAACTTCGGTTACTAAGATCGACATGGATTACTTGATGTTAACACTCCTCCCTATTCCTTGATTCCGATGATCCTTTTCATGGTAGAGACTCCGGATTGTACAAGAGGATTGATAATTGATTACCGCTGAACCACTTTTAATGGACCGATGCACGGGTTCATCATTTGACGTTTTAGCGGTGCCGTGTTATTTATGGGACCATAGCAACCAGTGAATTCGGTACCGCTCAAACGTCAAATTCGTAAACGCGTGCATCGCTCCATGGACCGATGCATGAGTTCACTAATAGACCAATGCACGAGTTCATTATTTGAAGTTTTAGCGATGCCGTGTTGTTTATGTGACCATGGAAACCAGTGAATTCGGCACCGCTCAAACGTCAAACAGTGAACTCGTGCATCGGTCCATATGATGTTTAAGCGGTGCCGAATTCACTGGTTTCCATGGTCACATAAATAACACGGCACCACTAAAACGTCAAATAGTGAACCCATGTACAGGTCCATATCCACATGCTTTGTCCTAGGGTTGTAGCTTCCATTTTTGGCTTTTTGGCGATAGCAGATTGATTATCACAGAAAATCTTCTCCAAAAAATTGCTTCAGCATATTTCTCAACCAAAACGCTTCTAGAATCGTTCGTGATAACGCCATATATTCTGCCTCGCACGATGATAGAGCATGAAACATGAAAACGTATTCCGTAGTTGATCGTAGAGTGTCCATATCTTCTCCCCAATCTGCATCGATGAAGCTAATCAGTTTGGTCTTGCTGAATAGCTGCGTGTATCTGGGCCCCAGAAAATTTCAAAGTTTTTTATTGTGATTTGAAACGTGGATCACCTGTGCTATGGCTACCATGGGAAAGAGAGGGTTAACTACCTAAATCTCATTATTTTAATTGAAAACCGTTTGCAAGACATAATGTAGAAAAAGACAAAATGTATGAGAGAGTTTTGTACAAAAACTGGGTTGAAGTCTGATTTCAATAATGAAATTGTATGTTTTGCTGACAGTTCAATAAATCGTTGTTCAAAGAGCTTCATTTTTCAAACATTGTCGTTTAAGTAAGTTTAACCAGTTGAAAATTCTAAAACAGCAAAAATGACGTGTATTGATTGTCTATTATCGTGATAAGAAAGCTTTGACCAGCTACCGAAGAACGAACTGCTGTAAAAAAAAAAATGAAAACCATCAATAAAACTTTATGCAAAGCTAATTTTTACATCCAAAATCTTATAAGATTTTCGTAGTAGCATTTACATTGCAGATTTTCATAAATATATGAAGTACAAAATCAGATTTTTGCATGGTTTTCACGGTGGTGGCTAGTTGAGGCATACTTTATGACAGTGGTTCTCAACCTTTTCGGTGCTGCGAACCCCTTTGAAGCTTTATAAACGTCTCGTGGACCCTTAAAGGTTTGTTTGTTTGTTTGTTTGTGTATTTATGACGCTTTACACCAGAAGGGTGCATTCGTGTCGGACTTTAAAATTCAATTTAACAATTAACCTTATAATTTTTTGAACAATTCAGTATCTTGTAAAAATTTCAAAAATGTGAGCGGAGGTTCTTTTTTCAATAAAAAGGTGTGTGTGAGTCGCGTGTGGCCGATTCTCTGTCAAGATAGCACACGTTGGTGGGGATTGCTCATCAAACCTTCCGGTCCGCCTCATAGTTACGTACTATTTGGTGCTGGGTGTAGTTCTTGTTTTTCCAGCTGTATTGAAAAGCATGAGCCATAGTCTTTGGCATACAATCGGGTCTTTCTTTAGCAGAAAAGAACCGAAATGTCTATCGACGACCGGTGATTGCTAGCAGATATAGTGGAGAGCTTGTCTTGATACGTTCATCGCTTCAAGCTAGTTGAAAAACTGAATACACTGATTGCCTGTCGATCAGAGCCGAACTAGGCATAGATCGTCTACATACATCTGAATCTACATGTCTCCGATGTATTACATCGTTCCAGGTGGGAGTTATCTGATATGTGAATATGGTACCATAACAGAATTTTTCATCTGGATGAAGTGATAAATCATAATATTCCGCAAACTGTATCACACATCTACATAATGTATTGCGTGAAGTTAAGACACAGCAGAGTATTGGGTACATAGGACCAAGTCCCTGCCGGGTAGCGCGAAACTGATGAGCGATAGACAATAGAATCAACAACACTGCCATAAGGGATAGTAAGCATGTGACTATTGTCGAAACAATGATTAGGAGGCAAATCTACATCCCAAGATCAAATTTTTGTTACAACCCAATGTAGGTTAGGTATTATTAAATTAGGCTGTAGAAAATGATAAATATCTGATCACTTAGGAATGTGTTGCGAGGTAATAAATGCTCGTGATTTGTTTTCTTCGAATACACATGTATAAATTGATAAAATTTAACCCAATGTATAATGAAATTAGGTTCGAAGAAAGGATTAATATTTGATCACTTAAACTTTACGCTGCAAGATATTCTTAATCGTTTTTCTTTTCTTCTGATGTACAGAAATAACTGGTATATTTAGCTAAAATAATGAACAATCATACGCATAGAGCCTACGGGTCATGCAGTTAGGATTGAAATTAAAATAATATTGCGCATTTCTTTCACACCACAGGTTTATCGCAGAAGTTTTTACATGTGCGGAGGCGTTGGTAGAGGTGCGCGATTGCGTCGAGTCGGGTCGGTGTTTTCAGCGGACTCATTTTTCGCAAATCGAAGAATGAGTGCTCTGAGGGCATCAACATGATTCGATGAGGTCCCACACTTTTATTTGCGCTTTTGCACTTGTAAATGTCTTACTAAATAGGAATACTTTGTGTTAGGGAAAGTGCAGGAGAATAAAATATAATTCATTGGAATTTTCTGATAGAGGCAGAGTTCACATGTTACTTAGGTATTTAAAAGCAAATGAGAACCACATTAAATAATAGATAAACACTAATGGTCATATTTTTATATTTTCATTTCATCGCGGTCCTCATTGCTCGAGCGGAGACGACAAAACTCGAGGTGGATAGAATCGACGCAACTACGACACGGAAAAGAAACAGATGAGAAACTATCGATACATTTATTCAACTATAAAAACCACGTTTTAACGTAATGACTTTATTTCTTCTCGTTTCAGCAATCCAACAACTAAACCATCTCTACTATCTTTTCATTTCCTCTTCGTTACATTTATAGTCCCTCTGGCACTGAATCGAATGACGCATTCCGCATTTTATTAGCGATGTCTTTGCTGTACGTTGAGCATGGTGTCGGAGGTGATGTGCTGTGTAGAACATCGGATGTTCTACACGGCACGCTACTTCCGGCATTTTGTTTGGCGTGCGGGATAGGCAGTGCTAGTGATGATATGAAGGCCGCTATTCGGTTTAGTGCCAGAGGGACTATATCTATTTAATGTATCTGAAGCTTGTGGGACCGCTTTAATTCCGGCGCCTGCTTGTGGAAGATCCCGGTGTGCTAAACGGTATAGGACATGTTAACGGGGGAGGCTTGGTAGGTCCTCACCCAGCCCGTGTCTAGATGGGCGGATAATTGTCTGCCAGGGTGTGGATTGAGCAATTACAATTACAAAAAGGTGTGTGTGAGTCGCGTGTGGCCGATTCTCTGTCAAGATAGCACACGTTGATCGGCTGCGCTACCGTGATCTCTCCAGCGAACTGTGTCAGGCTTCACTTCTCTCAACTTCGCATCTCGGGATTCGTACCACTGTCTATCCCATTGCTGACGTATTGATTTTCTGATGGCTCTCAGTGCATCCTCGCCTGCAAGTGCTATATCGATGGCCGGTTTCCTTCTAGCCTCGTTGGCTAGTCGGTCAGCCTCGGTCAGACCGGTTTTATTCTCGCGACACTCGATTTCCTGGATCCAAGGGTGCTTGGATTTACCTGCTTCCAAGGCCTGCAGGCAACTTGCCGAATCCGTTAGAATTACTATCGCGACGTACATTTGCAATCGACATTGCCATTTATATGGCGTAGGTCTCCGCCGAGAACACGCTACACTCACTTGGAAGGCTGTACGTACCTGTTAGACCGCACCGCACTATGGTCCAGGAATCAGTTTTACGCGGAAAGATGCATTTTGAGCTTTAGAATGAAATATTAGATAAAAACGGTCTTCTACAAAGTTGTTTGTGTTAGTAAGCTCCTTTGTTTGGTGTTATTAAAAATTAGAGTGGACCACATTTTCATAGAAATTGTGTAACTAACTTTCTTATTTGTAGAAATTATACTATACATGCTTCCGCAAAGTTGTAGACCATTCAATTTTAAGCAACTTTGCCAAAAAAAGTTTTTTTGTATCTCTTAAATTGATCGATTTAGAGCTTTTTTCCTATGGTGACATAGGGTGGTCCGAAACGACACTTATTCTCAATGGCTTCACGGACCCCCTGAGAGCTCGTCACGGACCCATAGGGGTCCACGGACCACCGTTTGAGAAACCCTGCTTTATGAGGTCCAACGATTTTCGGGATCAACATTATTTTTTAAAGCTGAAGTGAGAGGTGGTCCACATTGCCCCGTATGACCATACTGCCCCGCCTTACTATATCTAGAACGTAGAAGTTTTAAGTTAGGCTTGTAAGAGTGGGTAGGTTCTCAAAAATAAAACCGGTTGCTAACAAAGATCTTCTCTTTTCAGACTTTTGGTAGCGTCGCAAGATGGCTATCTGTACGTGTACCAGCTTCCCTTGGAGGGCGGTGAGTGTCAGCTTGTCAAGAAGCACGATCTCCGAACCATCGAACCCGCAAACACCACCCGGCCAGGTAATGAAAGCGTTCCTCTCGAAGTCAACAACTGAATTCACATCACCGATCCGCGAGGTCCGTAAAGCCATCACTACTACCTATCAACAGTCACCAACACACATTGCGCGCATCCTTCCCTGTCTGTTTCTTCAAAATTGGCACACCTGTTCCAATCTAAAACTATCCTTTTTTCTGTGCATCACTCTTCGGTATCCTTTTATTTCCTAAACGCTTATCATCCAATCGATCGAACCCGCGCCCATATCGTAGTTTGCCCGTTACCTCCCGTATCTTTTCTCTCGGTAGAGTCCCTGCCCATTGGTGTTCCGAATGCTTCCCCAGTGGGGGGCAGTGGTGCCAGCTATGCGGCCGCCGTCAAAGGTGGGTCAGCCTCTGGCGGTAGCAGTGGCCAGCCAACGAACACCGCCACCGCCGCCGGGGGATCGATCGAGGACGACCAACAGCAATAAAAAGGACCACGGCGACGATGGGCAGCGAATTGAGACGACGTGTTGTAGTGGGGCGAATCTAGGTTGTAAGTGTGTGACGGCTTTTCATGCAGGATTCTAGGGAGATACAAGGTACTGATCTTCGCTTAGCAGATTTAATACCCCGGAAAAGGGGTAAAGACCTACTTGGGCACCTCCGGGATTTGCTTTGGTATTGGGGTTTTTAATAGCTTTCAAAAAACCCACCTGCCGAAGTCAATCAATAGTGCCGGTAATAGGATATGTCTCCCATTTACGCAAGCAAACCAGAGTGTAACATATTTTTAAAGTTTATATTATTTTCATACCTCGTGCTGGAGGATAAATGTTTTACCCAACTTTGATTTACGAAAATAAAGAGTTTATCCCACAAGTTTGAACATTTCCAGTCCTTTCTGTAGGAAAAAAATGTCCAGCTCTGTGCTGCACCGCTAATGAGCAGAAAATCAGACAAGACCTTTTGTTATTTTGGGAGTGCATTTTTTTCTGGGTTGGTGCCTTTGAAGATCCATCTTGAATTCATTTGTTCTTCTATGAAATTCGCATCACAACGCCACCTATGCAGCAACAATTTCTAACTATATTTTATCAATTGAATTGAAGTGCAAATGGATCCACGATAGGTTTCCAAAGACATCAACCAGAAAGAAATGCACTCCCCAAAAAAGCTAGAGGTTTTGTAAGGCTAAATTCTGTTCCTGGCTCAATGTACATTGCACTTATAGTCTATAATAAGCTTCCATGCGATTTCGCAACTATATGCCATTCAACACTTTCGATTTGATTGCGTCAAATTTTACGTTGGACCAATTTCAAAACGGCTTTATAGATTTAGCCTTCGCTCCGATTTGGTAAATCAAAACCCTAACACTTTATATTCATATCGACGTTGAAGGCATACACATCTACAACTTTCGAACGTTCGTAGGCGGAATCAGTATCTATGCGAGTGTCTGGCAATAGCGTAAATAGGTGAAAAGGTACCCGTAACACAATTCAGATTTTTACTTTGTGATATTGTAGAAGCCCATCGGCATATGCGTCTAGGCATCTAGGGGACGACTTTCCCAAATACTGAAGAAAACAGCAAAAAATATATATATCTAGCCGACGAAATAAAGTTTTCGGCATTTGCGTGGTTCGAAAAAGTTCCCACAGAGGAATCAGAGCGACGCCTAATCAATAGGAATCGTTTATTGGCGTTAATCAATAGGTATTTAGCCAACAAGATTCGCAGATCGTTTATATTCTCTACACTTTCTTGAAAGATTGAAATGAAATGAAACGACTGAGCCGGTCAGTCCCTCCCCTTATATACGCCTAGGATTATTGATTGTGCTTAGGATTTTTAATTTTGTAAGATCTACGTATCGTGTAGGAGGGAGGATGTTCAGACGGTGAGGATGTCTGGAATACCCTCCGTAGGGTAGACAGAGTACAGAAAACGGAATACACATATTTGTGCCAGAGAGTGCGGCGAATGCTACCCTTGAAGCGTATGGCCAAGTGACGAAGAATGAAACGGAAACAAAAAGAGAGTGCAAGGAAAAAATGTTTTAAGTAGTAGCGAAAGTAAGTTGTACTTCATATATGATTATTTAAATGATTAAAGATATAAAAAGTCATTCTATCTCTCTAGTTGATTGATATCCGAAAACTCTTTGGCTATATGACTTAATTGAAAATCATTACTATTATGTGTTATTCTATATTTTTATTTAATATTTTATATGATTTGTTGAAACATGAATGGAAATATATGTCTTGGAGTTCAATGACCTATGCTTACTGAAGAGATTCCAAGTGAGATTTTTCCAAAATGCTTCTTGAAAACACGTCAAACTTAATTATTCGCCTTATAATTAGTGGAAATGTTCATTACAACCAGTGCACAGTGGTTCGATCTAGAACAAATGTCGGCCAAAACCTCAAACTCTCTTTAAAATAGCTGGAATCATATATTTGACATATTTTATGCCTTATTTAAGTATTATGGACTTTTATCAGGTCCGTCCCACTCGGGCTCAGATTGGGTACCACTTCTAGTACTGCATTTGGTCCCTCGGTTGGGCAACTACAAGGGACATGGAGGTCTTTAATTTGTCTTTGCTTTTATTTTCAAATGTTTCAAGTTTTGTACAGATAGTTAGAATATCCAGGTTTGAACAATACATTTGCTATTTTTTCTATCTTCCTTGGTCAGGCTAGTTCTAAGTTAGTTACTGACGGATTTAAATGAAATTTTCACAGCGTGTCAGGCATAACTTTAATTGCAACATAAAGTTTTGAGTATTTTTTTTTCCATCCACAACTTCAATAGTAAAAACAACTTGATTAAAGTGAAATTTTAGACGAAAACTTATAAACGATTTATCCAAAAATATGAAAGCTCTACACAAAAACTATCATAAGCAAATTTGTTCATCTCGTATAAATTTATAACTTTATATTTTAATATGCCGATTATTCAAACTTGTAAAAAAACATCACTATGGTGAACTTGTGTTTAGAAAAACCACTCAAAAATATATGTTGCAACTCATGTGAAGTCTGAAAAATTGTTAAAATTCATGCAAATTTATCGATGAATATCTCAGACCTAACCCTTCCTCAATGCAAGTATCATCCATTCCATCAGTTTCAGCATGATTGTCAAGTCTATAGGGGTCGTCCATAAACCACGTGGACATTTATTGGGGGGAAGGGGGGTTCTGGTTAATGACCACGGTCCACACAAATTTTAAAATTTGTGTATGGGCAAATGACTACGAGGGGGTTAATGGACAGCCTTAGTCTGTTTTCATACTTACTTAGGCAACAAAAGCAAATCCACGTAGAGAATGATTTTTCCAATTTGTTTAATTTTATCTGGAGGCTGTATTCGAAGGAAATAGTTTCGTTCGACCATGTAGAGATAATTTGTGTTATTTTATTTGGTGAATTTATTTTAAAAGCACTTCATTTTCTTTAAAAACACTTCAATACCATAATAATGTTGCATTTTAATCGTCAATCAAAGTAGACGTGTTTTTTATTCGCTGAAACCCGCGCGCGACTCGATTTTGTTTTAATTATTCTATTTTTTGCGTACGTCATGAACTGCAAAATTTGTGCTTTGGACGCTTCTGCCGACTCGGTATTGTGGACATGTGCGGGGTGTCCACGTAAATTCCACGCCATTATACATAAAGCAACAAATATGCTCGGTTTTATCAAACGCTTTGGTTCTAACTTTAATGATCCATACACTATTAAAACTGTGTACGTCGCTTACGTGAGGTCTATATTAGAGTATTGTAGTATTGTATGGTCTCCTTTTATGAAGACGCATGAAGAACGTCTTGAATCAGTTCAAAAGCAATTTCTGTTATATGCTCTTCGTAAATTGGGCTGGACATCCTTCCCTCTTCCATCTTATGAATCAAGATGCATGCTCATTGATATTCAGACATTGAAAAAGCGCCGCGAATTCGCTATGGTTTCATTCGTGAACGATATTGTTTCGCATCGTATTGATTCTCCTAACCTATTAAACAGTTTAAATTTTTATACTCCTTCCCGGCAATTGAGGAATCGTAACTTGTTTTTTATTAATCACCGTCGTACTAATTATGCAAAATTTTCTCCTCTAAACCGAATGATGAGTTTATATAATCAACATTGCGAAACAACAGACTTAACAATGTCGCGTAGTAACCTAAGAATATACTTTAACTCTGTAAGATACAGCAGTATATAGATTTAAGTGTTAACATGTAGTCTACTTTGATTGACGATAATAAATAAATAAATAAATAATACCAAATAGAGGTGTGGACAATGTTCTATTAAGGTATGATACCAAAATATTGTATGCATAGTGACGCAGAGAGCCGTAGCAGTAAACGCGCAGCTATTCAGCAAAAAAAAAAAAAATATCATCGTACCTGCCAGACGATATACACATGCAAAAATTGGCAAAGAAAGTTCTCAGTTAATAACTGCGGAACTGACCATACTCGCAATACAGTCCCATTAGGAAAACCATCATTTCGAGAAAAACGCATCTGAACATCATTGAAAAAGTTTTCGTAACGCCGCTGCTGGGAGCAGAAAAATCAGATGGGATTACTCGTCACATTATCAATGCAGTATAAGAAAATGTTCAACAACTAGTATATTATTAATGCGATTATTTACAATGTACAAATCCAAGATACTAGCTAGTGGGACACGTTATCCGAGTACTTTTCTCACCAAATTCAAATATACCCGCATACCAGTCCCATTATTAGGGGCTCGCTTACTTTGTTATCGCGCACCTTGACACATTTAATGCCAAGTTTACTACAGATTCCAAGGCACTTTTTTCTTTTGCTACCGTTAGGGCTCTCAACTTTTAATTTCAATAGTTCCAACAAAATATTAAACTATACGGTGGTGTGACAGTACTGAAGACATTCCTGGGTTTGCTGGAAGCGTTGCGGCCGGCCAATAAGAAAAGTATTCTGGATTCACCTGCAGCAGCTTTATGTTGGATTTGAAACATATATATTCCAGCAGCTTATTTTGGTTAATCTGATTGCGGCACAGCTGTTGGACATTTCTTAGATATACATAATGCTGACTTCTTATTTCTTCTCACACAGTTTGACATGTCGACTTTACCAGTTGTGATGCGCGTATTCCCATGTTGGCCCAATAAGCCTTACCCTCCATGTCGGTGGAAGATGAACATACCGGAGATTTCGTTCAAAATTGGTCAGAGGACGAGAGTAATGACAGCTGTAGGCTTGCCTTGGAGAAGCTATTTATTTTATTTTTTGTTTAGCCTCTCGCAAGGATTAACATTTAGATGTTTCTATCATTTATCGCACCAGATACATTCTGAGAAAGAATCGAGTCATGTCAAACAAGAACAATATTTTTATGGAATAAAGATGGTTTAAAACACTGTCATTTTTAGTATTCTTTTTTCTTATCGGATGAAAACTATGATGCAATATTACAAAAATCATAACAGGAATAAGTTTGCTTGAATTTCGTTGTAATCTAGTAGTGGGACTGACTGTTATGCGGGTACTTTCAATATGGAACGCACATGGTTTGGTATTTTTTCGTATTTTTTCCATACAAACACACAATTTTGAGTACGATACCAAGAAGTACACTAATAATTAACATGATTCATGAAGTAAACTCAAAAGTGACGGAAATTCAAATGGGACTGTTATGCGAGTATGGGCAGGGAAGTACTCATAAGAAATATAAGCTGTGAAGCAGGCTTTGTCCCAGTTGGGACGTTCGCCAGAAAGAATAGGAAGAAAAAGATAGGTGCAAGTTATGGACCGATGCACGGGTTCACTATCTGACGTTTGAACGGTGCCGTGTTATTTATGTGACCATGGCAACGAGTGAATTCGGCACCGCTCAAACGACAAATTAGTGGACTCGTGCATTAGTCCATTCTTTTTTTTCTCGGAATGCTATTCATGGCTACTACGATTGCAATGCACGTACTGGCGTATTACAGGATTATTAACATTAATCTAAAATTGCACTCCGTGCAACCTTCAAACGCGTCAAAAGTAGTCTATCGCAAGTTTTCGCAAAATAATTTGTACCCTACTTTAAAGCTCTTGTTTTTAGCTTTCAAATGAACTTATTCTCATCGCGGGCATTCGTGGGCTACTAATGTCTTAGGGTACTTTTATAAAAAAAAATGTTTTTTGAAGAATTTGTTGTCTAATTTACTTTGCATATATTCAATGGAAATTTTTATTCAATTCAGGTTTACTTTATGTATCTACAAACAACTTCTCTGAAGATACCATGGGATTTGAGCTCTCTTTAAAATCATAAACAGCTGGTGAATTTTGAAGCGCAATTATTAATTTTCTTTAAAAATCATGTCCACGGTCCACTCAAAGAGTTGTATAAAATTCAAAACTCAATGAATCCGCTTCAAACTTTGGATTTCAACCACCAATATGTTAAGAAAGTCGAGAAAAATAATTCCGTTCGGAGTAAACAACTTTGATTTTTGAGGTTTTGACCGCCTTCGAACCATAGTACAGTGCTGGGAATGGTAATAGTAGTAGGCTTGAATTTTCGCGAAAATCACGTGGCTCTCCCAGTACAGTAGTTCAAAAACGTGAATCTCATCAAGTAGCCTCTGTTGGGTGCACAAATTTTCTAAATCATTAGTGTCATTGAAGGCTCTAAATGCGGGAAATGTAGCGGGAAATAGAACAAATTTCTACAGTAGTTTTGGGTTGCCCTTAGCAACGAGTGTTTTGCAATTTTCAAGGCATTTTGCCTACAGCAGCGATAGGCGTGAGTTTCACTGGCTTCGCTGACTGTGATTGGCTTTGTTTGGCTACTGTAGAGTGAATTTCAGATTTTTTCCCAACCCTGATTACAACCATTCAGTACCAACTGGGCTCATATAGAGCATGCGCATGGCTAGAGCATAGACGACCGCTTTGTTCCGTAAAGCAGGGATGCTAGGTTGTAAGACATGTCTTCCATTGGAAGACATTTGAGTAGTGTGGAAGACATTTGGAAGACAGAAGATTATTGGAAGACTTTTCAGAATTTTTGAAAACATTTGGAAGACAATTTTAAATTATTAGCATTTTTAAAATTCCTAGATTTGAAAAAAAAAACCATATGAGTTGGAAATTACAAGAAGCCCTTCTAAAAGATTATTGCACGTCTAAATCAAACTATAGCGATCCCTCTCCGAATTCCGTTGAAAATTCTCTAAGTTTAGTATTTCTCATGTTTTTTTTACGAATTCATAAAAAAGTAAACAGATTCTTATATGATTTTTTCTTGAGATTGCTACAATTGTTGCTTTTGGAATTATCCCAGGAATCTTTGGGATATCTGTCAATATTTTTTTCACTGGTTTCTTCTGAAACTCCTCCAGAATTCCTTCAACCTAGGGCAACTTCACCGGTGGTCCAAATCGTTAAACCATGTTATAAATTGGAGCTTGCACCGGTGTTGCAAATATTTTCCAATTTTATTTTATACCAGTTTTCGGGTCTATTTCTTGGAGCAGGTTCATTTTTGGTCGGATTTGGACCAAGATTTTAACTGTTCCAAAACCAGGGTGTCCATCCATCCGGAAAATCCGGGAAAAGCGGGAAAAACCCGGGAATTCCAAATTATCGGGAATAATACGGGAAATACCCGGGAAATTGTAAACACTCCGGGAAAAGCACTAAGGGCGAAACTAGAAAATTTTGTAAGGGAAACATGGCTGCTTAACAATTTGTATCATAACTGACATAATGGTCTTTTGTTAGTTGATAGAGTTAGTTTTTTAGCAGATTTTCAGGAGATATCTGGGAAAAAAAATTCTCACAATTTTAACCGGTTTCTTGTTAGATCTTTTGTGAATTTCTGGTTGAAGATATTGAGCAGATTCATTAAAAATTTTATGGGATATAATCGGATCCATGAAAATGTTTCTATAAAGGTATTTAAAGATTTCTGGCAAGGGTCTTGGTATGATGCTTGATAAATTTCCAATAAGATTCATGGCATATTCTTGATAATATCTTTGCAAGAATTCTAACGGAAATCGAGGCGTATAATTAGCGGATTCCATGAGGGTTAAGTTTAGTGAATTCTCTAGAAGATTTTATTTTTCATGAAATTCTTAAAAAAAATCCAGTTGGTAAAAACTGAATTGTTTTTCTTTTTGTGGAATTTCTTATGAGATCTGAGTGGTTTCTTACTGAAATCCTGGGCTTTCCTGGGTTTCATAAGGGATTCCTAGTTGGTGGATAACTAGAGACGCTTATACTGATTTTTGGTGATGCCTTGTTTGGATTACTAGCTTAATTAATATACAGTCCTTGTAAGGTCCCTGACGAGATTTCTTATGATTTTCTGTAGATTTACCGATTTCTTACTGTTTTTCATAACGAATTGCTTGTGAGATCCAGTATGAATACATAGCGAAATAATTGATGGATTAAGCCCTTTACCAGCAGCCTCATTTTTTACATTAAAGAAATATTCAAGTCGCTATAACTTTTTTGTTTCTCAATATATTTGCACCATTTTTGCACAAGTTCTCAGTAGGCTTCGTGGCCGTGCGGTTAGCGGCGTCAGTCGTTCAGTCGTATTGTGCCATGAAGTGTGGGTTCGATTCCCGCTCCAGTCGGTGGAAACTTTTCGTCAAACGAAAAATTCATCATTGGGCTACTGGGTGTTTCGTGTTGTCCGTTGCCTTATGTTTGTGATCGTTCAGTCTGTGCAGCCTTGAGCTGAAGACGGTGTAAATTGTCTTTTTCTTTTTAAAACTTTTTTTTTCAATAATCTGTATCGATTTTGATCATTGGTATCCGGAGATATTCCAAAATTCCTTGGGGGAATATCTCAAGCTACAATTTATTTTCTCATGTTCGGTTATTCACTTCTCGAAACTAAACTTGACGAGTTGGAAAATAAAATAAATCTTTGCAACCGTTTTTGAGTAACGAGCTTTTCTGTTTTTGGTACCACGGCCGTGCCAAGATCTTCAAAACTTCATAAACATCATATTGTAATTTTTGGGTTTCTCGGAGACAATTAACCGATTTGAATGATTTTTTTTAAAGAAGCTACTTATTACCTGACATTGTGTAGTCCGCATTTTTTTTTTTTTTTTTTTTGATAAATTGACTAAAACTAGAATGGCGGCTAAAGAAATTTTGAATGGGAAATGTCGGTATCCCATGGAATACCGGAATATCTTCAAAACCATATAACCAATGATTAATACCAACACAGAATCCAAAAATAGAAGAGTATTTTGAGAAAATGGAAAGAAATGGTGCAAAAATATCAAGAAACAAAAAAGTTATCGCGATTTGAATATACCATCAGTGCACCAGTATCCGCTCATGCCCCTATTTCCGCTCACTAGTGTAAAAATAGATTTTTTGTGTCAAAAACAAACATTTTTCGCACGGATATGTTCTAGCAACATAAACAACTTTCAAAAAAAGTCGTCTGACATTATTTTAATTTGATAAAATAATTCTCTATATCCAGCTTTTTACGAGCGCTAATGGCCGCCACAAAGAAACTCGCTTTCTGGTAGGGACTAGGCGATCTGACATTTGGCTTGGGTCGTTTGATAGCAAATCGATAAGATCGATCAAAAACTTATCGATTAGCTGTCAAACGACCCAACCCAAATGTCAGATCGTTTGATCCCTACCAGAAAGCGAGCCTGATTGTGGCGGCCATTAACGCTCGTAAAAAGCTGGATTGAAAACACAAGACCTGACATTTATTCCAATGTTTCAACATTGGCTAATCTATGTAATTCATTGGTACTATACCTGAGAGGAAGCTTCAGAATCATGTTCAAAATTTTATTTTGCTAATTTTTAATTTATGTACGGCATCCTTCACCCTTTCGAATGAAAGCACTGTAAGAATTGAAAGGTTATTTTTACTGTGCCAAATATTTTCATCAAGGGTTTTTTTTAAATAAACAAGTGATTATTCTGGTAAGAAAAGTGAATTGATGATTACTAAAAAATCAAAGACCTGGCACAAGTTACAATAAACAATTTTCTGTAAAGTTTGCTAAAAATCTTTTCTTGGTCTAGATTTTTCAATAAACTGTATATCTGTTTGTCCAAAACTGTTTGTAAATTGAAGCTGTTTTCAAACCACAGCTTTTTGAGAACTTTTTGATAAATTTTAGTCCTTCAAAATTTTTAGCAGTTTGTATAAAAAATGGAGAGTTGAAAATGTTTTGATTACTTCTTCAAACTCAATATTTATCATCCAATAGCAAGCAGCTGGAGAATTCGGAAAACCCTTCTAAGGGATATAGGTTTAAATAATCCTTTACTTTGTTACAATATTTATGAAACTGTAGTTAACATTCTCTTATAGGTAATATTTCAGAACTTGTTAATATTTTCCCTTATTCGACAATATATACACGACAATCTACATATTGACCAATGCAACGGTGTCTGATATTATCGAACTGCATAAAGTTTTTTTAAAGTGAAAACAAAAATATTATGAATTTGAAGGTACTGCCTCGAAATCCGTATTTTGAAAACAATTATCCATGATGTCATCCGGTTTTAAATTTTTAGGCATCCGGGAAAAATCCGGGAATTTGAAAATTGATTTTGAATGGACACCCTGTCAAAACTGGTTCGATACATGTTTGATTATCAGTTCGGATTTTTCTCGCTGATACTGCCACCATATCCTAGTTCCTACTCATTTGAGGTAAGTAAAAACAGGAGCTGATTTTAAACAATATTTATTCCTCTTCCAGCTATTTCTCCAGCAATTAATTCGGGTATTTCTTTGAAGAATCCTTCAGGAACTCATACAGGATACCTCTAGGAATCATCAGGGTATTTATCCGAGAAATTCTTCAAGAATTCGTCCAAGAATTTCACTACGAATTTCTACGGGAATATATTTATATATTCACAACGAAGTTCGCCTACACATATCTCCAGGAGCTCTTCCAGGAATTCTATTGAAGTTCCTCCAATTTGTCCAACAGAATTTCCAACAGGAACGTTCCTCTGGGGATTTCTTTCAGGCATTCATCCGGGAGTTTGCTGCAGGAATACCTCCGGGGATTTGCTGCAGGAATTTCTCTGGGGATTTCCTCCAGGAATCCCTTTTAGAATTTTCTTCAGAAATTTCTCTGGAGATTTGCACCAGGGGATTTTTTCGAAAATTTGTTCCACCAATTCCTCCGGGGATTTTTTTCCAGAATTGATCCGTCCAGGAATTCCTCTAGGGATTTCGTCTAGAAATCCATTAAGATTTTCTCCAGAAATTTCTTCGGAGACTTTTTCGGAGAATTTATCCGAAGAATATCTCTGAGGATTTGCACCAGGAATTTCTCCAGAGATTTCATCTGGGTAATTCATCTAGTAATTCATTAACAAACACCTCCGGGGATTTTCTCCAGAGATTTTTTCAAAAGATTTCCTCCAGGAAGTACTTTGGAGATTTGCTCCAGGAATTCCTCCGGGGATTTCAGGAATTACTCCGGGGATATCCACCAACATTCATTCCGGGGATTTTCTCCAAGAATTTCTCAGGGGACTCTCAATAGCATTTCTTCCAGGGATTTACTTCAGAAAATTCCTCCAGAAAATTTTCCGGAGATTTCCATCAGATTTTTTTCCGTGGATTTGCTAAAGGAATTCCTTCAGGGATTTCCACCAGGAATTTATCCGGAGATTTTTTCCTACAATGCCTCCTTTTGAAGCTCCACCGGGAATTCATTCAAATTTTCCTTCATAGTTCGTCCTGGATTTTTTTATATCTCCAAGAATTCTCCATAGCTCCTCAAGATCAGTCAAACCTCCCTCAGTCGATATCTGAAAGGACCACCGACTCATGAAAATACCGAGTCGTGGAACAGAAATGCTTTGGAAAGTTGTATGGGTTTTTGTATGGTTTCATGTGTCGATATCGAAAAATGGAACATCGAATCATGGGGGTTTCACGGATGATTTCTTCGGAAATGCTCCAGAGCTCCTCTAGGAGCTCTTCTGAAGTTGCTTCGAAAAAATCACAACATTCCCACCGGGAATTTGTTCAGAGTTCCTCAGGAAATTTCTAAAACAAATCTCAGTGAGTTTCTCTAGACTTCCTCCAGGAATTCATCCAGTGTTTCTCCATGTTTTTTAAGTCCTTCTAGGAATTATTTCAGATGTTCTCTGGCAATTTTTCTGGATTTGTTCCAGCAATTTCTCAGAATGTTCTCCGGATTTCCACAGGCAATTCTTCTAGATTGCTTCCAGAAATTCCTCTGGAGTTCCTCCAGCGATTCCTCGAAAGTTCCTCCGTAATTCCTGGAAGGTTCTTCCAGTGTTCCTTTCCAACAGTGGGAATTGCTTCGAATTTCCCCCTTAGTTTCTTCAGGAATTTCTCCTAAGTTCGTCAAGCAGTTTCCCCGGAGTGGTTCTAGGAACTCCTCCAATTCCTCCAGAAACACATCTGAAGTTTCTTCAAGAACTCCTCTTGATTTCACCCAGGAATTGCTTCGAAATTCCCCCAGGATTTCCTTTGGAGATTCTCTAGGACTTTGTCCAGAGTTTCTGGAGGAATTCCTTTAGAGTTCCTTCAGGAATTCCTTTGGAGCTTCACCGGTAATTCCTCCGGAGTTCTTTCAGCAATTCTTTTGGATTTTATCCAGCATATCCTCTGAAGTTCCTCCTAAGCTCCAGGAGGAATTCCGGAGGAACTGCCGAAGGAACTCCGGAAGATTTGCTGGAGGACTCGAAAAGAAATTCATGGGGGAAATCCGGAAATAAACTGGAGGAATTCCTGAAAGAACTGCGCAACAATTCCAAAGGAGCTATGAAGGAAATCCAAAGTACTAAAATCCCCTTGAGGGCGTCCGGGGTTTATTTCTGGAGTAAATCTCCGAAGGAATTGCTATTGGAGGAATAGCAATTTGCCTGAGGAATTTCTGGAGAAAATCCCCGGAGGAGTTCTTGGGGAAAATCCCCGGAAGAATTCTTGGAAAAAATCTCCGGAGAAATTTCTGGAGAAAATCTCCGGAGGAATACCTGGAGCAAATTGCCAGAGAAGTTTCTGAAGGAAATTCGCAGAGAAATTCCTTGGCGAAATCCCTGGAGGAATTTCTGGACAAAATCCTCAGAAGAATAGGGTCCTAAAGCCCTGTCTCAATTTTATTACCAAACGCTTAAGTTTAGGGCAGAAACACATGTTTACTCAATTTTTAAATGATTTTCATTGGTTTAAGTACAAAAAACATTTTTTTATGATTTTTGACATTTTGTCACACCCCTTGGTTTAAACTCGAATTTTGGGTATATTTTGTTTTCCGTGTCCCTTCCGAAATGTCAGATAGGAACAACCCCAGTGTTAAAACTATATGCCCTGTGGCATTTTTGTCGAAAAAGTGAATGTCAAACAAGATCACAAGTGTCAAGGTTGATATTTGGAACCATTTTTAAAATTGAAGTTAAAAAATGATATAGCCGTTATTTGAGCGGGAAAACTTGCTAAAGTAGTTGCAAGAACATGCTCTCGTTTCTCGTTTTTATTCAATAATACGAAATTGAATTAAAACGAGAATTCATTGAACATTTTAGGACCCAATTGGGGATTTTTCCAGAGAAATTCTTGAAGGAAATCCCCGGAAGAATTTTTGCACAAAATGCCTAGAGTAATAGATATTGAAAATCCTCTGAGAAATTTCTGGAGAAAATTTACGGAGGATTTCCTAGGGATATCGCCGGAGGAATCCTTGAAATCCCCGGAGGAATTCATGGAGAAAATAATCGGAGAAATTTCTGGTTTAAATCCTTAGAGAAATTAATGGAGGAAATTTCCTAAAAAAAATCTCTGGAAAAATCCCTGGAAGAATTTCTGGAGAAAATCCTCAGAGGAATTCCTTAATGAATTTCTAGACAAAATCCCCAGAGAAAATCCTGGACCAAATTCATGCTGAAATTGAACCAGAACTCCTGGTGCAAATCCATGACGAAATCCACGGAGGAATTGCTATTGGAAATCACATGAGAAATTCCTGGAGAAAATCCCGGAGGAGTTCTTGAGGGAATTCTTGGAAAAAATATCCCGAGGAATTTCTGGATGGCTCAATCGGAAATTCTTTTCGTGCTCCACTGGGAGCTCCTTGGATTTCACCAGAAATTCTTCTCGTAGTTTCTCCAGAAATTCTTCCGGGATTCTTCCAGGAATTCATCTGGAGTTTCTTCGAATGTTCCTTCATTCTTACTCCAGAGTTCCTCCACAGTTTCTTAGGGAATTTCTCCAGAGTTTTTCCAACCATTCTTCCAAAGTTCATCTGGAACTCCACCGGAAATTTATTGGCAGTTCTTCCGGAAAAAACGAGGTCTTTTTAAACAGTGTTATACAATATACAACGGCGAGACGATTGAAGTGTAAAAAAAACTAAAAGGATTTCCAGAGATATTTCATATATTATCTGTGGACAAATCCCTAAATGCTTTTCATCAGGAACCTTGAGAGAAATCTTTAGCGAATACATTCCATGGTGGAATCTATGGCAGGAAATTCAGGGAGGAATCCCTTAGGAAACAAATAGTTCCTAAAGAATGCTAAAAGGAATTCTAGGGTAACTTGTTTGAAAACTGTTCACGAAATTTTTAAGATCGCGAGAAGAATTTATAGAGAAGTACATGGACTACTTATTGTAAAACCGATTGAGAAATTTGCCAGATTCTGAAAAAACCCATGAAAAATTATTATATTTTCGCTAGAATTTCTGAAGATTGCTGGAGGAAAAGGTGGGCGTGTTTATCCTTTTTGCAATGCTTAAAGGAATACATTTGAGTTTGTTCCAGTATGATACTTTTTCTTTTGTGAGCCTTCCGGATCGTTTTTGTCCGCGTCGTGGAACTTCTGATCGTTTCTTGAACGGAAAATGTTGTTTTCGGAGTTTGATAATTATGTTCAGATTGCGCATTCTGTCCGGGCGGGTGTTACGCAACTAACAATCGGTTGTGGATGCTTTTTAACCGTTCGATGACCCTGGAGGGATCGATTCTGCTTTTCGTATAATTTTGAGCAGAAAAACCGACTGTGTTATCCTAGAGTGTTTAGTTCGAACGCGCTTCCTTTCGTTTTTCGATTATCTAAAAATACAGTACCACCCAGTACAGTTTTTCAATAGGCGTGATTTTTTTTTACGCGTTTCGTTATTTTATACAATCCGATGACCCTGGAGGGATCGGTTTTGCTTTTTACTGGTTATTGAGCAAAAATATTACTGCACAACCGACAAGCATTTCGCGAAATACTATTTATACTATAAATAAGCTATTGTTTTATCTTTTGATTGCCGGCATTCAAAAGATTAACTTGAAAACGCTTAAACAACAAATATTTATGGTCTATCGCCAGCTTTCTAGGCGAATCCTGACAATATACCTTCCCCAACCTCCAACTCCGTAGCACTTATGAGGGTGTCGCTGAGTCGGTGGCCTCTCATTAAGTAAGTGCTACATCAACATTTCCTTCCCCTATCCCAAGTTACGGTAAAGACGGGCGTGGCCGGGAATAGCGATATTCATGCTTTTAGTATTCTTGTTTATGATTTGAACAAGGTATACTCCCCTGCCTTGTTCTTGAAAGTAGTCAGGATGAGATTATTAAAAAGAAACATGAATGTTGCTAGTATCCAATCTACGAAGTATACCGTAACTACGCTAACGCTAACGCTAACGCTTAAAGGAATACATTTATATTATCTTGGAAAAATCCTTCGATATTCTTTTAGATACATTTTATGAAACATAACTGGAGAATTACGTGAATAAATAAATGTATATATATTTTTAGTAGAGTGTCCATCCCGGGACAAAAAATCGCGGGATTTGACAAATTTCGGGATTTTATTTCTGACATCCCGGGAATCCCGGGATTCCCGAAATGTACGTAGAATTTGATGAAAACCACTAAATTTTAATGAAAAACAATGACATTTTTTCTCACTATCAACCTTACTTGATAAAGTAGAGAAGCATAATGAAAAAGAAAATAAACGAATAATTATTGTTCATAAAAAGATTAATTTACCAAATCAGAAACACATATTTTTAATTTTTCTAGTTGCAAAGTTTTAATGCTTTTCTTTTCAACATTAACCGTTTTTATAAGCCTATTCTGAGATAACCAATTTGAAACAGGTGTACTGCCGCAAATCGCAAGTCAGTACCATCTGTAAAAAGTAGGCAATGAGAAAATTGACTGAGAATGTTTCAAACTCGTTTTCCATACAAATATTCAAAAAAAAATTATGAGATTGGAACATGTTCCGATCTCAATGAAACTTTCATAATAAAATCCGTTATCATTCCAAGAAAAATACAAAGATGACCATATAACCTATCATTTTTGTGTTACACGATGCGAAAATCTGCAGTGAGACTGACATGTGTTTACTTTTTCATTATGGGACAATTCGACTTGGTGTTTTTTTCTAATTTTACTGAACAAAAAGTGATTTCTCGTTAGTACAGCTGAAAAATCATTAGAAGATATAATGAAAACTGATATCAACTCAATTTTGACCAAAATGCAGATGGACTGACTTGCGATTCACGGCAGTAAACTTCAGTCAATAGTTTTCAGTAATTTTTAGCATGATCTACAATACCTTCAATGATCTTTAGTCGTTTCTTTTGTTCTAAAGTTTTTATGACTTTTCAAATGTTAGAAGCAAATTGCTTTAAAATTATGACTTAAGCTTTTATCATACTTCCATTCATAGGTGTTATAGAGAATTTGAAAAAATCCATAGAAAAACCGTAATTAGTCAAGCTAAGTTTTTATTTTTGTTAGGTTATTTAATCAGAACAAGAAAGTCTTATCTGAAATGTGATTTTCTATAATTAACATATTATTTTGAAAAGTTACATTATCTGTTTATTTCATTAAAAAAATGTATTGTTAAATTTGTACTTCCATTTCAACCAAAATGCTAGTTTCATTGAAAAATTAAGAAATCCCGGGATCCCGGGAGTTCCCGGGACAAGCATAGATTGTTGTCCCGAATCCCGGGACGAGCAAAATGGTCGGGAAATGGGCACTCTAATTTTTAGGGGTTCATGTAGCAATTCTGTGAAGGTATTCTTAGACCATTTTTTGGGTTGAACTCCAGATGAATTCTCAAGAATAATTATTCATAATTAAGGAGACTGCCGATCAAATTGAAATCTGGTTGAAAATAAAGCCATATACAGGTTAGTTATTGCCTAACAAGCATGGTTTTAAAACAGTATGCTAGAAATTGGCTAAATTTCACAACTGAAAAAGCAGTTTTTTGCTTTAAAATCAACAAATAAAAAAATACAACAGTTTTAGTTTGAAAGTAAAACAGCTGTGTGTATTTATTTTTTCAGAATTGGGGGTTTTGAAGCAAAAAACTGATTTGTTCAGTTTCCACAGTTGCTCCATTTCTACTTGGGCCTTAACCCGAAAATTTATAGAGCTTATAAAGTTACCATGATAATTGAATAGTTTTAAGTGGAAGACATTTTTACATGCAATTGGGAGACATTGGAAAAAATCACCTGGCATCCCTGCCGTAAAGTGACGTAATTCAGCGTATTACCTAATTCCGTGAGTCCCCACCGGAGCACGTGGTTCCTGTCGCAGTTTTAATTTCAATTTGCCCATTTGACACGTGTTGGTCGTGTGCGTCGTGTGCATGTAAACTTCGAAACGTTATTACGTAAAGCTTAAAATTAAAATTGTATACCCCCCCCCCCCCCTCTCCGTAACGTTTTCTTGTAAGAAAATTTTGAGAAAAAATTTCCTCTCCTTCGATCGTTACGTAGTTTGTGGACGGTGTCTTATAACGAAAATAGCCTCGTGGACCCCACAAACCCACCCACAGGGCCGCAGTTTGGTGATCACTGTCAGCTTCTTGGCAAGCCATGACTTTTTCAACATAACAATGTCCGTCAAATTTCCTTAAAATAATCTGTTGCGTTATCGTAACGCCCAAAAAAAAAAATTCCAAGTTCACTTGAACAAATCCTTTTTACCAAAATCACTACGCTGCCGTTAATACCTGGAATTTGGATTCCCATGGCCACCATGCTCGCTCGGACACACAAGCCTCTGGCGATCGTCAACCAGTACCAAATGCTGGCGAACAACGCCTCCGTCACGCGTCCCTTGTGCTTCATCCCGTTACAGCAGTGGTCCCAATGGTCAGTCAACTGCTCTACCAATCCTAATCGCGACCCATCTGGAAAGCCATCGTCACCTTCCGCGGAAAATCCCGCCTGCGTGAGATCTTGCGAATCCGAGGCCAGTATCTCCTCATCGAAAAAGCTGTTTGTAGTGGCGCCCTCCCGGTCGCTGTCCAGCGTGGAGAAACACGTTACCCCGCCTGAGGAACCGATCAGTTCGAATCCCCTTCCACCGAAACCAAAAGTGGTGCAAAAGAGTCCACCCCCAGTATTGGAACATCAGCCATCAGAGCGATTGGATCAAGCGAAAGCATCCGTTGCGACATGGATTGAGCTTCTGAGGAACCTCAACTGGAGAACCGCACTCTTTACCGCGAAGGAAAAAGTGGTGGGAGCAGCCGGAGCAATAGCTGCCCCAGGGAACGTGGAACGAGTTCGCCAAGGAGCGATAATGGCATGGGATATAAGCGTTCGTGCGGTGCAAAATTTGATTTATTGGATTCGCGTTTTCCTGGATTCGAGGGAGTATTACTATCTGCGTTATTACACGTTGCTGATGGTTGAGAACACCATTTATTATGCCCGATTAGGATTGATCAAAATTTTGGAACTGACTCGAAATTTAAAACAGTGATTTCTATGATTCATAATAATTACAAACTGTAACTGAACTTATTCTGTACCGCATTGCAATATAATCGATAAAATACAATTATTTGAATCTTAACGATTATTTGATTTATTATGGAGGATACATAATGAAGCCCTATGGATTAGAACCAAAGTCTATTCCAAAAATTACTTTAGAATAAACTGCTGCTAGTGATTAAGTGCCTTAGACCTTATACTTGTTAAGAGAGACCAAAAAGAGACCAAGCAGGAACACAAAAAAGCCCAATAGGAAACCGGGATTGATTATTGGGTATTGATTAAAAACATATAAAGTTGAATTTGAAAAACCAAAATGCATTAAGAGAAAAAGTGGGCGAGTAAAAAAAACTTGCGTCAAATCTTGATGTCTTCAGCAATTTGTTCCTAATCACTTAACAAACAAACGTGCTAAAGACTTCAAGTTTACTGTATGTATATGATTATTTATTGTTTGGCATTACACTGCCGTGAATCGCAAGTCAGTCCCATCTGCATTTTCGTCAAAATTGAGTTGAGTTCAGTTTTCAACATCTCTTTCGATGCTCTTTTAGCTGCACTAATGAGATAATAAGATAATAAAATTTGTTGTGAAAGTTTCATTAAGATTGAAACATGTTCCAATCCCCTGGAATTTTTTGAATATTCGTATGGAAAACGAGTTTGAAAACTTCACAGCCTATTTTCTCAATGCCTACTTTTTACAGATGGGACTGACTTGCGATTCACGGCAGTATAAGTCTTACTCTAAGTATTTTTCAGGAATTTCTTCGGAAGTTGATACAGTGGGATTCCGTTTTTGGCAACAAAGTCGAAATTTTCAGTTGCCAAAAACGGAACCGTGCCAAAATCGGAACCCATTTTTTTCAATTTCACAAATATCATTTTGACGTTGTTCCATCATAATTATGGAACCAAATGATGACCAGACTTCCGAACGGTCCATTTCGAAGTAGATTTCCGTAGGATAGGACTATGTTATAAATCTGAAGATTCGTCAGATTTATTTTGACAGGCGTTCTACACATTTTTTATAGCTGAAATATCTTCAATGATGTTTTATAAACTTTATGTATACTATTTCTATACCTAGGTCATGTAGAACAATAATCGCGTAAGCGACCTTTGTTCAAGAACAGAACAATTCCTCAAAGTAGTGTAAGAATACAGAAATTTCATTGAAACGTATTTACAAAAAAAAAAGTTCTAGATGTTTCAAAACTGAATGATTCTACTTAAGTAAACTTAAAGAAAAAAAGGTTTCTATTTTAATCCCAAGCGCCAAATTTCAAAATATTCGATAATTTGAAAATGATTATTTTAAATTAAATTTCTTGCATATTAAGGTATCTGATATCACATGATTGACTACAGTCAAAGAGTGCACAAAGACAGCTGAAATCATTTGCTGTACCAATAAAAAACTATTATATTTTTTTAACATAATATTAACAAAACCTTCAATAGGATTTTCCATAGAAATGTGGGCTTCGTAGCCGCGAGGTCAGTGGCGTCAATCGTTTAAGCGTATTGTACTACGGAGTATAGGTTCGATTTCGTGAAGGTTCGCCCCTTGTCGGAGGAATCTTTTCAATTTCAGGAATCATTAATTCTTCATCTTCATTGAATGGTTGTTCCGTGTGTTCGTTGTATAATATAAGTGCAGCCTTTGGTTTAAGACGATGTATATTGTCTTTCAAATATGGATGAAAAATCCATCTGAAACTACTATCTTAGTATTCTTTGGATCTTACTTAGGAGCCAGATAGGAATTCACATTTACCCAAGAGCTTGCTGATAATTTTGAAGATAGTGCTTAAACTTGCACTGCGATATTGCCGAAAATTCTCAAGTTTCCGATCGAAATTGTCAAAAGTTCATAAGGACTTTCCAGAGTGCCACTAGCAATCCCCACATTCCGCTGGAAACCTATTCAGAATCCTCAAGATCTTACCAAAGATATTCAAAATACAATTAAGAATCCGCAGTATTCTTCTAAAAATTCACAGGCTGCCTTAGAAATCTTAGGAGTTTACAAGGAATCGACAGATTTTGCACAGCATCCACTATATACATTCTCAGATTCCCGCGAGAAACCCCTAAGTAATTACCGATAGGAATTCCCAAATTTCGCTCAATTTCCAAGAATTCACTGAAAATTCTAAGAAGCTGATATTATAAACAAAAGAGTCAAAAAACGTAAGGATTCTCCAGAATCCAGTTAGACAACCCCTAGACCCAGCCAGGGGTCACCAGGATCTCGTAAGGAACATTTTGATAATTTCATGCGGCAGGCATACTTCAATTAAATCTTAATATGGCACGTAGTATTAATGGTTTACCAAAGGCCAAAGAGAGCATGCAGACTTACCTTTTTATCCCCAGGGGCTGCATAGCCTACGTTCTCTAACGGTACGACGGCCTATGCCGCCGCATGCTGGACGCCTTTCGCTCACACCACTTCACCGCGGACACTTCAATTCAGCGGGACAGCAAAATTGCCTCACCGCACTATTCCCACACTAATTTCGGGTTTGGGATCTCGTTTAGAGGTTTCGTTTCTTCCTCCACCGGTACACCACACTGCACTGTGTTTTAATTCCTCGTTTTCATGCGCTTTTTGAATAGCGCCCTAACCGTTGATTTTAGCGATATAGTTTGTTCGGAGAAGTTTCTTGGTATATTAAGGCGCAACTTTTGACGAAAAAAATTTTGTAATCAATCCACCTAGCAGTGAGATAGAAAAACTATTTTTTCAAAACATTTAGATAGACATATGGTGTCTTCGGCAAAGTTGTAGAATTGGCAATTTGAAACAACTTTGTTGAAGACACAATTTTTCTATCTCTTATACTCTTTGAGATATATGCCGTTGTATGTGAATGACCCCTAAAAATCATATTTTTTATCATAACTTTTTTCCAAGATTTTTAACATTTTTTGTGTTTTCTACAAAGTTGTTTGTCATAGAAAAACCCGTGTTTTTGCTGAACATATCATCACCCTATCTTTTGAAGTAACAAAATTATTCATGAATTACTCTTTTTTCAAGGGGTAGTTTAGGCCTCTATAACTGGCTTCGGCGCAAAATGGCGCAGACAACTCTTACAAATCATGAAAGTACCTTATCTCCCCTTTTGGCAGTTGATAAAAACTTTTGTCTATAAGCGTCTTTGCATGGGTTTTTACTATCAAACAAATAAGCCTTATTAAAACGAATTCGACTGATAATTCTTTTATTTTAAGAGATAGAGAGGTGCAATGTTCAGCAAAAACACGCGTTTTAAGATGTTTAACAACTTTGTAGAAGACATGAAAAAAGTTAAAAATCTTGTAAAAGAGTTACGAATTTTTTAACTTAAAGTACACAAATTTGTATGAAAAAATAATTTAAAATCATTTTCGATTATAACTTTTTACTTAAATTTTTGACATTTTTCATGTCTTCTACAAAGTTGTTAAACATCTTGAAACGCGTGTTTTTGCTGAACATTGCACCTCTCTATCTCTTAAAGTAAAAGAATTATCAGTCGAATTCGTTTTAATAAGGCTTATTTGTTTGATAGTAAAAACTCATGCAAAGACGCTTATAGACAAAAGTTTTTATCAACTGCCAAAATGGGAGATATGGTTCTTTCATGATTTGTAAGAGTTGTCTGCGCCATTTTGCGCCGAAGCCAGTTATAGAGGCCTAAACTACCCCTTGAAAAAAGAGTAATTCATGAATAACTTTGTTACTTCAAAAGATAGGGTGATGATATGTTCAGCAAAAACACGGGTTTTTCTATGACAAACAACTTTGTAGAAAACACAAAAAATGTTAAAAATCTTGGAAAAAAGTTATGATAAAAAATATGATTTTTAGGGGTCATTCACATACAACGGCATATATCTCAAAAAGTATAAGAGATAGAAAAATTGTGTCTTCGACAAAGTTGTTTCAAATTGCCAATTCTACAACTTTGCCGAAGACACCATATGTCTATCTAAATGTTTTGAAAAAATAGTTTTTCTATCTCACTGCTAGGTGGATTGATCACAAAATTTTTTTCGTCAAAAGTTGCGCCTTAATATACCAAGAAACTTCTCCGAACAAACTATATCGCTAAAATCAACGGTTAGGGCGCTATTCAAAAAGCGCATGAAAACGAGGAATTAAAACACAGTGCACTGGCTACTTTCGGGGCACGCCAGAAACACGCGGTCACACCTCAGAGCCTTTTCACCTGGTCCCTGACACTTCTCGACTGCGCTGGGCACTCCCGAGTAACTATTCACTCCACTCCGTTCCACTAATCTTCTTCGCGGCCAAATTAGGCTATTAGGGTTTTAATTGATATTTTGGTATTCACTTTCGGCTACGCACACTGAATATCGGGTATCCTTTAATCTCGCCAAACACGTCCGTATTCCACGAGCCACAAGTACCAAGAGAGCGATCTTCTATCCCCCCGATCGAGTCGGAAACCGCGTCACATGGTCTAAACTTTTTGACCTTCCCATTTTCGCCCATTCGTATCGCGAGTGGGGTTTTAGAACAGCGGGGGAGACTGAACTTGAGACGTTTTTCCGACGGCGTGTTGATAGGCGAGTTTTTCAAAATAAATTTAGTTTTTATTGGATTGTGAGTATATATAATTTTTGTTTTGTAATGTTATGGTACATTAGAAATGTAACATTTCCCCCGGGGCACAATAAAAAAATGTTTGAAATATATTTTTTTTTTGAATAAGCAAAGAAAAAACCAATGAACAAATATAATAAATAATAACGAATTAATGAAAACAACTAATGGAAACAAAATGATTATTATTACAAATTGAACAAATTGTTTATTTATAAAGTGCTCGAGTTGGGGTTCGCGCATTTGGGGGACTCCCGTGATCTGGCACGCCATCACGGTGGGTCCAAATTTTTCTGGTCGGACTCCCCGAACACTCGTAATGTTCTGCACTCAAAGAGAGCTGCGCTGCTCAACGAATTAACCCTAAGCTAGTAGGTCCTCATACCTTCTGACAACCTAAACAAACACCGAACAAATAAAGTTCACAAAGGTGGACATACAATTATCAGACACTTTTGGCTCTTGGTGCTTGCGACTCGAACTAGTAAGACGTGTTTCGTGACTGGTTTGTGCTCCTGGATATTCGGTGTGTGTATCCACCTGAGAAGTGATCCATGTGGGTCTTCGATAAGGCTCAAGACTCCTAAAAGTGTTGTAGAGAAGAATAATTGTACCCTTAGTGAACATTAAAATCTTCTGGTGATTCGCGTGTGCTAGAGAAAATAGGGTATATCGCTCGCGTTTAAAGCCCCCTAAAAGCGCGACTGCGCCCATATAGTGTGCGCCAAAATTGGCCAGAGTTGTGCTTTAGCGCTCAGAAGAAAACGAAGTTCGAGATTCCAATTCCGAAAACTTCAATTACGGTAGAAGAAGTGCGGTGCAAGATCGCCGATAAATAGTACCCGCGAGGTGAAGTGGTGTGAGCAAAGGCGTCCAGCATCCGGCGGCTTAGGCCGTCGTAACGTTAGAAACTGTAGGCTAGGCAGCCCCTGGGGAATAAAAAGGTAAGTCCGCATGCTCTCTTTGGCCCTTGGCAAAACCTGTGTATACTCTAACTTGAGTAATACTAGAATATAATGTTGGATCGTTTCTCAAAAAAGAGATTTGCATCTTTTGCTGTGGTATGTTCTATATAAGTAATGCATGCAATTCTACAATAAAAAGAACAGTGAACTGAAATGGCGAAACGAATTTGTAGATGAGAACTCTATGTGAGTTTTAGACATTTTGTTCCTGTTAATGTTGCTTTGTTAAGGAAAGTTGTTCCAAATCTGAAGAAAACTTACTTTTACTAATTACAATTATCTACCGGCATACTTAAGTGAGCTGGTCATAAAGCGTGAATGCCTGAGAAAAAATGTTGGAACTTTAGTTGATACTCATAGAGATTAATGACTTCATGAAACGTTGTGACTATACGGCCATCTAGAATTAAATAAGCGCATACGGTGCTCCTAGAAGTTGGTGACATTTTGAGAAATATCGGTGAAAATTGAACTCTGGTATGCGGTAAGCGTGAAGCTGGATTGCTTTTCAAATGACTAAAACAAACGACACAATAATGTATATAGAAAAATACAAATTTCAATGATCTTGAAAAATGTTGCCAAAAACGGATCCATTTTGTTGCCAAAATCGGGGGGTGCCAAAAACGGAGCATGCCAAAAACGGAGCGTGCCAAAAACGGAATCCCACTGTACAGGTATTTGCCCGAAGAATTAATTTATTGATTCTTTTTTTAGATTATGAAGACAATCTAAAAAAAGAATCAAAAGTTAATTCGAGATACCTTCGAGGATTCAACAAGGTATTCACAGGTATAATTCCAGAAATTACTCCTGAAACACCACCCTGAATTTCTTCAGGAATTTCTCCAAAAGTTCTTTCACAAATTGCCCAGAAAGTCCTGGAATTCATCCAGTGATTTTGATCGATTTCTCTAGAAGTTTGCCCAAGATTTCCATTCAGGACATATTTAAGAACTCAAGCAATGTTTTTTCCAGAGCTCTCTTCACTGATTTTGTTAGGATTCTTCTAGAATTGTCGTTCAGTGTTTTTTTTTAAGATTTCAACCAAGAATTTTTCTGAGGATTCTGTGATTTCTTCAAAATGTCCAACTGATATTCTTTGAGAAATTTTCCAAGAAAGAAATTAGCCAGGATTTTTTAGGAAATAATCAATTACATTTTTAAGACATTATTGGAGCACGGTGTGTTTGTGGAGTAACTTTATTACAAAAAATAGGTAAGTCTGAAATGTGTTACCGTTTAGGTACTTTACCCTAAAAGAGAAGCCATAGCAGAGCGAGATTGGTTCGCTCTCGCGAAACAGCAAAGAAAAGCATATGTATACTGCTGTTCGTTGCGAACTTGTGTGTCACTCACAAGTACCTCTGGTACTGATCAATAGTTAATGATTTACATAAAATAATCAGTATTAGCTACAAGTTGATGATTCTTATAAGAAACTACCCATTAAATACTACATGTTAGTAAAAATAGAATCCTTATTGATAAGCTAGGAGTTAGGTAACTGAAGTAATAAAATTCCACTGTGAACGGTCAAATTAAATACACATTTACACTTGACATACACGAAACAACACCCACCACCCGGGATCAAAGAATAATGGGAAATTTGGTCAACGAAATCAGCATAGGATATAAAAAGGGACATTTAGGGAAAGGAAAAGGGAAATTTGGGGTCAGCTACCGGTCCAATCGAATAGATCCGTTCTTATCCACTCCAACTACCAAGGAAGTAAGAACCAAGTAACGCTTTAAGTGAAGTCGTGATTTGAGAGAGTTTATCAGACAGTTAGTCTAATTTGTGAAGTGGAGAAGTATTTCCCTCATAGATTCTTCTAGGATCAGGTAAAGCTTAGCAAATTCCGGACCGGTTAGCAGAGTCCTTAATGAGCCCCATTTTCCTCTATTCCTATCAGGACCCATTGGTGTTTTACCAAGTTTGCGGTGATTACGTCACCTAACCGTCAACTAGTCATAGCACCTTGCCTAAGAGGACGACGAAGCACGTGCACGGCACGTACTCCACTCGGAGCTAGTCTAGCTCGGCCGATCATCAACGGCGCGATTCTGCGGCACGTGATTACGTCCGATTCCCCCACCCAATCCCAATCATCGAGAGGCTGAGGTTAGAACCCGAGATCGACAGTGGAGTGCCCAGATAGCGAGCAGACACGATTGTCCACGTGGTACTCAGCCGACCGAACCCCAGCATCCCGAAAGCTAGTAGCCCATCGCTAGCTCTCAACAGACGAAGTCCCCGTTGCAGCAAAGGTCCCTACGCCGGCCGGCCACCGAAGAACCTACACACCTACACATACACACACCCCAATTGTAAGTACACTCAATAAACGACCGATAATCAAGATAAGAGTGCGTATTGTGTTCCCGATCAGAATCCGAGCCGACCCTGAAAGAGTGTCTGAGGGGATACAGCACAAAGTTAGAGCTCAGTGGGAGTGAGGGTAACAAATGTCGAACTAAAAACAATTAGACTTTGCTCTTTCATTTGCGACTAAAATCAAAATAATCGGTCGGGGGGTCCAGAACATTTTTTTTTATTTTGTGTGAAGTATTCATGGATATGTGTTTTTGTACCGACACACATTGCGTTGAACATAGATACGGGACAAACTGCAAGATCAAACCATTTGAATACCTTGGAAGGTAAAGTTGTTCTTGCTCAAAAGAGCTGTAATAAGCATATATGACATATGATATACGCATAATTGAAAAATTGTCTCAAACGTCATTTTAGTTATTGTCCACGAAAAACCTTGAAAATCGTACTTAAATTGGTCATAATGATGTGAGAAGTTATTAGGAAATATTTTTAATAGGTGAAGATGCATCGATATCAAACCTCGAATTTTCAAGAGCTTGTTTGTAGGTTTGTATCTTGAGAACCTGACAACCTTTTGCGTTGAACATTTTATTGATTAGTCGCCACCAGCGAGTGACCAGTGAGTTACCAGTTGTCTGCTTCTCTAGACTTGTGCTTTTGAAAATTCGAGGTTTGGCTTCTATGTATATTCACCCTTAAAACCATTGATAACCGAGTGTGTAGCTCGTAGTTATTAAGCAGATAAACGGACCAAAATAAAAACTATCACCGCTGGGAGACAGAGGAGGATCTTCTCTTCGTCGTAGCATTGTGAAAGAAAGTGTAAATCCATTCGTTTGCTCAGTAATAACAAGCTATGGCTTTTAGGACGAGATCATAAATTATGCGAGATTTCTCTTTTTACTCGTAGGGGATGGTACACAAATTATGTCACGCTAAATTTCAATTTTTTCGCCCCCCCCCCTCTTTGTCGCACTTTCTGTATGAGTCCTCCGATAATTTTATAAGGCTTGTCACGCATGGCTTAACCCCCTCCCTCCCCCTTGGAGCGTGACGTAATTTGTGCATGACCCCTAGATACAAAAGTGACTTATCCGCCTTTCAAATAACACAATTTCAGATATTCGAATTAACTAGTAGAGGGCTTCGCATGTGATAAACCTTGTTATAAGGCATGTAATATACTTGCCCCATGGTGCTGAAAAATACGCTAATTTATATTTTTTATGTTATTTTCTTAATGGCACAGTGCTTATGAAAAGATCAGAAACTTGTTACTTGTTTGTGAAGAAATTAAACAAATCGGTGTAACTGTTTTTGAGCAATGAGCTTTTATGTTTTTGGTACCACTCTAGCCGTAACGAGATCTTAAAAACTTCTTAAAACATCATATTGAAATTGTATATGGGAAGTGTCGGTCCCCCAAGGAACACCGAAATATTTTTAAAACTAGTTGACCAATGGTCAATACCGACATAGATTCCAAAAGTATAAGAGTTTTTTGAGAAGTTGTGAAAAAATGGTGGAAAAATATAGAGAAACAAAAAATTTTTCGCGATTCAAATATACTTTTGTGCTGAAAAAATGAAGCTGCCGGTAGAGAGGTTAAGCTAAATAATAGCAAACAAACTTATGAATATCTCTTCTGCTATCTGTCGAATTTCTCTCTTCAGCAAATTTCTTTATTATGGTTTGAAGAATGAGCTTTTACAATGGGATAATAAGTTTGTACTTACATTACAGTACAAGCGTTTTTGGAACATACCTCAAAATTTCTTCATAGTATTTTTCATATAAACCTACATTTTCTTTGGGCCACCTTAAATCACCACCTAGAAAGCTGCGAATTTCACAGAACACTATTTTTATAGTAAGGATAGTAGGGAACATATGTGAGATTGAATTCTCAAACATTTTTTAATTTTGAACTGCCCTAATGTATATAAACACATAGATAGGCAAATTCAAACATATGTGCAAGTCTCTCGAAATCAAAAAAAAAAAAAAAATACTCTGGACCCCCCGACCGATTATTTTGGTTTAAGCAGCGAATGAACGCGAGAAACCTAGACTTTATTGTGGAGAAGTTTCGGACTTACCTATTTTTTTGTAATAAACTTGTTCTACGAAACACACCGTGTGGAGACATCTTTAAAAACTTCCTGTAAGTATCGCTATAACAAATCTTAAAGTAATCCCAGATGAAACTTGAATCTCTGGATAAAATCCTACAGATGGTATACCCCTGTTCTTAGAATAAAATCAATAACCAGATTGGGATTTTCTAACCAAAATTTAACAGCCCTTATTGAAATATTGTCTTCTACGTACATATAACGCTGGACAGTCACAGAACAAAATGTTATGAGGCTTGTATTTCACAGTCGTAAAAACGACAGACACCAGTTTGACATCGATTGATTTTATTCAAATGGTATCTTGTCGGGCAATGTCCTGTGAGAAGTCCAATAAGTATGCTTAAAGATTTTTTGTTTAAACCTAAAAGTTTTTCCGTAACGTTTTTATTTGCTGTTATGAACAGTTTTGATTGCCTTAAGGTTTCTGTTGCAATCCAGTTTGACTGTATGATTTGATCCTCCCATTGTTTCAATTCCATTTGTATTCAACCGCCAAAGGGTTCTGGTCCTATGAAGAGGGCACTTGATCCTTGCAAGTAAATCAGCTTTTTCATTACCTTCAATTCCACAATGGCCTGGTACCGAGTATAAATTAACCTGGTTCTTAACGGACAATTGCTTTAACAGTATTATGCATTCCCATACCAGTTTTGATTGGCTTATGAATGATTTGAAAGCTTTCAGCGCCGCTTGACTATCTTAGAATATGCAAATCCGTGCATGTCTGTATTTCCTTCTCAGACACAAAGATGCACATTCTCGAATAGCATACATTTCTGCAAGGAAAACAGTGGTCCATCTTTCCATTGATATTGAAATACAGTTGATTTTCCACATCTCGATGTTTAAGGGACCCACTATGAGCGGTTTCCATACAGACTGGCGGCCAAAATTATTTTTTTTCCATCTCATGTCGTATTTATGAGTTTTGTGGTACAAATTTGATGTTTTATTTTCAAAAACAAGTGTTCGAGACTAACTTTTGAATAGGCCATATAGCGAAATAATAAGTTTTGCTACTAATGATGCATATAAGCCATTTATGCGATTAACGTTGTGCAAATCATTATAAATGTCAGAACTTACATAGAAATAATGATATGAATGATTTAGCGATATTCATTTATTCTCTGAATTATTTTTTAGCTGTTTTTAATAGGAAATGCTTAAAAATATTTGAAAAATTCAAAAAGCCCTAAATCAAAAAAGTGCAAATTTGTGCTGCTAAATTCTTAACGATCCTTTAGTTTACATCTCAAATTACCCTTGGAAATAAATTTTAGCCTGAGACAACTTGGGACAAAAAAATATAGGATGCGTAAAGTTTTGATATAAAATCAAATATATTTTTTTCAGTGCACTCCCCACATTTTCCCGACCTAAAGTACGAATTTTTATTTCATTTTATTTTTCTTAGATAGCTTTTTGAATAAGCTTTCGGACAGTGTATAAAGATCTGAATAAAATCTTACGATTATGCAGTATATTGTATTCAATGTGTACCTTGTGTTTGAACTGAATTCTTATTTTTCTTAAAAACTTTAACTTTAACTTACTGTATCAATGAAAATATAAAAGATCTTGCCTTGATATTCCTGGAATAA
This sequence comes from Aedes aegypti, assembly GCF_002204515.2. Taxonomy (NCBI): domain Eukaryota; kingdom Metazoa; phylum Arthropoda; class Insecta; order Diptera; family Culicidae; genus Aedes; species Aedes aegypti. The sequence continues at coordinate 101,891,902 of NC_035108.1, read as the reverse complement.
CTTAATAGAAGTGTTTACTATGAAATCATGTACAAGAAAAACCTATCAGAACAAGTCATATTTTCGATTATTGGCCCCCTGATCGCCCATAGTGGGACCATCGAGATAGGGAGAGATCGCGACAAAGAACACCATTTTTAATGAATACTAGATTGAAAATAAAACGTATCTTCGTGTTCCCGAACTGTTTTGAATCAATGAAATCGGGTCTAGTAACCTTTGATAATGGGCATATCCACATACGGAGAGAAAAACAGGAACAAAAATCAACTAGATAGATCGAGATAGTGAGATATCGAGATATAGAGGATATCGAGATACGGAGAGTAAAAATGGATGCATGGATGCAGAATGAAGGGACCGAAGAAATCATCGACATAGGGAGAGATATCGAGATATAGAATATCGAGATGTGGAGAGTCGATTGTATCAATACCTGGGCCTGTAATGCCAGCCCCGGTGTTCTCATTCATTTTTTAACCATCAGTGTAGAAAATTATCGATTCTGGTGAGATATTCGGACCCCCTGAATCCCATACTTGGCGATTTGTTTCAACCATGTTATATGGTATATCTAAGTTCATCCTATTTTCCATTCAGTCTTCGTTCATTACTACCAATGGATTTATTGGAAAATCTTTCAGTATACTGAATTGCCTTCTAAAAATGTATGAGTTCTTTTCAGCTCTAGAGCACTCTTTTCAACTTCCTTCTGGATATATTGATGTAACGGAAGTTTATAAAGAGCTGCCTCCAAAGCTTTTGATGCTGTACTGTGCATTGCTCCTGTTATGGTACAGGCTAAGCGTTGAAACTTTCTAAGGGGGCGTCCACAAATTATGTAACGCTCTAGGGGGAGGGGGGAGTAGGCTCAAGCGTTACGGTTCATATAATTTTTTTTAAATTTTTCATACAAAAAGCGTTACGGACGGGGGGAGGGGGTCGAAAATTTCCAAATTTAGCGTTACGTAATAAATGGACGCTGCCTAAGCTTTTTCTGGATCATATGTAGTTTTGTTTTTGTCCTCCAAACTAGTGAAGCATAAACTATTCTGGGTCGTACTATTACTGTACAGATCCAAATCATCATTTTTCGTTCAGTTCCCAATTTTTACCAACAGTTTTTTTACTCAGCATTTGTGGCTTTGATTACACTGCGGAACACGTTTTTGTCTCAAGCATCAAAATACCGCTATTTACTAAATTAAAGGTTGCTGAGTCCATTGCCGTTTTCAGAAAAAGCATGGCACGTCTAGTTTTAGAGCTATTGACTGTTGGAAATGCAAAATTTGACTGTTTCAGCCAACTTGCATGCAAGTTTGCCAGCTTGTACGGCAATTTATTTGCTTAATTAGTCACAGAATTCAAACTTCATGTATAAAACAATAATTATCAACAACGTTCTTAATATTTTCGATGGTTAAATGTTATTTTTTGTTGGTTTAAAAAAGTATTGTATTTTGCCATACAAGAGAAACGATGAACTTTATATGAAGACTGCAAGCATGTTGAAAAAAATCAATTTAAACTAAATTTTATCGTGAAATTTCAACTAAATTGTATCTTAATAGAAAGTTCAAGTCCTATTTAGCATGTTTTGTAGATTATATCACAAAAAAGTTTGATAAATCATACTTAAATTTTCATGTAAACATCAATAAAACCAGTGTTTTATGCAACTTTGGCGACCTGTAGCTAAAAATTGTGACGTGCTGGAACATTTCTGAGAGCGGCACCAGATTCAGCGACCTAAAATCTACTAGAGACACATAATTTGATCCTTGAGACACGCAAACATGTCATTTTTGTTACGCTGTGTTATTAACTGTTCTAAGTGTAAGTTCCAATTGAGAGTACTATCTAGTATTACTCCTAGATATTTAACATTGGAAGAATATTGTGAAATACATCCATTTATAGTCAATTTTTTAAAAGTAGTCTTTCTCCTGCAAGTAAAACTGTTTTTGATGGGTTAATGTTCAATCCTTCATGTTCACACCACTGCAAAGTACATTTCAATGCTGATTGCTTTCTGTCAGTGATTATATTATCAAACTTTCCCAACTTTCCACGAACTATTATTACCACATCATCTGCAAACCCAAAACCTTCGATGCCCTTTTCTACTAGTTTAATAAGAAGATCATCAACAACAAGCGACCACAATAATACACTTTCTTGAGGATATCCTTCAGTGGTTTTTATTGTTATTGAAGATTCTCCCAATTCAGCAAATACTTTTCTATTATTCAACATTTTCATAATCCAAATTTCGATACAACGATCGAATTGCCTTTTCATCATACAATTTTCAATAGATTTATAGGACGCATTATCAAACGCAACTTCAACATTCAGAAATGCCATAAGCGCTATGTCTTTCCTGTGAAGCGTGGATTCTATTTTTGTAACCAGTTCATTAAGAGCTGTGATTGTAGATTTGTTGGGTTGATAAGCAAATTAATATTTACTGATAGGATTTGTTTGTAATGGGAAGTATGCACGCCTATCTCGATGTGTGGAAAATTTCTTGCAAGAAATGCTAAAAAAAAACATTTTTCTTTGATCGCAGTACGCAGTTGAAAAGAAATGTCAATTCAAATGATGCTCACTATAGAAAATTGCTTGACCATTTCTGCCGCAGAAATTTTTACTTTTCTTGAGTGGAACGGCATACCTAGCTTATGTATTTTGACTTTATGTATTCGTCTATTACACTGCGAAACACGTTTTTGTCTCTATCACCAAAATACCACTATTTACTTAATTAAGGGTTGCTGAATCCATTGCCGTTTTCAAAAATATCTTAGTACGTCAAGTTTTTGAGATATTGTCTGTTGAAAATGCTAAATTTGACTATTTCAGTCAACTTGCATGCAAGTTTGCCAGCTTGTGTGGCAATTTATTTGCTTAATTTGCCACAGAATTCAAAAAAAAGTTCATAATACTTTCGATGCTCAAAAGTTAGTTTTTGATGGTTTAGTAAAGTGTTGTATTTTGCCATATAAGAGAAATGAAGAATTTTGTATGGAGACTGCAAGCATGTTGAAAAAATCGATTTATTCTAAATTTAATCATGCAATTTCACCCAAATTGTATCTGCAATGAAAGTTTATGCCCTATTCCGCATGCTTGGTGGATTTGATTACAAAAATGTTCGATGAATTATACTTATTAACATTATGTAAAGATTATGTAAAGATCAAAGAAACCAGTGTTTAAAACAACTTTGATGACCTGTAGCTAAAAATTGTGATGTGCTGGAACATTTTTGAGAACGGCATCAGGTTCAGCAACCCCAAATCTACTAGAGACACATAATTTGATCCTTGAGACACGCGCAAAATTGTCATTTTTGTTACGCTATGTTATGTTTTCCATGATTTTAAGCATTGTAGATATTAGACTTATTGGTCTAACCGATTTTGGATATGTTTTAGGAATAAAGACGTTCGAGTCCATATTTTTGGTATATGGCCAAGACATTGGCTAGCTTTGAACTAGTTGTGCCAAGACATAGGGTAGATTTGAACTAGTTGTGAGAGAGTCAAGTAGTAGTTGTCCACCCTTCTGTAGAAGTGCAGGGAAAACACTATCTCTTCCTGGAGACTTGAAAGGTTCGAAAGTATTCACTGTCCACTCAACTTTAGATCGAGTAAAGATAGAATCCGGTAGATCTACGTTGTTGCCTGTAGTCCTATTAGGCCTAGAGTTTTCTCCAACTTTATCCGATTCTCTATCATCTACTCATTACTAAACTTGATCCTGGAAAATGACTTTTCATCATTATTTCAAGTGTTTCTTTTGTATCAACAGTAAAACTATCGTTTATTTTTGTCAATTTATTTTTGTTCAGTTAAGCGTTATTCATAAATTAATATGAAGAATGCAGAAATTCTTTAGGATACTGTCTATCTTTAGGCGTATTCAACAATTAAAAGTGCTTTTAATATTGAAACAACTCAAAAAGTAAATTACTTGTAATAGTTTTGCGTTCATACACGGCTTCAGGGACCATGATTTCAGTAGGTAATGATATTTTCAGTATTACCGAACGTTGTTTTCATGGGTGATCAATGTTAACCCATATCAGCTAATTAAAAAAAAAACATTTAAAACATTTAATTAAACATGCTTTAAACTTTCAGAAAACAAAATATAGTATATAGACACGATTTATGGGTGTCATTGTTTGAAAAATGTAAAAATTGCAACTTCTTTCATTCGAAAATACATATCTCGAAAACTTATTCAAACAGACTCAAGTCAAAAAAGTTAACAAACTTACTCTATCAATCCTTCGTGTTTCGCAGACGAAAATCTACACGTTCCGCTCTAAACCAACTCGATTTTTCACTTTTATAAGCGGTTTCTTCACCACCGCTTAGACCTTAAACCTGGTTTAATCGTATGGGTAAACGTGGTTTACGACATAAGCGAAGGTGAAGAAATCGGCCCTTAGAACGTTTAATTTCCGGAGTTACAAAAAAAGTAAGATTCTCCACTTTCGCAACCTAACCACTACCTTCGCCGCTCCGTTGTTTGGGAGACAAAGTGACTTAACCACGAATCAAAACAAAACACTACTTGAGTCGATTTTACACTGGTACAAAAACGTCGTCAGTAACTGAATGAAACGGCTTATCATTTTGTCATACATTTTTTTGTGGGAAGTGATAGGAGCTACCTTGTGTTTTAACAGTTTTAGAAGAAAGGTTGTGATTCTTTTTAATTAACTTTCTCGAAACCGTATGAAAGTTACTTAGGGGCGATCCATTAATTACGTAAGACAATTTTGGCGGTTTTTGGACCCCCCCCTCCCCCCATAGTAAGATTTTTTGTATGAAAATTAAAAATAATTTGTATGGCGCTCTCAAAAATCAAAAAATCTCAAAAATCCCCTCCCCCCATGAACCCTTACCTAATTAATGGACGACCCCTTACGTCGATTTGAAAAAGTAATCGAGAAATAATAAAAAAAAAGATCAATGTTAACCCGGATTACGGTAGCGAAAAATTTGTATATTTTCTCAAACATATGAAGTTTATACATATCAAATTATATCATCATATCAAACGGCTAGTTGATGCATCTTTAGGACGTCATCTAAGGTTATCGGGGTCAAGAGTAGTGTTGGATCCGTTGAATCTGTTGTATGCTCCTTGTGGGCGAGCGACGGAATCAGGATCCATTGTGTCCGGTTCGCGTTGCGCGGAAGAAAAAACGAAATGCGCCGGTGAAAAACAAAAAAAAAAAAACGCGTCAGTAGAGTTTGATACGTTGAACCTGTTGTATGCTCCTGTTGAGCGAGCAACGAAATCAGTATCGTGTCTGGTTTGGATAGTGCGGTCATTCGTGTATATGCTCACGTATTCATTTCGAATTATATATTTATCGTTTACCAAAACAAATCCTTTCCCATATCCAAACTCCCAGTGTTTTCTTGGGGAAGTGCAGAGGTTTCCTCGGCTTCTGTAAAGCAAGTAACACGTCAACATTTCCCTCCCATTCCCAAATTGACCTGCATTCGGACGCAGCCGGCGCCGGTATTGCTTATTATAATACCGGTATTATTTATTATAATACTGACCGCGTGTACCGGGTTCCGAAATCAGCCCGACATTAGCCAGGGTACCGGGGTCCCGAAATAGCCCGAAAATAACCAGTGCTCCGGGGTTAAGAAAGAAAAAGAAAATTCTTAAAGCAAATCCCTAAACCCGGAATTAGTGTGGGAATAGTGCGGCGAGGCCGCTGAAATAAAGTGTCCGCGCGGTGGAGTGGTGGGAACGAAAGGCGTCCAGCATCCGACGGCTTAGGCCGTCGTAAAGTAGAAAACGTAGGCTAGGCAACCCCTAGGGAATAAAAAGGTAAGTCTGCATGCTCTCTTTAGCCTTTGGCAAACCCATAACTTATATTTGACGATCCAACGAAAAATTGGCCTACAGTTTTCTAAAAGTTGATTTTTTTCATTGGACGTTGAGGGAAGTTCCTTTGGTGTTTGACTAGAGAAAAAAATCAACTCTCAAATTGCGAAATTTAATAATTTGGTTTACACTGCTTCATTCGTTGGTGGTACCGTAATCCGGGGTAACATTGATCATTTTTTTGAATATTTCTTAAATATTTTGTTTGAAAATGCAAATGTTGCAAGTTTTATATTTTTAAAATAAGTACTGCCACCCATAGCTCGTGACTATTGTTTATTATAATAATAAGAACACCAGTATTTACACATTGAGGATGATACTGATCCCGATTAGCGTCTGTTGGTTCCCTGTGTAAGTACAGCTGTTCTTGCAATAACGGAGTAGCAAATGCGGGCGGTCAATCATGCTCATGCTCATCTAAACTTATCGGGGTCAAAATCTGTTTTACAAGCTCAAATCAATGTTGGCCTTATATGATCGTATAACATAGCCTACGCCTATGAACTATTGGTAGAGTTAAGTGGGCTGATTATCCAGTGCGAATGCTCATTGAGACGTAAGTAGATATCCATGAATTGTAAATGTAAATGTCATGTCACGCGTCATTTTCAAAAATGTTGCCAAAACGGATTCCTTTTGTTGCCAAAATTCGAAGGGTGCCAAAAATGAGAAATGCCAAAAACGGAATCCCACTGTAGTTCATTTAAAAGTATTTCAGAGAAATCCTGTAGCCGATTTCGGGACCCTGTCAATTCGATGATTGCAATCCATATCACGGGACACATAATTTTTCAAGGTTTTTGACTGGGAGTATAAAACGATGCCAATTGAGTAATTGCATATAGGATTATTTGCAAGAACTTGCAGAAGTTCTGTAGCCGATTCCAGGACATTCTTTTCCAGAATCCCGAAATTGGCAACAAAACATCCCACCATACCAAAAATACGAGCGTGACGTTAGGGATGGTACACAAATTATGTCACGCTAAATTTCAACTTTTCCGACCCCCTCCCCCCCTTTGTCACACTTTTGTATGAGTCCTCCGAAAATTTTGTAAGGCTCTGCTCGACCCTTGGAGCGTGACGTAATTTGTAATTGAGTCCTTACTGCAGGTATGGGCGTAGGGCGATTCAAAATTTAAAAAAAATGTTCGAAAATCCAATATCCCATATCTTCCGTACCATTCTTACCATAAAAATAGTGTTCTGTGAAATTTTCAGCTTTTTAAGTGGTGATTTAAAGGTGGCCGAAAGACAATGGATTTTTGCAGATGTTTGCAAGTCTATTATCCTATACGAATCTTAATAATAAAAAACACGCTCATGAATATCTCTTCTCCTATCCTTCAGATTGAATTACTCTCTTCAACTAATTTCTTTGTTATAATTTGAAGAATGAGTTTTCACTATGGGATGTTAAGTTTGTACTTATAAGTTTGGCACATTGGTGGTGATTTAAAAGTGGCTCAAAGACAATGTATGTTTATATGGAAATTACAATGGAGAAATGTAATTTCCATATAAACATACATTGTCTTTGAGCCACCTTTAAATCACCACCTTGAAAATTTCACAGAACGCTGTTTGTGTGATAAGGATGGTAAGGAAGATATGGGAGATGAGATTTTCAAACATTTTTATATTTTGAATCGCCCTTGTGTATAAGCATAATAATACGAGTTGTGCATGTACGTGCTTGTGTGTGTTTCGTACGAATGTCACATTTTTGTGCATCATTTCCAAATAAACCTCCTTTTGTTTTTTATATATCTGATAACATGTTATTATCGTTTTCATTATGTTTGTCAAAATATCTTGTCACATTTTAATGCGCCATACCACCTTCAAACATTTGCGAAAATAATCAAGTATTTTTATTTTTTCCAATATTTTGCGTACATATGGCCAATGTGTACTGTAACAAAATGGGACCGTAGATTTCCATTTAAATGACGGTTATCATATTGTGATACTCCAGAAAGAATCATGTGATTACTATAAATGTGAAATAATTCGGACGTCAATGGGTTGAGGAGCCCTTCGTTGACGAAAGCCTGGCTGGCTTTTGAAAAGGTCAGACCCATACATCACGAGTTATTGACAATTAGAAGTTCGGCAGTCAAAACTTCGGCGGAGTTCGGCGTCGGCATTCTAATTTAGTGCTTCGCCGACGCATAAAGATTGTCTTTGTCGGCGTAGCACTCCGTTAGAATGCTGACGCCGAACTTTCGTTGGTGATATTTCATTTCTCTTATGAAATTCGGTCTAAAGTTAATCTGAATGTAAAATATAATCAATGTGAAAGAAGCGAATATTGATGAACCTGTAAAACGGCAGACTTCTAGCTCAGCTCAGTATTAGTTCGAATGTCTACTAGTTTTGCTGGTTAGGTAGTTTTGAAAATAATATTCAGTAATTCCGCTAATACGATGGGTCTTGTTACATACCTCGTACATTGAGGCTACATCGGTGCAGCGTATGTTTGACGCACCATTTTTGTCGGTCTTGAACAATACTTCGCCAGTTACCCATACGTGTAGGGATAGGATTCTTCGTATGAGTGGCATAACTGAATATTATTTTCGCAACTATTTGTTAAGATATTCGTACTAATAACTAATAATAATATACAGTATACCATGAAAAAAAAAATCACGGCCAGTCGAGAATGTAATAAAACGACGTTTCTATATTTTCTCCAATTTTTATGCGAATTTATTTGCTCTCTTGCGTCTCTCAGAATGAGTGTGTTCTGTTTTGGCAATTACATGTAGCGTTTTACTTTATGTATTTGTTCATTTTCTCCTTCATTATATTATCCATGCTTGCGTTCTTATTTCACTTTCTTTTGATGATCGATATTTTATTAGACTTTTTATATACTTTTCGTGTGCTAAATGCTAGTTTTTTTTTGCTTCTTTTATCCTTTTACTAAATTGATTTCGTCATGTATGGTTCAAATTCTGCATAGCTTTGCAGCTTTTCGCCTTCTCGGATTCATGCTCGTTAAATGTCTGCTTTTATTAGTATTTTACACATTCATCACATTTTCACGACTAGATACTCATAATGATCGATAACTATTGTTTTTTTTTGTTGAGTAGTGTTTTCTTACTTCCGCATTCATCTAGTGTTTATTCCCATTCCATTCGCGGTTGGCTGCCTTCAATCCGTTTCGCTTTCCGCTTCACTCTGCTGTTTGTATTGTTTGTTTTCGATAAATTTACGTAAATGCGATTCAAGGTAGGGCTTTGAGTGATGATTATCCTTTTCATTGATTAAACGAACGAAATTTGTTGCGATTAATTTACTTTAACGTGGGTTTCAACAGTGGGTGAAAAACATGCGGCGACGAGTAGCGTCATAATAGCTTTTTGTTTCTGTACATTGATAGCGATTCGTGTGAGACGAAAAAATCAAGGCGATCCTCCTTCGTTCCAAAGCCTGCGCGCACGATTTGATTTATTTTAACGACACGCATTTACCAATAATAGCGAAGAATTGCGTTTAGATAAAGCCGATTGTTTTTTTTTTCTTAGAAATAATTTAGTAGCCATGTTTCTGCTCTCAATATTCATACCTTTTAGTCGGAACGTGAAGTTCTCGATACGATGTCTCTCTAATTATTAGTATTTTTAAGTTGCGATGCCTTATGTTGAATTAATTTGTTTTCGATTATTCTTCTGAGAGGACCAGCCTCGAAATGCCGTGTTAGCGGTATCAAAAAAGCCATAACTTTATCCGCGATGGAACTCGTCATTGTTTGAAAGGGATGGGTTTATTTTGTGGTGATGCAGATGATTGATATTTGGGCGTTCTGACAGAATCAAGAGTTTGTGCAAAATTATTGATTTAATGAAACAAGATTGAGCGTATAGTCAAACCATAGACAAACAGACTCATATTTATTATTTATCGACTGTATTTCCATTGGAAAAATCATGTTTGATGCTTATAGCACAGACAAACAGACGTAGCACTCTAATTATTTTCATCGCACCGCCCAATTCTAATATGTGGTAGTTGGCCGACGGGCCACTCGTGGTGCTCGCATCACATTTGTTCGAGTTTGACGTTTGCTCACCACCGCCACCTAGTTCGCGGTTCGCCATATGAAGTACTTTTAGCATTGAGCGTAAATGTTAACGTGACAATTTTAAATTGATAATTGTTCTAGCTATTACGTCTGTTTATCTGTGCTTTTAGTAATATTCAATAATCCACGTAGTTTGAAAACAGTTCGGTTTAAAACATCTGTTTGTTTACAATAAAAAAAACGTTTGAACGATGTTATACTAGTTACAGAAATCATTTTGTGCGATTCGTATCTAATTCAGTCATAGAGAAAAACGAAATTAACAGTGTTTTTGACTGGTCTGCTAATGGCACTCTCACACAGCTACAAGTTTAATTTGATCCTTTGTAAGTTCATGATTTCAAAAACATTTTCCACCGACTATTGGCGTTTGTACTGCTGTAATCTGATATTTTGACATGTATTTATCCGAAGAAATGCTAAACATTTTTAGCTTCTGTAGCATCCCAAGATCGTCATTTTCTCAGCGAAAAATTCTCAGCGTGGCCAACACAATTCGAACGAAACGTGTAAATTTCGAATAAATGAAGCGTAGAAAATCATGGATGTTTACATGATATGTCACCCTGCGTAATTACGTGACATATAGCACATTTTTACATGATTCCAGACCTAAATTTACATGACGTCAAGTTTACATCGCATAAATGAAGTTAACATGACATGTAATCTTCATTATTTTTAACAGTGTGGTGCTTGACGCTTGACAGCAAAAGTTCACTAAAAATCTCAGTGGCGTTCACGTCACTGCATTAGAATAAATCAGGGTACCGTCAAACGGGGTAACTTGCAACACTTTTCAACTTCAAATCTATTTGGACGAAAATTTTAAGGACTTAGATGAACCAAATACAATCTGGTATCCTAATCGCTACGTAAAGAATGCCATGTGGTATTTATTTTATTGAAATTTGTTTTCCTGGGATCAGGAGAGGCTGAAAATATGCTTTTTTCATGCTACCCCTGATATGGGGTAACATGCAACACACAATACAGACTGAAGTTTACTATCAAAAATGTTATCAATACCGTTTTTTAAATCATTAAATAATTAACTGCAGTAAAAACATGACAATAAACAGAAACTAGGTACCATCATTTTTGAAAAATCATTATTTTTGATTGAACTACCGTTTTGATTCATATTACGGACAGCTTCAAATTCCGGACACTCTCCTTTGTATGGGAAACATTTCACACGAAATGTTTCAATTTTCGCCGTCCAAAAATTCTCACTTTCGAGGCTCGTTTTATTAAGCTTTTTCCATAAATATCTTTGCTAATTTATAATGCCCAACTACTTTAGATGTCTCTTTAGCGATTCGACGATTTCAATTGATGATTTGACTGTTCCATTTATGATTATCATGAGCTGTCCGGAATTCGAATCAAAGTGTCCGGAATATGAGGCAAAAGTAAGGAAGCGTCCGGAATAAGAATCATGAAAAGGCCACACATTTGGATTTATTTAAAATTATTCAAGTTGCGGACGCGTATTCTTTACCCACCATTCGAAAGTTAAGGGCTTCCAACGCTCGATAACGCTAAGGAATCATACAGAATGATTTATTTTGTATGCTCTATGCTGGGTTATACTTCACTGAGGCCTTAAGTGTCCGTAATATGAATCAAAACGGTATGAGTGTTGACCATATACGATTAAAAATCGATTGATTTTGTATTTTATTTGTTCCACAAGTGGAAATTTTTAGCAAATCACAAGTCTTGACGGCTAGTAGAAAGCCATTTGAAAGTTTTAGTGCTACTTTTTTGTTCAACTACAATGGTTTTGAGGTTTTGCTTCACATAAGATATTTTTCATTCATGTTTTAACCAAAGCAACGTATCATATATTGATCGCATGTCTTGAAATGGCCTCTGTTGGCCATTGAAAATAGCTATATTTATATTTCATGCAAAAAGTTCATAATGACAGATCTGCAAGTTACATTTGAAACATATTTTTAAAATTAATCATAATTTTCACGAATATACAATAATAAATTCCAATAATAATCCGATTAATGTTACTTTTTTCTACCAAACGTGTAATAAGTTGGTTGAGGTTTAACAATTTTAATGTAATTCTACAAATAAATGGTCAATCTTGCTTTTTCATGTGTTTTTGATGACAGGCGGCAGAAAACATCATGCCATTGAGATTAAAATTGCTGTTGCAAGTTACCCCACAAGGGTAGTCAAAAACGTTTTCAATTATTTTCAGTGTATTAACGTGAAATTAACAAAACTTTTTTATAGTGCTTTTGTACACTATTAAATACTGTAGCGAAAAGCAAATACCTAGAATAATATTTATAACCCGTTTGTATGGTACTAGGAACGATTTTCCGCCTTGTTTTTATACGATCAAACGTGTGATATGATTTTCTCCTCCAGCAAACCAACCAAAGTAGAAATAATACCAAAATCCTCACCAAAACCTCTCTTTTTATACCTAAGGTCATTAACCGGTGTAAAAAATTAGAACAATTTAACTTAATGCTTTAGAAAACTTCAATTCAGTTACATGTCGTTGTGTTGCAAGTTTCACCCCTGTTGCAAGTTACCCCGTTTGACGGTACTAAATTTTCTATGTCTTTGTTGATTCCATACCAATATACTGTACGTCTTGCCAGCTGCTTCATCTTGACAGTTCCAGAATGATTTGCATGCAACAGTTTCAAAATTTCACTGTGCATTTGTTGTGGTACTATTACACTATCCTGATACAATAGACACTCATCAACAATTTCTAGCTCTTGTTGATTTGAATGAACATCTATGAACTGTTTTTCTAATCTCTTTGGCCAGCCATTTTTCAAATAGTAAATTATATTTTGCAGATACTTATCAACCTTTGTCATCTCTGCTATTTTCTTATGATCCATAGGTAGTTCCTTACCAAAATTAATGCTTCTCACAACATCGGTGTCATATTCTGCCGGAACACTCTGTTCTAAAGGAAATCTGGAGCAAAAATCTGCATTTCCCATTTTAGCCGATGGCCTGTATACAATATCATAATCATAAATTGACAATTCAAGTATGTATCTTTGAATCCTAGTAACAAATATTGATTGTTTTCCAGATTTACCGAAAGTTCCCACTAAGGGCTTATGGTCCGTATAAACAGTAAAGTGCTGGCCATATAAATATTTATGAAATTTCTTTATGGTGCAAACAAGAGCTAAAGCTTCAAGATGGAGAATAGGATACGATTTTTGTGCGTCATTCAACGTAAAAGATGTAAAACATATGGGCTTTTCTATGCCCTGGACCACATGTGCAATAACTCCTCCAAGGCCATATCCTGATGCATCGGCCACAACAATTATTGCCTTTTTAGGATCGTAAAACTCTAGAAATTGTGTATTCAATAATGCAGTTTTTGCTTCTTCAAATGCTTTTTCGCAATTCTCATCCCAAATAAATTTCACATCATTCTTTAGAAGTTTATACAAAAGGTAGAGCTTTGACGACAAGTGCGGAATGAATTTGTTGTAATAGTTTATTAAGCCCAAAAACGATTTTAATTCCGTAACGTTTCTCGGCACTCTTGCCTTTTGAATGGTAGAAATTTTCTCCTCACACGGTAACAAACCTTTTTCGCTTATGATGTGCCCCAAATAGGGTAATTGTGAAACGAAAAATTTGCACTTTTCCCAGTTAATTTTTATATTTGCATTTGGTAATATATTCAGTACCATCAATAATCGATCTTTGCATTCATTTAAATTTCTACCAGCTATAAGAACGTCATCGAGATAAACATACACGTATTCAATGCCCTCCAAAAATTTGTCCATAATTTGTTGGAATATAGATGCACTCGATGTTGCTCCTTGAGGCAGTCTATTATAAGTATAAAGCCCTTTAATTGTATTAATGACCATGAAACGCTTTGATTTTTTTGTTAACTCTAGCTGGGTGTAAGCGCCCTCCAAATCTAGAGCACAGAATACTTTGCATCCCGCTAAACCAGCGAAAAGGTCTTGAGCAACTGGCAAAGGGTAAGTATTAGGGATAATAACCTTATTAATAGACACTTTGCAATCAATGACCAATCTTATTTCGTTGTTCTTTTTAATTACAATAATCACCGGAGATGCCCATAGGCTAGTTTCAATAGGAGTAATTACTTTTTCCTTTTCCAACCGTTCCAAATAGTTTATAACTTTATCTTTTAAGCGGTAGGGAACATCATACGCTTTTTTGAAAATGGGTTCATCTGATTTCATCACTAAATCCGCTTGGAATCCCTTAATAGGAGTAGAAAAATCTTTCAAAAAAACATTAGGAAATTTCTCCTTGATCTCCATCGCTTCCCTTTCAGTTTCCGTCGTCATGTTATTTACAGTTAAGGAATTTGAGAAAAATTGTCTCCACTCTTTGAAAAAAATATCTAACCAAGTTCGTCCCATTAGTGGAAAAAAGTCATTACTACAATTAAGTACTAATAATTGTAGTTGAGCTTTCACACCTTTAAATTCAACTGAAACATTTGCTTCCCCTTCAACTTTCAGCTTTTCACCATTGACAACTATCAACTGTTTATCATACTTGGATAAAGGATTTTTGAAATGAGTAAAATATTTGTCTTTACTCATAACTGTCACAGAAGAACCACAATCAATTTCCATAACTAAGTTTTTATTTTCTATTGTTACTTCAACCAAGCATGGATCGTTAATTTTGTTAATTGAGGACACCATCATGCATTGTAAATCACCTGAGTTATTTTCCTCGTCATCAGACTCGTCCGTTCGCATCCTATTCATTAGATTACTCATCTGACAATCTACATTACGTCCGGTATCAACATCGTCCACCAAATTTATTGTATCTCTCCTCATATTTTTAAGCTTGAAGCATTTCCGCTTAACATGCCCTTTTACGCCACAAAAGCTGCATATAATATCCGCATAATTTTGCCGTTGCCTATTATCCTCCTTTCTCCAATCCCTAGATTTATATTGATCGTTTTATAAGCACTAAATCTCCTATCCTTGTATCTCTCTCCTGAATTTTCTCGTTCAGTTGCCCTAAATCCAAGCCTGTTTTTCACTGGCCCTCTATAGGAACCATTTTGCGTCGTCATTGTATTGCTGTTATGCGCCATCTGGAAAGTGTTCGCGAGTCTATTTAGACTGGAACCAATCGGTCCTCGTCCTTGATTTCTCAGATAAGCAATACTTTCCAAACCTACTGCTGTACCCGTAAGATTTCTATTGTTTGTACCTGCTAACTCCCACGTAGCTATGATTTTCTCCGCGGATTCTAGGGTTAAATTTTCTTCAGTTAATAGCCTCTGACGTAAAGAATTGTCTCTTAGCCCGGCCAAAATTCTGTCACGAACAGCAGTGTTTTTAAAAGTTCCGAAAGTGCAGAATTCTGCTTGCAATTTAACGGAAAGAATAAAATCCTCTACCGTCTCATCTGGTTGTTGAACTCTATTGTTGAATTTAAGACGTTGAATTAAATCGCTTTCTGTTTTATCTAGCCTTGATTTAAGTTTACTAGTCATTTCTTCATACGGAATCTCCTGAACACTCGTAGTAGGGAAAAGTAACTTTAACTCGGAAAAAATAACGGGTCCTCCAAGAGTTACAAAATATCCCCTCTTCATATCAGGCTGGACATTATTTACCGAGAAAAACAGCTCAATCCTTTCAAACCAATCCGCAAACGAGGTTCCTTTGCGGAAAGGTTCAATTGTAGTCGTTATATTTGTTGCTGCCATTTTGAAGTACTAAACGCACCCCAAAAAGAAAACCAAAAAAACCGCGGTTAACAAAGGCGACCAAAACTCTCAATGGGCTTTGTTAATATAATAATAAGCAACAAAAGAACTCACCAGGTCGTCTCGAAAACCGATTCTTTTAGGTTTTATCCTCTGGCCGGATAAGAAAAAGCCAACTTGTAGGCGTCAAACACACCGGAGTAACTGATACTCTCGTCTTGTCCAGCAGAAAATTGTTTCCCAGCAGCTAGATTACACTTCGTCCGAATTCGTCACCAGTCAGACCAAAACCACAATTTTCACTGCACTTCCTTGAAATCTAAGCCTCTGAAGAAAAGATCTGGCAGATTCAGTGGCCTTTCAAGTCGAATCCAGACTCCAACCACAAAATACTATTGCGATGGCACACCACGAATACTTTTTCCAGCTCCTTCCTTACTTTTTCTGGATGCACTTTAAAATTCCACTGATTTATCTCGTCGCCAACTGTAATGATCGGGAACCAGACTTTCGGAGAATAATACTGAGTGTTTCAAGATGTTTATAGTTAGCTATCTGAACGTAGAAAGACCATCTACGTGTTTATTTTCAGTTTTAAATCGTTTGATGGCGTTACACGCATTACATGTGATTTGAGTGAGATCGAACCTTTGTTCGCCATCTCTGTCATAGGACAGGGATACCACACAGTGCATGATGCAACCCCTCTAAACAAGCTGCGGGACACTAATAGCTATCCCATTATTTATTTATTTAGTTGGTGTGACATCAATTAATTTGATAAAACCTCGTTAACGATGTTACGCCAATTTACTCGGTCCATGGCTGTGTCTCTCCAACTTCGATTTTGGCCCACGTTCTCCATATCTTGTTGCACCTGATCAAGCCACATCGCTCACTGTGCTCCCCGCCTTCTTGTGCCAATCTTTGCAGGATTGTTGTCCGGTAGTCTTGCAACATGTCCTGCCCAGCGCACCCTTCCGGCTTTCGCAACCTTCTGGATACTGGGTTCGCCGTAGAGCCTAGCGAGCTCGTGGTTCATTCTCCACCGCCACACACCGTTCTCCTGCACTCCGCCAAAGAACGTCCTAAGCACCCTTCGTTCGATCACTCCAAGTGCTTGCAGGTCCTCTTCCAGCATGGTCCATACTTCATGTCCATAGAGGACCACCGGTCTTATTAGCGTTTTATACATGGTACATTTGGTGCGAGCGTGAATCTTTCTCGACCGCAGCTTCTTCTGGAGTAGGCGCGACTTCCACTGATGATGCGTCTCCGTATTTCACGACTAACGTTGTTATCAGCCGTAAACAAGGATCCGAGGTAGACAAACTCATCAACAACCTCAAAAGTATCCCCGTCTATCGCAACACTGCTTCCTATGCGGGTTCTGTCGCGCTCGGTTCCGTCTATCAGCATGTACTTTGTTTTCGACGCATTCACCACCAGGCCAACTTTTGTCGCTTCACGTTTCAGGCGGGTGTACAGGTCTGCCACCGTTCCAAATGTTCTGTTCATATCATCCGCGAAGCAAACAAATTGGCTGGATCTTGTGAAAATCGTACCTCGGTTATTGAACCCGGCTCTCCGCATGACACCTTCTAGTGCGATGTTGAACAGCAGGCACGAAAGTCCATCACCCTGTCGAAGTCCCCGGCGGGATTCGAACGAACTAGAATGTTCGCCCGAAATCTTCACGCTATTCTGAACACCGTCCATCGTTGATCTTATTAGTCTTGTGAGCTTCCCGGGATATCTGTACTCGTCCATGACTTTCCATAGCTCTTCACGGTCGGTGCTATCATTAGCCGCTTTAAAATTCGATGAACAGGTGATGTTTTGGACTTGGTATTCACGGCATTTCTGGAGGATTTGCCGTACAGTGAAGATTTGGTCCGTCGTCGAGCGGCCGTTGATGAAATCAGCTTGATAACTTCCCACAAACTCATTTGCTATTGGTGATAGACGACGGAAGATAATCTGGGATACAACTTTGTAGGCGGCATTTAGGATAGTGATCGCACGATAGTTTTTACATTCCAGTTTGTCGCCCTTCTTGTTGATGGGGCAAATTATCCCTTGCTTCCACTCCTCCGACAGCTGTTCTGTTTCCCAGATTCAGACAATCAGCCGGTCAACCTCTCCGGGCCCATTTTGATGAGTTCAGCTCCAATGCCATCCTTACCAGCGGCCTTGTTATTCTTGAGCTGGTTGCTGGCATCCTTAACTTCCCTCAATGTGGAGGCAGGTTGGTTTCCTTCATCCGCCGTGCTGATGTAGTCTCTTCCTCCGCTGCCGTGACCCTCTGCGCCTGTGTTCTCCGTGTCATTTAGCCATTCATTGCAGCCCGCGCTGCATCCTTCTCCTCCAAAACCTGCCTGCATTCTTCGTCGAACCATTTGTTACATGTCCTCCTTTCCACGTACCCGACGATGCTCTCGGCTGCGTTGTTGATGTCTGCTTTTATGTTCCTCCAGCAGTCCTCAAGAGGGGCTTCGTCAAGCTCGCCCTCTTCCGGCAACGCTACCTCGAGATGCTGCGCGTATGCGGTGGCGACGTTCGGTTGGGCCAGTCGCGCTAGGTTATACCGAGGCGGGCGTCGATACCGTACATTGTTGATGACGGATAATTTTGGACGCAGTTTGACCATCACTAGATAGTGATCAGAGTCAATGTTAGCGCCGCGATAGGTTCTGACGTCGGTTTTGAAGCAATGTATCCACCGGTAGTAAAGGCCTCTTCTAACAAAACAGTTTGTTCATTGGTGTTCAATCATACTCCTGTCTAAGGGACGAATGACCCTCGGGTAAGAGTCCCCCTCATCAAACAACAATACTCTGAAGAGTCTGAAGGGCCAAAAATGAGTCTACGAGTCAGAAATTGGCCCCAAATCTTTGACTTGGTAACGGGCGGGAAAGATTCATTACAACGATTTTAGACTGTGCCATCTACGAATTAGTGTGAATGGCTTTGAACAGTTAGAAAAATCATGTTATTTTACGTCATATTACGCTGACATATTCAAGGAAGTTTTATGATGTAAATTTTCCGTTACATTTCAGTTCGAATCACAAATGATTTCAGTCATCTTAGACTCGAGTGATAAATGCAGTGTAAAATAAATTTTTAATTTGCGTAATTTTGTTAACTACCCTAAGTGATATACTTCAAATGAAGCTTATGTCACGATTAATATGTTTTTCTTAGTTTGTAAGGTCGTTCAATTTTTTGGAACTGCTATGATAGCACAGAGGTTTTCTTAGTATCAAGTAATATCAAAAATACCACATTAACATCCCTTCCCTTCCCACGCATTACATTTTTGCGGAATATGTAGTGTTCAGTGTGAGAGTACGCACAGCAGACTGGCACAAACTAATTGTAGGTTATAAATCGCAGTCCGATTGACTTTGCGCACATAGTTAATCATAAACCACAGTCTAGAAAGGACATTAGGGTGACAAATGCTGATTTCCATCTAAAACTTTGGGGATCTGTATCTCAGCTTCTGGTAATCTAAAATGGCTCAAATTTTAATGCCAAACTAGGAATAAACTAAAGTTTTGTCTGTAATGCATCTACAGTGGGATTCCGTTTTTGGCAACAAAGTCGAAATTTTCAGTTGCCAAAATCGGAACCCATATTTTAAATTTTATTTTTCATCTATTGGATTTGAAAACATCATTGAAATATTATTACATCATCCTTATGGCCCATATGGCATCGAGACTTCGGAACGGTTCACTTCGAAGCAGTTCGTAGGATTGTATTACGAATCCATAGCCATACGAATGGTCATTCTGGCAAACGTTCTACATACTTTTTATCCCACAACGTCTTCAATGATTTTTAGAAGCTTTTTATATTCTTTTTGTATGAGTGAGCCATGTAAATCAATATTCGCATAAGTGACCTTTATTCAAAACTGGGCATTTTATTGAAACTGTGGAATAATACGAAAAAAATAAAATTTATTACTGCATTCTTACAAAGACGTTATTACAAAACAAAAGCGCTGGGTGTTACAAAACAACATGAGATTTTTTTTTTAATTTATTGAACATGAAAAATCAGTTTAACTTCTAGGATTCAGCATAATATTTGACCATAATTCAGTAGGTTAAAATTTGCTCCTTTAGTTAATGTTTCTGATAAAGTAAAGCATTTCATAATAAATGATTGATTGCAGTCAAAAAAAGCAAACATAAACAACTACATCTCATGTTCGACGACTCGTAACTTTGTAGAATACACCAACAAGCATCTTATAATTTTTAGTTGAAATGAGTTTCAATTGAGCTTGATATGTGTTTTACGTTGCGCTACTTTTCCCCGAATAGCCCAGTTCCCAGAAAAGTTTTTAGTATTCATAATTGTCACTAATTTTTGCTTTTAATGTGGTGAATGAACCGGTCATAGGATATACACGCTTTTATATTTGATTGGCGATTCTTTCGAGTTTTACTGTCCTCAGCATTTTTGGCAATATGTGTTTAGTCTAGAACGATCAAATCTCTCCTTCTTTTGATTGTTTGTCGGTCTGTCTAGTTCAGTACCCTGTCACTAAAAACAATTCTTGTACCTCTGTGAACTGCATCACTTTTAGGGGAAACGGGTCTTTCGGGGAAATGACATTAGGAGAAAAGTAGCACAATCATGTTGTACACCTACCTTATTAAATTAACGGAAATCAATGAAATCTCAAGAGCCTGATAGAAATCTTCAGTTGCTCGTAAGGAATCTACAGAAAAACGCTAGGAATCTGAAGCATCTTTCTTGGAATTCCCTGGATCTCGCTAAGGATATTGATAGGAATTAACATCTTGGGACTCCGCTGCGACATTGCTGAAAACTCTCAAGCCACCGATGAAAATTTTCAAAAGTTTATTATTCTTAGGCTACTTCTAGTACTCCTCACATTCATTTGGAAACCTTTTAAAAATCCCCAAGATTTCGCCAGAAATACTCACAATACTACTGGAAATTCACATTACCTTCTATGAATTTACAGGATACTCTAGAAATCTTAATAGTTTATTAGGAATCATCTGATTTTGGACATAATCCCCAATGACCAGTTACACATCCTCAGGATCCCACAAAGAACCCTCAGTGTCCGTTAGGAATATGCAAATATTCTCAAGATCCCGTTAAAACTTTTTAGAAGTCATCTAAGAACCAAGTATCCCCTAAGCATTCTCCAGGGTATAGTTAGACAACTCATAGACCCAGCTCTTTATACAAATTTTAATTATGTTGAGACCCATAACCTTGATTAAAAATCTTGTATAGAATTCTGAATCGTATAATAATAAATCTAACGTCTTAAAGAATCTTGAACAAAGAGAGATCGTAGCTCTGAATAGTTGACGCAGAAAGATCTTGTGCATAGTTCAAACAAGCAGTTCAAAATCTGGATTTTTTTTAGTTTATCACCTTCTGGCAGACTCAAGTGGGCTGGTCACTCATTATGAATGCAAAAAAAAAGAGATTGGTCTTTGATTGAGATACTGGTGGAGATTAATGGTCTCATGAAACGTCATTGAGAATGCATTACCAATTACCATCTCGAAGCTCTTAGTAGTTGGAGATTTGGGGGAATATCCACGAAAATGGAGCTCTGGAATGTAATCCATGGGTAGTTGACCTGCTATTCAAATGTCTAAAGCAACAGATATGATAATATTTACAAACAAATATAAATTTTAATGGTATTCAAAAATGTTGCCTAAAACGGATCCATTTTGTTGCCAAAATCGGGGGGTGCCAGAAATGGAGCATGCCAAAAACGGAATCCCACTGTATTACATTTCAATTATTTTTCAAAGAATTTCAGAAAGTTGTTCAAAGACAAATTTAATTAAAAAACGATAAATTGTAAGTGGGTGGGTATTCTGCAAGCTCACACTACTTCTGAAAGTGAAAAACTTTGTCGAACAAACTAACACACAACTTACTTAAACCACCTTCTGAAACTTTTGTTATAAATGACTGAAGTTCAATGAATACAATAAATATACTACATACAAAACTTCAGGTTATTTGTAATTCGTCATTCGAAAATCAGCCAATTCAAACTACCATAATCTAAGATACAGATCCCAAAACTTGGGAATTTTGTATGAAAAAACTGCATTTGGTTACTAACTTTTGTCACTGAATGTAGCAAGCGTTACACACTGAAACAAATTTTCTTATTTTTTCGGCGATTGTTCCCATATAATTTTCGCATCGAACAGACTTGCTTAAAAATGATAAAATATGATACATGGGATTCCCTATCAATCTAATAACTATGCACGATTCGGTATTTGTGTGTTATATCTGTTAAGCATGGGCGAGTTTCAAAAATAATAATGTCGAATAAATATTTCAGTGCAATTGATCGAAATTAAAGTGACTAGAAGGAATTTATTCATCCTTTTTGTTTTCGGTTGTTGGTTAGTTTCCGGACATAATGAGAAAGGAAGCGGCTTAAAGACGACGGAACAACAAATCTCGAGTTTTGAACCGAGAGCTCTAAATTTGTACGCAAAGAGACAACGAATCCAAAATATATCTTACTATACAAAGTTACATTTGGTTTTAAATATTTCTTAGATGAATTTATACTTTTCGCTTTGGTAATTTAATATTCCTCTCTAGAGTTTCATTTTTTGCTATTTGTGAATTTTGTGGTTCCTTTTGGTTGCTTACGATTAGGGTTTTTTTCTTGTTATATAAAAATGTGATTCTCGTTACAGTATAGTTAAGTTATAATTATTTTTAAAAAATGCCTACACAGCTTAGTTCCATACCCGCAGGAATGAGTCCCATGACCCGGTGGCGACGGCCATTCCGTTTTCCGTAACGCCTAAACAGGAAACGCGATTATCGTGGCCTGCGAGGATGCCGGCCCGTTCCGCTTTCAGTGTGTCCCACACGTTGCAGTTAAAGTCGTCGTAACCGGCCAGGAGAAGCCGGCCCGATTTGGAGAACGCTACCGAGGTAATACCGCAGATGATGTTATCGTGGGAGTACATGGCCAGTTCCTGATCGGCCCGTATATCGAACAGCCGACAGGTGGCATCATCGGAACCGGTCGCAAACGCGTGCCCATTCGGGAAGAATGTGACGGCGTTGATATCGCTTTCGTGTCCCGGGAACGTTTGCTTACACTGTCCCTCTCGGATATCCCACAGTTTGGCGGAAGCGTCGCACGCACCGGAGACAAACACGCGGCATTGCGGCGAAAGGGACAGTGCCATAACGTCGCCGGTATGTCCGAGGAACGATGTGCACTGCTGACCGGTTTCGATGTCCCACAGCCCACAGGACATGTCCCCTGAGCTGGTGACGATTTGAGTATCATCTAGGAATCGACAGCACGATAGGTACCCAGTGTGGCCGGGCAATTCTCGTGACACCCGTACGTTCCCCTCTCTCGTTTTCAGATTGTAGATCGAGCAGATATTGTCCAGTCCTCCGCAGGCCACGAAATTGCCGGAAGGCGCGTACGCACAGGTCATGACCCAGGACGATCGCAACGGGATCGCATGGACCTTGTTCGTCGTATGAGAGTCCCAAACGATCAGTTTACCGTCCTGCGAGGCGGATACCAAGTTCCTAGAGTCACATCCCCAGTGCATGGCGTAGATTTTAGCTAAATGGCCCCGTAGGGTACGTCTGGTCCGCATCTGTATTCTACCTATCGGTTCCAAGCTGTTCGTTGCCTGGACTAAAGATGTGTCGCAGGCCGCCTTTCGAGCATCACGGATGGCGTTTTTAAGCGTTTCCGCTTCCTGTCTAAGGGCTTCCAGCTCGTTCATTTTGTGGGTATTGTTTTATGCGTATCCTACCTCAAATCTCACACTTCAGTTCAATACAGAGCTTTCGTGATCGTGTGACTATCAGTAATTACAGTTTGTGGGTTTGGATTTAAATGGTAATGAACACCTTAGCACTACTCACTATAAGGATCCGCAATGAGGCTCTACAGGGTTCCGTATTATATTCGCCTATGTCTGTTCGACTGCAATCACTTTTACACACTTCGTGATAATTATTCTTCCGATTATTCCAATCTCGCTCATACAAATCGTTCCGTCTATGTGTTTCCGTGACTGCTGAAAACCGGTTCACCACCGAGCGACCTTAGGATCTAGAACACCAGGAAGACAAAACGTAAGAGAGTTTAAAATTATCCAGTTATTCCGATCAGGTATCGATTCACAAATGTACACACAAAATCAGTAGCGTAGCTAGGGGGTGCCATTTATGTGGTCCACACTGGGACCCGAATTATTAGAGGCTCCAAATCGTGTTGAAAATTGCTCACATTCCAAAAATCTGATTGCAGAAAACTAATTACCGTTAAGTCACCACCCAGACAACCAAAATGTACGTATAACGAAATCACCTGGAGGCTTTGTATGTGCAACATTTCACTTATAAGATGTCGCGAAAAGGCCTTCTACGTACAAAAGTGGAGACGATATGCGTACATATATTATGTGATAAATAATAACATACAATGCGAGTGTATAAATATTCCACCGAACTAACCTGTGATCTTTTGCGACTTAACTTATGATAACAAATGTCGATTTGACAGCTGCTACGGATTGATTCGACTTAATTTGTACGAGTGTACGGGACGAAACAAAATGTACAAAGAACTCAGAAAAGAAGTGTTTTATGCGAGGAAGCTCATCAATCTGACGAGTTTATCAACGGTGTTTTGCGAGTTTGATGTAATTAGTATGAATAAACGAGTTATAATGTGAACTTTCATGCGATTTCTGGTTGTCTGGGCAGTCACCGTGCGGCCTCCATTCACCGTGCACATGTACATATTCATACAGTTTTTATAATTATTGTTTTATCAGCAAAATAAGATAAAACTGATGAAATGAAGTAGTTTTTGTCACAATGCATTTTGAATAATTTAGTCGCCAAACGCCAAAAAATTCACATTTTTCGTTTTAACATTAGAGTTTTTATTTTTTCATAATTTCAACGAGTTTTCGCTGTAGATACTTCTAGTAAGATACACAAAATTGAGCACGAAATCTTACTTTTCTGGTCAAACATTCAACACATTCTGGAAAACCACTCCTATTTTGATTTCTTCTTTTTTACGCAGTATGAGACATATGAAGATGCTTCGCAATGTAATTCTCGCTGAGACCGGCCCACTATTTACACTTGGTCTTTCAAAATGTTTAATTATAGGGTGCAGAGCTACTTGGGAACTTCCATGATTCACTTTGGAATGGGGGACTTTTCTCGGCCGATTTGTTTGAAACTTTGCAAAAAGAAGCTCTTTGATGCGACGCACATTGTGGCCAAGTACGAGCCCAGTAGTAGCTTTCAAAAAACCCCACTGCCGAAGTGAATCAAAAGTGCCAAGAATAGGATCTGGCTCCTATGCACATCCGAAAGCTCCTGTTGAGTAATCTCAAAGTGCCATAACTCGAAAATTTCTTCAATAACCCCTCAACAATAGCTTGGTTTTGGAAAGCAAAAACATAGAAGCAATATTTGTAAAAGTAAAATTATTTGGCTGTCATATTGAATTTGGCCGCCTTATTGGATTTTATCGGGAAAACTGAATTTTAATGGTATTCGCCAACACCGATTTTAGAAGATTTTGCATCACTGAAAAGCTGAGCTAGTTTTAAAAGTGCGAACATTTGTTCCACAGCGTCTACGAAATTTTGCACGAAGGCCGAAGTAACAACTAAAACGTCTCCTACCTTCGTCTTCTTGGCATTAACGTCCTCACTGGGACAGAGTCTACTTCTCAGCTCAGTGTTCTTATGAGCACCTAAGACAAGACGTGACCGGTCAAAAAACAAAAATGAAACCAATTGCCTGTCAAAAAAGACCATTTCTCATTAGTCGTTTTGGCAAAGCTACTTTCACATCGTTGAGTTGGATTGCAACAGGGCACTTTGTTACTAGCTCGACCGTGTTGCCAGTTCATAAATAAGAGTTTTCATCAAAAGTTCTGAAATTTTTCTTGAAATCTTTTCGTTTCAAATCTATTTATATTCGATGTTATGTTCAAGGCATGTGCTCCTACAATGCTAATATAAATATAAAATATCTAATTGAGACCAAAATAGTGGAAATTGTTTCAATTTTCTCCAAAAATATCATAGTTTTTAAATTTCAACCTAATTGTTTGAAAATATAGCATCCTCTATTACGCTAAATAAATAAAACGTGCAAGGAACAATTAGATTATGAGCCTTGATATTTGAACTTGTTCACAAGATTTGCATAAGAAGGATACTGGGAACACTAGCTTTTGTATCGTCAAGGTTATCGACGGAAAAATAACAGGGCAGTCTTAGTTGAGCTGTCACGTCCTGTCCTAGATGAGCACTTTCATAGTTATTAACTGAGAGCTTTCTTTGCCAAAGTTGCCATTTTTGCATTCGTATATCGTGTGGCAGATACAGTATATGCCCAGGGAAGTTAAGGAAATTTCCATTACGAAAAGATCCTGGACCGACCGGGAATCGAACCCAGACACCTTCAGCATGGCTTTGTTTTGTAGCCGCGGGCTCTAACCACTCGGCTAAGGAAGGCCCTACGTCTCCTTCCTATTAACATTCAATTATAATATTCCACACAAAATGTTAGTAAGTAGTTTCTTAGATTATTTAAAACTTTTACCATAAAACATTCTCATTAAACACTTTTTCAATATTAACTAGATCAAAACGATTCAAAACATAACCTTATTCATAACTTCGTAGTATTTTTTCCTCGAATATAAATGCGCTATTTAAGGTGAAGATGAATCGAAGCCAAACTTCAAATTTTCGAGAGCACGGATCTGGAGAACCAAACTTCCGTTTAAACTGAAAACTTAATCGATTGGTCACTAGCTGGTGGTGACCAATCGATTAGGTTTTCAGCTCAAACGGATGTTTGGTTCTCCAGATCCGTGCTCTTGAACATTTAAACTTTGGCTTCGGTTCATCTTCACCTTAAAATAAAGCGCATACCATTTTTTTCTAAGAGGAAAACATATTATTCAAACAACAATGTTTTTGAATCCACAAACTGTCACACGGGTACTTGGTTTTGACAAAAAAAATATTTGCTTCGAAACCAATAACACATGTATTTGTTTTAAATCAAATAAATATTAGGCCGTCATTCAAGAAAAACTTCCTTTGAATTCAAAGCAGTTTCCTTTTAAACCTATGATTCTTTCCTCTGCATGCAATTTTTATTCCTAACAATATAGTAAACTATGGTTACATGAATTTTATTGTAATTTTAGAGAAAACTTTCCGTTTTACAGTTCAATGAAAAGCTACCGCAGCTGTCACATCACTGATTTGCACTGGTAAATCATCAGTAGGCTTCAATGATACCTTGGATACCGTCTTGATGATTGCTGTTTGTTGCTATTTTTCATAGCGTTTTCTCTTTCAAGCATACTATGATTGAATTGTTTGCTTCAATGATAGAATGATTTCGAAGCCTGCGGTAGAACTTTGACAGCTGCGGTAGAACTCTGCGGCTACCGCAAACCGGAAAATTTTCTTAACAACCGTAATATCTGAAATAAAGAAACGCTCACAATTTTTCTTCACAAAATTCCAGAAATGCTTCGATTGCTGGAATGCCTAATATAATCAAAATGGCGAAACATCGTTTTTCAAATGATCTTAAAAATTGGTCAAATTATACACATATAGTCATCGAAATGATCGCCAGGATGGAGCATGTGGTGGAGTTGCAATTATCGTTCATAGGCGCATAAAACTTTTTTTTTCGTCATTTCAAACCAAAGTTTTTAAAATCTTAAATGTTTTTGTTGAAACACAGCTTATTAAATATACGATTGTACGACATTTCCCAGAATGACGTTCCCCAGAATGACATTCCCCAGAACGCCATTCCCCAGAATGAGACATTCCCCAGAAATCCATTCCCCAGAATGGGACATTCCCCAGAAAAAAAATTACAAGAGATTTTTGGGCTGTTTAAATCCAGGTAAATGGTAAATAGTAAACACATTTAACTGAAAAATTCGAGGAAAACCAATATTATAGTTTTCATAGGTAAAACATTTTAGTTTTTTTTAACAGCAGCACTTCCGATTTGTTGCAGTCTTTCATTTATTGATTAGAAATTCCGAAGACAATAAACCTATGAAGAACAGCATATGTATGGATGCTATGAAAGCAAAACTAAAAAAAAAAACATTTCATTAATTTATTTTGTACATATGAAGAATATTACACTAATATAAATCACCCTTTGGAAATACAATTAGAAAGAACAGCCAATTTAAAAGAAGGAAGAATAACTATGAAAACAAAAAAAAATCAATAGCTTGGGTCAAGTTTGATCATAAAACATAGTATGACATACGTAAGAGCAGCTTATTTTGAACGGTTGTGCTACTTTTCTCCGAATGACGGTTCCCCGAATTTCGTTTCCACGAACGCCAGTGCCCCGAATACCCTATTTCCCCGAATAGCCTAGTTCCCCAAAAAGTATTTAGCTCTTATAATTGTCATAACTTCATGACTATTCTTTACTTAAATTGCGGTTTTTTCGAGTTTCACCATCATCGGCATTTGTAGCAAAATGTACTTACATACAAGCATGGGAAAATTCACTCACTCACCCGAACGCCACCGATAAAAAATAGCAAAAAATCTGCTGCTACCGAACATTCAGTGATAGCTGAATCGTACTGGGTGGAGTGTAGCATGAAAGCGTCAAAACCGATTGTGTAAAAGCAAGAATCGGAAGGAACACGAAGAGAAGTGAATACCAATACACTTGTATCTGTGAGGCACGAGTGAAAGCATTAAGCATCCATTCGCCGAATGCATTGAACTGAGTGAGCGGATTCCCACTCACTGAATCATTCCGTGGTGTGGATTGCCAGTCAGTGAACACTCATCAGCACTCAAATCCGAATGCCACTCCAACGGAATCAGAATGTAAACAATCATTCGGTATGCATTCGGTTGCCTTCGGCTTTTAGAATCGGTAGCGACTCAATCAGTTGCCGTTTTTTGTTTCGCTTGGCGTTCGCCGAAGAAGCAGAATGGGCACTGGAAATTGAAACGTTCGGCTTGGTTAGAGAAACGACTTTCTCGCTCCCGACTGTTCGTGGAAGCGAGTGAGGGAAACACAAAAACTGAGTGAGTGTTTCCCATGCTTGCATACATATTTAGTCGAAGATAACCTTATAATCTACATTATCTTCTTCTTTTAATTGCTTATCATTCCTTCTAGTTCGACACCTAGTCCCAAAGACGATTCGTGCACCTGTTTGAACTGCATCACTTTTCAGGGAAATGAGTCATTCGGGGAAATGTCTTTTGGGGAAATGGGTCATTCGGTAAGCTGGCGTTCGGGGAAATAACAGTAGCAAAATCATGTTAAGCAGATGTATGTAAAATTGTTAAACAATATTTCCCCTTAAGATTTTGGTTGGTGAACCACGTACACAATTATTTTGAAATTTCAAACCCCCATCTTTCGTATTTTGCCCGTACAAACGTTTTGAAATTTGTAACGGCCGTGGTCTTTGGCCAAACCATGGACCCCCCATAGATGACCAAGTGGTTTATGGACGGCCTCAGATGGTTTGCCTGAGAAAAGGGGAGCAAACACTCGCCTATTAAAAAAAAATATTTTTTGACTCCATCCCGATTTAATTTTCTTGAGATCCATAATAATAATTTTGACCAAATAATATTTTGGGTGAATTGACGCCTGTGTCCAGAATTCGAAGTTTCTGGCAATTCGAATCAATTCAGCAGGTACATTTTTTAACGACAATAAAACTAAATAACCAAATTTATTTTTTCCACTCTTCTATAACGTATAAAAACGATTCTGGGGAATGTCCTATTCTGGGGAATATCCCATTCTGGGGAATGGATTTCTGGGGAATGTCCCATTTTGAGGAATGTCCCATTCTGGGGAAGGGGATTCTGGGGAACGTCATTCTGGGGAATGTCGTTCTGGGGTTTGGCTTTCTGGGAAATGTCCTACAACCAAATATACTTTCATAGCTGCCTATTTATCTTACCAATGCACTAGACAGCAAGTTAATTTATTTCAAACTGGATTTTTCTTTGTCTTCTTCTTTTTCTTCTTGGCATTAACGTCCCCACTGGGACAGAGCCGGCTTCTCAGCTAAGTGTTCCAAGAGCACTTCCACAGTTATCAACTGAGAGCCTTCTTGGCCTTAGTTGCCATTTTTGCATTCGTATATCGTGTGGCAGGTACGATGATACTCTGTGCCCTGGGAAATCAAGGAAATTTCCATTACGAAAAGATCCTGGGGAATCGAACTCAGACACCTTCAGCATGGCTTTGCTTTGTAGCCGCGGACTCTAACCACTTGGCTGAGGAAGGCCCCATTTTTGTTTGTCATTGATGACTTTAATGCCAAACATCACCCGTGAAACAATTATCAAAGCTCTTCAGGATATTTCTCAATTTAATATCTTGATAGCACTACTTGTTTTTTTTTTCTCTATGTTTACATACTTCTACGATTGGTATGGTCTTAATCGACTCATGTTAGGTTTGTAGCCAACTGGTTACTCGCGCTGAAATTGATTCTGATCATGCCCCAGTTAATTGTACCTTGTTTGGCATAAAGTCGTTTGGCATAGGCCGATGGACATAATGAGTGATTTTTAATGAATATAGGCATTTTTTGAAGCTTTTACTGAGATCAACACTAACGAGCCCATTTTGGTAGGTACTTAACAAGCGTGTTTTTCGTTCGGAGATGGAGCCATGGATGTCAAAAATGGTTGTGACATTAGATATCATAACTGAATATAAAACGTGAAGAGTCTGGTGGAAGATCTTTTCGGAATAATAATTTTCTGTTCATCCTAGAGCACAGCGTATCTTTGAAATTGTTGTGATATACATATTTGAAAATAGTAAATTGGCAAAGAAAGTTCGCAGTTCATAACGCTCTTAGAACATTTCGCTATGGATCAAGCTCTGTCCCAGATGTGAGGTAACACTTGATGAAAATTACTGGGTAAAAGCATGTAAAATTTATTTGCAAGCATTGAAAGCGCTTATACATAGTATAGTATTGCAGCATAATGCAAAAATAGCCTATATACGAGGGCAGATTATGTTTTGTTCAACGCAAAAAAAATATTCTTTTCACAGCATAACTGAAATGAACAACACATCTTCAAAGGAAGTATTTGTGGCAAAATTTGTATACGATTCAATATTTATTTCTATTTTGGAAGTGTTAGTCAAAAACGCCGTCCAGTATCGAAAGAAGGGAAAGTTTGATAAACAGCAAATTATTAAGAGAAGGCGAAATTTATGATTAAAACAATAGAAGGTTCGACGGCAAAAAATACTGCGGTATACCAAAACGAAAAGATATAAAAATTGCGTTCAGAATTATTGAAATATCAATGTAATCAATTGCCGCCTTCATATCAGTTGGAAACAAAAAATACCTTTTAAAAATATAGCTCCTAAGAACAGCCTTTGTATAAAAGGTTTAATTTATTTAAATTTTAAATCAACAGTTTTTATAGCAATAACTTTTCTAATATGCTTTAGTTTATTCAAGAACGTATGATTGTTGAATAAAGCCAGAGGGATTCAATAGAAACGTAAAAACGAAAGTCATCTTAAGAAATTTTTGGTTTCAGACTCATTATGCCAAACGGCTTTTTTGCAAAACGACTTCATGCCAAATGGCCATTATACCAAATGATCTACCACTGTCCCTGTTGCATATGAAACATCGCTTGAAGCGATACTTAACCCTATCAATTCCCTTTTCAATAACAGTGGCTATAGTTAATTTTCGTACAGAGTTCTCACATCAAGTTGGTATAAAACGATCAAATAATATATTGAATTCAAAATACTCTATCAATAATGAAGGTCATAGGTGTTATACACGACATACATGAACTATTGCCATTTGCTTTCATATTTGTAATATAGGAAATATATTGAATTAGTGTCTAAAATTGACCCAATTCCGTACACCTATGAATATTCAAATGTTGTTTATTTAAAACTAAATTTTAATGCTTTATATAATTGATTTACGGATTCAGCACCATTCGACTATTATCAGTAATCAAAATTAAAACACGAAGTATTTTTCTATCAAAACACGCTTATGAAAACATTCAGATGGTTGTTTGGTCTGTCAGTTTCCCGCTGACGTGATTTCCGAGACTGAACAAACAATATCGTCAGAGATGTCATCGATTTAAATGAACACACCTACAAATGCGACCGATTTGGAGCTGCCGAACAGATTACTCTGCAGTTCTTATGGGAAATCTGCCGAAGGGAATGAGGCTGGAGACAATAGTCACACTGACATGAGAAGTTCGAAACGCTGTAAAAACGTTTCCAAAGGGCTTTTACAAGCTTGTTGGTGTGAATAGATACAGGATTGAGTAGCGCATAAATGTAAGCAGACAGACACGTAATTTGTCTGATAATGTCCGAGAAAATTACAAAAGAAGCGTGGCATCGGCTTAGACTACCGGGAATACCCTATAGGGTGCCGGTGCCAATAGTAGATTACCTAAGCAATAAAAAATCATAACATAATAACGAAAAGCCTTAACAAAATTTTTTGGTGTCAACAAAATGATTTCAACCTCTTCTATGTGGGAAACATATTATTTTCATATGTTTTTTTTTTCAATTAGTTTTTGAACATAAAATTATTAGAGCCACTATTGGTATACGTGTTCCAGTAGTTGTACTAGTGCTCCAGTAGTAGCCTTTTGGGAATGTTACAAGGAGGTTTGAACGAAGAAGTTAGTTTTTACATAGGTTTATTTTTTCCCCTCGGGGCAGCAATTAAAATCTTTCAAATAAAGCATAAAGATCATCTCTGGAAGAATTTTTCATTTTTATACATCTAACATCTAACACTGCTTCCGTCAGTTGATCCACTACTGGAACATGACGGAGCTAGGGAGCACATGTTCTGCGAAAACATAATTATACAGCGTAACAAAAATGACATTTTTGCGCGTCTCAGGAATCAATTTATGTTTTTCTAGCAAATTTATAGTTGCTGTATCTGATGCCGTTCTCAGAAATATTCCAGAATTTTTTTGCTAAGGAGTGTATCGAAAAGTAGTCGCAAACATTCAAAACGGTATATCTCAGAGCATAGTTCATCTTTTTAAAAGCTTTTTTCACGCAAATCTTCATCATGTATTGAAATTGAAGCAACTAAAAAAAATATTGAAACATAAAAAAACGAGGTCCTTAAAAATCGACTTTTTTCGATTTTTGTATTTGCTCTCAAATGCTTGTTAATGAATTTTTCAAAATATTTTTTACACTATGTCATGAGAGTTGTGGCACAGAATATATTGGCATAAACAAAAACCATTTTTTCTTGAAATTAACGTATCAATTTTTTCAGAGGTGTGCAAGATTTTCATCGACATCTGTTAGTAATTTGCAAAATCATCATACAAAATGCCATTTCATTGGAACAGTACCACCTCATCATAATTTTTAAATACATTGCTAAGCATTTCTGATCAAAAAATTGTTTGTAGGTTCAACCCATTATTTTTGAGACTGTTTTGAATGTTTGCGACTCCTTTTCGATGCACTCCTTACAGGTCGCCAAAGTTGTATAAAACACTGTTATCATTGATGTTTACATGAAGTTTAGAAATATGATTTATCAAACTTTTTTGAGATTTAATCCACCAAGCATGCAATATATGACTTTAACTTCCATTTCTGATATAATTTGGTGACACTATGACACTACCCCGAACGCATAACATTTTAAGACTTTTTGTTGTTAGAGAATAGGGAGAAAACTGTGCGATTCCTTATGAGTATTTAACGAGTAAGGCCCAACAATGTATTTTTTTCAAATATTAGAAGATACAAAAGCAGGTAGTTTTTCAGCAAATGTTTTTTACATACTAAATTTTGTTTGTTTTTCTAAACATGTTAGAAAAACGGCGGCCTTTGATTGCCGCTACAATAAAAACTTTCGTTGTTTTGTGGGATCATTAATTTGAATTTCGATGAGATAACCACAAAAAAAACATATATTTTTGATTCAAGACAATGAAGAAATGATAATAGTAGAAAAGTGGTGAACAAATCCATAAGAAGCCTGTCTGTTTTAATACAGAAATATAAAAAAGGGAAAATTATATATTGCTTTAAAAAAATCTGTTCTAAATGGAAATATTAGTGACTAGCTTACCCAACGAAAGCTTGAAAGAACAGCCTATTTAAGAAAGAAGGGAAAATTTCTGGTGAAATGTTTGCAGCTATGACGTGAATGATCAGTGTAACAACGTAATGCTATGGCACAACCTATATTCATAGGAAAGGAAAATATTTGTTTAAAAACAAAATTGAAATATGAACACCTCCAAGAAGTCCAAATACCGGTGATCACGCAGCTGTTCAGCAAGACCAAAATTAGGATTATGGGTTCGAATTCCTCCGGTTGCGGATCTTATGCATTGAACATTTCCTTGACGTTCTTGGGCATACAGGCACATGTACAAGAATGGTAAATTGACAAGGAAAGCTCTCAGTCAATAAAAGGCATATTTTATTAGAATCCATAAATTTTCTTAAAGCTGAAAAGTAACAAAAAATGTTGTAGGTGGTTGTCCTCAAAATGTTACAGCCCATACACAATATGTAGAATTTCCATACAAAAAATGGTACGAGGGGGTGGGTAGGTGTCAAAAATGGCAATGAACCCTTGAAGTGCGAAAGTGCTCACTGAGGTGATAAACAGGCACTGTCTCAGAAAGAATGAGAAGAAGATAGTTGCCAACAAGATTTTTCGAAAGAATAGCTGGCAGGGTTGGAAAAAAATCTGAAATTCATTCTATAGTAGCCAAACAAAGCCAATCGCAGTCAGCAAAGCCAGTGAAACTCACGCCTATCGCTGCTGTAGGCAAAAAGCCTTGAAAATTGCAAAACACCCGTTGCTAAGGGCAACTTAAAATTACTTTAGAAAAATGTTCTATTTCCCGTTGCATTTCTCGCATTTAGAGCCTTCAATGACACTAACGATTTAGTCAAAACTCATGCACCCAACGTAGGCTACTTGATGAGATTCACGTTTTTGAACTACTGTACTTGGAAAGCCACGTGATTTTCGCGAAATTGGGTCCTAAAGCCCTGTCCCAACTTTAGTGCCAAACGCTTAAGTTTAGGCCAAAAACACATGTTTACTCAATTTTCTAATGTTTTCCGTTAATTTAAGCCCAAAAACATTTTTATTAGATTTTGTCACATCCTTTGGCTTAAACGCAAATTTTGGGTGTATTTTGTTTTCCGTGTCCCTTACGAAATGTCAGATAGGAACAACCCCAGTGGTCGAACTAAAACCCCTGTGGTGTTTTTGTCGACTAAGCGAACGTCAAACATGATCAAAAGTGTCAAGGTTCATTTACGGACCAAATTTTAAAATTAAAGTTTAAACATGATATAGCCATTATTTGAGCGGGAAAAATTGCTAAAGTAATTACAGTAACATGCTTTTTCGTGTTATTAAATAAAAACAAGATTTCATTACAAATTTTAGGACCCAATTCAAGTCTACCATTCCCAGCATCGATAGCTGGCATATAAAAGAAGGGAAAATATATGATGAACATTTTACCGACGAATTTTACGCGGCATTTATTACCAGTTTTCATTAAAGACGCCCGCAAAACAAGATACTGAGCTGTATCTCATACTATTCGGGGTAATGGCTCATTTGGAGTTGTGGCGTTCGGGGTAATGACCCATTCGGGGTAATGGCTTTCAGGGTAGTGACCCATTCTGGGTAGTGGCGTTCGGGGTAATGGCGTTCGGGGTAATGGGATGAAGCCAATTTGGTTGAAATTGCACGATGAAATTTAGATTTAATCGATTTTTCCATCACACTTGCAGTCTCCATACAATATTCTTCGTTGCTCTTATATGGAAAAATACAATAATTTTCAAAAAATCAAAAAATAGCTTTTGAGCATCGAAAGTATTATGAACTTAGTTGATAATAATTGCTATATACATGAAGTTTGAATTCTGAAGCAAACTAAGCGAATAAATTGCTATACAAGCTGGCAAACTTGCATGCAAGTTGTGTGAAATAGTCAAATATAGCATTTTTAACAGTCAATATCTCAAAAACTAGACATGCTATAATATTTTTGAAAACGGCCATCGATCCAGCAACCCTCAATTTTAAGTAATTAGTTGTATTTTGGTGCTTGAGACAAAAATGTGTTCCGCAGTGTTATATATATATATATACGTATGAAACTTACAAAGACAGTAAACTTGACGGTAACGATTCTTCACAAACAAAATTTGATATTGAAAATGCTCTCGAGAATCTTTAACAAATTCTATTGTTGAAGCAAGGCGCAATACCAAAATATGAAGTGAAATTCGAGACGACGATCTTAAACTCTTGATCCATCTTAAAAACGTGATGAGAAGGCAATTTCTGCGTACTCGCGATCCTGCTTTGAAAATTATATGGCAGGATCTTCAAGAAGAAATTATTTTTTTTTTTCAATTAAGAAACAAGCATTTTGAAAAAAAAATAACTCAATTGGACCCTGGCGAATAGCTCCATTGGAAATTATCAGAAATTGTGAAAAAAAAAACTCAAAAGCTAATTCCGGCGTTGAAAACAACAAACAAATTATTGTTTACTAAAGCTAAAAAACTTGCTAAGCTGCGCATAATTTTATCTAAACGTGGTAAAAACGTTGAAGTCCCTGGCGATTATAAAAAAAATAAAGTTCTTGGCGATAATGGATTCTTTTTCATATCCTTATCAAGAAACTACCATAAACTAGCTTATCATTCTTAGTTGATATATTTAACAAATGTTTTCAGTTGGCATATTTTCCGGACAAACTGAAAAATGCCAAAGCTGCACCAATTTTGAAATCGGACAAAAATCTTGCCGAACCTTCCAGCTATTGTCCGATCAGCTTACTTCCTTCAATCACTTAGCCTTTTGAAACAGTTACTTTGAACAGGATGGTGGTTCATATAAATGAAAATTCATTTTTCGCCAATAAACAATTTGGATTCCGACATGGACATTCGACCACTCATCAACTTTAATCTGTAACGAATTTGATTCGTTGCAACACATTTGAAGGCTGTTTCTTGCTCTTCTAGATATAGGAAAAGCATTCGACAGTGTTTGGCATGGAAGTTTGATTGTAATATTAAAATACTTACATTTTCCAATGGGGGCCCAGATAGCCGTAGCGGTAAACGCGCAGCTATTCAGCAAGACAAAGCTGAGGGTCGTGGGTTCGAATCCCACCGTCGAGGATCTTTTCGGGTTGGAAATTTTCTTGACTTCCCAGGGCATAGAGTATCTTCATACCTGCCACATGATATACGCATGCATTTGGTCATTGGCACAGTAAGCTCTCAGTTAATAACTATGGAAGTGCTCATAAGAACACTAAGCTAAGAAGCAGGCTCTGTCCCAGTGGGGACGTAATGACAGAAAGAAGAAGAAATTTTCCAAAATACATCATTATAATAATCCAAAGTTATCTGTCAAATCGTACACTTCAGGTTTATTATCAAAACCCCAAGTCTGAAAGAATTCCTGTAAGGTGACACAGTTTGGAATCAATTTCAAGATTGCACTGAGAGTTGAAATGAACAAATCTCGCGAAGGAAGCATCCAACAACATTGAACTTTTTATTTTGGCTTTGTGCACTAGCAGAAAGCTTAAAATGAGAAAAAACTGAAACGTCTACCAAATATTTCTCCAGTTTAGTGCATTTGAAAACGTGAGTAGGGGCACAAGTCGGCCATTGTGACGTCCATCTTCGGATTCCGAGATATTTCACCTGTAAGAGCTGGTGGCATTTTGGGTTGAGACCAATTTTATGCAATATTTTCACATCTGACTGACCTGAGTTACCTCAGGGATGTCAAAAATCTTCGTTTGCGGATAACACAGACTTCTCCTCCAAAAGACGAAGCCGGCGTGTCATCTATAGTAGGTTGATAAATATCTTCAAATCAACTTTTAATATTTCCACATAAACCTAAAAAGCTTTTAAAACCTTCAAGTAAACATGTTGTTACGATGAGATGGGTTCCAATAAATTGGTTTGATGAAGTTAGGTATATAAGTATATAAGTATATAAGTATATAGGTATATAAGGTATATAACCAATTTTCAGGTTGGCCATGTTGTATGCTGTGCCAATATGGAATAGATATATCTTGATGTTTAATCATTCGAATAGATAAACATGTGAAAATTATCGTATTATTGCATATGGCCAAATAGGGAACCACTCTGGCCATAACTGGTACACTTTCCCTAGCTGTTGTATTACCAGGAATTAAGTTCTGCAGAGGGTTCAAAAAATATATAATTGATTCTGAAGCTCCCTCCCTTGTATAGTTCTAATCAATAACATAGAATATCCAATGTGTTTCAACCAATGTGTTGGAACAATGTTATTAGTGCTTTAAAGCAAAAAATCCTCTATGCTTTAGCTCGAGTTGAAAAGCGATCTTTTTTCTCTTATAAGCAGGTGAAATCAATTCACCTGTGAAAATTCTGAGCTGCTTTAGCAAATGAAATGTAATATATTGTTACCAAAATGTTAATAATTACCTAATTTATTTTTACGAAATAAGGATACTAGTGTTGCCTAAAGCGAAGTATGCACTTCAACAGAAAAGTAATCGCCTATCTCGATGCGTGAGAAATTTCTTGCAAGAAATGCTCAAGAAAAGCATTTTTCTTTGATCGCAGTACGCAGTTGAAAAGAAATGTCAATTCAAATGGAGCTCACTGTAGGAAATTTCTTGACCATTTCTTGGGCAGAAATTTTTACTTTTTTTGAGCGGAACAGCATACTTAGCTTAACACATAAAACCTTAATGTAAGAAATGATACTATTAATGAAGTTAAAAAAAATGTTTCACCCAACAAACAACTGCTGCAATAGACGGACACAAGTTCCATTCTATTAATCGTAATCGGAAACAATAGGATGCTGTGTTTTTGATTACTAAAACAGCCGATTTTACGTTTGGGTATATAGTCCATTTAGGGACTCCGAAATTTGACTCCACACTGGACCCCGATAACCCTAGCTACGCCACTGCGACAAAATGCAAAAAAAACTTTCAACACCAAAAACGTATCATATGCAGATGCGGTTCCAAAATACAACTTCGATGAACACCAAAGTACAGGAAAATTATAAATGGCCACTAACACCATACCACCACACCCTGAGAAGAAAAAGAGCCGCCGCCGTATTGTATGCGTCCGTCTGTTCGTCTGTCCGTCTGTAACACGTTCCGTGCGTGTCACGCTTCCACCCGGTATCACGTTCTCGTGCCGTCTCGCTCTCGCACTCAAAAGGGGTGCCGTGTCGTGTCGTGTGTAGCACTTTACCCAATACTTTGCGCTACTGCTCCTAGTGTTGCTGATATTGATGTTGATCCCTAGGCGTGCGAAAATTTTCTTCACCTGTCCCCCCATGCACATACACACGTACAGAGACACACATTTTCACCGCCGCCAGACGAACAACGTTCATCGTCAATTTTCGTCAGAATCGAATCCAAAAGATGCCCCATGGAACATGAAAAAAAGACAAGAAACACAAAAATCACCCATTAGTTTCTTCCCCAAAACCGTACAAGTTAACTTGCATAACGTACATGGATAACTCTATATGATGGAGCGCTCTCTACACCTGTCCTGTGTGCCGTCTGGAACTATTCTCCTACATCCGGAGGCTCATCCTTGGCTGGACACACTCACTTCGGTGTGAACCGAAAAATTTCCACATCCACGGCACAATCCTGGTCGCACTTTTTCCACCAGAGAAACCACTTCAGGGGGCGATCTACAGACCCCTTTTCAATCACAGTTTTCCACCAGATTTTTTCCAAAAAACTACCGTTCGAAACGCGACCATAAACCGAACGAGGACGACGATGATGATGATGAGTATGAGTCTTTTCTTCAGTCCGTCCGTCAGTGTCGAAGAAGAAGGGCTTTTTGCTTCTTTGGAAAAACGAAACCGAGATTCGCCGTTTCGGGGGGGACGGACGCAAGGGCGCATGCGCCTCGGAAAATTGGGCGAAAGTCTGCCTCTGGGTCCGGTGGGAAAACGTTGCGGTGGATGGATGTCACGTACCCTAGTATCGAATGAGTGGTGGACAGGTTTTCCCATTCGCTGTGAAGGCTTTTATTGAATTGGCCGTTTTGGTTGCCCGTTGATGGAGGTGCAT
The DNA here is from genome assembly GCF_002204515.2 of Aedes aegypti. Lineage (NCBI taxonomy): Eukaryota > Metazoa > Arthropoda > Insecta > Diptera > Culicidae > Aedes > Aedes aegypti. The sequence goes on along the minus strand of NC_035108.1, from coordinate 101,851,836 downwards.
GGTTGGTTGTTTATGGTCTGTCGAACCTTATCTACTATCACCCCACAGTTATGAATCAATTAGTGTCAAATCTAAACTACTAAATGCAAAAAAAAAAAAATAATAAACAATATAGCAATAAGGTACAGTGGGGAAGTGTATCAGTGGGGTAAGTGGATCATTTGTCAATATTAAGCCTAAATACTTGGATATGTTGAATGTTTTCGCACCATTGCTTCGTTTTAGGTTATATTCTTTCGCCCACACTGATACTATTGCAATACTGGTACTACACGTACACTAACACAAGCAAACTTGTTAGCTTCAAAAAGTAATTAATTTGAAAATTGTTTTCCATAAATCAAAAATCCATTGTATCTCTGTCTAAAATCAAATTCTATTATTTTTTTCGACACATGGTGAGCATTTCAGTTCCAATTGAATAAATCACAATGAAAAATATTTCATTTTTATGAATAAATACAAATATATTGGACATGGTACACTTACCCCTACTTTTTAGTGGGGTGGGGTAAGTGGATCAAGAATAATTATCATTTATTGGCAGACTGCTTAGGAGAATTTTAATAAGCTTTAATATCCGCAAATGTTGTTTTCTTTAATTTTGTTCCATTCCCAGCTTGAATTTGTTAAATTGACCATAGAAAATTTGAATTAATCCACCTAAAAGTTTTTTTAACCTTTCTGGTATAAAAAAAAATATAAAAAGAATAATAATTTCAAAATTTACACGAAACTTTTCATGGTTTATCTAAGCTGAGTTGTAAAAGAGCAAAATATACTAATTTTCCAATCGAAAGCATAGTCTCGTACATGATTTGACCATATAAATTGTTCTAGACAAATGATACACATATATTCATAAATAAAACAGAAGGATTTCAGTTTGTTATTCAAAAGTAAATGTAACTAATATTTTTAAACCAAGAGTGCTTTTCGAAAATATCGCTAGGAATAATCCTACAATACTTCTGTATAACTTATGCGTATAAATGGATGAATTTTCTCCAAATTTTTCTAGTTACAATGTTTTTTTTGTTCTAATTAGTATGAACTAATATATACATACTTTTTACTCTATTTTGATTAAATAAAGATACTTTTTAATTTTCAAGTAATAAAATGTACATTACTAGCACTAATAACAAGTGCGAGGGTAATATCATTCTTAATAAACATAATCATACTACATTTGTTTCGAGAACAGATTTTTTTTTAATGGTGATCCACTTACCCCACCATGATACGGCAAGTGGATCATTTGGCGCAAATTTTTAAGTCTCTCATTCTCAATACATAACAATCAGAAAAATCGAAATAAATGACGATTTGAAGTACAATAGTCCCTTATTTGTTATCCACAGAAAAAAGTTTGAGTTAAACTATTCACGTTAGCTGTACATAGCAATGAAGTTAACAATTGATTTTTCTGTATCCACTTACCCCACGGTACCTTATATGTAATGTTTAGCTTTTCGGTAGTTGTTAATATAGCAGGGTTTCCCAACCGGTGGTCCGCGGGCCCCTAGAGGGCCGTGACGACCTCTTAGGGGGACCGCGAAGCTTTAAGTTTGATGTTCGTAAAATTGGAGGATCTGGGCCGAGCAGAGTGACTATGTACTTCCTTCTAGATCATTATCCTGCAGATATTCTTTGGTAATTGGTGGCTCAATCCTTGGCTTATTTTACAGTACATGGGTTTCTTGGCAAGATTCTTAAAAATACCTGACAAGTTTCTTATATTGCGGGAATCGGGGCAAAGTTATTTGCACATCCTTGATTGATTCCATGTGAACCATTGGCAATATCTAACAAAATTATCAGAATATGTTGTACTACAGGTGAATAGCCGATTCAATGAGGATTTCTGGTGAGACTTTGGTAGCTGCAATAAATATTATTGGCAAATTTCGAGGTATATTTATGACGGAATGTTGATAGTTTTTGCCGAGATTTTCACGGATTCTTCTCAAGGGTCATAGTAAGCTTTTAAGGACCCTATTACCAAGTGCCGTTGACAGATTCAAGAACATATACCTGGTAAATTGCTAGCATTATCTTTTTCTGGCGAAATTTTCTGGTGAAATCCCTGCAGGATTTATTTTTTAGATTCAAACCACTGCAACCCCCAGTTTACTATCGCAACGTGCTCAATACGGAGAATTACCATTCAGGATAACTGCCGTTGTCTGATGATCCGAGGTATCCCTATCCGGAATGACCTTTGAAATAAACTCAACTATTAGATTAGAGCTCTGTAACCAAATTTCAAAAGGATTTAGAATGCCCTTGTTGAAATATTGTTTATACGTGCAAATAATGTTGGACTGTCAAAAAGCAGATGTTGAGAAATCTCCTTTTCACAGCCACAAAACCGACAGACATCAGTTTGACTTCGACCTATCTTTTGCAAATGATATCTTACCGGGTAGTGTCCCGTAAGTAGTCCAATAAATATTCTTAGCGAATTTTTAATTTAAATTCAAGATTTTTTCCGTTAATTGTTTGTTTGGAGTTTTGCATGCCTTAAAGTTTTTATAGCTTTCCAATTTGACTAAATCATATTGTCCTCCTAGTTCTTTAATTCCAATTGTGTTACACATTCAGAAATACCACATAAAGGTTCATACATACTTAGAACTTGTAGGATACCTGAGGCTCTATTTCAGATCTCGTGTCAATCGTTTTTAGACGAAGAAAATTATGATGAATTCATGGGAAAATTAATGAATGTTGGTGGGTATTTTTGGTCGGATTTTCCCAAGAATCTGATCTGCAAGATTTTTGTTGGATTTGAGTAAGGAACTTATGAATCTTGTGAACTGTTGGAAATACTTTAAAAAGCAGTTCTGTACTACCCCAAAGGCTCGTTGCAAGTCTCGTATATAAGCTGTGTACAGAGCTATACACCTGTACTTTCGAGATCTTCTGGCGATTTGTCCTGAACTTCCGAACAGTTCCCATGTTAGACCTATTCTGGATGCTCTTACCCACCGAAATATTCTTTTTGGGATCATTGTTGGATTTCAGGCGAGAGATTTATCGAAACATATTATTCGAGATTATTCAATATTTTCAGTAAACGCAACTTGGAAAAGTGTCAATGAACTATGATTTCAAAAATATTCTTCAAGGGTCCGTGAAATGTGTGTAGAAATTCGAAGGGGGCCCTAGCTTCAAAAAGGTTGAGAACCACTGCAATATAGCATATAAATAAAAATGGAGTGGTGTTTGTATGTCACGAAATGGCTCAAGAACGGGTCAACGGATTGACACAAGTTTTTCACTATTGCCCTCCACAAGGGATGCGACGTGTTCGTGCGAAGAAAAAGTTCAGGAAAGTCTCCGGAATAATGTGGAAAACGGGAGAAGACTACGGTATCATTTTGTATGGGGGATTTCTTGACGTTTTCCAACAGCCTACTTGATGGCAAGACGAAGTTTGCCGGGACCACTAGTAGCATATAAAAAATATATGTAAAAGCACGAATTGTCCCATTTGCAAATGAAACGTCGGTTGGCAAACTATTTGATGTGTAATGTTTACTCAGTCAGAATTGCACAAAAATTAAGAATTCCTTCAGTTGCTGAAACACTGTTATGGATCACTTTGCTCATTATATTGTGGATCAGTGTACAAAATAATAAATTTTTAATACAATTAATTAACATCGCAGTGGTTTTGCGTAAGATAACAATATGGCGTATGTTTTACCGAGGAATAACAGAAAGAAACAAGGGTAACAAATTCTATTATGAACAGTAGGAGAAGGCGCTCTTAATTCTATTCCATCATATTCACCCCCTTTTTTGATCCGGTTTTGTCTACCCCCGATTTTAGTATCCCTTTTTGTCCGCTTTTGTCAGCCTTAAATTCATATTTATTTTAATTAGACTTAGTACGTCTATACTATCAATATTGGGTGCATAAAGTCAATTATGACCTTGGCCACGTCTATACAATCATGTAAAGACCGAAATTTTGAAATTTGTAATTCTCAATAATTATCCAAGAAATTTATCAATGTTACCTTGGATTACGGTAAAAGTAGAAAAAAATGTTTATATTAACAAAATCATAAAACTAAGTTCTTAAGTTAAAATAAAACTTGAAACCTGACAAACCTGGGCTGACAAAATCGGGACATTACTGTAGTAGATTTGCTACTCAGTAAATCTGTGGTGACAATCTTATTTTAGTTTGGTTTTACATTTCAATTGAAAGCCACGCGGTTTTCATATCATGCTCCACGGAGCACTTGGTTCTCCGCAAAGCCTTAGCAAGTGCTCCGCGACAGTTTTGAAAATTTGTACAAATGGATTGAAATTTCTCAACTCTTTGCTTTAAAATACGCTTGTAATTATACCAAACCTAGCCATACCTAAAATTTTAAAGAGTAATAAGTCGTTCTTATTTTTGGCACTTTTGATTTACTTTGGCAGGGGTTTTGTTTGAAAGCTACTGAGGTCATATTTGGCTAGATTATGCGTCATATTGAAGTACTTCTAATTACAAAATTTCATCCAATTCGGACGAGCAAACTAAGCCATGCCAAAGTGAATCATAGAATTTCTCAAGTAGTTCTGCACTATAGAGAGCAAAACAAAAGACCGCACTGAAAATTTGATCGATTAGTATCTCGATTATTAATTTAAGATCACTGTTTTGTTCCCTAGATTAGTGTTTTTGAAAATTTAGTGATGGTTTTGATTCATCTTCATCTTACGATGTTTCCGACGTTGTCATCAAACAACAAAACACAATTTTACGAATCTAATACACACGGTGTATCGATCATTATTGAACTTTCATGTACCTCGGAAAACGTTCAACATTTGGGCTAAGATTTTGTAATTGGGAGGTTCAAAATTATCGGTCGAGAAAAAATCTCTCATACATTTTGTATCATAGTTTTAGCTGCAAAACTACGATTTCGTGAACTGGATGGATGGAAAACAACTCGTAAAGTTGAATCTAATTTTCCCCGACAGACTCTCAGGGTGTGGAATACTTGTCTTCGTTGGAAAAAACTCTGAGAAACATGTAAAATTCAGTAATAATCGAATTTTTGTTACCGTGATACAAAATTAAGAATATTTACGTTTTTTACAAAATTATAAATAATAACGTGCATGCTGAACTTGTGGTTAATCCATTCAAACACAAGAAGGCTTAAAAATCTGTATGAGTCCAAAACTTGATTAATAATTAGTCACCAACAGCAAAGTGGCCAAACTATTAAGTTTCCAGTTTAAACAAAATTTAAACATTTAATGTTTGTTTCTCCAGATTAGTGTAATTGGAATTTTCAGGTTTGGCTTCAGCTCATCTCCCCTTAATGAAAGTTTGGCCAACATAAATCTTACATCACGGTTTTCGTAGGAATTATAGGATTGATTTAAGCGTGTAAAAAAGCCCAGACTTCAAACTAAATGGTGGTGAAGAACAGGTGCTCCGCGCATCAATTTTATTTCAAAAAGTGCTCCGCGAGCCAAAAAGGTTGAAAACCCCTGCCTTAGGAAATGCCTCTTTTATAACAATGGTACAGACAAACAGACGTCACACTCTCATAATTGTCCATCGAACACCTTTTTAACGGTCGATTCATAAATATGATAGGTGGTCAATCCGCTACCCGCAGCGCTCGCATCATTTTTTTTTCATGTTTGACGTTTACACACTACCACCATCTGTTGGACAGTCGGCCAAGCACACAAATTTTAGTATTTAGCGTGCATGTCCTCGTGACTATGATTTTACTCGAGATTAGTTCTAAGTGTTACGTCTGTTTGTCTACGACAATGATATCAAAATCTAACTCCAGTTGCAAAGTTTACGAGTAAAAAGTAGGCGTTGTAAAGCATTGCATTTGCCACAGAGAAGTAAATATTGTAGGAGACTGTAATATATGTTAAGGCTAAGTAGTCCATCATTCGTTTTGGCAGCCATGTTAACATTGCTGCTCACAATTTTATAGTAATAAAACTCAGCCGTTATAGCAAATATTGGTTCGAAAAAGTATCACTATGTGAGCTTAAATGCAGAAAGTTTTCTGATGCTTTTGGCTTTCTGAAATCACGAGCTTTCAAAGTAATAAAACTCAGTACTTATGCTAATTATTGGGTTCAAAAGTATCACTATACGCGTTCGCTTACAGAGAATGTGCTGAAACTTTTCCAGCTATATATGTGCAAAACCGTCTGACTTTCATTACTTCGAAATCGTGAGCTTATTCCGTCTAAGTATTGACAAAAGTATAGGTTAAATTTGCAACAAATGGTCCAGTACTACCAAGCAGCTGTCATGCAGCTCCAACTGAACACCCAGTAAAAAATAAGATGCTGCTTTAATTTCATATTCTTTGGCAATTTTTCTATTTTTTTATGTTTTTTTTTTCAAAGTGATGTTATCAATTCTTGGCGTCGTTATTGTTTCATCCTTGTTGCTTCCATCTGAAATTGTCAAATCCAAGGTTGAAATTGTCTTGTCAGAACCCTCCTCTAAAGGGTGTACGGAATCAAATTGCGACACACACAAATATTTGGCAAATTTCGCACGTTCAGCCAATCATATTCAAACTTTCAGGGAGTAAAATAAAAAGAATATTTTCCCATGTTTGCTTTCAATTCAATATTCTAAAGTATGCAATTTTCTCTTCACACTACTCATAGGGTTCTGTACAACACTTGGACTTTTTTTTTTGCCTGGCAGTCAATTTTTTCTTCATATCTTCCTCCGATTTCACTTTCTTAGGATGCTTCCGAAGTGCCTGCTTCATGATGGCCCGTTACTTTTCAATTGCCCGCAGCTCCGGTGCGTTCGGGGGGTTTAGATGCTTAGGCACAAAATTGACCTCCTTAGCCTTGAACCACTCCAAAACTCGTTTCGAGTAATGGCACGAGGCATTCCTTTAGGTACACCTGCCCATTGACCGTTCCAGTTGTCACGAATGGGGTGCTCCGCTTTCCAAACGAGCAAATCGCTTGCCAAATCATATATTTTTTGGCAAACTTTGACATCTTCTGCTTTCTGAAGTCCTCAGGGACATCGAATTTATGATTAGCAGTGTAAAAGGTAAAACTGGAGTCCCGAAAGCTGCCAGAGGTCTGCTTTTACATACGTCTCATCATCCATAACGAGGCAATGTGGTTTCGTCAACATATGGATGTAGAGCTTTCGTGCTCGTGTTTTACCTACACACTAAAATGTATTACCGAAGTCGGTCAAGTTTTACTAGGTTTTTGAACAGCAGGGGTTTCTCGGTATTTCCTTAAGAACTGAAAACTCCGTGAATCGACAAGATTCTCGAGCTGTCGTAAAAAATGCTGGTTGGATCAGTAAATTTTCCTACAGTTATTTACTGGATTTTTCGGTAAATAAAACCTATTGGTTGACCATTATTTGCTGATTTTTTCAGTTTTAATCAAATTCCCCTTTTTAAGTCCATATTTTAATTGTCCAAAATCCCAATTCATCACCCTGAACATTCAAATTAACCACTTCCATCATGATTTTATATGGAGAAGCTCATTACTTCTGAAAGGATTTGAAAATCGGCAACAAATTATTTGTCTTAGGTTGTGCATAGTTGGGAACATCCCGGCTTCTTACTTAGCCTCAACAAATTAGTGCTGTGATTGGGTTCCGTAATTTACGTTGTCAATCGGTGTCTATGTAAATAACAATATACTACCGAAAAGCTAAACATTACATATAATTTGCAATTGGATTAGATGGACAAATTGATGTGAAGATTTGCGAAAAAGTTACACGTCTTCTCAGTGAGAATCGAACTCACGACTCCCCGATCTCTAGTTGGGGCGCGTTAACCACTACGCCATGAGAGGACCCATGAACGCAGAAGTTAACCTGAATTCGATTTCAGCTCAATAATCACGTGGTCCTCTTTCGCAAAGTGCACCTCACAATAGAAGCCCACACAATAGAAACCTCAGCCAGCGCAGTTGCTGGCTAGTGTAGTGTGCTATTCCTATATCTAAAAAACAATGCGCTCTCGGGCTAGGCATTGGATATATATAGAAAGCGTTGTGTTTGGATGGGCATCTAATTCTTCCGAAAGAGGTGCACTTTGCGAAAGAGGACCACGTGATTATTGAGCTGAAATCGAATTCAGGTTAACTTCTGCGTTCATGGGTCCTCTCATGGCGTAGTGGTTAACGCGCCCCAACTAGAGATCGGGGAGTCGTGAGTTCGATTCTCACTGAGAAGACGTGTAACTTTTTCGCAAATCTTCACATCAATTTGTCCATCTAATCCAATTGCAAATTATATGTAATGTTTAGCTTTTCGGTAGTTGTTAAACTTCCACTCGGCTGGTTGGCCGTAAACCACGATTCATAATTAAAACAAGTATTTATCGAGCAACGGACTCATGTTCCGTAACCGGTCGTTTGAGAACGTCGCGACCCATTGGAAGCCCACACAATAGAAACCTCAGCCAGCGCAGTTGCTGGCTAGTGTAGTGTGCTATTCCTATATCTAAAAAACAATGCGCTCTCGGGCTAGGCATTGGATATATATAGAAAGCGTTGTGTTTGGATGGGCATCTAATTCTTCCGAAAGAGGTGCACTTTGCGAAAGAGGACCACGTGATTATTGAGCTGAAATCGAATTCAGGTTAACTTCTGCGTTCATGGGTCCTCTCATGGCGTAGTGGTTAACGCGCCCCAACTAGAGATCGGGGAGTCGTGAGTTCGATTCTCACTGAGAAGACGTGTAACTTTTTCGCAAATCTTCACATCAATTTGTCCATCTAATCCAATTGCAAATTATATGTAATGTTTAGCTTTTCGGTAGTTGTTAAACTTCCACTCGGCTGATTGGCCGTAAACCACGATTCATAATTAAAACAAGTAACAATATACTGCCGATGATCAATTCCTTACCTTGCACCGAGCCCACAGGAATCAGCATTCAGAAAGTAAAACTGATTTTCGTTTAGAAGCAGCTCATCAGCCTCGCATATACCAACTTCTTATGCTGAATCTATCTGTAATTGTTTTTGTGTCAAATTCTCTCATGCGCTTTTTTTTGTTTTCTTCGCATTCTAACGAAAAATTTGGTAAAAAAATAATTATCACTGAGAGTCGGTACTCTGATTTTACTGACTTTTTAAACTTACTGAGTTTGTACGGTATTTTTAGAATATCACTGAACGATCGGCTAAAATAGTTACCGAATTCAGTAAAGTGATACATTTTCTGCCGAAAATCAGTGAATTCGCCTATTGCCTATTGAAACTGACTATAATGAAAATAATGACAACCAACAGGGCACCCGATTAAAGCGAGATGGATAGGAAGAGTGAAACTGTCAAATTCCTATCGCTAACATTTCGTGGAAAGAGGGCGAGCTCTTCTCCCCATCTATTGGGTCTTTTTGGTAAGCAAGGGCTTGATTGTACGACTTTTTGTGTGAACTTACTTCTGGAAGGAGATTCTCTGTCCCTTGCGGGTTTCGCGTAAGTGTCTATGCTTACGGGTCCGCCTTTCGCTTTTGGTCCTTATTTTTTTGTAATTTACAGTTCGGACACCGTAAAAAATATTACCGAACAGAAAAAACTGAGATTGAGTGTGTACCGAGTATGTTCGGTCGACAATGTCCACATCATCCGCGAAGCAATCAAATCGACTGGATCTCGTGAAAATCGTACCCCGGCTATTAAGCCCGGCTCTCCACATAGCATCTTTTAGTGCAATATTGAACAACAGGCACGCAAGTCCTTCACTTTGTTGTAGTTCCCGGCGGGATTCAAACGAGCTGTAATGTTCGCCTGAAACCTTCACACAATTTTGCACACCTTCGATCGTTGCTCTTATCAGTCTCGTGAGCTTCCCGGGAAAGCTGTTCTCGTCCATGATTTTCCATAGCTCTAAGCGGTCGATATATCATCGTATGCCACCTTTAAATCGATGAAACGGTGATGCGTTGGGACCTGCTATTCACGACATTTATGGAGGATTTGCCGTACAGTAAAGATTTGGTCCGTTGTCAATCGGCCATCAACGAGGCCGGCTAGATAACTTCCCACGAACTCGTTTACTACATGTGACAGACAACGGAAGATGATCCGGGATAATACTTTGTAGGCCGCATTTAGAATGGTGATCGATCGAAAGATCTCACAATCTAACTTGTCGCCCTTTTTGCAGATGGCTCCTTCCTTTCCTTCCAATCCTCCGGTAGCTGTTCTGTTTCCCAGATTGTGCCTATCATCCGGTGCAGACAAACAGCCAGCCTCTCCGGGCCCATCTTTATCTCCGATATCATCCTTATCAGCAGCTTTATTGGTGAATGGTATCCTTAACCTCCCTCAAAGTGGGGGCTGGTTGATTTTCACCACCCGCAGTGCTGACGAAGGCATTTCCTCCGTAGTCTCGACCTTTGTTGCCTGCGCTCTCAGCGCCATTCAGGTGTTCGTCGAAGTGCTGCTTCCACCTTTCGATCCCCTCGCGTTCGTCCGTCAAGATACTCCCATCCTTATCCCTGCACATCCCAGCTCGCGGCACGAAGCCGTTGCGATATGCGTTGAGGTTCTGATAGAACTTACGTGTTTCTTGAGATCGACACAGCTGTTCCATCTCCTCCAGGCGGCGTTTTTTCTTCAGAAAGAGGCGGTTCTGCTTTTGCTGTTTCCGTCTATAATGTTCCACGTTCTGCCGGGTCCCTTGCTGCAGCATGACCGCACGCGCTGCATTCTTCTCCTCCAGAATCTGCCTAACATTCCTCGTCAAACCAATCGTTCCGTCGACTGCGTCCCACGTACCCGATGTTGCTCTCAACTGCATTGTTGATGGCTGCTTTTACTGTTCTCCAGCAGTCTTCAAGAGGGGATTTATCCATCTCACCCTCTTCCGGCAATGCAGCCTCGAGGTGCTACGCGTATGTAGTAGCGACATCCGCTTGCTTAATCCGCTCTAGGTCATACCAGGGCGGCCGTCAGTACCGTATATTGTTAACGACGGAGAGTTTTGGGCGCAGTTCAACCATCACTAGATAGTGGTCAGAGTCGATGTTAGCGCCACGATAAGTCCTGACGTCGATCATGTCGGAGAAGTGCCGTCCATCAATCAGAACGTGGTCGATTTGTGATTATGCCTGCTATGGTGATCTTCAGGTGTATCGGTATAGAAGGCTGTGCTAGAAACAGGTGCAACGAGTGGCCATATTCTTGGAGGCGGCGAAATCACATCAGTCGTAAGCCGTTTTCGTTCGTTAGCCGGTGAGCGCTGAACTTTCCAATAGTCGGTCTGAACTCCTACTCCTGGCCAACTTGAGCTTTTAGATCTCCTATGATGATTTTGACGTCGTGGCTTGGGCAGCTGTCGAGCTGCGCGTAAACAGCGTCTTTATCATCATCAGTGCTTCCGGAATAAAAACTTTATTATGTTGAAGTTGAAGAACCGGCCTTTGATCCTCATGGTTTGAAGATTTAACGCTTGAAAATATTCGTTCAAAATGATATTCTTCATGACCATATCACTTATTAACTAAGTGCTTTCTTTGCCAAATTTTCCATTTTCGCATTCGTACGTATCGATGGCAGGTACAGTGTTACAATGTGCTCAAGGAAATCATGAAAATTCCAATCACGTGACCGATCGGGAATCTACCCCAAACATCTTCAGCATGTCTTCCCGGATAAAAACGTATCATTCAGTGAATGGAATAAACCATTAATGTACAATATAACGTATTGGATACAATACAGCGTATTGTAATTGAATGTCGAAACAACATTATTCTTGTTTGGATATACAATTCAAAAACAACAATATAATATATTGTAACAGAACACTGTATTGTTTTCAATTGGTTTTATACCTTACAATTTTGGTCAAATTCCTATTTTCGCGTAAAACAACTGTTGCTTTTTTCTATGTAGCTTTGCTGAAAGAAGTAAACAAAACAAGTTCAGAAAGCAAGAGATGTTGGGTGAAAAATATTCAAATTGTAAAATAAGTAGTTTTTTAGAAGTCACTTGACATTAGCTGTAACGACGAATATATCTTTACTTCTATAAAAGTTAAAATAATTTTGCTACTTTTGGCACGAATATCCGGAAAGTTGGGGGACAATCCATACAAAATTCAAATTCTATACTTTTCACCACTAATTGAAATACAGTTCATTGAATTGTTTTTGTATTGTACAACAATACACGAATTGCTAATCAAGACAATACATGAACAATATATCGTATTGTATTTTCAAAATTGATGTATGAGAAAATATCTATATTTGTTTTGTTACGATACTTAACCACCCATACATCATATTGCAAAAATCTCATATACCATACAGTGAACTGTTCAAAACAATATATTGTACTGTAGTTGTATTGTCATTTTACAATATACTGTATAATATTTCCAATACATTGAATGGTACTGTTACAATACGTTATATTGTTTTTGTATTGTATTTTTTATCCGGGTTTGCTTTGCAGCCACGGATTGTACCAGTAGACTCCAGGTAACAGCTTCAAAACATGTAGGGTTCCAATTATTTTGGTTACCCTATAGAGCTTAGTGACATTTGAACACACGAACACTTGCATATGCTCGTCATACACAGTTTTCCACTGCAAAACTCGCACACGCTTTCCACACTCATCAGAAAGTATATGGAAAAAATACCCAAGTTTGAAAAAAAACACCCAGATTTTTGGGTGTTTTCGAGACAGAGTGTTTCCTCTGAGTTTCACAACCACCTCTACACTAGAGAACCCATACCATTGAGCTTGATAACTACTATAGCCATTACTGACCGCTTCTGTCCCAGTAAAGATTTAAAGAACTAAAGAACACCCAACGAAAAAAAAATAGCCCGCTGTTATCGGATCCTTACGTTCCCGCATAAACCAGAACCGTACTGGTACAATTTACCAAACTATCTATAACCACTAAAGACAATATCTAACCTGTTTCCTGTAACATCCAAAATAACAATAAACCGACACTACCGCAAACGACTTTTACAGTTCGGTAAATGATAAATGGGCAAATAACAATGTGGGGAATAGGCGGTTAAGTTATGTAACCATTCAAAAACGACGATTTTCTCGAACAAAATTTGTCGTGGATGGTTTGCCAAAGGGTGGGTAAACCATCTATTTTTTACCAAATCTAATGTTGGGCAAACAGTTGAGAAATTGTTAAACCATATTTATTTATTGAAATCAAATAATGTATGTGTAATTGTTGGCTTATGGTACTTTATGGTATTTTAAACGTATGCTGAACTGTTCTATTACATTTATACCATTTAAAAAATAACGGGGATATTTCTTAGAAGAGGCAATGAAACAAGTAAATAAGTGTGGAAAAACTTAGTTTTAATTAAAACCTATGGAATCACGATTGATCACGAATAACTTTTTATCACTTTATAATCAAAATTTTTGTTTGAAATGAGTTCAGCCCACACGCACTACTTGTTTCATTATTCGCTATTGAAAATGATCAACTAGAATTGTAGAATTAAAACTATTATTATTCATAATTTAATCATTAGCATTTAAATGTAGGAGCTCGGGACACTGGTTTGATAAGTTGCAATCCAAGCTGCGCGGCATCATCATCATTCCGTCATACCACCCATACATTATATTGCAAAAATCTCATATACCATACAGTGAACTGTTCAAAACAATATATTGTACTGTAGTTGTATTGTCATTTTACAATACACTGTATTATATTTCCAATACATTGAATGATACTGTTACAATACGTTATATTGTTTTTGTATTGTATTTTTTGACGTAGAAGTACGTCTTTCTTCTCTATACAGGAGTGAAATTGGAATTTCAAAACCAAGAGCGTTACGCTGGCATGAAATATTTTAAACGTTTATAACTTTTCGCTGGTTTAACAAAATTTCTTGATTAGCACCTCAATCGAAAGATAAGACATCAAAGCTTCATGTCGTTTACTTACTGAATCCCACATACCTGTCCAAATAGTTTAATAACTGTTTTAAAATAGAACGTTGATTTCAAGCAAATCTATAAATAGGGGTGGCTAGAGAAAATTTGACGTCATTTGCTTTTCAGTCTCCGATTGGCTCGCATCTCAGCAGGCGACAGATCGGCTTGCTCTGACCGGGCGTGCTTCTCAGGCACAGACATCGATAGCGAAGGACGCCCCCGTTTGTCTTGCTTCGCTCAAATCAAACTGTCGAGCGAGCGAGATAAGATGCCGTCCGAAGCTAAAGCCATCACCGCTGCCGTCGCCTAGAAGAAGAAGAGGAAGCAGTCCACAGGTGAATTTGCGGTCAAACTGTGAACACGGTCGGGTGAGTCATTCTCGCTTTGTGGTTCACCGCTTGTTTGCGTTCACCCAGCCATCGTCATCGCCGCCGCAAATTTCATCGGCCGAGGAGCTGTTGACCCGCGCTTCAAAATTTCGACTCGTGATGAAATCATCATTGGTGGTCAAGAAGCAATCCCGTTAGGAGCAAACACCAGAAGCCCCCTGAATTTTGCTGATCCGAGCAGTGTTATTTATCCGTAACAACATCGAAGCTAACAAAGCCATCGGTTCTTTTCAGAGCCATCAAATTTGTGGAAAAGAGTTGAAAGAGAAATATTTCCGTCTTTATTTATAACTTCTTATATTTCTAAATCAATTTCACAGCTTCATACAAAATTTTATTTGTCATGAATAATTTATGACTCAACGATTTGAGATTGTACTCGCGGACGCAGCTGCAGTGCCGTCGGGGTGAGTGCTCAACATTTCACAACGATTGTAAATTAGAGTGGCTTTTCCAACAGCGCCTTTTATGTTCCATATTTTATGGGAACACTTTGATTAGGAAAATATCCCATGTAACAAAATTGCGACATATTTAGAATGCTTTTGAGAAGACATTCTCATTGAACAGTTGTAATAATTTTGGCACCCATGGATCAGAAATTTACCGTCATAATAAAGAAAACTATTAATTATCAATAGCTCGTATTGAATATTTAGTTAATGTCAACCCTTCCAGCAATTCATGTTCGACCAATTTCTCACGCATTAGTCTTCTCCGCAATTTTCAAGTAATTCTAAGCCAAACACATTATTGGCACATACCCATTTCCCAGATTGGTCGATCAGAAAGCGAAGAGCACAAAAGGGAGGAGCATCATCTGCTATTCCAAGGTTATAAAACATGCTGCCTTCGTTGCATTCAGTTTCATTCCATTTTCGCTTTCGAGCTGGTAAGAGCTCCTCCGAACTTGCTTAGCGAGAAGTACCTCGCTGCTAGAAGCTTGCTGAGCTGTTAATCCAGAATCTGGTTTGTGAAATCGCTCAATATTTCAAGATTGAGCTACGTTTCCAGATTTCAATTAAATCCCTGTGATCCGCTACCCTGTTGATGTTGTGCACCCATGAAATATTCATCTGGTTTGTCGAATAAACAGAGAACTTATTCACTTCTTCTTCTTCTTCTTCTTATTGGCATTAACGTCCTCACTGGGACAGAGCCTGCTTTTCAGCTTAGTGTTCTTATGACACTTCCACAGTTATTAACTGAGAGCTTTCTTTGCCAAAGTTTCCATTTTTGCATTCGTATATCGTGTGGCAGGTACGATTATACTCTATGCCCAGGGAAGTCAAGAAAATTTCCATTACGAAAAGACCCTGGACCGACCGGGAATCGAACCCAGACACCTTCAGCATGGCTTTGCTTTGTAGCCGCGGACTCTAACCACTCGGCCAAGGAAGGCCCCAACTTATTCACATGCATTTGCAACTTTTTCGATTTTCCATACAAAATGACCAACTTTGGTAAGTTAGATCTCAGTTATTTATGGAAATATTTTCGAATGAAACTTTCACAGAACATCAGATATAACTTGAATTTTAACATATATTTTTGAATAATTTTTCCAATCACAAGTTTATAAGCAATAACTGTTTGACTAAACTGTAATTTTCGACGAAAAATTCAAAACTTTTTATCCTAAAATCTGATAGCCTTACACAAAAACTGTCTTCAGCAAACTTATTCATCTCGTCAAAATCTACAACTTTGCTGAAGATACCATGAAGCTATTCCTTCAATATGTTTAGTTATGTCAATTATAAAAAATCGTCAAAAAAATCACTTTAGTCAAACCGTTACTGCTTTTTAACGTGTGATTGGAAAAATCACTCAAAAATATATGTTAAAATTTAAGTTAGGTCTGATATTCTGTGAAAATGTCATTCAAATCGGTCCATAAATAACTGAGATATAGTTTATCAAAGGTGGTCATTTTGCATGAAAAATCAAAAGAGTTGCAGTTTTTTTTCTCAGCGACGAATCACACCATCAACGAAAATAGCGCGAAAGCAATAACCAATCGCGTGCGAGTAGCGAACGGAGTGACGAAACAACCAAGCGAGAACCCCACCACTTGCCATCGGTGAACGGAGCTCGAGCAAATAAAACCACTGGTTGTTCTGCTCCCAGCTCATTCACAAATCGAACGGCATAACGAACGGATCAAGCAGCGGAGCAGCAAAGAAGAGCGCGTGAAAGCCACAGCAGTGTGCGAGTAGCGAACGGAACCAGAGAGCAATGAAGCGAAAGCAACAACTGAAAATCATTCAGTGGACGGATTAGTAGTCAGCGCCTACCGGCGACCTGTTGGAAAGTAACGCCAGCGAAATATACACCATCTGCCTCTCCTTACCATTCATATTCTTGTACTTGATGAATTCAATGAAATGGTTTGGTTTGGCGATGGAGCAAAGAGTTGTTTAGGATGATTTGACTTAACAAAGAGTTGTTGATAAATATTCCAATCAATAAGAGTTGTTTTGAAAAAGTTCACTTTTAGCAGAATTTTCCTCGGAAAATTTCTGCTTTACCAAAGAGTTGTTAATGAAATTCCTGCAGCAAAGGGTCGAGTTTCTCCCCACGAATATTTCCAGCCAGGACCAGTCATGGAGGACAATCCATCCCGAGCATCACGGCCCCCGCTTCCAAAATTCTCGAGTACGGAAATTGTAAAATGTATTAAAATTGCGACAGATTTTAAATACTGTTCAATAAACTGTTTCTTGACCAATTGTAATGAGCAACTATTGATCTGAATTGATTTTTCTACATGTTGTCTATTGCGTTAATCTGAGAAATTGGCTATATGAAATTGATGTCTTGGCAAGGGATGTACAAGATGAGCATTATTCTGTTATTGCATCCCGACGGCACTGCCGCAGCGTTCTCGGAACATCCTCAAATTGTCGTATTGTCGACTATTCGTGATAAATCAGATATTGTATGATGCTACGAGATGCATTAAGAGATTATAGCAAGTATGTGGTAAGCACATTAGGAAATATTACTAGCTTTACTGTGTTTATCACGAGAAGTTCTTACTAGCTCGAAAGTGTAAATGAAATGAACCGAATCCTGTTGTTGTTACAGAGGGATTTTAATCCGAAGGTCATTCGTCCCTTAAATGAACCGAATCTGTCGAAAATAGTATGTTTTACATAATTTGAATTGCAGACGATGCTCCTCCCTTTCGTATTCTTCGCCTTCTTCTGATTGACCAATCTAGGATAAGGTTATGATATATCAACGATGCTGTTAGAAATACCATACAATGCTGAGTAGTATGATGTTATTACGGTCCGACGGCGCTGCAGTGGTAAATTCTCAAATTCATTTAATTATGTGGGGTAAATTATGTGAACCAAATTGTAGTATACCGCGATATTTAGATCATTATAGATAAATCAGTAAATATCATCCAATAAACCCTTTTATGAACGTATGTTGGTCCTGAGAAGGGCCGATTGAGCTTGGATGCTGTGACCACGAGTTTACCACGAGTCGAAATCTAGAAGCGCGGATCGGTCAACCTAGAAATCTTGAGCGATTTAACAAACCAGATGATTGACAGCTTAAGATTAACAGCTCAGCAGATTTCTAGCAGCGAGATACTTCTCGCTGAGCAAGTTCGGAGGAGCTCTTACCAGCTCGAAAGCGGAATTGGAATGAAACTGAATCCGACGAAGGAAGCATGTTTTATAACCTCAGAATAGCAGATGATGCTCCTCCCTTTTGTGCTCTTCGCTTTCTGATCGACCAATCTAGGAAATGGGTATGTGCCAATAATGCGTTGGGCTTAGAATTACTTGAAAATTGCGGAGAAGACTAATGCGTGAGAAATTGGTCGAACATGAATTGCTGGAAGGGTTGACATTAACTAAATATTCAATACGAGCTATTGATAATCAATAGTTTTCTTTATTATGAATGTAAAATTCTGATCCATGGGTGCCAAAATTATTACAATTGTTCAATGAGAATGTCTTTTCAAAAGCATTCTTAATATGTTGCAAATTTGTTACATGTGATAATTTTGCTAATCAAAGTGTTCCCATATAATATGGAACAACAAAGACGCTGTTGGAAATGCCATTCTATTTTACAATTGTTGTGGAATGTTGAGCACTCACCCCGACGGCACTGCAGCAGCGTCCGCGATTACAGTCTCAAAATGTTTAGTCATAAATTATTCATGACAAATGAAATTTTGTATGAAGCTGTGAAATTGATTTAGGAATATTAGAAGCCATATATAAAGTCGGAAGTATTTCTCTTTTAACTCTTTTCCACTAATTTGATGGCCCTGAAAAGGGTCGATGGCTTTGTTAGCTTTGATGTTCTTATAGATAAATAACACTGCGGGATGTTATATGTTGATTGCCATGGTCAAACGGGGAATCCTCAACTCAAATGTATAAATTTAAGCAAGTTATTTGCTTATACGACGAACCTAAAGTTTCGTGGCGTGGATGGCGCACAACAGTGACAGGTAGTGGATCACCGGGCTTAAGTCGAAATCTGATGATGGCGGCGATGACGATGGCCGGGTGAACGCAAATAAGCGGTGAAGCACAAAGCGAGAATGACTTGCCCGACCATGTTCACAGTTCGACCGCAAATTTTCCTGTGGACTGCTTCCTCTTCTTCTTCTTGACGACGGCAGCGGTGATGATTTTGGCTTCGGACGGCATCTTCTCTCGCTCGCTCGACAGTTTGATTTGAGCGAAGCAAGACAAACGGGGAGGTCCTTCGCTATCGATGTCTGTGCCTGAGAAGCACGCCCGGTCAGAGCAAGACGATCTGTTGCCTGCTGAGATGCGATCCAAGCGGAGAATGGAAAGCAAATGATGTTTCTCAAGCATCCCTATTTATAAATTTGCTTGAAATCAACTTCTCTAGCACCCCTATTAATAAATTTGCTTGAAATCAACGTTCTCTTTTAAAACAGTTATTAAACTATTTGGACAGGTATGTGGGATTCAGTAAGTAAACGACATGACCCTTTGATGTCTTGTCTTTCAATTGAGGTGCCATTCAAGGAATTTCGTTAAACCAGCAAACAGCTATAAGAGTTCAAAATATTTCATGCCAACGTAAGGCTCTTGGTTTTGAAATTCCAATTTCACTCCTGTATAGAGAATTTTTATTTTACTTTCAAACTGTGCGGCATAATCAAATGCAAACGCATTCATTTCCCGATGGTTAGTGCCTGTGCTTTTACTGTTCATAAGTCGCAAGGTGGAACTTTCCCCGAGGTCGTGTACGACTATGACAAAAGCCAGGATCAGCAATTGGTATATGTTGGTTTGTCGCGGGTTACTTCACTGCAAGGGCTATTTTTGACAAACTCTTCCAATTTTTTTAAGTTCCATCACACCAAAGGCAGCAATTCTCTCAAGAGGGTTGACGTGAGGAATGAGCTGCAGCGCTTAGGCAATCATCGATTAGTGACGCTTTGAGACGAACTGCGTGAAACACTGGATCATAGCGGCCAAGCCTGCATATTGATGAGTATCAATGTACAGAGCCTAAATGCTCATGCAATGGATATTGCTACAGACCAAAGCACTGGACCGATTCTATCGATTCTCACGATCGAAGCACCCGAGCTATCAAACATCTAATCTACTGGAGGAGTTTGGCGAACTACAGGTGGAGCCAGAAACCGATCACCCAACCAAGCAACACAAGGAAGCAACGACCAAACAAACAAATTCAATCATCTGGCATTATTCCTGGAACACCAAACACTGGTTCTCGGTTCCACAGAACGACAAATGGTGCTTTTCAGGACTACCAAAATGAGTCCAAAAAGAGTTAACTTCTGAAAACTTCATCCGATCAATAACAACACAAAACTAGTATACTTACAAATTCATACACATGACAAATCAAATTATTAATCATCGTTGTTCTACGTCAACCCCGCGGTAATGTAATAGACATTACCCACCCCAATTTTTTATCCGGGTTTGCTTTGCAGCCACGGATTGTACCAGTAGACTCCAGGTAACAGCTTCAAAACATGTAGGGTTCCAATTATTTTGGTTACCCTATAGAGCTTAGTGACATTTGAACACACGAACACTTGCATATGCTCGTCATACACAGTTTTCCACTGCAAAACTCGCACACGCTTTCCACACTCATCAGAAAGTATATGGAAAAAATACCCAAGTTTGAAAAAAAAACACCCAGATTTTTGGGTGTTTTCGAGACAGAGTGTTTCCTCTGAGTTTCACAACCACCTCTACACTAGAGAACCCATACCATTGAGCTTGATAACTACTATAGCCATTACTGACCGCTTCTGTCCCAGTAAAGATGTAAAGAACTAAAGAACACCCAACGAAAAAAAAATAGCCAGCTGTTATCGGATCCATACGTTTGCATCGTGAAGGAATGTCATCGAAACACAAGCAGCCGATTGTCGTTTTTTTATTTTTGTTCTTATTAATTTATTTTGTTATTCATAATAAGTTAATTGTATTCTATACTTTTATTATTTTGTTACCTTAGTGACTAACTTTTTTTCTGTTTTTCCTTTTTTAATATTTTTCGATACCTCAAAATGTGTAAAAATGGTGATTACTTGGTTTTTTACTCTTCCCTTCTACCTCGTCATCTTCTCGCTTGTTCTTGGTTTTTGTTTTTTTTTCACTTTCGCTACGTTCGCTTTCTAGTTGTTTTTTTTTTTCTCTTGTGTTCTTCACTTTTTATTTGTTTGTATCTCCATCGGGTTTGTTCGAGCGACTATACCGCTCCAGACAGCCACTAGCTGTTGTAGTTTGTATTATTTTTTGTGTGAAACTTGTCCGCGTTTTGCCGTCATTTACGACAACAGAACACAATGGCGGACGAGAGGCGCATGGATGTGTGTGTGTGTGTGTGAATGTATGACAGAGAGAGTTCCATCTTAAAATGCTTGTTTTTCTAATTTCTCGAAATTGAATATATTTTTACACACATACGATTTGATTCGTTCGCCAGAACTTATTCGTTTGTTACATTTCGTTACAAGACGTTCATGCTAATCATTTGATTGCTCAACTTTATCTTCCTACAAAGATTTTCTCTAAAAAACTCGTCAAAGAAACTGTGAAGTTTCTGTCCTCAATTTCCAGTTAGACATGATGGGGTGCGAAGTGGTTTTCTAATGATGGAAATTGTGTAATTAAAATATATTTTCTTCTGATGTTTTTATGCGTACAATCAATAATTCAAATGATGCGCATGAATTTGTGTCTTGTTGGTTTAATTTTTGGTCGATTTGAATAGTCACACATTGGTTTTATTTCCAGCACAAATCTCGCAAATGACGCATACACAAGCGTCCATATTCGTTGAAAAGCCCCTAAGAATTTGTTTTAATTAAACTTTTCAATGGTATGCATAAATCGCTGTCTTTGTCCACTTTCAAACTGGTTTAATCTTAATAACTTCATTTACGCGCTCTTATGTGTGGATCTTAGATCTTAGATACTTTAGTGATTTTATCGAAAAATATCTCCATAATCAATAATCAAAGATTTGTCTTCGTGTATGTAGCGATGTCAATATGTTTTGTACACTGAGAAAAACTGCAACAATCGAAATGAAGCGTGTTGTTGCAATGACGTTTAGTGTTCGATCAAAGTCGGCATGGAATCTTGCTCCAGTCCATCATCAGAAAGCATCAAAGTGACCCGTGGATAACAGTGGGTAGGCTGGGCGACCAATCAGAGCAGACTTTGCGCGCCATCTCGTGATGCCGTTTCGTTTCGCTATCGCCAAAGTGTGCGTGGATCGTTCTACCCGTTTCCATGGTGACCAAGCTCGATCAAAACACGGTACGATGACAACAGAAAGCCGTGTAAATGAGTCAAATTTAAATAGACATTCAATGCACTGTGCCAGTTGTACACACACAGTTGCAGCAACATCAGCTGGCGTTTTGTTTTGCACTGTGATACATGCTGTTTTTGGGTGTCAACAGCGCACGCTTCCATTTGCAAAGCGTTGTACAATGGGTAATGTGTGTGTGTTTAATCGAATTTCAAATTTGCTAGTAACTCATTGATTCATCCAATTATTATTGTGATGTTTTCGAGATGGTAAAAGTGTGTTTGTTCTCTTCATCAATTCTAACTTTCTATTTGCTTTTTCTTAGTATGTTTATTTTTTCGTCACTTTTTTTGTAATATTTGTTTTGTTCTTGTTTTTTTTTTTTTTTGAAGATACTAGGCAGTGGGTGGCGCTTACTAGAATTTTCTCATTGCAGACCATTCGTAGATCTTTCAACCAACTGAAATACACACACATACAGCTTGATCCAGTAAAATAGTCGATCTACAGTGGGCATTGTTCGCTGTTGTACATCTGACAGCAGGGCCGAATTGAGCCTACTTCGACTGATGCGTTTTTGATTTGTGAATATTGTTTTTTAGGAACAACGGCTACTGTGGATCAATGCGAATGCATCGCACACACGCATACTAGCAAGCGATAATGCCATCTGGCGATGAGCACTAGGATTGCGACGACACACTTGCCAGCAAAGCGGAGCACTATGGTTCCGCCTTCTGTGTCAGAGAGCCCTTTCTTCCCACAGCGTGCTGACTAGTGTGAGGTGATGCGGCGGCCGATGCGTTCAATAGGTGTTAATTGTATTATGCTGGATTGTACAAGTGTATGTGTGTGTTTCGTTTTTGTTAAACTGCAGCTTGATTATACAAACAATGATCATGCTTTCTATACCGCTGGTTTTGCTTCCCTATAATACTCATGTCACACTTATCTTCGCTATATGTGTTTATGTTTTTGTGTATAATGGATCAATTATTCACGAGAAAAACTCAAACAGAATGTGTTCTTGTGGTTGTATTATGGTTTTGACAGTTCATACCTTCTTAATCATGATTTATGTTCTTTAAAAACAATCTTACACACGTATAAGATTCAAATTTTAGTTTATAGGCATTTTATTTTTTTCTGTTCTTGTCTTTCCAATCGTACTCGTCTTGATATAAAGATCATGCTTTCTGTCTACTTTGTGTGATTTTTGCTTGTTTCATTTTTCACTACGCGAAAGAAATTCCAAACATAGTTTTGTCCAAAAAACATGCACAATAAGGATAAGCGGCTGTCACCTAATATTGACTAGCGCAACTAAATTCTCGATCAAATTTAGGTAACCATGCGAATGTTTAGGTGTGCTTTATCCTACCGTCTCTTCACCTTGCACTTATGCATTATAATCGCTATCATAAATACGTTGTAAATTAATATGGCTTTGAATGAGGAGAGCATTTGGATCCGACTTTGAGACAAGTGCTTCAGTTGGCACAATAGGAGGTTATGCCTATTACAGCTACTGAAGCATGAGTCTCATCGAATCTCTTGAAACGTATAGATTACACATTCGTGCTGAATCCTTCCAGATGCAGGAGCTCAGTATCCTAAGGAAACCTATTGATTTTGGCCCGAAATTGGTGGGCCCAAATAGAGGTACAAGTGTAGGAATACTGTGACCGCCGCCATTTCCGTTAAGATATCGCCCCTTGGGAGCTCTTGCACACGGTGGAGTGATTCTGGCAACACTGCCACTTTTGTTTTTTTTTCGTTTTTTCTGCTAATTTCCTCTTTGCTTTATGCTTCCTTCGCGCTCAATAGAGGTTGATTGTACAGACTAAATATAAATAAATACAAAGTTGTGTGTATAAATAGATTATCGTTCCATTACATGTATATGTTTGTGTACAAATAGAAGGAATAACACTTTGTTTCGAATAGAAAATCTAATACAGCTGAAAAGCAGCCACTTAAAACAATACTCGAATGTAATACACGATATAAGAAATGAATGCAAACCGATGATGAAGACGATCCACGCAACTCAATCTATCCAGACTCCGAACAGACGAATAGCCTCGTTCGCTCATGAGTCTGTCTAGTTTTTATTTCGAATCGTCCATCATCAAAAGCTTCGATGGTTGTGCGTGCAGTCAGTTTCCAGCTCGCCGGAAGCAGCCTGGTAGCAAAATAAAACAAATGACTAAAAACGTAAAATCTCTCTCTTGAAGGAGCTTGGGTTAAAGATTCCTCAGCAGTCTAACATTCACCTAAATTGACAATAGAATGGCTCTTTGATTAAAAACTAAAACAACTGTAAATATATGACTTATAAGCAAACGATAAAATAGTTTTTGGTTCCTTTGTCAATTATGTAAAATACGCTCGCGGAAAAGAAGTAGAGTGAAAAAATCGCCCGAAACTATTCCTCCTAACAGTAAATAAATAAATAATTGCGCGTAAAGATTGAAAACTATCACAACAATCATATGTTTGTTACATCGTAAAATGTTTGTGCTAAATGTTCTCGTTTTTAAAAACCTAGAAACAGAATACAAAAACATAACAGACTAAATTTTTGAGAAATTTTCTCCGAAAAATGCATTTTTCTGTCGGTAGCTTAAAACTAAACTTGCGGATTCGGTTCCAATCATACTGTGGATTTTGTCTCTTCAGTGTTCAGGATGGTTTTTATGATACTGCTTCCATGAAATGCATTCAATCCTGTTTGATTGAGTTCTAGTTGTGTTCTGTTCAAAAATAAATCAGCGTGTAGTGTTGAGGATGTTTTGTATGTGTGAGTGCTTTTGATGGTTTATCTCTACGCACTTAGTTCCAAACGCGCAGGAACGAATCCCAGGAACCGGTTGCAACGGCCATTCCGTTCTCGGTGACTCCTAAGCAAGATACGCGATTGTCATGACCTGCCAGGATACCTGCCCTCTCCGCCTTCATCGTATCCCACACGTTGCAGTTGAAGTCGTCGTAACCGGCCAGTAGTAGCCGACCTGATTTGGAGAATGCTACCGAGGTGATACCGCAGATGATGTTGTCGTGCGAGTACATGGCCAATTCCTGATCGGCACGGATGTCGAACAGCCGACAGGTGGCGTCATCCGAACCGGTGGCGAATGCATGCCCATTCGGGAAGAAGGTAACGGCGTTGATATCGCTCTCGTGTCCAGGGAAGGTCTGTTTGCACTGACCTTCACGGATGTCCCACAGCTTGGCGGAAGCGTCGCACGCCCCGGAGACAAACACACGGCACTGAGGAGAAAGCGACAATGCCATTACGTCTCCAGTGTGTCCCAGGAACGATGTACATTGCTGACCGGTCTCAATGTCCCACAGTCCACAGGACATGTCACCGGAACTGGTGACAATCTGGTTGTCATCGAGAAACCGGCAACAGGACAAATATCCAGTATGTCCCGGAAGCTCACGTGATACTCTTACATTTCCTTCTCTAGTTTTCAGATTGTAGATTGAACAAATATTGTCCAAGCCACCGCAAGCAACGAAGTTACCAGACGGAGCATACGCGCAGGTCATAACCCAGGACGATCGCAGAGGAATCGCGTGAACCTTGTTTGTCGTATGCGAGTCCCATACGATCAGCTTGCCATCCTGAGAGGCGGATACCAGATTGCGGGAGTCACTACCCCAGTGCATGGCGTAGATCTTCGCTAAGTGACCCCTCAAGGTACGCCTGGTTCGCATCTGTATCCTTCCGATGGGTTCCAGATTATTTGTCGCCTGCACCAGCGATGTGTCGCAGGCCGCCTTCCGGGCATCTCGGATTGCATTCTTCAGCGTTTCCGCTTCCTGTCTAAGGGCTTCCAGCTCATTCATTCTGACGTAGCGACTATGAGGGAAGGTTTAGCAGCTACTGAACACTTTCGATTCCTTCGGTTCCGACTAGCAATTTAAGCAAAGCAATAAACTATCCCGAATGATGAAAAGCTTATGGACAATTAGGGGTGCTGACTTTCTCTCCTCTTCTTGATTTTCTTCCGTCCGGACAGATTCACTTTTCCCGTACACACTTTTATTCTGGTGCCACACAGCCACAGAAAGAGAGAGAGGAAAAAAATTCAACACCGATTTATCGATTATCTGCAGTTTTCAATTGTTGGGACTTTCGCACAATCTCCACTCTTTGGGGCAGATATCGTCAAACTCTTCACGGCTGCCACCACTAGTCCCAGAAGGCTTCAACTCCAATCACTAATCCTAAATCGGGTCCTTTCGTGGCGTTTCGTCGTTTTGGTGCACTTTTCCTTCCGAATAAATCCGTTTCTAACTGTGCATTTCACTAAAATATATCACCATCTTTCAGATCCTCCATATTACTTTACATATAAAAATCCAATATCCACCTTTTGAACCGTGGAGATTTTGCACTCTTGCGCTCTCTCTCACTCTCGTTCTTCGTTCAACACTTGGCACTCACTCTCCCAACCAAAACAGGGAGGATACGAAACAGTTCGAGTCCACTAAGTGCTAGAGGCACTCTCACTTGCAGCTCTCTCTCTCAATTGCTCTCACCGCTCTCACGCTCTCGACGACGATGGGTCGATTGGGCGAATGACTTTTTTCACTTTTTCCTTCACTGCCTCTAATGATGATGGATTCGATGATTGCTGGCCTGGCCTAGCCTTCTGGGGAGGAGACCCCGACTCGGAAAATCCAACTTTTCTGCACTACTGGGCCCGCTCGGCGCTGGAAAATACCATATTTCGGCGCCTGGGTGCTTCCTGTGCCGTTTGCTCGCTAGCTCTCAATCAATCAACGCACATTATTCGCCGAAAAAAACCGCAATCGATCTGCTCCGCCGAGACGTTTTATCACTCCTCTGGATTAAAAAACGAAACAGAATGTACGGATCGCTCCCGTGCAGCGATTGAAGGGTGGTCTCGCGCTGGAAGCAATAACTACTAATAAAACGCTCCTCCACTCGGCTCGGCTTCGAGTCAGCCGCACTCTCGCATCGGATGGGAATTTTCGTCGGCACTGGCAATACTTAGGGCGAGATGAAGGGAACGTTTCGAGTCGCTCACTGGAACGATGGGATATTTTTTCGGATCCTCAGAAGTGACATTCGTGCATGACAGAGACGAAGCACTAATTTCCTCAGTGCTATTCTGTACTCTCTCGCACAGTTCGTCTCCAGCTGTCAGTTCCAATCAGATATTCAACACCTATTTGTAATCCATATGGCCTAATAAATGGGACATTTTGAATTGTCTGTTGAAAATTAACTCTGTGTTTTTACCTGTCGTGCGCTTGTCTGGCACAAAACGGAGCTGAAATCAATTCAGCTTTTTTATGTTTTACATACGTAGTCAACTCTCCCTTATTCAATATTTCGTATCTATTCAAATGAGGTTCTGCAGTGTTTTGATGTTGTATGGGATTTTGTCTTTAACTGGCCTTGTTGCTTACAAATTTCATGAAACAATATGATATTTATAAATATATATTATCTGGCTTTAGGTAATACGGGAGACTAAACGCAAAAAAAACCCTTTGATCGGTTTTTAAGGGGGCAGTCATTGATTTCTGAATGTTCAAAGGCAGTTTTTTCGTTCAAAATCAAGAAAATTTACAGGAAAATGTGTTCACTGTATTCTATTCTACAACTGAAACACAATCAACACATTTTCATCGAATATTTTTTAGTTTCGAACAGAAAAACTGCTTTTGAAGTTTTGATGTTGACGATGATTACGATGACGGAGCGTTGAATCACAGTTGAACATTAACTGAATATACCCAAAAACTTTACTTTGAGCTATTCAACGGTATTTTTAGGTGATTTTTACGTTCAATAAGAAAAATAATATAATATTCGTAGAACATTAGCTTTTTTGGCTCTCGTACAGTTAGTATGGAATGAAAAATTGTTGAAAAAACTATCAAGTCGATTTTCTCAAAAGTAGGATTCTGTTCTGGCAAACATTGTATTGCCCAGTAGGCCGTAGAGCCTTTGAAAAAAATCCGAAGTTAAAGACATTTTACACCATCTTCAGCCATAGGCTGCACAGACTGAACATAACTAACATTAGATAACGGACACACGGAACGACCAGTGGACCAGTGAAGAATTTTTCGTTTGACGAAAAGTTTCTCCGACTGGGGCGGGAATCGAACCCACACTCCGTAGCACAATATGCCTAAACGACTGACGCCGCTAACCGCATGGCTACGAAGCCCAGTAGTGTCAAATTTTCATTTTCCGTTTTCTCATATTTCTTGGAGGATTTTTAAAAATATTATTCCACTCCAATACGGTGGAGCCCTTGATGAAAATAAAAGTGAAAGAATTGTACACATCGGTCGTCCCGTTCTCAAGCCAACACGTGACACACAAACAACATTCCATTTCCATTTACATACCTAGATAAGCCTCTTTTATTCATCCTATTATCCTATTTAAAGTATTTCAATTTCTAATCTTTATTTTGTTTTTCTTCATAAAAATGAAAGGTGAAATAAAGGTGAGGATGAAACAGAGCCGCACTAAACTAAAGTAACTAAAGAAAATTTTGAATCCAATATGTTTGAGTGCTTAAACCTTCTTCAAAAACTTTTGAAACTCGGATTCAAAACTTTCAGTAAGATAAGTACAGGGCTGTTACAAAAACTTCAAAATCGTATCCGCGAAAATCGCGACTTCTGAAATTTAATCCGCGCCTAAAAGCACCAATACGCGCCAAAAAAAATTTTTTTTTTTTTTCCAATTGTCACTGAAATTTTAAATCGTGTCTCAAACAAACATGTACATTAGACCTATTCATATTTTCAAAAATGTCTAGAAACTCCCCAGTCAACCAATACTTTCATTTTCCATTGCGAAATGAACTTCTGACCAAAATTTCACTCAATTTAGAGTCAATTTAGGTGTGCATCAAATCAATTATGTGTTTTTGGGCTGTTTTCAAGCTTTAAAAAATCATAAAACCGAGCGAAAATTCAAAATTTATCGAAAATACCTCTACATAGTAGTTTATCCAATTCTATGAACCATTGCCGAACATTCTAAAATTCTAAAATTGGAGCAAGTTTCAACATAGTTTGGTTGAGGTTTGTATCTCGAGGTTCTTGAAAATCTCTTTTTTCGGGAAGTGTTTTCACTAAAAAGCATGCCTGCATGAAAATTTCGGATTTTAAATTTCCAGACATGATGACTATGCATATCTTAAAGTCAATCCCGTTCAAAGTTACCATTTATCTTACGAAAATAAATTGTAAAAAATAGGTAATTATGAAGCACATTTGCAAATCCACTGTGGATGAGCCAAGAACACCACCGTGAGCTTCAAAGAATACAAAAAATGAACACGTTGGACTGCCTTTTCTCAGTCGATGATGATGATTGTTTTCAAATCGTTCTAAATGATCAGTAAAATGCGATCAAAACAATCATCACCCGGAAAGAAAAAGCAATGCTAACTTGTTCAATTCATTCGTTTTCGGTACATGTGTCATGCATGATTTAACTATCATCAGGTTGCGATGCGGTGTTCGATCTTTGGGCATTTATTGTAATTTATTGCCTTAAGCAAGATGTAAGCTGTTGATGTGAAATGTATTCATAAATGTATTATGTTTGATTCCCGTTGACTAGGGCCTGAAAAAATAATGTCAATGGGTGATTTATATACCATGTATATTGAGAAAACTGTAATTTCTGGGTACTGTTGAGAACAAATTTGGATCAAACAATGTTCAAACTCAATTTAATCTCATTAGCATGTTCTACAAACTTTAACAGAATAGACTTAGCTTTCAAATAGTGGTAATAGCAAGTGGTTTTGATTTTCCACATGCTAGTTATGATTTTTCAAACCTTGAAATAACCCCAAAAACACATTTTCAACTTGAAGCATACTGAAATCTTTATCAAATGAGCCGAAAATTTGACCAGACATTGTTCTTGGCATGAGAATTCCGAATACTGCTTGACCGGTAGATTTCCAGACATGTATTTAAATATGAACAGGTCTAATGTACATATACAAATCTTCATGTCACAATACCCAATTAATTTTTCGTAAAAAATATCTTAACATTGTTGTGAACACTTAAGTGTTTTAACAAATTTCTGTGTTTTATAATTGATGGACTTTTCTTTGGACCGTAATCTAGGGGCAAAAAAATCACTATTTTATAACTTGCTGTTACATTATCCTTAGGAACAGAGATATTGTCAACCTCAATTCGGCAAAACCAATACTTCGTTGATCTCTGTCAACTGATTTTTTAGGAAATAATACTAGAAGTATCATAAAACTAGCTTGTTTATCAAAAACTAAAAATGACTCACTAGGGCGAAATTGATAATAATACAAAAAAATAAATTTAACCCAGTTTTTTTTTTTATTTTCGATCTAAATTGTTCGTTTTCTAAAATCGTTTCAAACACGTTTTGGATAATTATAATTTTTTTCGCGAAATTATGAATTTTGGTTTTTGATTTTTATAAATTTAACTTTTGAACTTCTTTATCCTTTTATTTTTTCTTGAAGATTACTGATTTTTGGCAATAATAAAAATTTACATTTTTAACAGTACATTTTAAAACATTTTGTTCTAAAACATTTTTTATTTTACGTGTAATCAACAAAAACACAGGTTTGAAGGTGGTTTGAAGAAGCCTGGTGGTATGGCTCTTCTTCTATGATAGGGTGATTGTAGAAAAATATAAAAAGTACGTTTTTTTTTGTATTACACATTAAATAAGCTCCATGCATTTGTAGGTTATAAAAAATACAATTTTTAAAACATTTTTCAAAAATATGAAAAAGTTTCAAAAGTCATAAAAAACTTTCCTCATATGCGCGTTATAGTTTAAAGTTTAATCGCAAAATAAAATCGAAAATATATACAAAATTCCAAAGTTTACCCGTCTAAAGGCGGCGTTGAGTGTTAGAGGGTTGAGAATAATTAATTTCCTTATATACTAAATTAGGGTCTAAGAATCCAGCATCCTAGGAAGCTATTGCATTTTGGTACCCATCAAAATCGCCAAGTGATCAATTTGACCCTGGATTACGGTAATATTTCCTTAGTCCGTCAGTAATACAGTACATTAGATTATACATTTAAAACTATTTAGAAATTCCATACATGATGCTCAACTTTCTAGGTCCAGATCTGAGCAATCCTTCTAAGCAATTGAGCAATTCATCTCAATAACTTTTCCAACTGAGATGCAAAGGTATACTCGGTTTCTAGTAACAATAGTTGTCTAACATTCTTTCCCATCCCCGATGACAAGGACCTGGCCTCCGTCATTATTAACTTTCAAATTATGAGCTCTCGGTTTGTGCACATTGAGAATTGTAGAATTCAAAATTGTTAAACAGACATTTTTTTCGATATTGTATCTAGATCAAATCATGTCAAATCATAGATGAGACGTCATCATTTAAACTTCAAAAGCAACTCTTTAATGAATGTTCGAATCCTCTGAGCAGAATCTCAAATAGAGAAACTTTAAAGTAGATGGAGTACCGTGTACCTTTTAATTCCGCTCCTAGATGCTTATCTCTGACAGATACGCGTATTTCGACTACCACTTGCAGTCTTCTTCAGTGTCAGTTACTCGTATCCACTGGATACGAGTAACTGTCACTGAAGAAGACTGCAAGTGGTAGTCGAAATACGCGTATCTGTCAAAGATAAGCATTTAGGAGCGGAATTAAAAGGTACACGGTACTCCATCTACTTTTAAGTTTCTCTACTTCAAAAGCAGTTCTCCTGAAAGCTGAAACTTATTCTATGAAATTGTGTTCACTGTGTTTCAGTTGGAGAATTGAATATAGTGAACACATTTCATGTAAAATTCTTGACTTTTAACGGAAACACTGCTTTAGAAAATTCTCAATTCAATGACGGATTCTGCTTCCTTAATATTCCAAATGTTTCAAACTATTGAAGGAAAACAAATAAATACCTGCAAAAACTGATAACAGCAAAACTGGGCACCTTGTGACTATACTATAAAGAGCACTTTACAGCACTCAATGAGAAGGCGAGAGTTTACATTTTTGAACATACATTTTCCTAATGATGTAATGCACAATTTTTCGTATCAAAATAATTTGTTGTTGATTTTCCTGGCATGATTTGGGAAATCCGCGAAAATCGCGACAGAATTATATTGACTCGCGATTTTCGCGCCTGGCCCACCAAATCCGCTACAAATCCGCGAAAATCGCGAAATCCGCGAGAATCGCGAAATTCGCGACTGTTGTAACAGCCCTGTAAGTAAGTCACCAACCAACTTGAGTGTAGTAAACTAGACCATTTCTACAAGAAAATAAATCATTATTGTTTTAAAGTTATTGTACAAGATTACAGATGCTTAATGGCAATATGATCAATCATATCAACTTTCTTCAACTTATTTTTTATGGTTTGTATATTAAGATTCAAAATTATTTTCCCGGTGACCATCTCAAATTCCCGGTTTTCCCGTCTTTTTCCCGGTGGATTCAAATTCCCGCCTTTTTCCCGGTTCGGTGGCCACCCTGAGAGATGCATTTTGAACAGAACATGAGCTTGGCTCTTGAACAGAACAGAGTCTACAGTGTGATACATTTTCAAATCGATATATGAAGTGGAACTCCTCAAACGGATAGGGTAATTATTGATGATTACTATGACTTCCCGTACGGCCTTTAATGAAATAGTCCTTAAATTTTGAAATGAAATAATGATGAGTAGATAAAAGCAAATAGGAGGGATAAACAACAGTTAGTAAACGAACGAACAATAAACCTCGCGTAACTTTTCAAAAGGACCTATGTAACAATGAGAGATTATCCTCTATAACTGAAGCTTTTGGGAAGTTTTTCACTATAGATCGAAAAATAATGTTCTTGGTTAGCGTTTCATACAAAAAAAACAACAGAATAGGTTTATGCGGCCCAGTTATTGATTAAAGAAAAAGAAAACAAAGAAACACTCTCAATTTTAGATAGGCCCTTTTTATAAGTTACGTGAAAAATAGTCAAAGTGTCTGAAGATTGGCCTTTTCCAGCCTCGTAGTAACTTCCGCGGCTACAAAGCAAAGCC
The DNA here is from genome assembly GCF_002204515.2 of Aedes aegypti. Classification (NCBI taxonomy): domain Eukaryota; kingdom Metazoa; phylum Arthropoda; class Insecta; order Diptera; family Culicidae; genus Aedes; species Aedes aegypti. The sequence goes on along the minus strand of NC_035108.1, from coordinate 101,818,580 downwards.
ATGCTGAAGGCCTAAAGGTGTGTGGGCTCGATTCCCAGTCTTTTTGTAATGGAAATATCTTTTACTTCCTTGGACATTATTAATCATCGTACTTACCACACGGTAAACGAACGCAAAATGCCAAGTTTGGCAAACAAAGTGCTCAGTCAATAACTATGGAAGTGCACTTAAGACTCTAAGCTAACAAATAGGCTCTCTTTAAGGAGGTACGTAATTAGTAGAAGAGAAGAAGAAGAAAACGAACGATAAGTCGTCAAATTTGACATCCAAAAAATAGATCAAATTTTTTCGAAAGTCATTCTGAGATTCTTGATTTTACGAATTCCATGTCAAATCGATCAGTAAAATTGCAGTAAATTTTGCACATGTTTTTGGTATGATAGAAAAAGTGTATTCCATAAAAAATCGATCATTTTGACTCGAGAACAACTTATGAAAATGGCCTATACATTTTTGCATGCAACTTATTTGAAAAATCCTAACTCCGAAACTGTTGTTTGTAGAGAAAAATGTTCTTTAAAGGAGTTGTAGTGAACCGTTTGGCCTACAAGAAAAAAATATACACTGAAAAAATATTGTATGTTTTTACATGGAAAATTCAAAAATAAAACTTTAATATTAAATTACACAAAAACCCCATTTTTAATATTTTATAAATTTACACCATAGAACCTTGATAGTAAACAGATGTTTGGGACAAAGTTTCATGATGGAGAAAAAATAAATGAAAAAAGTTTTTCTAATTATAACTTTTGGTTGATTTTGTTTTTTTTGTCAAAATAAATAGGTGATACAATAAGAATCTTGAAATTAATCTTTACCATAATGATTATATGAATAGTTTCTCTAGTAGTAGCCATATTCGAATTCTATTTAAAAAATATTTTTTAAATATTAAAATGGGTCATTTTTATTAGTTATTCGCGATTCTCCATCAATAATAATACGTTTTCGAGAGTAAAGACCTTATTTCTTTCCACTTACTTATTTTCCTTGATGGAGAATCGCGAATAACTTATAAAAATGGCCTATTTTAATATTTAAATAACATTTTTTGCATTTAACTTGATATAATTCGAAAATGTCTACTTCTAGAGAAACTATCCATATAATTATTATGGTTCAAAATCGTTTCAAGATTCTTATTGTATCATCAGAACGTGTTAATTTTACCAAAAATAAAAATTCAAAAAAACCCGAAAGTTGTTCTTAGAAAAACTTTTTTATTAATAATTTCTCCATCATGAAAGTTTGTCTCAAACATCTGTTTACTATCACGATTCTATGGTGAAAAAATAAAAATTTTAAAAATGGGGTTTTTGTGTAATTCAAAATTTAAGTTTTATTTTTGAATTTTTCATGCAAAATATAAATTATTTTTCAGTGTATATTTTTTCTTATAGTCACTACAACTTCTTCTTAAAACATTTTTCTCTAAAATCAACAGACTCGGAGTTATAATTTTTCAAATAAGTTGCATGCAAAAATTTATAGGCCATTTTCGAAAGTTATTCTTGAGTCAAAATGATCAATTTTTCTATGAAAAACACTTATTCTTTCATACCAAAACATGTACAAAATTCAATCCAAATCGAAGACTATCGAGCACGATTTATTGCGAGAATTTGCTCAGATTTTTCAAAATAATTAAATGAGTGGGGAATAGCGTCCTTACGGTAGATCCGTTTCTGAGGTACACTCGAATTTTAAAATATTAATTTTTAATAAAAACCTTTAGGCCGAAAAAAGGAATTTTTAATTTTGTCCACACAAAAAGGAATTTTTAATTTTGTCCTCTTTTAAAATTTTCAAAAAGTTAGAAGGGGAAAAATAAATAAAATATTCATTGGCGTAGCTAGGATTTTTTTCTGGAGGGGGCCTAGTGGGAGCCTAGCAAATACTTGTTTTACAGAAGTAATGTCTGTCGCAATAATCACGGTTTTCACAAATTTCGTAGTTTTAACGGATTTGTATTGATTTCATTTAATTTTATTTCTTTGCGGCTCATTAGTGATATTTGTAAATTTCAATGTTTGCTACAAAAAAGATTCATTCTTTTTGTAATCCAGTCAAAACTTTTTCAAGAATTCAAGCAAAAAACTTCTCAAAGAATTTTCCAGATATTACACCATGTGCTTTGAAGAGATTCCGCTGAGGATTCCTAAGGGAATTTCTTCATGAATTAAGTTCGTACTTTTCAGTGCTTTCTCCAAGAACTCCTTTTCCAGTTTTCACTGAGTTCGTCCTGGGATTCCCACGGAAAATCATTTGTAAGATTTCTCTACAGGGTTGTTCGAAAAATTCACAGCAAAAATTATCCAGACTTCCTGCAAAACAATTACATGACTCTTCCAGATGTTACTTTGGATTCCTCGTAATATTTCACAAGAATTTAATCAGCAATTAAAAAGAATTCAATTGGAAAAATGTTATTCATTATTTCTCAAAGAAGTTTTCCGCAAATATTTTCGTATGTTTTCACAGATAATATTTTTTCGATTTGTTCAAAATCTAGGAGCAACATCTCGCATTCCTATCCAGGAATAACTCAATATTGTTTAGGAATTGCTTTACAAGTTCCTCTACGAATCACTCCATATCAAATTTCTAAAGAAACAAATACAAAGGAGGGTTTGAAGAATTCGTAATTTCAATGCAAAGAGCTTTGGTTTTTTTGTATAATTGCGGCTTAAATCTAATTCGGAAATATGTATTCACTAAATTCCTGTCGTAAAATTCAAGAATTAAACAGCAGAATTTCTGAAACTTGTTGACAATGTACCTTACAGGAGAGCTTAAATGGTCCTTGTAGGAATAACTACAAAAATTCTTGTTCTTTTTTTTTGTACGTTTTTCATAATAGAAAATGATTTGTGTTAAAACGGATGGATTTTTTTTTACTGAAAGTATTTGTAACTAAAATCTTAGATAATATTTTGTATGAACTACGAAGTTTCAATAGATGGGCAATGAAACAATGACAGACAATTTATAAACTTTTCTCTAGAGGTAAATTACAGAATAGTTAAAACCTCTCTAATGAATTAACAATCAAAATAAATTTGCCAAGAAGGCCCATCAAAATCCTCTTCGGAAATAATCCTTGATTTTTTTCTAGAATTCTGCTAGAAAGCCTCGCAGCCTCGATTCTGCCAATAATTGATAAAATTATTTCTGAAGATGTGTTTTCTTTGTGAATATCTTTATAAATCTTTCCACTTCCCAGTAATTTTGGTTCATGTTTCTCTCGAATTCTTTACCGCTCTGCTTATTTCGGAAGCAAAAGTTTTCCTGAGGGTTTCCAACAAATTTTCTCGGAAGATTCGAAGGCAAGAGACACTTCAACATTTTTTTTCTAATTCTTTAATAATCTGGGGATCTGAAACAAAATTTCTCAAAAAAAAACCAAAAAGGTTATATCTTCTATAATTTTCAACCGATTTCAACCATCATTTTTTTCAACTTTAATTTTTTACAACCTTTTTGTGTAGCCTAGAGTAAAATTTTAACTGTTTTAATCTAATCTTGTTTAAAAATAGGTTTTCAAGAAAAAAAAATAAAACTTGCACTCGATCTGGAGATATTAGCGTTTAAGTACCGTTTTGAATCATATTACGGACAGCTTCAAATTCCGGACACTCTACTTTGTATGGGAAACATTTCATACGAAATGTTTCAATGTTTGCAGTTCAAAAGTTCTCACTTTCGAAGCTCGTTTTAATAAGCTTTATTCATAAACATCTATGCAAACTTATAATGTCCAACTGCCTTAGACGTCTCTTTAGTGGCTTGACGACTTCAACTGATGGTTTGACTCTTCTATCAATGATTTCCATGAGCTGTCCGGAATTCGAATCAAAGTGTCCGGATTATGAGACAAAAGTGAGGAAGCGTCCGGAATAAGAATCATGAAAAGACCACTCATATCGATTTATTTGAAATTATTCAACTTGCGGAAGCGTATTCTTTACCCACCATTCGAAAGCTAAGGGTTTCCATCGCTCGATAACGCTGAGAAATCATACAGAATGATTTATTTTGTGTGCTCTATGCTGAGTTATACTTCCCTAAGGCCTTAAGTGTCCGTAATATGAATCAAAACGGTAGAAGCATCAATTTTAAAAATAACAAAATTCAAAATTTCAATGTACCGTTAAGTCACCAGTCACCGTGCGGCCTCCATTATTCTTTTGTTAGCAAAATAAGATAAAACTGATAAAACGAAGTAGTTCTTGTCACAAAGCATTTTGAAAAACCTAGTTTATGTAGTCAAAATCATGTGAATTCTGTTTGATAATGAGATTTTTCAACACTCCTAGTAGAAACGCCAAAAAATCACATTTTTCATTTTAACGATAGAGTATGAAATTTTTCAAAATTTCAGCTAGTTTTCATTGTGGATACTTTTAGTAAGATGTGTTTCATCGTATGAGCAATGACATTTTATGCAAATTAGAATTTTTTATTGTTTTTCAGTCGAAACCCAAATGCACGGTGAATGGATCCCTTTCAATATATATGGTTCCTATTACCGTGCATTAGTGTAAAATGAAATGAAATCATTCGGTAATATAAAATTTGTTGTTATGTGATCATTAAACTACTTCATATTTAGTTTTTGAGCGAACATGGAGTGGTTTGGACAATACAGTCAAACCTCTTATAACGATTTTAATGAATAAATAATTATTTAGCCAATTTTTAAACTTTTTATGTTTTTAATTGTAAATGAAGATATGAATACTCTTAAAAATTAGTGCGCACACTACTAGCAACATAGTTGCTCCACCAAAAACGTTTTTTCAAGATACAAAATTAAATCAAGACGAAAACTATACGCACGATGAATGGTGCACCAGCGTGCACGGTAAATAAGGACATAGAACGGTACGAGGCGACCTTAACATGACATTTTCAAACATAATTGTTGAGTAATTTTTGTTATGCATCACTAGTTTTAGATTTTTCCCTGAATTATTATATAACTGCACGCTAGGTAGTGGTATTCTAGTTCGCTTCAAATTATTTGGAAAAGTTATATAATTTTTTGAAGTGCAAATTTTTCTCAAATGCACGGTGAATGGTAGCTTGACGGTATCTGAAAAACGGCTCTACTTAGATTTTTGTCGATCGTATTTTAGAATTCAGCGCACGATTTTACATGAAAAATGATGATCAGCTCATCGAGTCGAAAAATATTGTAAACTAGTTTCCTTCGAAGATCATCGAAAATCACCTTCAGGATTTTTCCAGAGATCTTCAAGACTCTTCAAAGGATTTTTTTCCACACATTCTGTCAACAATTATTCAAACCATACCTCCAGACATTCCTGCAAGAACTCTTCTAGAGATATCTGCAAAAATTCTTCCAGCTACTCCTGCAAAAATTTCTGCACGAATTCATTTAAGGATTTCTGAAGAATCCTTTAAAAAATTCTGCCCGAAATTCTTCTAGGGTTTTCTTCAGGAATTGCTCCAAGGAGTCCTTCAGATTTTTTCCTCCAGGAATTAGCAAAAGTTCCACCAATGTGAGTACGATTCACTTAAAATCGAGCTCTTCTATACCAACACATCAGGTGTACCTAAGTTTGTGTAATTTCACCACATGCTGAAAATCCTGCTCCTGGGATGATTTCTTCTTCTTCTTTTTTGTAAAGTATATGTCACATAGAGAAGCTCCGAAACACTGAACATCTCTGTGTAGAAATTAGCACAAAATCGATTTTCCAGGATGTGTGAAAATAATACACATGGTAAGTTGGTCCAGAAGAGCCCGATTGTGTAGAGCTTTATTTTAAAGAGCAGGAATTATTCAAAGAATTTCCTTGAGAATTTCTCCTGGTATTGCCCCAATGATTTCTTCATGAATTTCGCCAAGAATCGTCTGAAGCACTGCAATACGACGCTTCTTCTTCTTTCTAGCGTAACGTCTCAACTGAGACAAAGCCTGCTCCATCAGCCTAGTATTCTATGAGCTTTTTCATATTTATTCACTGAGAGCTTTCAATGCCATATGTGCCACCTTCAGCATGGTCTTGCTTTGCAGCCCTGCGCGCATAACCGCACGTCTGAGGAAGGCCCCGAAGGCAATACAGGTCGGACTCGATTATCCGGAATTTTAGACTCAATTATCCGGAGATTGTTTTTTATATTTTTTTTCAGTTTTTATGCATAAATTTGAGATAATTTAGTATTGTAATATATGGTTGGATGATGGTTGGAGATGGAATGGTTTAGCAGTTTTGGACATACAGTTGTGTTCAGAATAATAGTAGTGAAAGCCGATTTTCATACAAAATGCTCAACTTTGACATGATGTAACTTTGTTTCCATGTAAGCAATCAGCATAGTGTGAAAAACTTTAGATTTTATGATAATGAAATTAGGCATATTTGTAGTTCTCTGTCAAAAATTCATGCTGATTGCTTACAGGGAAACAAAGTTACAGCATGTCAAAGTTGAGCATTTTGTATGAAAATCAGCTTTCACTACTATTATTCTGAACACAACTGTAGGTAGGAAAAGGGGGGTTTGAAAAAGGGGTTTTTGTGTATACTGGTAATACTGGTGCGCCCTTGGTGTTGTCTTTCAAAGGTCTTCAAAGATATTAACTAGCCCTGCTACAACAAACCATCAGGTAGATCATACCATCCCGGTATGATTCTGCAGCCATAGGTAATCCTTGCGCTGATGGTGGCTAAAAAATCATCATCATCATCATCATCATCATACTGGTAAACAAAAATGTTTTCTTCTCAAGATCCCTAATGCTGCTAGAAATAATGTCTGGCTACGCCACTGCGTCATATAAATAAAAAAACGAAAAGAGATAATATTTAAGTAAGGTACCGTGGGGCAAGTGGGTAATGGATTTTGCATAGTTGGGATTCTTCAAATTCTAGAGACCTTAAATTAAAACATATGAGGTCGTGTATATTTTTAGCTTAACTCCCACCAAATATAAGCAGTATACTGAAATTGATTTTTATGTAAAATTGAAGAAAAAAGTACAGAAAAAGTTTTTGAATACAGTCTCCTTACTTTTCACTTGCCCCACAGGTGGGGCAAGTGAAAAGTTTATCGTTTTGAACAATAAATCCAAAAACTAACAGTTACATTCACGATTTCTATTACCTTTGTCATTTGTTAAGGCGTCTCAATGAACAATAACATAAGTAACATGTATACAAAGAAAATTTTATTCTTGTTACTTGAATTTTCTTCTGTTCAGTTATGTTTGTTGAAATGATTCGACAACATTATAACTGCAACATTCCCAATGTTAGTTTTTACATCATGGGACAGCAATTGCATTTCTGCTCTGTAGATTTTCCATCGCTCGTTATTTGTTTTTAAGAAAGTCGGATATGACGTCGGACAACTCTTCAAAAGAAATCAAACGGAATCCTTCAATAAATTATTTAGAAACTTTTTTATGTGGATACACCTATACCCCATTTTTATGTTTTGAACTAGCTTACATAGACATTCCACGAGATTTCCGTGCGTTGTCTTATATTGGCAATTTCCAATCAACGTCTTCCTTTTAATCGGCTGTCCGAAGTAAACATATTAATATCGTAATATTTGGCAACCTTATTTTTAGAGAAGTTCCATGATTTGGCCATGATAATAGCTTTTAACGCTTTTAGTATAGTGTTTCTTGAATTATAAGCACGTTCTGTTATTCTATGATAATTGCGAACCTTGTGTACTTATAGCTACCTAGAGAGAAAACACAAATTCAATCTCTAATGAGAAACTTTTCACTTGCCCCACGTGATTGGAAAATTGACGGTGTTTCAATTTAGTTATTTTTAGGTCTATGTCGAATTAATTCTAAAACTTTTTTTATTGCAGTTTAAAACTGTCAGAGGGGACAACTTAGAAGTGGTACATAATATTTTTTTCCACAACTTTTTTCTACTGAAAATATTAAAATAAGATTGCACGCCGCCAACTTGTTACGGAGTACCAGTTAACAATCTTTTGCTCTATTATGCAATAATGGTTGAAAAATCTCAGGAATCTCTTACCTACCGTAATTTTCTGAATGGCTTCAACGGTTTACGCATGATTTTTAAACGTTAGTTCACATATTCAGTAAAATATTCACATTATTTTCACTTACCCCATTTACCCACTTGCCCCGCGGTACCTTAATTTAATCGCAGATTTTATTTTTTCTTTCTTTCTGATTCGATTATTTGGAGTGAAATAATAATAATCGATACTCCGAATAATCGAGTCCGACATGTTCGACGCACATTGTGGCCAAATATGAGCTCAGTAGCTTAAAAAAACTCACTACGTTGTGAATCACAAGTGCCAAGAATAGGATCCGGCTCCCTACGTACGTTTCATTCGCCTGGCAAAAATTTGGCTAGATGCTTCGCAAAAAAATGTTCCTCATACATTTTAAATTGCTACGGGATTGGCAGAAGTTTATCGGTTAGAATCATTTTTTTGGACTGGACTCAAGAATTGCAAACTAATTTTGGGACTTGAGTTCAAACACTAATTTCATAACGCAGAAAATGGCTATTGTTGATACTAATACACTCGTAGGAAGATAGAATAAAAATTGACTGAGATATTCAGGACAGTCGATAACTAAAAAATCCAAAATATTTGTCTAGCAGTATCTTAAAGTTTTAGGGTGCCTTTTACATTTGTAACACCGTGTAAGCAGTGAAAGTTTCAAAGCTTTTCATGAAACAATTGGCATTCCTAAAGGCATCCCTGAAGTAATTTATAAGCATGTCCTACAATAAATTTAACGAGGGATTCCAGCAAGTTTTTCTGAAAAATCCTTTGAAGAATGTTACCTAAAATTCACCCAGTAACTCCTCAACAAATAGTTTCTTCCAGATATTCCTTTGGGGACTGTATCAGGAATTTCATTAAAAAATCACTCATTTTTCGACAGGATGTCAACCGTGGAATTCGAGAATTTCTGGAGAAGTGCCAACAAGAATTTCTCCTGGACGGCAAGATCTATCCTAACGCTACAATCAACTCTAACCATTATCTGGTGATGGTTAAACTGCGCCTAAAACTAGCCGTATGTTGATTAGGTGTTCGAAAGGTGAAAACAACACTTCAATGAACACCTGAATGCTTTCACGAGTTGGTGAAGGTCAATATAACGTAAGAAATGTTTACGCCAGTTCAACAGACTATGGAACTTAATAATAATCTTAATTACCATGAGACTTGACTAGAACGTTTATACCTACATTGCAATTATAAATTAGTATGTACTCACATGCCGCGACTCCGTGAAAAATGGCCTTGTTGCGCTGCTAATACTTGCATACATGCAAACAACCCTTCGCGGATGCACTTCTCTCGCGTACGATGATAAGAACGACTGAGCCTCGCCGCCACCACACCCGCCCATCATCTTCGTGACTCATAACAGCAAACTATTCATCATGCTCCCTAAAGCTTCCCACAACGCAAAGCCACCCAGTAGCATACTAGCACACATTCACTTCCCGCCAACAACTGCAGCAACAACAACGTCATCGTACACCTCATTGCACCGCTCCGTCAATGATTTTCACACCATCCAGCTAGCGGGCTAAGTTTGCAATGATTTGCACACGAACGACCAAGGTATACGAGGATATCATGGCAGTTTCTCATTTTTTCTATCAAGCAAACCCGATAACACTACGAGCGCTCTTTTTCCGACCTAGAAATATATTTATCAAATAATTAAAAGCTTTTTCATCTTATTACTCGTCACTCTTGCTTCCCAGCGCTGTGTTCCAGCTCTTGGATTCACGATCTGATACACACTGCATTAATTGTTGCAATCGCGATCTGATGCTCTTCCCTTCGCCTAGCTCGTTCCGATTCGTTCACTCTAAATAGAACTACAGTAAAAGTTTCCTAAATTTTCCGATTATTCCACTAGTTTTTGTGTGTGTAAACATTGTTTGATTCTCTCAACGCGGAAAAGAAGAAGAAATAAATTAAAATCGAACTGTGCCAACCAGCAATTGTGCGTAACTTTCTGCTTAATTTCACTATTTAAGGCCACCTAAGCTAGTGAACTTCCATCGGCCCATTGGAACCGGAGCCGGTCGAATAATTTACGAAATTTGTTTCTGTTTTAAATACAAGATAAAACCTATACAAGTAGCCAAAGTGGGCATACAGTTTGAAAGTGCTTCGTACGTTTCCTCTCTATCCCTTCGAAGATATCTCTCCTAAACAGGCATGACAGATTATAACAAGTAGTGAAATGATACTTTCTTAAATAATAGACCTAGTTTTGTCCTCGCTGCTGAACAATTGAATTTACTGGCTTCAATTCTGCATTAACGTAGGACACATTGCTACATATCCTCTACGCTTTTCATCATATTTTCGTGTGAACCTCGTGTGTACTAGCTGTTTTTAGGGGGGTTTCATTTGTGTTGTATATAAAGGCTATAAAAAGGATGAATAAAAAATGGGTGCGCTTATAACAATCTGAAGGCACTTACTGTTTTACACTGTTAACAAACTTTTGGCTTACGCGAGCTGCCTTTGCTACGCACGAGCAACCGATACTCTTTCACTTGAACAAAAATGAAAACAAGCTGCCCCATTGATCTCTATACTACACACTCCAATAGTAACGCTGGAAATAGGTAGTTGGTGGTTGCGCGCGGCGCGGTTTAACTAGCTAACTATAACGTCGTTCCGGTTGTCCGGCAGCCTGGCGTGGCAAAACAGCACTTGAATGGAGCGTGCGTTTTGGGGGGATGAAAAAATAGTACAACATGGCTATCGCGTGAATGCTGCGCTTAATTCCTTTCTCGTTCTGCTCTTGCTCGGTATCGGATGCTATTGGATTTGTGATGGATACTTTGTGCTGTGCGTTCAACATTTCTCTGCCAGATGGTAATGCGAGTCCTGAAATAGAGGAGAAAAAGCGTGTATAAGTCTACTAATATTACGAAAATTAAAAGGTAGATTCAATTTAGTTTAACTTGGACTGTATATGAGAAAAATCAAACTGTGAAAATTTTATGTAACCTCCCCCACCTTTTCTAATCAACGTAGAAGACATTGCATTAAACCGGAAGTCTTTTTGTTAAAAACAAAGTTATGCCTAGGAATACTGAAATTTGGTTTGTGAACCACTCTAAGCAAAACAAGGGCAACTTTATGCCAAAATTTAGCCCTTAACGCGGGCAGATCACCTTTTCGTGGTGCGTTATGGGATAAAGATCTACCAGTGAACCCTAGCCCTGACTGCTTTAAACGAAGGGACAGGATATTATAGTAATCAAAGGAACATTTATTCCTTGTTTCATTTTTAAACCTTGTTGAAAGTGACAAGTCTCGGTCTCGAGAATGATCTTGAAACAAGGAAAAAAAAGAGTCAAATACAACAATTTGTTTTCTAATCTTGTTTGTTTTGTTCTCTAGTTTGAAGAAGTGAGGACTAGGATTCTGATGCATGGACAATATCGGTGTCATTTCTTTGCTTTATCAAGGGATCCGATTTTGACCGATAAAGAAACGCGCCTGTGGAGAGTGTACCAACCACATTCTTCAACTTAGGAATTACAACTGTAAGAAAACCGAATACTTTATCACTTCTCAATAGTGATAAGGTAACACGACATGCACTAAATAAAGGACACGGAATATATATTTGTGTTCAGAATAATAGTAGTGAAAGCCGATTTTCATAAATGCTCAACTTTGGATTGCTGTAACTTTGTTTCCCTATGAGCAATCGCCATGAAATTTTGGCAGAAATTTGAAATTGTTTACAGTACCGGCTAAAAATTTAAGAACCAGGTGAAATCGCTCAAACTAATAGCACAGACAAACAGACGTAACACTCTAATTATTTTCATCGTACAGCAGAATAGCGCCCAATTCTAATATTTGGTAGTTGGCCGACGGGCCACTCGCATCACTTTTGTGAGAGTTTGATGTTTGCTCACTACCGCCACCTAGTTCACGGTTGGCCAAATGGAGTATTTTTAGCATTGGGCGTAAATGTTCACGTGACTATGTTTTAAATTGATAATTGTTTTAGCTGTTACATCTGTCTGTCTGTGCTAATAGTAGTTTGGTAAAAGATTGGCTTGTTCATGCATTTGTAACTTTAGTGGACATTGTTGAAACGATGAGTAAAGAAAATATTAAAAACTCAAATTACAGCAGATATTTTGAAATATTAAAACTACAGTGAAACCTCCATGAGTCGAAGTGCCATGACTCGATATCAACTCATGTAACCATCTTCTTTCTGGCATTACGTCCCAACTGGGACAAAGCCTGCTTCTCAGCTTAGTGTTCTTATGAGCACTTCCACAGTTATTAACTGAGCTTTCTTTGCCAATTGACCATTTTTGCATTTGTATATCGTGTGGCAGGTACGATGATACTCTATGCCCTAGGAGTCGAGAGAGTTTCCAACCCGAAAAGATCCTCGACTGGTGAGATTCGAACCCACGACCCTCAGCTTGGTCTTGCTGAATAGCTGTGCGTTTACCGCTACGGCTATCTAGGCCCCCATAGAATCATACTAAAAACAAAATTTCATGGTTGCTATGATGGTCCCTTAAAGCAGCTTTCCATAGCATATCTGTTCCATAACTCGATATTTCCATGAGTCGATGGTCCTTTAAGATATCGACTCAAGGAGGTTTGACTGGACTATTATTTTGAGCGATTTCACCAGGTGCTTAACTTTTAAACCGGTACTGTGACAAATTTCAAATTTTTGTGATGATAAAATTGAGAATATTTGTAGTTCTCTGCCAAAATTTCATATCGTTTGCTCAAAGTTGAGCATTTTGTATGAAAATCGTCTTTCACTACTATTATTCTGAACACAACTGTACTAAAATAGATGTTACGAAGAGAAAAAAAATGCAAAAATATAAAAAGTATGTTTCCAATAATTTTAATTCTTGATTCGACTCCATAATTTGAACGAAAAAGGAGCACTTTTGAAACATAACATTTTTCTGTTCAGCTCTCTTTTCTACCTACAGGGCTGTTACAAAAATCTTAAAATCGTATCCGCGAAAATCGCGACTTCAGAAATTCGATCCGCGCCTTGGAACTCCAATCCGCGCCTAAAAAGTATGTTTCATTATTTAAACTAGTTTTAAAGGTACTAAGTGATTATTTTCGCCTTATCTTACAGTATCTACAATTGAGCAAGACAAGTTGGTATGGTATACGGATTTCTGTGAACACTAAAGGTATAGTTAAATTATGAAATATATTTAATTTACTTCAGATGCACCACTAGGCAGATAAAATGGTAAAAAGTGGAAAAATCCAATAACTCGAGTTTTCCATGGAGAAAATCGTATTCAACAATATCACTCGAAATTTATTTTTCATCAATATTTCAATATATTATTTATAGAAAATCGTACAATTTAATAAATGGTAGTGTCACTACAAGCAGAGAGGAGGCCTAGTTTGCAACTACACTTAACACAATTTGATATGATCTTTACATACAATAGGAGATGCAAAATGTAGTTATTAATGATAACTTAAAAAGAAAAGCACACACAGTAATTTTACATTGTCAATTAGAAGCAAACAAACTCTTAAATTGCTATTTAAATTTCGGATTTTTCTCTCATCTAACTTTACACTATATTTCAAGTGGTGATGTTATCGAGATCAAAAAGATTACCATTGATAATGATCACTCTAGGTCATAATCACTGCGGAATAAGTGATCACGTGGTAATTATCCAACCTATCTGTAACACTGTCAAAAATATCGTACTGATAAATTGCCATTTTAACTGCTTAATTTAAGGCTAAACTTAACACATCAGTGATATCCATAGTCTATCGGCATCAATGCACTTGTGATTGAGTAGACAGCTTGATATTGATATGATGTAGATTGATCCGAATTGTATCGCAGTCGGCCTGTACAAATCATAAAATTTTAAGCGTTGATAGTGACAGCGAGCAACTCTGGTCTCTACAAGGCAGATCTGAGCCACCTACTAGTCAATTTTGATGACCTTATTAAAACAAATAAAATGCAAACTTTAACGAAAAAAAAACAATAAAATTTTATAAAAATTGGTTTGTAAACTACTCAGTTTAATTATGCGGAGCTTACTAATTTACACAATAGTATTGAAAATGTAATGTAGTTGTGTTCAGAATAATAGTAGTGAAAGCCGATTTTCATACAAAATTCTCAACTTTGGCATGCGGTAACTTTGTTTTCCTATGAGCAAAACGCATGGAATTTTGACAGAGAACTCTAAATATCTCTTCAATTTCATTATTATTATATCATATTATTAAAATTCGTCTTAGTACTGTACACTTACAAAAAAAACTAATATTACGTAAGTACCGTAAATTTGATGGCATTAAAATTGAAAAACACGTCATTCTTGTAAAATTACGTCGAATGTTACTGAATTTTTTTTTATTCGAATAATATTCAGTCCATTGTGATGGAGAATTACGTCATTAGTGGCTTAGATTCACGTAATTTTACTTGCTTCAATATGTCGGGAACATATGACGTAAATTTCAAAGGTTTTGGTGTGTTTGGTTGAATAGTTAAGCACCAGATGAAATCGCTCAAAATAATAGTAGTTTTGATATCAGCTGCATTATACTTTTTCAAATTTTTCTTCACTCATCGGTGTTCAACCGTTTTTTCAGTTTCCAAAGTTACAAATTTATAATGATCCAATTTCTCCAAATTTCTGCTGAACAAAAATTTACCAAGCAAACCTACTATTATTTTGAGCGATTTCACCAGGTGCTAACTTTTCAACCGGTGTATTGTGGTTGTGATTCGATCGTTGCACTGGTTTTCAAAGCAGATCGTAAAACGGTTTTATGGTGATCAGCTTAAACTGTAAGAGGTTTTATTATTGTTGCATTTACATCAAATATTGCATTAATTATACATACAATTTTTAGTGCTGCTTTCCATTAACTTCAAGTAATTTATATCTTCTAGATTTACAATACTTTTTCTTCACTGACAAAACTCCTGATTTGACTGTGGAGCTATCTATTATTTTAAACTTTTCTATCGATCCTAAGATTTCATAGGGTAACCAACTATGACTGCAGGGCCAACACTCAGCCAGAGTGGCATGCATTTATGTAATCAAGCTGAACAAATTTAGCATTCCTACACGGTTTAATATTTTGACGTATTATATTCATGATGAGTAAATTTGACACATTTCTGATTAAAAATACTTTAAAGCCAGGCCAAATGTGCTGAGTGGTCTTAATGAGCGCCATTTTCTAAGATTTTTAACGGAAGAGAAATGTCCTTCAAACTCACAGGATATGAACGGTATAATTTTCTATTTCCAGTTTATCTTAAAGTCAAGAACCTATAGATCGCCGTCAGTAGAATAGAATTTTAGATTACTGTCATTAAGAATTCAGGGAGGAACTATCTCTTGATTGACTAGCGACTCTCGAGAAAAATGACTCCAAATAAAATGAAAATGATTTACAAATAAAATGTGACTGCTTTTTATATTTCCCTGAAACGGTATTTTTGATATCAGTGACTATACTAATTGAACTTTGCTACTCTCAAGGAGAAGACTTTGATTTTCAGATTAAAATAGAAATTTCCTAATTATGAAATAACGACTGTATGTATATAACTGCAATTTTTGTCGTATGATTTGGGAAATCCGCGATTTTCGCGACATAATTTTATCCACCCGCGATTTTCGCGCTTGACTGGCTAAATCCGCTACAAATCCGCGAAAATCGCGAAATCCGCGAGAATCGCGAAATTCGCGCGTGCTGTAATAGCCCTGTACCTATTACAACGACATCTATGGTCAAAAATGTAATTGGAGCCGTTTTTCCACATATTTGGTCGATTTCCTTTTACAAACTCAAAGCTTTTTCGCTTAGATTTGGCGGACTGTAAATTCTGGGGCACACAATAACAAATTTGAGGGATGTAAGCTAAGATGTTTATTGTTTGATCATTATGGGCCACCCCATTGACCATAATTAAAAAAAAAAAAGAAGAGAAAAACGGATTAGTAGATTTCCAATATTTTCATACTTGCGTATCTCTGTCTTGAAGATAAAAAAAACAAGTTTACGGACATATTATACTGCCCTACAAAGCAATTATTGCACATCTGTTTTTTTGTTTTCATTTTTAAACTTCAAAACTCAATATGATTTTATAAAATCACTTAACTTCCAGTGGGAGCATAACTAATGAGACAGGCTGGCCTTCATACAAAAAAAGTTGTAGGTTGTAGATTTCAACGGGCACCCCCTAGATATGTGCTTTAGGGTAAGAAAAAAGCTCTCACAAAATTTCAACTCGATTGGTTACTCCACCAGCTGGCGCATTCAATTCGAAGTTTGTATGAGAAAATCGTTTCAAACAAATTGAAAACCGGTCCTATGTCACTGTTTCGTTCCGTGTACTAGTTGATCGCGTTCAATTTACTCCAGAATGACAAATTCACTATTTGATACCCTAATCAACATAGTTGCAGAAGGTCGTATTTGCTGCATTTATGCTCATTTTCAATAGCATTTCAGTTGTTTAAAGCTAGGCTTACATCAGCATTCCCGTACAATTCCATATAGAGTAAAGTGGGGCAAAAGTTCGAGTGGGGTAAGAGTTTCTTTTTAAGATTTCAAACTCAATTCAAAACAAAACTTATAAATGTCATGGTGGTTCGAATGCTGTTCTAGTAGGAGACTTTCACTCCAAATATCATAAAAATCGGTTGAGATTTAGAAAAGTTATGACTATTTGTTGTTTTTTGACGTGAATATTGTAATTTTTGGTCAAACTTTCGTTTCACGAAACCAAATCAAGATAACATCTTTTTCAATATTTTATGTAAGGGCGTTTCTAGGCCTACCATAAGGATGCTTTGAGGTGTATTAGTTTTTGCATAAATGCTTGGAAACAATTTTTGGTCCATAGTGGGGCAAAAGTTCGAATCAGCGGGGCAAAAGTTCGACCCATGTATAAAATCACGGAAAAAAATTCAAATTGCTCAAAATCCACACATCATCTTCAAGTTAAGCGAAATTTGCCTGATCGTGCGAAAAATATCACCAAAATTTTACATTTTCACTTAGTTTTGCGAAAAACTGCTATTTTTGGGTATATTAAAATTAACCCTGTTTTGGGCAATTTTTTGATGAAAATTTAGTGTGTATTTTTCGGCAAACGTAAGTTTACGGCTGGTATAAAGAATGTCTGTCATAAAAGTATCAATATTTAGTGTTTTAGCCAGAGAACTTTTGCCCCACACTTGATTCGAACTCTTGCCCCACCGGTGGGGCAAAAGTTCGTTTAAGACAATCAATTTTAAAACTGTTATAACTAAAAATGGGTAAATATTTTGACACATGTATGTTCAGCAAAATTAAAGCCAATATGTTGAAGGTTCACTGTATGGTTTTCTGGAAACTTCGATAATGCCACTAAGGTCGAACATTTGCCCCACCTTACTCTATGCATTTGAGGGGTGCGAACTAGATATCAACAAGCAGCCAGGCTGCTTTCAAGCTAAACTTTTATTCAAAATGATCCGAGTATGCCTATGGGGCTGCACTGTTTTGAATTTGCATGGGATTATGACTTTTACTGGTCTTGTTGTTTACAAGCTTCACGGAGGAAAGAAAGAGAGACAATGATTTTTATGCAGAGACCTATGAGTGTGCAGCCATTACTTCGTCACGCTAAAACTCCTATACATTTTATGTGATACCAAAATTTCAACTGTTGAAAAAACGTTTACTCTATCCTATTGATGCGTAAGTTTTTCAGATCTTTTGTGAAGTATATTTTTAACTAACATACGGTCAGAACCTATCTGATTCAGCTGATTTATTGAACTCATTGCCTGCATCAAATTGCGGCAAATTGTGTGAAGTATTTTAAGTGTGCATTCCTACGAGACAAGCAAACAAACAACGGTTAGCACTGGTTGAAAAATTTGCGTTCAAACTCAGCGTCATATGTAGGTGGCTATGATGTGCTTAGTGGCTATGTTGAAGAAATACAAAGCAGTATTGTATGAGTTTAACAAATCTACTTCAGATAGTTAGAAACCAACTTTGTCAATTTTTTTCATGATAAAACCTTCTACAATATTGTTCGCTATAGTATCAAGTAGTGTTTTTGACATTCTGGGTTCAATTGGATGCGATCAACAATTTTCCTGAGCCAAACAGTAAATGATGTGCTGTTTCCTATATGTTTGAGCTGGAAATACCATATTAACTCCAATTCAAAGGCGCCAGCTCATGGAACGACCAATTGAGCTGAATTTTTCAGAAAGTTTTCCTCTAACCCTAAGGAATAATGCTGGGGGATGCCCCGTGGAATTCTACTTACAACTTTATTTTTCTTCCACACTGAGGTGAACCAGTCTACTGTCTTATGTTCATGAATCGACAATTGAACAACTTTACCGAAGACTCCATCTTTCTTAGTGGTCAGGATCCTGAGATATCCGCAAAACAAAAGTTTCATACTCACTAACGCCACCTGGTGGCAAAATTTTGAATCTCATAGCTCTTATAATGATAGTCCTTGAGCTACTGAACAACTTTACCGAAGACGCCACCTTTCTGAACAGTCATAATCTAGAGATATCCGAAAAACAAAAATTATGTGCTCACTAGCACCGGCTGATGGCGGAAATTCAAATCTCATAGCTTTTATAATGATAGTCCTTGAGCTACTGAACAACTCTGCCGAAGGCGCCATCTTTCTAAGTGGTCAGGATCCTGAGCTATCCACAAAACAAAAGTTCTATGCTCAATAGCGCCGCCTGATGGCGGAATTTTGAATCTCATAACTTCTATAATGATAGCGCTTGAGCTACTGAACAACTTTGCCGAAGGCGCCATCTTTCTAAGTGGTCAGGATCCTGAGCTATCCGGAAAACAAAAATTCTATGCTCACTAGCGCCGCCTGGTGGCAAAATCTCGAATCTCTTGGCTAGAATAATGATAGTCCTTGAGCTACTGAACAACTTTGCCGAAGACGCCATCTTTCTAAGTGGCCAGGATCCTGAGCTATCCGCAAAACAAAAATTCTATGCTCACTAGTGCCGCCTGGTGGCAAAATTTCGAATCGCATAACTTTTATAATGAGCGCTTGAGCTACTGAACAACTTTGCCGAAAGCGCCATTTTTCTAACTGGCTAGGATCCTAAGATAACCGCAAAACAAAAGTTTCATGCTCACTAGCACCGCCTGGTGGCAAAATTCTGAATCTCATAGCGTTTATAATTATAGTCCTTGAGCTACTGAACAACTTTGCCGAAGGCACCATCTTTCTAAGTGGCCAGGGTCCTGAGCTATCGGCAAAACAAAAATTCTATGCTCACTAGCGCCGCCTGGTGGCAAAATTTCGAATCGCATAACTTTTATAATGATAGCGCTTGAGCTACTGAACAACTTTGCCGAAAGCGCCATCTTTCTAAGTGGCTAGGATCCTAAGATAACCGCAAAACAAAAGTTTCATGCTCACAAGCGCCGCCTGGTGGCAAAATTTTGAATCTCATAGCTTCTATGATGATAGTCCTTGAGCTACTGAACAACTTTGCTGAAGGCGCCATCAGAGAGAAGTGGCCAGGATCCTGAGATATTCGCAAAACAAAAGTTTCATGCTCACTAGCGCCACCGATGGCAAAATTTTGAATCTCATAGCTTCTATAATGATAGTCCTGGAGCTACTGATCAACTTTACCGAAGACGCCATCTTTCTAAGTGGTCAGGATCCTGAGATATCCGCAAAACAATAGTTGCATGCACACTTGTACTGTCTGGTGGCGCAATTTCACTTAAGCAGTGTTGCCAGCTACGAAAAAAATGTTGAACCCTTCATGAAAAACTGGATTACAGTTGAAGAGTATTGCTATGTTGCTAAGCATTATATTTTTCTGTTCCGCTCAAGTTTGATGGTTTTGATCTTTACTTTATTCTTCTTAAACAGTGTTGCCAGCCACATGAACATTTGTGATTCGGTCGACTGTATGGCACACAACACTTCCTTCAACTTTGGTGAACATTCGGTATAGTTATCTTTAAAAAATTTTGGTATTTGCATATCACACCCCCATAAAATTGGCTCTTTTGATAACAATCGAGCAGGGTTGCCATCTATTACCAAAATATGAAAACTTGAACGGCCATTTTGGAAAGTTCTCAACCCATGCTTCAACTTTGCCGAATATGTCGAATCAGTATTTCCGCATCTAGACGTTGCATTTTTCAAAAACATAATTATAACCCTGATTTTTTTTACGACCGATTTTTTTACGACCTCCCGATAACGGTCGTAAAAAGAGGTTGGGGTGTACTTGGTAGACCTGACTAATTTTTTACTGAAGTTACCCAGAAGATCACAGCAGAATTCTTGCATCCGTGATGGATTACTGATACAATTTGTATAGTTTGTCTGCCAAGTATATCTATCCAGCTTTTTACGCTAGCTATAAAACTACAAGGGGTAATTCGATTTTGATATTTCTTGCCTGCGGATTTTATGGTTTGATCAAAGTAGGCTGTAATTTGAGATTGTTGATTCAACTGTCAATAATTTTCACGACTTTTTGTTTTGTAATTGTGATTTCTTAAATTATGGATCTATGCACGAGTTCATTATCTGACGTTTTAGCGGTGCCGTGTTATTTATGTGGCCATGGAAACCAGTGAATTCGGCACCGCTCAAACGTCAAATTAGTGAACTCGTGCACTGGTCCATGGACCAATGCACGTGTTCACTAATTTGACGTTTGATTGGTGCCGAATTCACCCGTTGTCATGGTCACGTAAATAACATGGGTGCCAGCAACGTCAAATTATGAACTCGTGCATCGGTCCATAATTCTTTAAAATTTACTCTACATTTAATAACTTTATTTGTACAATTTCAGATACCGTATATGGAAAAAGCAGAAGCAAAATATTGTACCGAACAGAAAAACTGAATAAAAATCGTTTTGTTCATTTGCTGACGACCTCAGATTTTCTTACTACGACGGGCAGATCTCGGAGTAAAACTTTAACTGGGACAACTTAGCAATATTTTGCCGCAATGAGTATTTTATGGAAGTCACATTCGAATCAAATTTAGTTTATGAAAAAGGCGAGAAACTACGGAGATGAATTTATATATAGACAGTTAGGTGTAAAATTAAAGTTTGCTTGGGGCATGTTGTATTTTACAGAATTGTGATTGTGTGTATATTAGGTACAGACGAAATAGGTTTTTTTTTTTTTAGGCACTTCGTGCTTGTGGCCACTACTGTGCCGGAATCAGTTTATCTGTATCTTCCTTACCGATATAGTTCTATTTTTAACTAATCTATATTTACATCTGCTTTCACTCTCTTCTGCTCTTTTGCTCTCACACCGAGCAGGTAGGAGAGTGCTCTGCTGTTGGTCCAATCGATTTCCATAAGCCATAGTCCATTGCTCTTGCGGTGGTTCGTTTTGCCGTGTTCCTGAGTCGTTTGAGGCTAGCTGCCTGCGAAGTGGGTCAGTTTGTCTCAGTCACCATCTGATACTGACGGAGGATGGATGTGTTCCCCTAAGCACGTGCGGCGTCTTCTGGTGGCTAAACGGGTTATTTTTTTGGAGGGGCTGGGAATTGAATCCATGACCTTCCGCTTATGAAGCGAAAGCGTAACCTCAAGAAATATGTTATCGATGGAGAAAAAGTTTACTCGTTGATTCAATTTCTTCCTCACGTCAAAGCTCAGTCAGAAAACTGGAACTATGGACCAATGCACGAGTTCACTAATATGACGTTTAGGCGGTGCCGAATTCACTCGTTACCATGGTCACATAAATAACACGGTTCCGCTCAAACGTCAAATAGTAAACTCGTGCATTGGTCCAAATACTGCTACGTACTGGACAATATCGTTTTTGTTAAAAACAGCTCCTGTCTGTCGAAGAAAATTCACCCCTAATGGATTACCTGCTTTGCTCTTGTTCACAATTCATCAGCAGAAGTTTTCTCATTTTATTTTGTAAGAGGAAAGGCATCTAACTTCAAATATCTTGTGAATGAAAGCTTTAATCGAAAAAATATTTGGTAGGTGTGATAGCCATCATCATCACGCACAACCGGTACCAAATATTTTTTCGAAAATAGATCCCAAATTTGAAAAATAATTCGTTAGATGCATTTCGCCATACAAATATGTTTCGGGTTACCTTTTAGCGATTTTTCGTACATAGACACTAGTGCATGTGTGTTACGGTGTGGCGAGTAGCGAATCAGGGCATGCATGTAACTCATTGCTTTCCAATCAGATCGCATCATGTTTGTATGTCAAATCATGTACTTTCTGAATTACTCGTTAATATTCCCGGTAGCTTTTTCCACAGGTATACTGCCGTGAATCGCAAGTCAGTCCCATCTGCATTTTTGTCAAAATTGAGTTGAGTTCACTGCCGTGAATCGCAAGTCAGGCCCATCTGTAAAAAGTAGGCATTGAAAAAAGGGCTTTGAAGTTTCTAAACTCGTTTCCTATACGAATAGTCAAAAAATTTCACAGAATTGGAAAATGTTCAAATCTAAATGAAACTTTCACAATTTGCTTTTCACTATGCTATCTTTCCGAGAAAAATATAAAGATGATCAGAACACGATGCGGAAATCTGTAGTGAGACTGATATGCGATTACTTTTCATTATGGGACAATTTGACTTGCTGTTTTTCCTGAATTTTTCGAACAAATCATATTATCTCATTAAGGCAGCTGAAAGAGCATTGGAAGATATGTTGAAAACTGAACTCAACTCAATTTTAACGAAAATGCAGATGGGACTGACTTGCGATTCACGGCAGTTCAGTTTTCAACATATCTTCCAATGCTCTTTCAGCTGCCTTAATGAGATAATATGATTTGTTCGAAAAATTAAGGAAAAACAGCAAGTCAAATTGTCCCATAATGAAAAGTAATCGCATATCAGACCCAATACAGATTTTCTCATCGTGTAACACCAAAATGAACAGTGTTTTGGTGATCTTTATATTTTTCTCGGAAAGATATCGTAGTGGAGAGCAAATTGTGAAAGTTTTATTCAGATTTGAACAAGTTCCAATTTTTGAACATTCGTATGGAAAACTAGTTTGGAAACTTCACAGCCCATTTTCTCAATGCCTACTTTTTACAGATGGGATTGACTTGCGATTCATGGCAGTATACGCATCTTATCCACCTAAAATATCAAATAGTAATTATGATTAATAAGGAAATAAGCTCCCAATCATCATTTCCTAGAGACAAACTTTGAAAACTTTTGACGTACATTACTTGTTTGTTTCTACCAGGCTTACTGTGATCCAGTTATAAAATCAATGGTGTACGCAAGAAATGCCATAAGGGGGTGATTCGAAATTTATAGCATGCTAGGATAAAAAGCTGGATTGTTGTACTTTGAGATCATTGGCAGTTTTTCACTAATTTTGTGAACACGATCCAATTGATTTTTTTTTTGTACTCAATGTGACCATTCACGGAAATATCGCAAGATAAAGCTGCTTCAGTTATTCAATTTGATTCTTTATTTGAGCTTAATTAAGTTCATTCGAGTAAGACCTTCGTTTTCATGCTTTGATTTCAAGATCATCTATTTCCAGGGGTCCGCAATATGTTTGTGAACCTTCGAAGGAGGCCGCAACTTCAAAAAGGTTGAGAACCACTGGTATAGCTGTTCATTTTTATAGCTTTATGTAATTATACAATTTTATTAAAATTTAAACTATATTGAAAAAGCATCATGATCCAGTGATTCCACTTATTCAGTAGACTACGGAACATTGATTAGATTGATGAGTTGTTGTATGTTAACTCTAAGTTTATGTCAATAACACTGCGGAACACGTTTTTGTATCAAACACCAAAATACCGCTTGCACTCAAATCAAGGTTGCTGAATCCATTGCCGTTTTCAAAAATATCATAGCACGTCTAGTTTTTGAGATATTGGCTGTTGAAAATGCAAAAAATGACTATTTTAGGCAACTTGCATGCAAGTTTTGCAGCTTGTAAGGCAATTTATATGCTTAAATTTCCACAGAATTCAAACTTTATGCGTATAACAATACTTATCAACAAATTTTATAATACTTTCGATGCGGAAATGTTATTTTTTCATGTTTCAAAAAAGTTTTGTATTTTCCCATATAAGAGAAACGAAGAATTTTGTATGGAGACAGCAAGTGTATTGAAAAAATCGGTTTAATCTAAATTTGATCGTGCGATTTCAACCAAATTATGTCTAAAATGAAAGTTTAAGTGCAAAATGACATGGTTGGCGAATAAGATCACAAAAAAGTTTGATAAATTATATTTTAAATTTCATATAAACATCGATAAAACCAGTGTTTTATACAACTTTGGCGACCTGTAGCTAAAAATTGTGACGTGCTAGAAAATTTCTGAAAATAGCAACAGATTCAGCAACCCCAAATCTACTCGAGACACATAATTCGATCCTTGAGACACGCAAAAGTGTCATTTTTGTCACGCTGTGTAAGTGAAGACGTTAAAAAAGCGGCATACCACCATGGGCTGGTTATATTGTGTGAATCCGGGTAGAGATTGTGCTGAATTTGAAACGACTGATAATTCATTCGTGTTCAAGATATCGGCCTTTAAGCTGTAGAAATTCATCAAAATGAGTGTAATTCTAACATTCTCTATAAAAAAGAGCAAAAATAAAAAAATCTCAAGTTCAATGATTTCAGCACACCGTGAGCCATAAGGTAAACGTTAATCGTAGTTACTCTCCAATTTTTCAACAGTATATTAGGAGAAAAGCACTTATTTTCGCCCTACAAGAAATCTGTGTCAATTTTCGGATTTTGATACAAAGTAGGCCAAAATCGTATGAATGGGCTAGATGGTGATTTTCCCCTATTTATGAAAAATATCGAAACTAAGCTGAAACCATTTTTTGCTTTGAAGATAATCTCGTTGGTCAATATAGGCCACCAGAACCAGTTTCGACCAGAGATTTAGCTTCGTTTTCTAAATTGGCCAATCACATCGATTTCTCGTGAGAGAGGCCAAATTAAGAGTACCCCGGCCATAATAGGTGTATGGGAGTTAAAATTATAAGGATAATGTTTTGATTCAAATCGGACGAGAAAATGAATGTAGCTCTATTCTGTGAATGTAATCTGCAATGTAAAACGGTGTATAATCCAGTATGGCTACGACTGGCGTATGGCCAAAACCGGTGCTTCTATTCTGCACTGAAAAATTGATCGATTGGTCAGTCGCTGGCTGTGACTAATCGATCAAATTTTTGGCTCTGTTTTATCTTCACCATAAGTTGTGGTAATACAATGGCCGCGACAGAGTCAAACTGCGCAGAAGAAGTCCATAAGGCAAGCGATTATAAACTAATCGCAAAATGCCAAATATTGCCGACCGAGCAGATAATGGACACCTATTGGGTGGACCCAGAATAAAATGCTTAGCAACATAGGAATACATTTTAACTTTAACTCAGTTTTTCATGAAGGGTTCAAAATTATGTCGTAGCTGGCAACAATGTTCGAAGAAAATCGATAAAACTCAATATAACACATATTTTGCGAGTTATTTAAGTCGAATCTTGAGCACAGCATGCATTTTGTGATAGCGAAACACAATCATTTTTTACGCTGGCAACACTGATAAAATGATACGAATAAGCTAAATACAGTCTGGTCTCCTATAAGACACATGAGAGGGGGCATTATAGGAGACCCAGGGTTTACGGGATTTCTTCAATTTGGAGGTGTTGTTGAGGCTCCATCCCATTACCCCGAACGCCACTACCCCGAACGCCACTACCCCGAATGGGTCACTACTCCGAAAGCCATTACCCCGAACGCCACTACCCCGAATGAGCCATTACCCCGAATAGTATGAGATACAGTACAGTATATTGTTTTGCGTGCAAAAATGCGTCTCTAATGAAGGCTGGCAATGGCACGTAAAATTCGTCGGTAAAATGTTCATCATATATTTTCCCTTCTTTTATATGCCAGCTTTTCTTTCGAAATATCTTGATAGCAACTATATTCTTCTCATTCTTTCGGCGACAGTGCCTGTTTATCAGCTCAGTGGGCACCTTCGCAATTCAAGGGTTCATTCACAAATTTCATTTCGCCAAAAATTGCCATTTTTAACACCTACCCACCCCCTCGTACTTTTTTTTGTATGGAAATTTTACATATTGTGAATGGGCTGTAACATTTTGAGGACAACCACCCACAAACTTTTTTGCTCCCTTCAGCGTTACGAAATTTGTGAATGGGCTTCAATAAAATAAGCCTTTTATTGACTGAAAGGAATTCTTATCCATAACCCTCAATATGGTGTTGCTTAAGAGATACGTAATCACCGGTATTTGGACTTGTTGGTGGTGTTCATATTTCAATTTTGTTTTTGAACAAATATTTTTCTTTTTTATGAATATAGGTTGTGTCATAGCATCACGTAGTTACAGTGATCATTCACGCCATAGCTGCAAACATTTCACCAGAAATTTGCCCTTCTTTTTAAATAGGCTGTTCTTTCACGATTTTGCACTAATATTTGCATATAGAACAGCTTTTTATAAAGGAATATATCTTGAAGGCATTCACTAAAATGATTCCTGCTATAATTCTAATCGGAATTTTCCCTTTCTTTTATCTTCTTGTATTAAAACAGCCAGGTCTCTTATGGATTTACTCACCACTTTTCTGCCATCATCATTTATTCATCATCTTGAATCAAAAACATATTTTTTTTGTGGTTATCTCACAGAAATTCAAATTAATGATTCCACAAATCAACAAAAGTACCATCGTTTACGAAACAAAATCTTTAAGAAGATCTTAATCTTAATGCCCGACAACTATAAAAATGAGTAAAGGAAGTGGCTACCGACGTCCAATAAGAGACTTTACTACATCCTAATTTTGTGCATATTATAGCTATCCTTCTCATAATAAATTCACCCTTCTTTTCGAAATAGGCTGTTCTTAAGAACATTGCAATATGGCTGTGTGAATCTTCCCAAAATTAGAGGACAAAACTTAGTGTGTAAAAATTATTTGCTGAACAACTAGCTGCTTTTTTATCTTATAATATTTGAAAAATACATTTTTGACCCAAACTCGTGAAATACTCAAAAGAAATCGTACAATTATCTCCCCACTCTCTAACTAGAATATGTCTCAAAATGTTATCCATTCGGGGTAATGGCGTTCGGGGTAGTGACCCATTCGGGGTAGTGGCGTTCGGGGTAATGACCCATTCGGGGTAATGGCTTTCGGGGTAATGGCGTTCGGGGTAGTGGCATTCGGGGTAGTGGCGTTCGGGGTAGTGTCATAGAATCGTTGTTGAATATCTAGTATGCGTTACAGGTACCTAGATAGCACAGTTTTGTCTTCGGAGAAGTTTTGCGTACGATCTACGATACCTACGATCTACCTTTAGGAGTTGAGGATCATCCATTTAATTGAGAACTTGGCCGGAATGAAGGATGAAAACGTAACCTTTGAAGCATATGATACCTATAGATCCTGATGATTTGGCGGGTTGGTGTCTTGGGAAGAGTTGTTCAATAAATCAAGGGCTGACATGCGGTGGTCATTGAGATACGGTATTCCGCAGTGTTAGTGTGCGTGAAACTTTTTTTTATCTCAGGATCCTGACCACCTAGAAAGAGACTGCCACTAGGCAACGCAAACAAGCCTGGAATTTTTGATTTTCCGACGTCTCAGGATCTTGACCTAGACTTAGAAAAATAGCGTCTTCGGCAAAGTTGTTCAATAAGTCAAAGGCTATCATTATTCGAGCAAATTGACTAAAAATTTTACTACCAGGTGGCGCTTATGTGCATGAAACTTTTGTTTTGCTGATATCTCAGGTGCCTAACCACTTAGAAAGATGGCATCTTCGGCAACGTTATTCAGCAGCTTAAGGACATTCATTATTCCATCCAAGAGGTTCGAGATTTTACCAAAATGCGGCGCTAGTAAGCATGAATCTTTTGTTTTGAAACTATCTCAGCATCTTGATCACTTAGAAAGTTGGCGTCTTCGACAAATCTACTCAGTTTGTCAGGGCTTATTATTGTTCAAGCTAGTTGATTTAAAACTTTGCCACCAGGTGGTATAGTAAGCCTGCGACATTTGTTTTGCCGGTAATTCAGTAGTCTGACCAATTAGAAATATGGCGTCTACGTCTATTCAGTAGTTCAAGGACTATCATTATTTGAGTCCAGAGATTCGAGATTTTGCCACCAGACATCGCCAGTATGCATGAACCATTTGGTTTGCATATACCTGGAGCCTGGCCACTCAGAAACAGATGATTCTAAATTTTGACACCAGACGGCATCAGTGGGCATGAAACATTTTTTTTTTCAAATCACTAGCTCACTAGGATCGCCTGGAGGATAAAAAATAATCTTCTGTGCCATTTTTTGTACTGACAACTTGTGAGTAACTTCGCCGAAGACACCATCTTTCTAATAGGATGCAGAGAAATTGTTAACACAAAAGTTTTAACGCCATATGGCAACATTTCAAATTTCATGGCCAAAATAATGACCAACCTTAAGCTACTAAACAACTTTGCCAAATACCTCATATTTCTATGTGGTCAGGATCCTAAGATAACTGCATAACAAAAGTTTCATACCTTGTTTCATACTCACTAGTGCCGTCTGGGAGCAATATATTGAATATGCATGGCTCGAAAAATGATAACTCTTGATGTTTGGGCAAACCATCACCATCACATCCAACCGTATGATCGGCTCTGAGCTCTTCCTCTACAGCATCTACTACTGCATCATTCTATTACATAGTTAATCAATAACACAACGTAGTCTAGTCCGATTGAGTGTACACTTTGTTAAATTAAGAATGTGAAATAAATGTTTTATTGAGGATTTTGTCCTCTAATAGACTCACACCTAAATAATTTTGTCACACCAAAATATTCTCCCACCATGTTTGCCATATATTGGATGGTGTCGTAGCTAACAAAACCAACAAGTAACGCACATGTAACGCATTATGTTGGATTGTACATTGAATGCAAGGTGCGTGCTTCTATGAAAGTGCCATATAAATTGACGTGTGAGTATTTATTTTTCCACGTTGAAA
Source organism: Aedes aegypti (assembly GCF_002204515.2). Classification (NCBI taxonomy): domain Eukaryota; kingdom Metazoa; phylum Arthropoda; class Insecta; order Diptera; family Culicidae; genus Aedes; species Aedes aegypti. Next base: position 101,789,408 of record NC_035108.1, on the reverse strand, counting down.
ATGTGTACGAGAATCTATTCCTTAACTAAACGAACAATACTATCTGTAAGAAATGTCGTCCATCGAGCCTATCCTGCCACTTGCTCGATCATAATGGTGCCGTGACCTGCAGTGCGACAAATCTACGTAGGAGAGTGAGATAACGAAGCATTTCACCAATGAATAATCCTCATCACTTGCGAACAATGGATAACCGCTCCATGGAATTATCAACGGATCGTGTTGACAGCTCCCGCAACCGATGAAGAGGATCGGTTTATTATCCTGTATTTGGACGATTTCGATTGAAGGTGAATGTGTGCAGTGCTTCTAACAGCGTTTCTTTCCGAGGTTACACAATGTACCTCGGCGGGACTCTACGTCCCCCGTAGCCTTCAATCTGCGCCGTGTTCGGAAAACAAGACGACCATGTTGCTTGAAGTCTCGTCAGTAAAGGGCCCCTAGCGGAAATCTCTGACGACGAAAATCAACTTATCGGAACCTTAATTTAACAAAGTGTACACTCAATCGGACTAGACTACGTTGTGTTATTGATTAACTATGTAATAGAATGATGCAGTAGTAGATGCTGTAGAGGAAGAGCTCAGAGCCGATCATACGGTTGGATGTGATGGTGATGGCACAGACAAACAGACGTCACACTCTCATCATTGTCCATCGACCACCTTTTTAACGGTCGATTCAAAAATATGGTAGGTGGCCAATCCGCCACCCGCAGCGCTCGCATCGTTTTTGTTCACGTTTGACGTTTACACACTGCCGCCATCTGTTGGCCCGTCGGCCAAATACAATAATTTTAGCATTGGGCGCACATGTCCTCGTGACTATGATTTTGATCGAGATTTGTTCTAAGTGTTACGTCTGTTTGTCTGTGGTGATGGTTTGCCCAAACACTTGATTTACTGAACAAGTTTGCCAAAGGCGCCATTTTTGATCACTAGCGACACATGGTGGCAAAATATGATACTCCTTGACTTACTACTGTTAAACTTTGCCGAAGACGCCATCTTTCTAAGTAGTAGTCAGGATCCTGAAATATTCACAAAACAAACTAGCTACTAGGCGGCTAAATTTTGGATCTCTTGGTATTTATAATGATAGCCCTTGAGCTGCTAAATAACTTTGAACAAGACGCCATCTTTCGAATCCTGAAATATCAGGTAAACAAAATGTTGTTAATCATATTTTTTTTCGTGTTCCTTATGAATTCCTGGAATAATTATTAGAAATATTCCGAGAAAAATCAATGGATAAATCTTCAAAGAGTTTGCTGTAAAATCCCTAAACTAATCTCTGGAGTTCTCCTTGAAATAATTCTACAGTTCTTCTTCTTTCTGGCGTTACGTCTCAACTGGTACAAAGCCTGCTAATTAGATAAGTATTCTTATTAGCACTTCCACAGTGATTAACTGAGAGCTTTCTTTGCCGATTGATCATTTTTGCATGTGTATATCGTGTGACAGGTACGAAGATACTATATGCCCTGGGAATCGAGAAAATTTCCTTTACGAAAAGACCCTTGACCAGCGGGATTCGAACCCACGACCCTCAGCATGGTCATACTGAATAGCTATGCGTTTACCGCTACGGCTATATGGGTCCACAATAATTGTACAGTAAGGTCTGTAAAAAATGCAAAAATCGTCATATAATGTTTCATAATAGTTTTCAAATTGAAAATTTAAACGAATAAAAAATTTTATTTATTAGTTGATCAGATAAATCTGTCTGGGCTTTTTTTCTTTATTTTTGTCTGGTACTATCCTTTAGCGTGAAAGGATTCGGAAAACCACTTAATTGTATCATTAAGTCATCTAATTCATTTCTTCAAATTCTTCAATTTGTACTAAGTTTCGACGGTTAACGCGTACATTAAACCTATAAGACGCAAAGGTCCTCAGTATCATGACTTAACCATGGCTTAAAATTTTATGGTAACAAAGAAATCACGTTCTTTACGATCGCCTCCATCCTATTAGACCGAAAAAACTTATAGTTTCAACAATTAAATGAGACTTTTGAAGGTATAAAGTTTATTATCATGAGCAATTCTCGCTGAAACCAGGCCGCCATCGGCACCCATCGTTAGAATTCCAATTTTATGTCACTGATCGCTAGTTTTCGATAAAACTTAAGGGTGGTCCTTTCTGTTTTCTCAAATTGGTGGACCCCTCGTACGCCAGCTAGCTGAACAGTTTGCGAAAAAGCCCATTTTTTGATAAATCTTGGGTATTTCTACACGGGATATGTCTCATATTTCGCTTGGAACACATAGCAAACTTAGTGGCATCGTATGGAGAAAGGATATAGCTTTCATTTAAACTTGAAAAAATTTTGGCGGCCATTTTGGATTTGGCCGCCATCTTGAATTTTGTTAGAAAAATCGATTTTTCACCATTAGCGCACCGCTAGTTTTGAATTCTGAGATCACCATCAGAAAGCTGAGGAAAAATTGCGTAAGCTAGGCTACAAAAACTAGGTGAGCAATGGTATTTACCCTATGATATGAACGATTTTCTAAATCAAGTTCTACTATTTTGACGTATATGGCGAGTGCAATCAATACAAACATATTTTTTTGTACAACAAAGAAACAAGTTTTCAATCGTTGGTGTATTATTTGAGACAGATGAAGAATAGGAGTATTAATTTAAGTGAAAAAATCTGGCGGCCATCTTGGATTTTGACGCCATCTTGGTTTTAAGTAGTAGAATGAGTTTTCACCTTGCACTCAACATGTTGAATTTCAATGCTACCGTTACACTTATTCTTCTTCTTGTTCTTCTTTTTCCTAACGTTACGTCCCTACTGGAACAGAGCCAGCCCTTCAGCTTAACTAGTTTTAAAAACAAATTATCAAATAGGATTTTAATAACGCTTATTTGCTACCTGAATGATTCTTCTGCATATCTTCGAGTTGTAAAATTGAAAGAAATATTTATTGGTCTAAAACCATTGATACAAATAAACAATCAGTTGAACGGCTGAGATAAGATAAGAATGATAGAATCTGATTGTTTTTTTTTAACGGAGGCCTTATAATTCAACATGATGAGCACTGAGATGGTAAAAAATCATACAACTGCTAAAAACCAAGATGGCGTCGAAAGCCAAGATGGCAGCCAGTTTTTCTAACCTCGAAATTATACACCTGCGTTTCGGCATTACGTCCACATTAGAACAAAATCTGCTTCTCATCATTCAATTTCGCTATTTTTCACATGCATGTTGGGCGGTATTAAAAACGATACTTTATGGCTTAGAAAATCAAGGATGTTTTTTGCTTCAAAATTCAAGACTTTCATTATAAATTAATGCACTTTTGTCAATGTTTTACGTAAGAACTACAGATAATACCACAAGGCTTACTAATGTCCCGACACGCAATCTATAAACTTCATACAATGAACAACAATGCATAGGGTAAAAAAATGTTTGTTTAATACAATCAATGTTTTTGACGGTCTCCATTTATTGAATTTATGTATTCATTATTACTGAATTCAAAGATATGTCGAAGAAATATTCTGTTGTCAGAAATCGCATTAAAAAAAAAAAATTCCTGTTTAATAACCTGGATTTATAACTAATAAAGCTGAGTATCAGGCTCGGTTCCAGTAGGGACGCAACGTCAGTAAAATGAAGAATAATAAGAAGAAGAGTATACGTAACCTTTTTTATTGATAGCCTCTAAATTCGACATGCTGAGTGCTATCAAGGTGAAAAATTAATTCTACTACCTAAAATCAAAATGGCGTCAAAATCCAAGATGGCCACCAGATTTTTTCATCAAAAATAATATTCTTATTCTTTACTCGACTCGAATAAAACACCAAAGGTTGAAAACTTGTTTCTTTGTTGTACAAAAAATGATGTTTGTATTGATTGCACTCGCCATATACGTCAAAATCGTATGACATGATTTAGAAAATCGTTCATTTGATAGGGTAAATACCATTGCTCACCTAGTTTCTGTAGCCTATATTACGCAATTTTTCCTCAGCTTTATGATGGTGATCTCAGAATTCAAAACTAGCGGTGCGCTAATGGTGAAAAATCGATTTTTCTAACAAAATTCAAGATGGCGGCCAAATTCAAAATGGCCGCCAAAATTTTTTCAAGTTTAAATGAAAGCTATATCCTTTCTATATACGATGCCACTAAGTTTGCTATGTGTTCCAAGCGAAATATGAGACATATCCCGTGTAGAAATACCCAAGATTTATCAAAAAATGGGCTTTTTCGCAAACTGTTCAGCTAGCTGGCGTACGAGGGGTCCACCAATTTGAGAAAACAGAAAGGACCACCCTTAAGTTTTATCGAAAACTAGCGATCAGTGACATAAAATTGGAATTCTAACGATGGGTGCCGATGGCGGCCTGGTTTCAGCGAGAATTGCTCTCATAGTATACGAACATCAAATGCTTGTTCTGACTCTTAGAGAAGATATAGCTATAAGATACATGTACCGTGATGCTACCATATTTCGCGCACGCTCCTAATTTCGCTCAGTGTCATTTTATTCATATTTGTTGAAACATATTGGACTACATAATCGCATGCTATGTAACCATGTCTGAGGTAGAATTATTCAAAGTACTAGCCAACAAATTATTATTTCGCAAAACATGTTTAAAATGTCAGTGAGCGAAATTAGGAGCGCGCGCGATATATGGGTACTTTACGGTAGAAGTTTCGAATGATCATCTTAATAGGGTATATTAAAACGGCTCTTTAGCGTCAAATTCATGAATGAATTTCAAAGCTTTCGCTTATAAATCACAAGTACGGAATGATGGAATAAACTTACCTAGTTCCACACACGAAGGAAGGAATCCCAAGAACCGGTAGCCACCGCCATTCCATTCTCCGTCACCCCTAAGCACGACACACGATTGTCGTGTCCAGCCAGGATTCCTGCCCGTTCCGCCTTCATCGTGTCCCACACATTGCAATTGAAGTCATCGTAGCCGGCCAACAGCAGCCGACCAGATTTGGAGAATGCTACCGAAGTGATACCGCAGATAATGTTATCATGTGAGTACATGGCCAGTTCCTGATCGGCACGAATGTCGAACAGTCGGCAGGTGGCATCGTCGGAACCGGTGGCAAAAGCCTGACCACTCGGGAAGAAAGCAACGGCATTTATATCACTTTCGTGTCCAGGGAATGTCTGCTTGCATTGGCCTTCGCGAATGTCCCACAATTTGGCAGTAGCATCACACGCCCCCGAAACGAACGTCTTACTTTGGGGGGCTAGCGAAAGGGCCATCACATCACCGGTGTGACCTTGGAAGGACGTAGATTGTTGACCGGTTTCAATGTCCCACAGTGCACAGGACATGTCGCCGGAACTGGTAACGATTTGATTATCGTCCAAGAACCTACAGCAAGATAGGTAACCAGTGTGGCCTCCCAGCTCCCGAGCAATCCGTACATTGCCCTCGCGAGTTTTGAGATTATATATGGAACAAATGTTATCCAAACCACCGCAAGCAACGTAATTCCCGGACGGAGCGTACGCACACGTCATAACCCAGGAAGATCGCAGTGGAATCGCGTGAACCTTGTTGGTGGTGTGTGAATCCCATACTATCAGCTTGCCGTCTTGTGACGCAGATACCAGGTACCGAGAGTCACTACCCCAGTGCATGGCGTAGATCTTGGCCAAATGACCTCGCAGGGTACGTCTGGTTCGCAGCTGGATCCGCCCAACGGCCTCAAGCTGACTGGTGGCCTGAAGAATCGATGTGTCACAAGCTGCTTTTCGTGCATCACGAATGGCATTCTTCAGCTGCTCTGCCTCCGCTCGTAGGGCATCGATTTCATTCATTTTTCAAAGTGGTTTCTTCACGGCACACACAAACTAGACCCAAAGATCCTCGGGTTCTGATCGTTCAGCAATGACTTGTAGGGCCCTTGTTTTTCGGTATTGTATTCCAAACGGCAAACACTTTATTTCCCCTGCTCAGTTAGCAGCTTATATTTTTCTTCCAGTAGATACTATAGCTCTCGACGAGCTCCAATTAACAATCACCAGCGAGATCGAGAAAAACTCCACTAACACAATTATCACACCGCATCAAGATGATCACCGAGTTTCGTCCATTACTTCATCAGAAAGCACTGTTGCTAATATATTTGCTGCTGTTGCTGCTCTGCTGTTCAAACACAATCATTATCATCAGCATCATTGCCAGGCGAGACGCGATGCTGATGGCAGTCCGGTTTGTGCTCGCGATCGCATAATTGTCCCATTTTATATGATTTTAGAATTGAATTTTAAGATACATCTTTAAGCCTAGCAGTATAATTATGATTAGATGCTTTTGGGAACAATTGCAAGCTAAGTGAAAATCTAAAAGATCTACTTTTGAAAAGTTTGGGAGAGATTTAGTACCTGAAAAATCTGCTTCAATATTGAATTAGCATATGTATGTCACACGATACACGATGCTAAAATTATAACGTTGGCATATAAGCTCTGAATATTATTGTGACAATTAATATTTTGATCGCTTGAGTGGAATCGACGAAATATTATTGATACAAAGGAATGATTCATCGATAGTGTTATTAAGTCTATTTTGGTGGCAGACTGCAAAACTCAAAGCAGACGATATTGTAAACGTAATCTCTAAGTTTAACAGAAGAGCATAATTCATTAGCATGAAGGACAAGTTTGGCGTTCACAAACAGATCAAAAAAGTAAAGCTTTAGTAACTAAAAACTTTGAAAAAGTGACTATGGCAGCTGCTATTCCTATTCAAGCTGCCGATCAGAAAATAACCCAGAGTCAACAAAACGGATTAAGGTTTTACTAGACTGTCGAAAAGTTACTGAAGGAACAAGAGAAGCCCGCAAATCGTTGTAGATGTTCAACCCAGAAAAAAGGAAGAATAATACAGTGGGATTCCGTTTTTGGCATGCTCCGTTTTTGGCATGCTCCGATTTTGGCACCTCCCGATTTTGGCTACATTTTTCAATACCATTAAAATTTTTAAATATTATCGTGTCTGTTGCTTTAGTCACTTGAATAGCATGTCAACCCCACACCGATTACATTCCAGATCTCCATTTTCGTCGATGTTTCCCCAAATCTCACCAACTACTAAGGACTCGCGTACGCGCTTATTTACAGTACTGGACAGAATAAAGTACGCATTGGCCGTTTTTCCATACAAAATGGTCAAGTTTGGAGATCTGAATCTCAGCTTCTAGTGGTCCGTTTGATCTGAAATTTTCACCACAGCCTAGATATAACATAGATTTTACTCAATTGGAATATCACTGTATTTGAAACACAATCTTTTGAATTATTGAAAATCTCTCAATTTTCAAAAAAATTCATAATTTTATTTTGAAAATATTTTGAAAACAATCAGTTTTACCGAAAAATGATGTTCTACAAACTTGTGTGTCTCATCAAATTGCACATTTTTGCAGAAGGTCATGTTGCTCTAAATATTTGCATTTAAAAATTATTTCTATTTAAAAATTTTGTCATTTTTATGAAAATTTGAGATTTACGATAACATAAAGTTTGTTTATGAAAATCTATGAATTTCTAGCCTAGCAAATTTGAGGTTACTTTCAAGCTGCGGTGAAAATTTCAGGTCAATCGGACATCTAGAAATCGAGATATAAGCCTCCAAACTTGACTATTTTGTATTGAAAAACGGCCAATGCGTACTTTATTCTGTCCAGTACTGTACTTCAGAATGGTCATTGGTCATACATAGGCAACGTTTCATGAGACCAATAATCCCCACCAGTATCTCAACTTAAGACCATTCGTTTTTCATAGGCATTCATATTGAGTGACCAGCCCACTTGAGTCTGCCAAACACTGTTCTTCAGATTTGGAACAGCTTGTTCGAACAAAGCACCAGCACCGACATAAGAGCAACGAAAAATCTATGACTCACATAAAGTTACAATCATAAATTTTGTCTCGCTGTCTTTATTATTATGGATTTATATACATTGCGACACACCGTAATAATAGATACAAATATGTACAGCAAAGTGTCGTGTATCATAACTTTTTAATTTCATTAAATAACATGACAAATGCGAATACAGTCCAAACTACAATTTATTTTCAATAATTCAATAATGAGAGTGTTTTTACTTTTTGTATGTGGTATTCTGCCGTAAATCGCAAGTCAGTTCCATCTGCATTTTAATCAAAATTGAGTTGAGTTCAGTTTACAACATATCTTTCAATGATATTTCAGCTGCACCAATGAAATAATATGATTTGCTCGGAAAAATTCAGAAAAAACAGCAAGTCGAATTGTCCCATAATGAAAAGTAACCGCATACCAGTCCCACTACAGATCTCCGCACCGAGTAACACAAAAATGAAATTATTTTTAATCATCTTTATATTTTTCTCGGAAAGATATCGTAGTGAAAAGCAAGTTTTGAAAGTTTCATTGAGATTTGAGCATATTCCAATTCTCTGGATTTTTTTGAATATTAGTATGGAAAACGAGTTTGAAAACTTCACAGCTCATTTTTCTCAATGCCTACTTTTTACAGATGGGACTGACTTGCGATTCACGGCAGTATTGGTGTGTATATTGATATTTCTGCGTCAACTATTTAAAGCTACGTTCTCTCTTTTCTATAGACTCTATAAGGCGTTAGATTTGTTAAGAGACGATCCAGAATTCTGTACAAGATTGTTAATCAAGGATACGGGTCTCAACAACATCAAAATGCTCCTTACGAGTCTATGAGTTTCCTAACTGTACCCTGGAGAATCCTTAAGGGATTCTTCGTTCTTGTGGGACTTTTCAGAAATTTTAACGAATTCATGAGGATATCTGCAGATTCCAAGTGGACACTGAGAGCTTCTTGAGGGATCGTTAGAGTGTATAACTGGTTATGGAGGATTATGTCCAAAATCTGGTGATTCCTTATAAACTCTAGGGCGTCTTGTAAATTTTAAGCGGGATAATGTGAATTTCTAGTAGGGTAGAAGCACCGGTTTTGGCCATACGCCAGTTGTAGCCATAGTGGATTATACACCGTTTTACATAGCCAATCAGCATGAAACTTTTTGTTTGCAGTAGATCACATTCATATGATAGAGCTACATTCATTTACTTGTCCAAATTGATACAAAACATAAGAAAAACAATTAATTTTCCTTATAATTTTTACTCCCATACACCTAATTTGGCCAGGGTACTCCTAATTTGGCCACTCTCATGAGAAATCAATGCAATTGGCCAATTTAGGAACCGAAGTTAAATCTCTGGCCAAAACTGGTTCCGTTGGCCTATATTGACCAACGGGATTTTCAAAGCGAAAAAATGGTTTTGGCTCAGTTTTGATATTTTACACATATAATATGGGGGGCGGACCTGGCGTAGTGGTTAGAACACACGCCTCTCACGCCGAGGACCTGGGATTGAATCCCATCCCCAAGATAGTCACTAAAAATTTCAGTGACGACTTCCTTCGGAAGGGAAGTAAAACCGTTGGTCCCGAGATGAACTAGCCCAGGGCTAAAAATCTCGTTAATAAAGATAGAAAAAAAAAACATATAATATGGATTGAAAGCTTGCATTTTACATATTTGTTGTATAAATACGGTATCCCATTCAGTTTTTATTGACATTTTCTCTTAGGCTGGCCAAAACCGGTGCTTTTACCCTAGTATTTTAAATATTTTCGGCGAACGCTTGAGGGTTTTGATAAGGTTCCCAGAGGAATTTGAGGTGTGCTAGTGGTTGCCTAATAATAATAAACTTTTAATTTTTTTCATCGGAGACTTGAGAATTTACGGCAACATCGCAGTGGAATTCCAAGATGTTAACTCATAGCAAAATCCTTAGCAAGATCCTGAGAACTCTATGCGAGATCCTACGGATGCTTGGCAAGAAGCTTCAGAGCTCAAGCGTTTTTTCTGTAGATTTCTTATGACAACCTGAAGATTCCTATAAGGTTCTTGAGGTTTCATAACAGGATCCTGTAAATTTCAGTTGATTTCATAAGGCAGGTGTAAAACATATATCAAGCTGAATTAAAAATTATTTCAAGTAAAAATTAAATTCTACACAATTACAAGACATTTATGCATCTTCTCATGTTTATGTTTGCCCTTTTGATACAGTCAACCATTCATTATAAAATGCTTTACATTATCAAATCTGGTATATGTCAGTAAAGGGCAAACATTCATTAATGTATCCCGAGTTGCGTCCTGCTGGCGCAGTTGGTCGTAGAGCGTGCGACCGCACTGAGAGCTCAACGCATACTGAATTTCGTGCCGACAAGCGTTCGGCTTATAGGTATGCGGCTGTAGAGCGTAAGAACTCAGCATCCATAAACAATTCGCTCTCACTTGCGATCGGGAGATACAAACGTGAGCGTGGTGGGGGTTTGGCATCTAAGTCCGAAAGAGACATGGATTTGCGAAAGGAGATGTGTTCATAGTTAGTACTCGGATTCAGTATGGCTTTCTATTCCGCAGAATCATAAGGTGTTCTGTAGCTTAGTTGGTTAAAGCGCCGGTCTAGCGTAGTCGTGAGTTCGAGTCTCACTAGAACGCGTATTTTTTCGCAAATTCATGTTTCAATTTGTCAAACAAACACACTGTGTCTTCTGATTTCAAGTTCCCAAAACTACATTTTTGTTTTCGTTTTCTCTCATAGTTTTAAGAAAATGTCCAGTTCTTCAATAAAAGTCACTTATGCGATTATTGGTTATACAAGGCCCTCTTATACAAAAATTATGCATAAAGCTTCTAAAAATAATTGAAGACGTTGAGGCGTAAAAACGCGACCAGAAAATCGTTTGCCAGATTTAATATTACGGAGCTATAGATTCATAGCACAGTATAACCCTTCGGGAAAATGCTTCGAAGTGACCCTTTTCGAAGTCTCAACGCCTTATGATTCCATAAAAATGATGTTTTAACATTGTAATGATGCTTTCAAAACCAATAGTTGAAAAATAAAATTTGAAATATGGGTTCCGATTTTGGCACGGTTCCGTTTTTGGCAACTGAAAATTTCAACTTTGTTGCCACAAACGGAATCCCACTGTAGTAGTTTTTGCAATTTGTCATCGTAATAGGCTGTTTTTCATCACGCCAATCTGTCATAAAACGGCCTACTTTCCTGCACTGAAGTATGCAGAGCGGGAATAGTCATTACGCAACTGAAATCAGTGCTGTAATGATTCATTACGCAACGCTTTCTTATTACGCGACTGTTTTGAGTAAGGGTTACTGAATCCATTGCCGTTTTCAGAATTATCATAGCACGTCTAGTTATTGATATATTGGCTGTTGAAAATGCAAAATATGACTATTTCGGCCAACTTGCATGCAAGTTTACCAGCTTGTAAGGCAATTTATTTGCTTAATTTGCCACAGAATTCAAACTTTATGTATGTAACAATACTTATCAACAAAGTTTATTATACTTTTGATGCGGAAAAGTTATTTTTTGATGGTTTAGAGAATTATTGTATTTTGCCATATAGAAGAAACGAAGAGTTTTGTATGGAGACTGCAAGCATGTTGAAAAATTAGGTTTAACCGAAATTTAGTCGTGCAATTTCAACCAAATTATTTCTGAAATGAGAGTTCAATTTCTATTTTGCATGCTTGCTGGATTAGATTACCAAAAAGTTTGATAAATTGTACTTTAAATTTCATGTAAATATGCATAAAACCAGTGTTTTATACAACTTTGGCGATCTGTAGCTAAAAATTGTGACGTACTGGAACATTCCTGAGAATGGCATCAGATTCAGCAACCCCAAATCTACTAGAGACACATAATTAGATCCTTGAGACACGCAAGAATGTCATTTTTGTTACGCTGTGTAATGACTACATATTACCGAACACTTTTTCATTACGCTACTGTTTTGAGTTGCCATTATTGCCAAATTCATTTAAGTGTTATAATTTGATAAATTTGTAGTGTAGTTTTGCGATAAATGTGGCATTCTCTTTTTGTGCATGATTTTATGTTAATTTTACATCAAAGATTTTTCTGGGTGGTTTTCTATCATCGCCAATGCCAGTATTTGACTAATTTTGAAATTTTATCTTGAAATCTGTGTCTTATGATGAGATCTTGAGATTACAGCAATCAAACTAGCAAGAACATAATTCCTAGCGTTTTTTGAGACCACTATTGAGGTTCTGGTGAAATTGCGATAGAATTTTGAGGCTTCCTGTGCGATTTTTAACAGCATATTGAATTCCGGATATTCCAAGTATTTCTGTGATATTCTAGTTATTCCGGTAGGATTCCTGGTAGTATCTTTGAAATTCCTAGTATTATAAATCAGTTCTCACAATAATGGTTGAATAGAGGAAAGATTTTTTGGAACTCTGAGAGGAAGGAGTCCAGTAATATCATAGACTTAAAAAGTAAGACCTTGAACTGTCGAAGAAACGCCTTTAAATTTTGGGGACCAGTCGGGTACCCAGTAAAACCATTTTCCGTGTAGGATTTTTTCCGTGCACAATGAACTGTCAGATTGACGTTTCATTTTTTGACAGTTTGTCATCGATTTGTTTCGCCTCGCCACCCAGAGGAGTAGAAGAAGAAGAAATTTGTTTTCTATTTCGCGCATTTAACCGCGATGATATCGCGTCTCCAGTTGAAAGCCGGAATCATCGACACGCGAAAACCGATTTTTCTCTAAATCTATGCGTTAAACCTAACGTCGGGCGTAGTGCGCTGGACAGCGGACGTGGTATACTACGCAGCGCACCTTGCCCGACGTAGCTCCGACGCATGGATTCGGAGAAAATCCATTTTTCGCGTGTCGAAAATTCCGGTTTTCAACTGTGAGAATAATAATTTTTATATAAATCACCGCTGTTATCGATCATCTGAACTACGGGAACTACGACATATCGGACCGTGGAAACCATTCTTTGGTGGTGGCTTCCCTGGAGAATTTTATCAACTCGGAAATCGTCGTCGGGAAGAAATCCGTGGGCCCACTGTTGTTGCGAGGAACCGGTCTGTTGGCCGATACGGAAAATCCTTTGGTATTGCAATTATTGACTGCGGATAGTACCGCTTACAGCTATGTTCCGGACGCCCATATCAAAAAGTATCCCCACGCCGTTTGAAAGAGAACTTGATCGGAGCCCTGCAGGCCCGGAACAACGCCCGAGTCGTCTTCTCCGGGTCGCTATATTTCTTCTCCGATGTAGCATTCCTGTCGTCGGTTCAGCGTGCCCAGAATGAAAAACTGCACAACAAATCGGGTAACCAGGATGTGGCCACATTCATCAGCAAATGGGTCTTCGTGGAAAACGGAGTTTTCGGTTGAACACCTTAAAGAGGAAGAAATTCAACCACCAGCAGCTAACACAATCACCGAACCGGTCGTGAAATTGAAACCCTGGCTGCCGATGACAAGTGGCAACCATTCCAGGCCAACGATGTCCAGCTGGAATTCGTCCGGATCGATCCATTTGTTCGAACCACTCTAAGCCACATCGGTGGCGAACGCAACCAGGCCAAATTCAAGATCCCCGATGCGTAGGGCGTGCATCAGTTTAAGGTCGATTACGATCGCATCGGATATGCCCATCTGTTCTCGACACCGCAGGTCTCGGTGCGGCCACTCACCCACATCAAATATGAACGGTTCATCCCAATGCGTATCCGTACTATATGAGCGCCTACTCAATGATGGTCGGAATGTTCCTGTTCTCGATCATCTTCCTCCACTTCAAGGATGACGGCCCCATTGGGAAATCAGCCACTGATAAGAAGACTCAGTAGATAATAGGAGGTAAGTATGACGAGCACTAGGTATGTAGCTCACCTTTACAGTCTCATTTTTTAGTGTCGCTAAATGAATGCCTGTAATCGAATGATTCAGCATATGCTGAAAGGCACAATGAACGTCCATAATCAGAAGTAAGGTAGCAAGTTAATGAGTAGAATAAAAAGATTCCTCAGGGGAATTAAATTGATAATTCCGGGGAATGGTAACGATTCCCCGAAGTAATCAATTTGATTCTGTTGAGGAATTCATTTTTCATTTTTTATCATTTAGATTTCCCGGAGGAATCACTACGATTCTCCGGAGGAGCCATTATGATTCTCCGTAGGAATCCGGAAAAAATAAGAATTGGTGAACTGAAGTTGAACTCATGAACAAAATAATAGACCCATCAGGAATCAGGAAATACTGAAAAAGGCTTGTTATTGTATTTTCCAGAGAGCGATGATTTCAGATTTATAATCGCTATGTTCTTTAGTGTTGTTTAGAGGTTGTATAAATTTCAAATTAGGTTTTTACTTTAACAATCAATGTTTTCTTTTCCCCTGGGCTTGGAATTATATTTTTAGGGAGCGATCTTGGGAGCGATGGTTTTGGATATTAGATCGCTGTGTTTTGTATCTTTCCATTGCATTCCATTTGTTTTTCAAAAAGTTTCTTATCAAAATTCTTTAACATTCCAACGCTACTACCTTTAGAAATTTCCACAGGGATTACTTGTAAACATTTTCCTAAAGATCATGCTTTTTCTAGATATTCTTTCTGCGATTTCTCTAGTTGATGTTTTAATAGATTTATTTTTTCTACTAATTCTTTCAAGAAAATCTGCAAAAAAATATTACAGATTACAGAAACCCCAACAAGAATTTGTTTGGAAATGAATCAGCCGTGGGCTAAAAATTTCCAAAAAAAAATCCTTCAGAAGTTTGAGCCTAATTTTTCAGTTTTTTTACGCCATTTTACAGAAAATTTCTTTAACATTCATTTACAGTCTCTTCATGAGTTGCTTCAAAAATTCTTCAGGGATTATTCTAAGAAATCTTCCGGAGTTTTGAAGGAACTCTATTCAAAATCCTAGAGAAACTTCAAAGGAATTCCTACAGGAACTCTGGAGCAGTTATTGGAGGAACTCCGGAGGCGTTTCTAAAAATACTCCGGAGACGTTTTTGGAAGAACTCCGGGGTTATTGCTTGAGAAACTCCGGAGAAATTCCAGGAGAAAATATTCGAAGAATTTACGATGGAACTCCGGAAGAACTTTGCAGTAAGCAGAGCAACCGTTTGAGGAACTCCAGTGGAATTTCTGGAAGAACTCTGTAAGAATTCCTAGTGAAAATCCTGAAGAAGTTCCGAGAAATTGCTGGATGAAATACAGACTAATTGCCGGAGGAAATCAGGAAGAATTTCTGGAAGAACTTAAGAAAAATCTTAGATGCCTGAGGAACTCTGGAGGCTTTCCCGGAGGAAATGTAGAGAATTTTTCGAAATAAGTCGTGAAGATATCCTAGTAGAAATCTGGAGAATTTGCTAGGTATTACTAGAATTCTGAGGAATTCCGGCAAAAATGCCAGGAGAATCCCTGGAAGAAATCTGAAGAACTACCCGGCTCCCAAAGAATTCCAGGAGAAACTCCGAAGAAATTCCGAATGTCGAACTCTGAAGAATTTCTTGGGAACTTTCAAAAAAGATTCCTGCAAGAACTCTGAAGGATTTGCCGGAAGAATAATTTTAAGAGAAACTTCGGAGAAATTCCTGATGGAACCATGAAGAGAATCCCGGAGGAATTCTGAATAAAATTCGGGAGGATCTCCAAAAAAAATTCATGGAGGAAATCAAAGGTACACGGGAAAAATTTCTGTGGTAATAATAACTATTTTAGCTGACTACGCCCATTCTTAAAACTACCATGGAAATTCAGACCAATTTACTATGTTTACGGTACACCCCACCGCATTACTGGTACATTTGACAGAACAAAATTACAACAATCTGATTTCGACTACAGACATGGTAAAATCAAGCGCATTTCTGGTCTGCTGAAAATTGCCGGTGCGAGCGCTTAAGTTAACCCCCTAAAATGGTAGTTTTTACCGCACAATTTTTTTGCGTGTAATGTTCCAGGAACTCTGAAATAAGTAAGAATTAATGAAGGAAATCCAAAAGAATTCCCGGTGTAGCTCCGAAAGAATTTCCGTAGTAACTACCGTAGAATTCTCGAAGGATCCCTGAAGAAATTTCCGGTGGGATCAGAAAGATTTTCCGAAAAACATTCTGAAAAATTCGTGAAGAAACTTCGAACAAATTTATAGAGGAACTCCGAAGGAGTTCCTGGAGGGACTCTGAAGAAATTCATTCAGGAATTTCCGGAGGAACTTTAGAGAAAATTCCCCGAGTAATTTTTGGAAAAAATCACCGGATGAATTTCTGGAGGAAGTCTCCGTATAAATTCCTGGAGCAAATTCCCGGAGAATTTACTGAAGAAAATTCCTGGAGGGACTCTCGGAAGAATTACTGTAAGAAATCCCTGCAGGAATTTCTGGTGGAAATCCCATGAGAAAATCCTGGATGAATACCCCGGAGAAGTATCTCTAGAAATTCTTGGTGGAAACCTCAAGAGGAATTCCTGGGTGAAATCTCCGGAGCAGTTTCTGAAACAAAGCCCAGGAGGAATTCCTAGAGGGAATCCTGTAGGAATTGCTATAAGAAATCTCCGCATCAATTTCTGGAGAAAATCCACGGAGTAATTTCTGATGGCAATCTCATAAGAAATCCCAGTAAGAATTCATCGTGGAAATCTTATGTGGAATTCCTGGAGAAATTCCCTGGAGTAAAACCCCCGAAGAATTTCTGGACGAAATTGCTAGAGGAATTCTTGGCAAATCTCTTCGGAAGAATTTCTGAAAAAAATCCTTGGAGGAATTCCTGGATATTCTGTTAACAAGTTTCAAATCTCATCCAATCGGTATAAATTGCATAAAATTGAACATTATCATTATGTTGATAGTAAAAATTCAAAAGAAAATCACTCAAGGGGGCTTTTCCTTCTATCAAATATTTAATTAAATATAAAAATATAAGTACAGTTAACTCTCCCTTACTCGATATTCCGTATCTCGATATCGAGTTAGAGAACCATAGTAAAAGTTGGTTTTCATGGCTAACTCGATGGTTCCTTGGAACGCAGTTGCACTGATTTTGTGTTCTGCCACTCGATACCTCCCTAACTCGATGGTCCCTTCAATATCGTGTAAGAGAGAGAATGACTGTAGTAAAATGTAGGTTGATAACCTTCTTCAGGTCTACGATATAATGTAAAAATCAAGCTGTCTGGATCTGGGATACAGTATATGCAAGACCAAAATTGTAATTTGTCCACATTTTGTTCAAACATTGTGCAAAATACATTCGATCATACTTGCGTGATCTAAATATTTGTTTCATATTAAGGCCCAAGTAAAAATGGTGCAAAATTCAAAACTGGAAAAGCAGTTTTCTCTTTTTAAATAGACAAATCGAGGAAAATAAAAACACACAGCTCTTTTATTTGCCAAATAAAAAGGCTGTGTGTTCTTATTTTCATCAATTAATTGTTTTAAAAGGAGAAAACTGCTTTTTCAGTTCAGACTTTTGAGCCATTTTTTCTTGCACCTTACGGAACATTATTAAATAAATTCAAGTTAAAGGTGACGTGTTATATTTTTTAAATTGATTTTCAAACATCAATGTATACTTTTCAAGGCGCGCCATTACAGGAATGTGTTATTCTGCACAAACATTGCTCTCTATAATATTTTTCTTTCTTTTAATACACCATCTTGTTTGGACCATGATCGGTACTGAGGGATCTCCCCCTACAGTTGATCACATTTGAAATTTGTATCCATTTCTATATTAAACGTATTTTCATACCCGTTTGCGAACTAATGTTTGTAGTTTTGAAGTCACTATTTTTATAATTTTAGTCACTAGTCACTGAAATTTTGTCTGGCCGCTACTAGCTCTGTAGTTGGAAAATTTCTCAAATATTTTTTTGGTGTAATTTCTGGTACCGTCATCGTACCAGTACCCGCTCATGTTCCAGTAGCCCGCTCACAAGTTTAAAAAGTATGGTAATTTGAGTAAATACACAAAAAATGTCCACAGTATGATTCGATTTGTCGATTTATACGGTTCCAAATTTAATTTGTGTAAACTTATCTTTTTTCAGTGTGTGCGGGCTACTGGAACATGAGCGGATACTGATGCACTGAGGGTAGCAGTTTTTAAGAAATCCTTTTCGACAATCCCTGAGGCATTTCTGGAGAAATTATTGGTTGTATTCTTGAAGATGTTATAAACCTGGAATCTTGGATGAAGTTTTAAGGAAATCAATGGAAGACATTTATGGCGGGTTTTAGAATCCCCTTCCCCCATAGTAAGATTTTTAGTATTAAAATTAAAAGCAATTTGTATGTTACGTAACAAATCTCAAACCCCTCCTCTCCCATATACCCTCACGTAATTAATAGACAATCCCATGTCTTAATGTAACGAAGAATTTCCAAAAAAAAAGTCATAGATATATTTAAAAAAAAATGATAAGATTCAATGAGGAATCAAACGCTTTTTGTTTCGTTTCTTTTGGTTTTGATGGTTTCTCTGAGATTTTATTTTTATTTTATTTTATTTTATTGATGTACAAGGGGGTCAGGGGCCAAGTCTCCAGTATAAGTTTGAAAACTCATACCGTCCATAATACACCGGGGGATTTGGAGTTTGGGAAGTAGGCAACGCAACATCTTTGACCAGAAGGTTCTTTAAGTTTTGCTTTTACTCTAGACTTCCTCTACACGTATGATTGATGCAAGGTCGAAAGAACATGGAATCAGTCATACATATAGCGGTAGTGAAGTGTTTTGCCTAAGGATTTGGGAAAGGAGGGAATATGTGTGGTGTGTTGTAAATAACTCTGTGGAACAAATTTGTTATTAGTAAATATTTAGTTAATCTGATTTTGCTACCTCAATTAGCAATAATGATTAGATAAACATTATACTCATTATTTTCTAGGCCATTACGCTGCCATGATAAGGGATATCCCTTCTCTCCGATGACTTGTTCCTCTTTCTGTCGGCCAATACGCTGCCATGTCTTTCCTCTCAGATGAATTTTTCCTCGTTGTAATGGTGGGTTAGATATGAAAACAAGGATAAGGAGAGAAGAAATTTTAGTGATTGTTACATGCTTTACTGCTGTATTGGCCTACAATGAAATCATACAAAATTCGCTCTTTGGATTCCCACGATAACAATCCCCATGCAGCTTCCGAGAAACTCCATGGCAATGATCACTTTACGCCATGTGCGGCATTCAGGACATCTCAACAAAATTGACGATAAACAACAAAAAAATAATCCGAAAGAGCAAAAATCTTAATGTTTCAATGTAGGACAACACAGCTTTACTGCATGTGAGAAGTTCTTGGTGATATTCTCACAACGGTCATTCAGAATGGTTCGACGGATGTAGATAAAAGATCATTGTGATAAAATTAACGCAACGACATGTTAGTAAGCTCAGAACGATTATTGTATTTGCAACTTTTATTTTAAATAGTTAAGCTAAGGGTTGATTATTGTATATAACTTATTATAGAAGTAGAAGTACAACGCGCACGCGAAGTTATGATCTTCCATCCAATCTTCAAGTGCTCCCCACAAGCACAACACTTCATTCTGGCACTTTAGAACGTCCATGTTGTAACTTGCTCACACAAGAAATTTGCTTCGACCGAGTTGGCAGAACGCGCCCATACCCCTTTCTGAACCAAAGGTTTTGATGGTTTCTCTGAGATTTGCACTAAATTGTCCATATTCACATAACTGTTCTCTATTGGGAATCGTATAGCATGCTGGGAATGTTTTAACCAAAGTCCTCCAAAATCGTGGGTGAGTCGTTGATGACTTGGTCGAGAACGGCCCTTGTGATTGTGAGTGTCGTTTACAGGAGGAGAAGGTTGGCATTCTAATGCAAATAATTTAAAGACAAAACGCCCACACAAACATAGCATTCAACAACTTTAGATCGGAATCAGTTTTAAGGATTAGACACATAAGGGAAAACAGTACCCGATTAACAAGCTATAGAACAGTAACTAGGGATTTACGGTCTAACTAAGATCTCTGCGATTTCAACACTGTGTTACAAGTAAAAACTAATAATTGCAGTTAAGTTGCGGTGCTTTCGGTGACTCGACATTTCTGTGTGCTGCTGGATCACTTTTTGCTGTACTGCAGCGTTCGCGTCATCGTGTCGATAAAGGGAAATTGTACCAGTTATGGTTCCCTATTTGGCCATATGTGAAATTTTGTTAACTTTTACAAATTAAATCTTTTTGAATGTTAATATCAAGATATATCTTAAAGCTTACTACTACAACAAACAAGCCATTTCGAAACGTGAAGACATTCAAGTAATCACGTAAGGCGAAATAGGGAACCACTATGGCCATAACTGGTACACCTACCCTATTTGGACGTGTGCGAAAGGAGCACGTGGCGCTGCTTGATGTGCTTGGCACGGACATGTGCCTCCTTGGTGTAGTTGCTGGGGAACCACCCGACGGCCCTGTCCCGGATCCGCTCGCCTTCGTACCAGCCTTCCGCCATTTTACTGTGCACGTTGACCACTTCCGTGATGTCCAGATCCAGTGCGTCCGGTTGCAGTGGCTGATAGGGATGGATGGCCACCACCTGGGGGCAGTCCCACTGCTCGTAGATCTTCTCGTCGGGATTTTCCGAGGATAAGGATTCCGTCATCTTGAGCCAACGCTCGTCAACGGACAGCTGATGATCATTTCGATAGTTTTTCCCTCGTGGTCCTCCAGCAGCGTCATTATGATCAGGTGCTTTCCGATGGCTTGCATCTCCTTAATCGGAAGCATATCTCCGGACTTGACCACCAGCAGAGCACGTGGACAATAGTCCGTGATTAGGTAGATTTCGTCGCCCTTCTTCTTGGTCAGCACGATCAAACCGGTGAACAGAAACGCGTGGATGCTGCTCTTGCTGAACTTCTTGCCGAAGGTGAGTTTGGCGTCGGCGCCGCGCCACAGCAAGTGCACCAGTTCGCCCTTCTTCTCCAGCTTACGCATCATGCTGCCTGGTGGACTCCATCTCGTACATCTGTTCGCTACGATGGGCCACATCGTTGCACTGTTTCAGGATCTGGTTGATCAGTACGAAGGTCTTTTTCCAGCTGATGAACTCGTCGTCGACCGATTTGAGTTGTTGAAGGACAGCATCCAGCAGGAGGCGCATCCGTGTTACCCGCTGCATCGGAAGCATCAGGAAGGATGACAGACTGAGACCATAGCAAATCGGGTCCGATTCCAATTCCAGTAGCGTTTTGGTAAACTCGATTTTGTTCGCCTTGATGTTGGAGAAGAGCGTCTTGCGCTCGGAGGATGTTAGCATCTTGACGTCCCGGAAGGCCGGATGGATTTGTTGAAGATATTTACTGGGGAACTTCGGTGACCGAGTTGGTGATAAAATCGCTGCGAATGCAAAATTTGCAACAACAACACTGTTGATGCAAACAACAAAAACAACACCGATCGAATAAAAAGGGACAAACATTCTACAAACCGTTCGCCCGAAAAAATCGAGAGTTTCATATTGATTGTTGGTAATATTGCAGTTTTTTTCATTCGATTCGTTGTAATCTTGTAACGAATTGATCAAATTGATCTGGGATCTGGGATTCTGAAATTCAGGTGAGAATGTTGAGGTTTTGATGGGAATTGTAGTGACTCCAATGGTGATCGTAAGAATTCAATGAGGATCCCCCTGAAAAACTAGGGATCCCATTTAAGGGGACACGGGAGACCGTGTTATTTTCCCTATATTTCGTCTCACTCTAACAATAATCATCAAAACATTGTGGAAGCAAATCTCGGGTTTTAGTGAACCGATGAAGCTGAAAATTTATCGGGTTGTGCACTACATATATAGAATCATAGTGATACATTTTCGCATCGATATATGGAGTGGTTCTTGGGATTTGCTTCTTGAAATGGATAGGGTGATTATGATGACGTCCCGTGCGGCCTTAAATTATTAAGAATCTTATCGATTCAAAAATTCGCATCGGAAGGTATCCGGAAGATATTTACCGACATTCAAAGATTTATATTAAAGTTTTGCTCTGAAATCCCAACAAAACTGGAAATAAACTGAATCTCAAAGGTTTTTACAAGAATTCCATAGATCAGCATCCGAATTCCAAAGATTCGCACCAGAATTAACAGGAATTCCACCTAAATCCCATAAATTCTTACAGATATACCGTCTCAAAGAAAGCCTTAGAATTCCAAGAGATTAATAACTGGAATCCCATTTCCACCATAATTTTAGAGTTTTTACCAGATTTCTAAAATTTTCACAATATCTCCAAGATTCCAGTATTATCATAACAAATCCAGAATGCCTTTCGGAATCCCAAAATTCCTACAGGGTTTACGGAATAAACCATTTTACGAGAAGTTTCGGAACAGCTGATCGTTGCAACGGCATCAATTGACAGGAGACCTGGGATTCTGTTGTGATAAAATACAGCATGATTTTAAAACAACGCTTAGTCTTACCAAGGAGAACCATAGAAATGGATTTCTCCAAAGATGCATTCAGAAATTATCTGAATTCATCCAAAACTCCTTGAGAAATTTATTAAGAAAGACCTGACTCCTCCAAGATTTTATCCAGCGATTCGATTCTCTGATACATCCGCCAAGATTACCGATCGAAACGTCTTCTAATTCAATCAATAACTTCTCCTGAAATTTCTAAGGACTTCTTTAAAAAATGTCAAAAATGATAACTTCAGCAAATGCTCAAGAGATTCCTTCTAAGATTTCAACAAAAAATCCTCCTGTATATTTTTGAGATTTTTTCAAGTAAGTCATGAAAGTTTTTTTCGGGAATGTCTCCAGAAAAATGACAAGGAAATATAAAAATAAATCCCTGAGGTTTTTCTACAGGAAATCCTAGAATAAACTCAAATAAAACTTGGCTAAGTTTTTAAAGTCTCCCTTAGTAAACAAGGATCTTTGAAATAGTTCCTGGGCTCTTGAGGAAGTTTTAGAAGATTTCCTAGATTTGCTTAGAGAATCGAAAAAAAATCAATCGAATCTCAAGATACTATTCCGGAGGATTTTCCAAAGAAATTTTTCGAAAAACATTGGACATAATCTCTATAGAAATTTGTGTAGGATGATCGGAGGAATTATTGGAAATCAATGCTGTAGTATAAACTGGTGGAGAAACTTAATAAACTTTTGAAGATTGCATGGGAATTTCTGAGAAACTTTTTAAGAAATGTTTGGTAAAACTGGAGGAGTAATACTTGGATGACATGCTGTAAAAACTCCTAGAAAAAAAGTTCGAAAACCTCCTCAAGGAATTTTGGATTTCCGTGAGGAAACATAGATAAATTCTTCAAGAAACGCACATTTTCAGACGGGGGAATTCTTGCAGGGTTTCTTAAAAAAAAATCCTTAAGCTATTTTTTCAAACACTCTGCAATATGGAATGTGGATTTCCTCGGAAGAAATGTTCTGAAGATCTCCTAGAATAACAACTGGAGATATTCTTTCAGGCATCCTTTGAAAAAACGTTGAAAGAATTTCTGGGAGAAGCTGATCGAATTTGTATGTATATTGAACATATGTTAAACAGCTTAAATTATTTTTCCATTCCTTTGACCTACCTGCCCTACACACTTCCCGCGCCATTGTGTTATAATAAATATTTAAAAACATAACTTTCATCAAATGAGCGGTATCTGGTGCCCTGATGGTACTACCAGGGTGACCGGCGCACCGGGAAATCGAGAAAACCGGGAAAAAGCCGGACATTTCAAATCACCGGGAGGAACCCGGGAAATATACGGGAATTTCAATCAACACCGGGAAAATTTTGCATACCAGTTAATATTCCAAATAAACTTGGGGAAAAATCTAAAACAGTCGTTTTGATTACCCAAGACTGCAGCGCCGAAACTAGTAGCTCCAGTTAATATTCCAAACAGCACAATCCGTATACAATTATTTAGATGATTTCTACTATAGCTTCAACATTTGAATCCCAAGTTAGTTAATAAAGTGTGGATATAGTATGGGGCCATCCATTAATTACATAAGGGGTCATGGGGGGAGGGGGTGTTTGAGAATTCTTACGAGCCATACAAATTATTTTTAATTTTCATACAAAAATCTTACCATGGGGGGAGAGGGGGTTGAAAAACCGCAAAAAATGTCTTACGTAATTAATGGATCGCCCCTATGTATATAGAAACAGTACATTTGTACAAATGCTTGCAATTGAAACTGATTTGATCGATATTTTAGAAATGGCCTAACCGAAGACTCTATTTCATTCAGTAATTAATTGGACTACAAGCTAAAAACTTTTAGTAAAGAAAAATCTGTTACAACATACAATGTTTGAATGCTATCAATTACACTTTTCTAAACACTTTTCTAAACAACAATTCGCTTAGCCCTGTACAAACGCTCTGTCATCGTAATCAACGTCATCATCAAAACTTGAAAAGCAGTTTTTCTGTTCAAAACTAAAAATTATTAGATGAAAATGAGTTCATTGTGTTTCGGTAGGGGAACAGAATACAGTGAACACATTTTCCTGTAAATTTTCTTGATTTTGAACGAAAAAACTGCTTTTGAAAATTCCGAAATCAATGACGGATCCTCCCCCTTAATTGCATTTAGAACTTTATGAGTCTTTGCCAAAAAACCCACCTCTTAGTACTTAGATTTTTTTTATTGATAAAGGTATGTTTTTGGCAGCCTCAGGAATATTATTACAATCATTTTTCGGAATCAACTTATGGGAAAGTTTATCCAACTTTTCAAAAACATTTCTGTTACAGCCTTGTTCTTTTCTTCTGATGTGAAAGGCTTGCTATTTTCTTCTGGTTGGAATTGTGTGACAATTGATAACTCGATTTTAAGTCTACTAAGACTGTGTGCCAGTTTAGAATTAAAACTAAAGTTCACTAAATTTTTTAATAACAAATTCAACGATTACTTGAAACGACGGACGATAAAATTGCGTTTCATATATCAGACTGAAATTTAACAGAAACAATGGGTCCACAAAATTTAAATGTGTGGCAAAAATCTGATTTAGATGAGAATGCTTGGGTGTATGACTCGTAATTGAAGTCATTTGAAATGATAAAAAAAAATACGTTTTTGGCTTTTAATTGAACCGGGAAAGTTTTAGAAATACCAGGAAAAAACCGGGAGTATTAACCGGGAATTTGAAATTGACTTTTCGCTGGCCACCCTGTACTGCTTTTTGGAAATATTATTGACCTAGAATATTAATGTAACATGAAGGGCTCACATAGCCGTAGGGGATGGTACACAAATTATGTCACGCTAAATTTCAACTTTTTCGACTTTTTTGGGCATATAGTAGCTTCATGCATACACATCACAAAATGGTCAATCGGCAAAGAAACCTCTCAGTAAATAATTGTGGAAGTGCTGCTCATAAGGCCACTAATCTTAGAAGCAGGCTCTAACCTAGTAGGGACATAACGCCAGAAAGCAGAATTCTTAGTGTAATTTTCTTGAAAGATCATTTCCTTGAACGTACGTAAAGTTTAACTAATCGAATTCAAGTACAAAATGACAAATTACATTTCTCGATTACTTTTTCAAATCGACGTAAGTACAATACAATAATCAATACAAACAAAATCAAAATGTTTACAAATGGGACATTCATGCGATCATCGCCAGTCTGCTTTTGATCACAATCATCATCGCCCGCAACCCGCTTCGCACACAGATGCTGTTGTCTTCTTCGTGTCAGCCGTCGTCGTCATTGAAGTTTCCGCTCCACTCCGCGCACTTTCCCCTCTTATTTCTTTCCCACCCGCACGACACTTCCTTCTTCCTCTTATTCACTAACGACTGACGGCGACCACAGTCACCGCACACTACGACCACCAC
Organism: Aedes aegypti; assembly: GCF_002204515.2. Classification (NCBI taxonomy): domain Eukaryota; kingdom Metazoa; phylum Arthropoda; class Insecta; order Diptera; family Culicidae; genus Aedes; species Aedes aegypti. The sequence continues at coordinate 101,763,605 of NC_035108.1, read as the reverse complement.
GAAAACGACAGCAGACGACGATTTCAATTTACTCAAAGCTCAACCCTCCCGAAACGACGAAATGAAACGCACAAATCCAGCAGCCAATTTCCCCCCGGACCGACACAGATCCGTTCCGTCGGCCCAACTTCCGGCCGAGCACTTCAAACCAACTTTCGCAACCGTGTTTCGAACGCGTAAGTGGCGAAATTTTCCACTTGCAAAAACAGCACAAGAATTTCTTCACACGACACAACACCTAGCTGCTGCTTCACTTGTTGCACTGGACTTGAAACAGCTTGCCGAGGTATTTTTCACTCCAATCGAAGCAACCGACCGACCGTATTCTTCTCACTTTACTTACTGCGCCTACTGAGTGCTCACTCGCTCGACGTTATTTGCATTTAATTACTGAATTGCCTCCATTGGTTTTCGTGCAATCCGATGATGATATGGCGGAGAGACAATTTACAGCAAAATAAGCCAGCACAAAATAACACTGAAAAATGATTATGATGAGAAAAATGGATGATCTCTCACACGTACACAATCGAACAGTATAGTTACTGAATGCTCCACCGAACGAAACGAAAACCGTCGACTCGACTCGACGACCGCAGCGCAGACTGATTACGGTTCTGTTGTTTCGACGCACACATAGCCGCAATTCGGCCGCCGCACCGCGCCAATCCGACGGACGGTATCTGATAACGGTAGTATGCGTGTCTCGATTGTAGACGCATCGTAATAATATGAATGGGCACGAACACAAATACGAGTACGAGAAGCAACAGATGATGAATGATAGGTACATGTTGGAATTTAGAGTGTAGGTAGGTCAAGTGGAGCTTTTTTGCTTGCATGCAACGATAAAAAGAAAGCTCGGATTCAAAGCTCGACTCATTTTCAATGGCCCACCAGTGCACAGTGGCTGCCTACTAACAAAAGCTTAAACAAAATCTTAACACCGACGGGACGTCATTATAATCACCCTATCCATTTGAGGAAGCAAATCTCAAGTACCACTCCATATATCGAAGCGAATGTATCACTATAATTCTATATATGTAGTGCACAGCCCATTAAATTTTTAGCTTCATCGGTTCACTAACATTCCAGATATGCTTCTGCAAAGTTTTGACGATAATTGTTAAAATATAGGGAATCCCGGTATCCCGTATTACCTTAAATATAGCCCAAGCTGGCTCAGGGTTCATTCCAGAGTTGCCACTTACACAGATTTATCCACATTACGAAAAATTTTGTTTATTATGACACAGATTCAATTTGTATGGAACACAGATTTTCTTTAAACAATTTTGTATGAACACAGATTTATTTTTTGTATGGAACAGAGATTTTCTAACCATGTGGATATAAATTTTCTATCAAATCACCTAGCAGCTCTGGTTTATTTAGTCGAATTTCGTTCGTTGCACTATCTTTAAATGGGCTACGTTTTAATTGGGCTCCTGTTAGTTGGGCTACAGCCCACCTAAAACGAAGACAAACGTCATTTTCTGACATAAGAAGCGATTTATCAATGTTGGTAGCTCTGTTTTTCTTTTGTTCTATGTTATTTGACAGCTCGAAACTCAGCCCGATTAGTGAAAGTCTATCACTAAGTGGGTTACAGGTTTAGTGCAATGAACGAAAGTTGACTGTATTTCGTAATGCCAAAAATGATCATTTTCGAAACCCACCCACCCCCTCATAACGCATTTTGTATGAATATTTTTCGAATTTGGTATGAACTGTAACATCTTGAGGACACCCACCCACCCCCTTCAGTATCATAAAATTTGTGGATGAGCCCTCAGATGGTGTAAGAGAATCAAAACTACCCAAACAAACTCGACCATGTGGTGGACGGGACATCTAACTGCAAAATCGCGCTGTGACGTTAAACAAAATCAAATAATCAAATGGATAGGAAGGAAACTCATTACGTACATATTATTTACGGATACGATATGGGAATAGATATATTTGCTTAAATTCCTAGGACAACATACATGTTTATTGCAAAGGTTTCAGCTTTCAATAATTGATTGTTTGTTTAGTTCTATCTGTCTCCTTCCTTGTGTATGATTTCTAACTCCTCGCTATCTAACCTACTGTGCTAAGCTCTCTACGTTCTACGTTCACGTGTTGGTAGCTCTGCTGCATATCCGCCTGCGCTCCTAGTGACAAGCTTGTTAGCGGCGGTCATGAAGACGATTCACGCACGCATTTCACGGGTCCGTAAGCGGATCCCAAGACGTTATCGAAAAAGGATTTTGATCTTCAACGACTTGTAGATTGTTGGCGCTAATGGCACATTGGGTCTTAACTATATTCAACATCACTGCCTAACACCTACATTGGTACACGAAAACACCTGTTTCGCTACTCATCACATAGTAACGCACATGCGCTACCCAGACAACCAGAAGTCGTATAACAGTTAACGAAAAAAGTCGTTTAGTTACACAAATTTCATCATGAAATATCTGGGAACTGTGGGGAAAACTTCTTCTAGAGGAAATTATAAAAACACAACTTTCAAGTTTGCTATCCAGAACACGAATGAGCCCTGCTCTTCGAGCTGGTCTGTATTTTATCTTTCCAGCACACATACAAAACTCGCACTACATTCATAGCACATCTAATGACATCAGTTACACTCTAAATCGAATTCAGTACAAAATCATATTTATATAATTCAGAGCGTGTCCAACTAAGACACTACAACTTCTTCACCCTTTAAAACTTGACCTTAATTCTAGTTTGAAATTCGAACGAACATTAATTCATCTTGAAACTATATTGTCTACTTATAATATACAAAATCTGAATCGCCCTTATTAGGCCTGGCTCGTTTTGATCGCCTTAAATCAGTGATTGAAATCGTCGGTGTCCCCAATCTCCTCTTCCGTTTTGTACAACTTTCCATACTCAATGGTTCCGAACGAACTGCGGGTTCATCACCACCGATCGACGTCGGTGCCGAGCATGCTGTAAGTTCTTCACGACCGACCGGTGCCGATGTATTGCTTGCGTCTACCATGCTTGGAGTATCCGACACTGGAAACATTACGTTGGGGCGATCAAACTCATCCAGACTACAAAACGGTCGAATTTGTGTGCGATGTGCCGTTGTTCGCACGCTTCCAATTTCCACCTGCATCCATGTCATCGTCCTCACTGTCCGAATTGTCCGCCTTAAGTCTGTTGAAAAGTCCACTAATACTGGTTTCGCCATCCTTATCAACGCCATTTTCCGTCTTCCAATCCTCAACAAACTGTACAGAATCTCTTTTCAGGTTTTTCAATTTAAAACACTTGCGTTTCAAATGTCCTTTCGACCCACAAAATTCGCAAAATCTATCCTCGTATTCCTTTTGTTTCCAGGACCCTTTGTTCCAGCCTATTTGTTTCGGCCGATTGTAAGACCGCTGTCCTTGCTGTTGCTGGTAACCTAAACGGTTCTTCACTGGTCCTCTCGGATTATTTTGCCCTGACGACCCTGCTGCTAACTGAAAAGTGTCCGCAAGCTTTTTGAAAGTTTTTCCCGTTGGACCGCGGTGACGGAGAGAAGAAATTTGCCCGTAAACTTCATTAGAACTAATTTTTCTAGCATTACAAGAGGCCATTTCCCAAGTAACCACAATTTTTTCCGCGTTTTCTAAAGTAAGATTTTCTTCACTCAACAAACGCTGCTGCAGTGCTTTGTCTTTAACCCCGGCTATTATGCGATCAAGGATTGCCTTTTTTTTGTAATTTTCAAATGAACGAAACTCCGCCTGCAGCTTCACCGAAAGAACGAAATCTTCTATCGTCTCATCCGGCAGCTGCACACGGTGATTGAATTTAAATCTTTGAATGATATCCGACTCCGATTTGTCAAATCTCCCTTTTAATTTTGTGATCATATTGTCGTAGACGATATCGTCATATTTATCGTTGGGAAACAACAGTTTGACTTCACTGTAAACGGCCGGCCCACATAACGTAGCAAAGTAATCCTTTTTGTCTTCATCTTTAATTTTATTTAACCGAAAAACCGACGCCAAACGCTCAGCCCACTCAGTAAAAGATGTCCCCTTTCTATAGGGCTCCATAATCGTCGTAAGAGCGGCCATCTCGAAAAACTTCACACCAATCACAGGAATGCAAAGAAAATTTGAGTAGCTTACCAGATACTATTGAGTCTCCCCGATACTAGCCAGTCAGCCAGCGGAACAAACAACGGAAGATTGTTGTAGAAGTCGGTTTCGTCACTTGAGCGATATTCTGCTTGTTCGCAAGCACCAGGTCTTTTTCCCAGGTAGTGGCTACCAGTAAGTAGGGATAGTACGTGCCAATCAGCAGATTCCTAAATAAACAATAGAAAAATATCAATTAATTAGAATCTTAAAACAATCTTCAATAGAAGTGTTTCGTTTTCTTTAAGAATTCCACTTTCTTTTTTTTAAATGGTTCTGCTAAATGTGCACCGCCTATTCACTGTTCATGACCTAGCACAATAAAAAAACAATGGCGATATTCGCCTGATTTGTCCACTGAATAGCCCCGTGGCGTCAGGTGCATAGAAATGAAAAGAACAATCACTTCCACCGTACATTCACTGCACTTACTCCAAAAACCGGATGACTTCCGACAACGCCAACTAAAATCACCTCTACTGGGTACGGATCACCTCACGTCGAATCGTAGAAACGAAAAATTTCTCCCACCGCTGTTGTCAACTTTTCTCAAACTGCCGATGCTGTTCTTTCCACGCTAATGACGCTGACGGTTTTCTCCACAAGTTGCCCGAATTCAATCACTACAATATCACCACGGACTTATCACCCGCAGCACTTTAAATTATGCACGCTTTCCAAATTTTCTCGTTCGCCAGCTGAAATATCTGGGAACTGTGGGGAAAACTTCTTCTAGAGGAAATTATAAAAACACAACTTTCAAGTTTGTTATCCAGAACACGAATGAGCCCTGCTCTTCGAGCTGGTCTGTATTTTATCTTTCCAGCACACATACAAAACTCGCACTACATTCATAGCACATCTAATGACATCAGTTACACTCTAAATCGAATTCAGTACAAAATCATATTTATATAATTCAGAGCGTGTCCAAACTAAGACACTACACATCACACCCGCACTACATGGTGGATGATATCGTTCGACCGATGAGTTTCCTCGCATAAAACGCTATTTTATGAGTTCATACGTACATTTCGTTTCGTTCCGTATACTCGTACGAAACAAGTTGGATCAATCCGTAGCAGCTGTCAAATCAACATTGTTATCACAAATTAAGTCGCATAAGAGTACAAACTAGTTCACAATAAAATTTACACACTCGCATTGCATGTTATTTTTCATCATATAAAATATGCACGTATATCGCCTCCACTTTTGTACGTATAAGGCCTTTTGGCAACATCTTGTACGTGAAACTTTGCGCATATAAACATCGCATAACGCAAAAGGTGATTTCGTTATGCGTACATTCTGGTTGTCTGGGTAGTGTCTTTGCATGAAAAATCGCAAAAAGATAACGTGAAAAATATTTGTACGGTGAAATGCATCTAACCAATAAATTCTTAAAATTGGGAACCTTTTTCGAAAAAAATATTTGGTACCAGTTGCGCGTAGAGTTGATGGCTTACCAAATATGTTTTCGATTAAAGCTTTCACTCACAAGATATGTTAAGTTAGATAGGATAAATAATGTATTTTGGACAGGCTAAGGATACAGTGAGAGGCAAAATAAAGTGCCCACCTTACCAGTTTTCGAATTTCTCTCATTGATTTGGTTCAAATTAAAGTTAACACACCTAAATCTTTTGTGATATTTTATTTTTGATGTTCTTTTAAAGTTGCACTTACGAAATTTTGATTAAAAAAAGAATTTTACTTAAAGAAAAAGAAAATCAATTTGTATTGAAAAAAAAGTAGTGACAAAAATAAGTGCCCACTTCCTTCTTGGCCCCAGAAAAGATGATTTAAGAAAAATAAAAAGCAATTTAATAGTTAATGTGTCCTCCTTTGGCCTTAAGGACTTGCTGGAGGCTCTTCGGCATGCTTTTCACCAGGTTTTGTAGGTGTTGTGGATCTAGTTCTTCCCAGGCGCGCTCCAAGGCTTCAAAATAATTATTTTTGTTGGTAACACCAGTTTTTTCAACCCTAGCATCGAGAATCGCCCACAAATTCTCGATGGGGTTGAGGTCTGGGCTTTGTGGAGGCCATTCCAGCGGTTTAATCCGACAAGACCGGAAGAAAGACTTGGTCTTCTTTCCAGTATGCTTCGGGTCGTTGTTCTAGAGAAATATGAATTTCTCTTCAAGGCCCGTCTGGATCAGCGAAACCTCCAGATTTTCCAGCAAGATGTTAATGTAGGAATCTGCCGTCATTATTCCGTCGATTTTCACGACGCTTCCTACTCCACTCCATGAAAAACACCCCCAGACCATCACATTTCATCACATCACACTTCCATGCGTCACCGTTCCTTGGATGTGGCGCTCCTGAAGCTCGAGCTGTCTAACCGAGAGCGGCGGGCTCGTGTGTGATGCAGAGCACCACATCCAAGGAACGGTGAAGCATGGAGGAGGAAATGTGATGGTCTGGGGGTGTTTTTCATGGAGTGGAGTAGAAAACCTCGTGAAAATCGACGGAATAATGATGGCAGATTCCTACATTAACATCTTGCTGGAAAATCTGGAGGTTTCGCTGATCCAGACGGGCCTTGAAGAGAAATTCATATTTCTCTAGAACAACGACCCGAAGCATACTGGAAAGAAGACCAAGTCTTTTTTCCGGTCTTGTCGGATTAAACCGCTGGAATGGCCTCCACAAAGCCCAGACCTCAACCCCATCGAGAATTTGTGGGCGATTCTCGATGCCAGGGTTGAAAAAACTGGTGTTACCAACAAAAATAATTATTTTGAAGCCTTGGAGCGCGCCTGGGAAGAACTAGATCCACAACACCTACAAAACCTGGTGAAAAGCATGCCGAAGAGCCTCCAGCAAGTCCTTAAGGCCAAAGGAGGACACATTAACTATTAAATTGCTTTTTATTTTTCTTAAATCATCTTTTCTGGGGCCAAGAAGGAAGTGGGCACTTATTTTTGTCACTACTTTTTTTTCAATACAAATTGATTTTCTTTTTCTTTAAGTAAAATTCTTTTTTTTATCAAAATTTCGTAAGTGCAACTTTAAAAGAACATCAAAAATAAAATATCACAAAAGATTTAGGTGTGTTAACTTTAATTTGAACCAAATCAATGAGAGAAATTCGAAAACTGGTAAGGTGGGCACTTTATTTTGCCTCTCACTGTATGTCTGGAAACGGTGATCGATTAACTGCATTAGATACTAATGTTTTATTACGTAATGTTACTAATATGCTTAATGTCCCATTGTACTTTGAGTTTCTGGGGAGAAAAAGCTTAAAAACTATAGTATTTGCTTAGCGTTTTTCGGCGGCCTGTCTGCTATACATTTCGGACATCAAATATACATTTTGGACACCCTCATGTGAATATATACTGCTTCGCGTTGAAAAATGGGTTAACCAACGTGCGAAGTTTGATTTTTGACCAACTTCGCCGCGTCGCAACTCGATTCTCAATAATGCGCATAATGCACACGGTGAAGGGCATAGATGCACACTATAGCGAAGCGACTCGCGACGCGGCGAAGTTGGTCAAAAATCGAAGTTCGCACGCTGGTTCACCCATTTTTAGTCGCGAAGCAGTATAATTTGAACAGGGGCGTTATCTCAATGTCCTTACAATGGTTTCTTAAAAAGACGATCATATCATAAAATTTTAAGAGTTTACTTGTCACTTATGCATTATTTCGCTTATGTGTATATTAGTGATAATCTATAATTTTATTTCATATTTATACGACATTCCAGTGTGTTTCGTCAGATGGCCAAATTATATCAACTGAAGAAAAACCATAATCTATTTTGGACATCACCAGATTTATGCTTTATATACTCATGTTAAGATTTTAGATGAACTTAGCTTAAATCTTAAACATATTTTATCATATTGCCACTTTTAAACTTTTTATGAATGCCAATTCTGAGCGCCATAGGGTCCTAAAATTTCTAATAAAATCTTGTTTTTATTTAACAAGATGAAAGAGCATGTTATTGCAACCACTTCAGCAATTTTTCCTGTTTAAATAACGGTTATATCACTGACTAAACTGACGTGACTCTCGATTGCAGACGGTAGCCGAAAATATGCAACGGTCAATTCAAATGATGAGTGGTCGCAAATGTCAAACTGATGTAACGTCAATAGTACGAAGGTGACATTTATACAACGAGCATCTTCATCAGTCAACATATAAACACTGACTAAACTGACGTGACTCTCGATTGCAGACGGTAGCCGAAAATATGCAACGGTCAATTCAAATGATGAGTGGTCGCAAATGTCAAACTGATGTAACGTCAATAGTACGAAGGTGACATTTATACAACGAGCATCTTCATCAGTCAACATATAAACACAAACATTGCACAACCAAATACCTTTCCGTTGTCTCTAAATTTGTAATATCGCGAAAAAGTTGAATATGGGTCGATTTTGTGAGGTAACTAGTTGCTACAGCAATACTGTGCGGAATTCCAACAAATCCTTTTTCAAGTTCCCAACCAACAACATTGAAACGTAAGTACAATCGAGCAGTTTCCTGAATTGCTTTTTGCTCATTTGTTGTTTTATTTTAAAGATGCTGGTCATGGATAAGATTCTGTCGCTCACTGGATCTTGAAAAGATGTTTACAGAACACGGCAGCGCGGCTCTTCGCAGAAAAGTAATATGCTCGGATCATTTCTCCATTCAATCCTTACGTGATCCAGTGAGACGCGATAGAGGGTAAGATACTCAGGACATTAGTTTGAGTTTTTCTTTTACCAAAACAACCCTTTGCAGCCTGGAAATCGGTGCGATTCCATCCTTGATCGTGGATGCCACTTTGGGATTCAAATGCCAGTGCATTTATCCTACAGATCAACAGTTGGATCGGGAAGGATTCGAACATTATTGTAACGTCGAGTACCTAGACCCCGATCACATTGATGAGGAAGAACAACCACCGCCTATGGAACCACCAGATAGCCCAATAGTTGTCGAACCAACTGAGGAGTTGATATGTTCTGTAAGTTCTTGGAATCCAGAACATATTGACCTTGGCAGCGTTTTACTGGCACAAGTTTTCGAAATGGACAACCACATTCTAATAACCGAAAACAACAGCACTCCTCAAGCCGACGAATCGTCAACCATCCTTTCTCTGCGAGCACTGTTGAAAACCGAAAGAGAGAAAAACTTGAGGTACAAAGAGGAAGTGAAGCAGTTGAAAGAAAAACTTCGTGCAAGCGAGAGAAAGTGTCACAGGAGGCACTTCATAATAAAATCTCAGCGAAGGAAAATTAGGAACCTAAGCGATTCGATCAAACAAATCCGAAACAAATCGCACCTTGATAAAAATGTATTGGACAAGCTGAAGCAAAACCCGGCCATTTTCAACAGTATTTTTATATACAGCAAACAAATCTAAGCAGATGGAACTGCCAAACTGCTCAAACCAAACAATACACACTGGTTTCAAACTAGTCAGGCATGAGTAAAATACTAAATCTAAAATAAACTAAATCAATTTCGTATGATGCATTCTAGTTTTGTCAAAACAATCATGTAAGTCTGATTCTAAAGCAATATATTTGAGTCAAGAAAATTTTATTTCATAAAGGAAAGCTTAGATTTTTGTATTCTCTTTTTCCCAAATATGATTAAATATATTCCTCGTATTTTTACCCGAACATGTGTAGTTTTTCCTCGGAGTGCTAAAGATTTGTCCGTCAATGTGTTTCTTTACAAAAACCACCAGGTGGAGTTAGTGTTCCAACGTATTTTCATTCAAATATTTGGCTATTATTCATGAAGCAAAATGCTCTAGCCACCACGTCAGTTTAGTCAGTGGTTATATCTCAATTAAAATTCAATTTAAAAATATGTTCAAATTTCAACCTTGACACTTTAGATCATGTTTGACATTCACTGAGTCAGCAAAAGCGCCACAGGGCTCATCTTTTTAACACTGGTTCCTAGTTGACATTTCGGAAGGGACACGGAAAACAAAATACATCCTAAATTTGAGTTTAAACCAAGGGGTGCGACAAAATCTCAAAACTCAGAAAAAAAATGTTTTTTGGCCATAAACCAACGAAAAGTATTCAAAAATTGAGTAAACATGTGTTTCTGGCCTAACCTTAATCGTTTTGTACTAAAATTAGAACAGAGCTTTAGGAAACTATTATTGCATTCAATGTATGTTCTTGAAATGCACATCCTCTTGCATTCGTAGGTTTCACAGATGTTCAGTTGATACAATTTACAATTTTGCTATTTTTGAAGCTATTTTGTAATTGTTATGAAAATAACTAATAAGTAGCGTAGTATATTGATTTTTTTCAATTTCTTTATTAGTATCATTCCAAACATTACATTCATTTCTTATATCTAGGTGTTCTGTGTTATTAGACAACACTATCATCATAATTTTGTTAAACAAATCAAAGATTTTATTAACATTTTGTTAACAACATAATACATTTCATTTGCCGTAGCAATTCAGATTTTTTACAGGTGAGTTGATTTCACCTGCTTATAAGAGAAAAAAACGCTTTGAATATACTTAACCTAACTTAACCTAAACATATAACGCGTTAATCGTGGCAATAGAAGATTGTAACGATTTTGCCTGAAATTTTTAATTATTTTATTTGACATTTGTTCCAATGTTTCAACATTGGATATTCTATGTAACTCATTGGTACTATACCAGGGAGGAAGCCTCAGAATCATTTTCAAAATTTTATTTTGAATTCTCTGCAGAGCTTTCATTCTGGTATTACAACAGCTAGTCCATATTGGTACAGCATACAACAGGCTAGCCGAAAATTTATTCGAATATCAAAATCTTGTTCTTAAGACAAAGTTTTGATTTTCTATTAATAAGGGGATAGAGACATTTTACATATTTATTACCTTTGGCTTGGATGCCCTCAATGTGATTTTTGAAAGTTAAATTCTTATCTAGCATAAGCCCTAGATATTTAACTTCATCTGACCAATTTATTGGAACCCCTCTCATCGTGACAACATGTCTACTTGAAGGTTTCAAATAAAGAGCTTTTGGTTTATGTGGGAATATTGTTAGTTGAGTTTTGGAAGCATAAGGAGAAATCTTCCATTTTTGCAAGTATGAAGAAAAAATATCCAAACTTTTTTGCAATCGACTACAGATGACACGCAGGCTTCGTCCTTTGGCGGAGAGGCCTGTGTCATCCGCAAACAAGGATTTTTGACATCCCTGAGGTAACTCAGGTTAGTCAGATGTGAAAATATTGTATAATATTGGTCCGAAAATGCTGCCTTGGGGAACACCAGCTCTTACAGGAAGTCTTTCAGATCTGGAGTTCTGATAATTAACCTGAAGTGTACGATTTGACAGATAACTTTGAATTATTCTAACAATGTATGCTGGAAAATTAAAGTTTTTTAATTTTACGATCAAACCTTCATGTCAAACACTGTCGAATGCTTTTTCTATGTCTAGAAGAGCAGAGTGCGTTTTCTATGAAGTAGAATAGCCTTCAGATTTGTTGAAACAGATCAAATTTGTTACACGTAAAAGTTGATGAGTAGTCGAATGTCCATGGCGGAATCCGAACTGTTCATTGGCAAAAATTGAATTTTCGTTGATGTGGGCCATCATTCTGTTCAAAATGACCTTTTCAAAAAGATTACTGATGGAGGAAAGCAAACTGATTGGACGATAGCTAGAAACTTCTGCAGGATTTTTGTCTGGTTTTAAAATTGGAACAACCTTAGCATTTTTCCATTTGTCAGGAAAATATGCTAATTGAAAACATTTGTTAAATATGATAAGCTACTTTCTGGATTCATGGATTCAAATTTTACTTCACATTTTGGAATTGCAATGGTCTTGGCTTCAAAAATGGAATGTGTTAAAGTTTCAAGAGCATTGTCAACATCAAGTTTTGTTTGTAAAGGAATGATAACATTCGAATCTTAATCAATATATGTTTCATATATATTCCAGTCGGCTCGAAAATAATTGAAAGTGGAGCTGATAGGATTGCGAATCGCTTCATGGGATATTTGGAATGTAACAGGGACATGATCAGAATCAAAACCAGCATGAGTAATCAGTTGGCTACAAAGATGGCTGGAGTCGGTTGAGACCAAATCAATCGAAGATGGATTTCTAGATGAGGAAAAACATGCAGGGCTATCAGGATATTGAATTGAGAAATATCCTGCGGAGCACTCATCAAATAAAATTCTGCCGTTGGAATTACTTTGAGAATTATTCCATGACCGATATTTGGCATTAAAGTCACCAATGACAAAAAATTTTGACTTTTTGCGAGTCAATTTTCGCAAGTCAGTTTGGAGCAAATTAACTTGCTGCCCAGAGCATTGAAAAGGCAAATAGGCAGCTATGAAGTATATTTACCAAAATGTGTTTCAACAGAAACACCTAAAGTTTCAAAAACTTTAGTTTCAAATGACGAAAACAGTTGATGTTTTATACTCCTATGAATAATGATTGCAACTCCCCATCAAGTCGATCATTACGATAAACAAAAAAGTTAGGATCTCTTTTGAGTTTAGATCCAGGTTTCAAATACGTTTTAGTAATAACTGCTATATGCACATTATTAGCTGTAAGAAAATTAAACAGCTCGTCCTCTTTACCATTCAGAGAACGAGCATTCCAATTTAAAATATTTAAATTATTATTTGGATCCATTAGAAAAACGGAATCCAATAACAATTTGATTTGTAAATTTTACACCTACTTGGACTGCTTCAGTCATAGTGGTGGCTTTGAACATTGCATCAATCATTAGATTCAATTGTTCAGTTAGAAAATTAAAATCAGAGGCAGACATATCACTTGAAGTGGGTACATTTGATGATTTCCCATTAGAATTTTCGGTGGATGAAGAGGCGGAGTAGATGTTACCTGTGGCGGTAGTTTTTTTTCCATTTGATTTGAAACAAGTAGAATGGGTACTCATAGTACGAATAGTGAAGGTGTTCAAATTACCTGCTACGATATCGGCAAAGGATTTACCTTGGGTAGGGGCCGTCCATTAATTACGTAAGGATTTATGGGGGGAGGGGGGGGGGTGGTTGAGATTTCTTACGCGCCATACAATTTATTTTTTATTTTCATACAAAAAGTCTTACCATGGGGGGAGGGGGGGTTGAAAAATCCCAAAAATTGTCTTACGTAATAAATGGACCGCCCCGTAGATACATTCAAAATTAAAAGATTCGAACGACTACCCGACGGATTAAAATTAGTTTGTGAATGAGCATGATTATGATCTTCCTGATGGGTATGATTCCTAATCAAGCGATCGTTAACTGAAAAATGAGCATTGTTCGATACTCTACCAGGGAAATTCCGGAAACGACCGTTATCGTAACGGATATTATCTTTCATCTGCCTGGCACGAGCCTCAATGACTCTCTTGCGTGAAGGGCAATTCCAAAAATTTGACTTATGATTGGCCATTTCCGTCAGACCTAACCCCCAGTTTTTGTATTTTTCTTCGAAAGACAATCATTTTTAATGAATATTAACGCTTTCAGATTTTGTTTATATGCACTCCTGATTTTCTTGCAAATTTTTGAAAACATGGATACTCACCACATTTTGAAAAATAATTCGAGATGCGGCACAGTTTGTTCAACCCTATGGGTATCAGCGTGGTGATTTTGCAACAGTTTTTCGATTCCACCCCTGCATTGTGATGCTTGTTTACATTTGCAAACTTCAAATCAGGTGCGCGTTCAAACTGACCGTGATTCCTTTAGGAAAATATATTTTCCTCCACAGATTCAAAATTCAAAACCACCCCCTAACAACAAATCTCTCATCCACCCAGCAGTTACGGTACCGCTAGTTCTATTAGAGGCTATTTTTTACTACTCATACCGACAAATGCCTTAATCTATCTGTTGGCTGTTGATCCGGAAGATTTCCGCCTTGAGGCAGCAACAGCCGCGCAAGGAAATTTTGAGCGGCTGTTGCTGCCTCTAGGCGGGAATCTTCCGGCATATTCAATCCCTTCAATCCTCGTCGGCACAAAGCAGAAAGTTCAGGCATCTGTCGACTACAATCCTTGTGTTACAGAGCCGTGTAGTGTTCGCTGGGTGTGGTCATAACCGGCCGGCGCGGTTATTACGGAGACTTCAGGAGCCGTGAAGGAAGGAGGGAGCGAAACCGCAACGGAGCCCATTATGATGAATAAAAACATAAAAAAAAATCATCTGGTCATGCCAGCTGATCGTAAATTCACCACAACGTGGTGGCAAAACCATAGGGGAAAAAGGGGTTTGCTTTTTTCGAGGTGAAACAAATTGTAGGGGACTGAGGGGTGAACTAACGTGCTGCAAGTTTTTCATTGTTTTCTAACAGTTAAAGGCTCCAAAACATATCGGTTCCTTAGGAAAGTTTGTTCAGTAAATTGACAGAAAGCATATAGGCTAATAAAAAATTTTCACGGAAATGGTCTATTAGAGCATATAAACTTGGTGGTATCTTCCATTACTGGACAGACGTCCTTGGCGTGAGAAGAACCTCCGCAAATCATGCATTTAGCATCCATGCGACAATTTTTTGTACCATGACCCCACTTTTGGCACCGACGGCACTGAGTGGGGTTCTGGTAATTTCCTCCAGGTTTCTGGAAATGTTCTCACGTCACACGGACATCGAACATAAGTTTTGCTTTTTCTAAAGCTTAAATATTATTTAGTTCTTTTATGTTAAAGTGAACTAAATAATATTGTTAAGAAAGCCCTTTCCGAACAATGCCAGATTGAATTCTCTTTTTCATAATGATTACTTGGACTGGGGAAAATCCAAGTAAATCATTTATTCCATTTTTGATCTCTTCAGGTGATTTATAGTCACTTAAGAGACCTTTCAAGTCAACTTTGAACAAACGTTCAGTTTTGTCGTCATAAGTAAAAAAAATGTACTTCTTCTCTTCAAGATGTTTGAGAAGAAGTTCGCGATCTTTAAGAGTTTCCGGCAAAACGCGACAGTCTCCTTTCTTTGCGATTTGGAAGAAAACCTTGATTCTTTTGATGGAGTTCAAGATCTCCTGCCTAAATCCCTCAAATTCGCCCTGACCACGATAGGCGGCACTCTTTGCTTCCTCACTTGAATCAAAGAGTCTGGGCTAGAGGCTGCTTCGATTTGGTGTTCGGAAAATTTGTCTAGAGCATTGAACTGATTGCTCATTTCGATACAATTATTCATTTCACTCTTGGAAGAAAGTTCGAATTCTGGAGAAACGTCCTTTCTTCCATTCTTACCACTTTTAGTGACAGTTTTAAATCCCACTTTTTTGGAAGGAAGTTGTGAATTCAGAGATTCACCCTTCCTTTTGATTGTTGTTGACACCATGTTTAGTTAATAAACGAAAGAGGACGTAACCTTCGAGAGGTTTTTTCCCAAGACGGTGTCCAAGAAAGATTACCACCGCTAGCTTTCGCCAACGGGTCCAACGAAAAATCGAAGGCACGGGTCCAAACAAGGATCGAAAAGGGATCAATAGTAGAAAAAATAGTACTGAAAAGTACTAACAACTACTTAAAAGCTAAACATTACATATAGTTTGCAATTGGATTAAATGGACAAATTGATGTGAAGTTTTGCGAAAAAGTTACACGTCTTCTCAGTGAGAATCGAACGTGTAATTTGTGAAACTTCCACTCGGCTTAGCCGTAAACCACGATTCATAATTAAAAACAAGTATGACAAGTACTGTTTTAGTAGCACTGAAAAGTACCGTTTTTAATTTTAGCGCTGAAAAGTACTGTTTTATTGGGGGGGGGGGAGAAACTTTAAAGTAGATGGAGTACCGTGTACCTAATAAAAGGTACACGGTACTCCATCTACTTTAAAGTTTCTCTATTTGAGATTCTGCTCAGAGGATTCGAACATTCATTAAAGAGGACTGTTTTATTGCTTTAGGTAGTTTTTAAGAAAACTTCCAAGGGCAGAGAGAACTCGTGTACGCACAGCACGAAGGTACGATGCGCACTGATGATATAGTATATTGATAATGCAATACATGTTTTCTCGTACAGATATTCCTTATTATATATTCCTTATATATATTATATGCATGTCCAAATTATATAAGTTATCCTATGTAGTAGCAGTAAGGAGACATATGCCTTTCCTTGTACAACATGAAATGAGAAAACCTCTGCTGATCAACTGTGAAAAAGAGCATAGCAGGTAATCCGTTATTTTGCGCTGCCATTGGCATTATAAAGTATCGGTAGTTTTGAATACTTTGCATCAAAGTATGAATACTATTGCTGCCTGCGCAGTGTACATGCAGTATTTATAGATCCGTAAATAAATTTATTGCTGGAAGTTTTGCTCGAGTGTGATATCGATGATGATGATGATAAATCTTCGAGCTGTTTAGTGAAATACCTATAACACAGGCAAACAGACGTAACACATAGAACGATTTTCTTTAAAATCCTTCGTCCAGTTCACTTCATCACTATCTGGTGGCCATGTTACACGAGCTACTGTTTTTTGGCCTCTAGATGGCGGTAATGTGAAACACGAACAAATATAATGCGTGTGCTTCCTGTTGTGAGGTTGGAAATATGGCAAATTTGTAATGATCATTATATGAGTGGTAGATGGAAAAAAAATATATAAAAATGTTGCTTCTGTTTGTCTGTGCCAATGAGTAAATGAAAACCAAATTTAATACAAAATCATTCAATTCCACTGCAGTTTGTATCCGTTGACAGATACGCGTATTCGTCAATTTGATTGTTTTAGGATGACGGTTTTATATCTTCTTCCCCTTACGTCTGGAGCAAAATGCAAGAAATGCAATAACACTTGAAAAGCTCACATTCGAGCAAGTGGATTGATACCACTCTGAATAAATTCTAGTCAAAGTCAGGGTTACTCTTATTTTAACTAAGAATTCCTGTTTTCGCTGATTCTGTTTTCAACAAAAGAACAAACTGAGTCATAAAACCACAACATTGTGTTCAAAACTATGCTTGAGTCAAAAACAAAAGATTTCCGATAACTATCGAGTAAAACTAACAATAACTCAGGGTGGAAAGCTACCAGAGTGATGATTCTTATATACAACATCCCAAAAGCTCCAAAGCCGTAAAAAAGGATCCAAAGATCCGAAGTCGACACTCGAAAAACCGTTATTCGGTAGATGACGTTCTTATGAATGAAGATAACCGTCTAGCCAGCGGTTCAATGTGTAAGTTTGTTTTGTTTTATCAATGGAATAGTATATAATAGTATACGATATTGACCGTTAGTTTTTATACAATACATTACAGCCAATATGATCAACGATTGATGATCAATCATCGAGAATTTTAAATTGAAGCAAATTCGACTGCTGGTGCTGACTACGACGATGTTTACCAGCTCATCGTATTTATAAGCGGAAAGCTGCTGCGCAATGGTGTGCTATTCTCCCATATATGAGGAACTGCGGGGTCAGCAGTAAATAAAATAAAATTTGCCATAATCAGTAGGTTGACGTCCACCACACATCGCAAAAAGGGCTTCACAGTCACAAGTTGGACGCACCATTTCATTTCTCTCTCGATAGTGCTTGCGTTCGGATCGTGTTCGTTGAGTTGTAGTGAAAAGTGCTCAGTAATGCTCATAAAACTTGCCTGGATCTTAACGTTGTACCTGGCATTGAGTCCAGTCGACGCCGGTCGCAGTTTCTGGCGCGGTAAAAAGTTCACTCAGGACGAACCTTCCAAAAATCCATCTTTCAAGGGGTTGGGCTCGAATGTACAAACGCTGTGGTTCGATCAGCTGCTGGATCACAACGATCCCACCAATCCGACCACTTGGAAGCAGCGATACAACGTGAACGATGAATACTTCAAGAACGAAGAAGATAACGGACCGGTGTTCCTGATGATTGGAGGGGAAGGTGAGGCCACCGCCCGCTGGATGACGGAAGGGGCATGGATCCGCTATGCGCAGGAATATGGCGCCCTTTGCTTCCAGCTTGAACATCGTTTCTATGGCAAGAGTCACCCAACGGAAGATTTGTCTACAAAGAACTTGGCATACCTTACTTCGGAACAAGCGCTGGCCGATTTGGCGTACTTCATTGAAGCGATGAAGCAGAAGTACCAGCTGGGCCGAAGCAACCGTTGGATCGCATTCGGTGGATCATATCCGGGATCGCTGGCAGCCTGGTTGCGTGAGAAGTACCCTTACCTGGTTTACGGATCCATCAGTAGCAGTGGTCCTCTCCTGGCGAAAATCGATTTCAAAGAGTACTTTGAAGTGGTGGCCGACTCTCTAAACCGGTACTCACCCGAGTGCGTCGCCAACGTACGCAGTGCCATGTCCCAGGTCGAAACACTCCTGAAGCACATGATCGGTCAGCGGAATCTGAACGACAAGTTCAAACTGTGCGATCCGGTCGAAAAGTCCATCGCAAACGAACTGGACCTTTCCAGCCTGTTCGAAGCGATCGCTTCCAACTTCGCCGGAGTGGTGCAGTACAACAAAGACAACAGTCCTCACGCGAGGCTCACGATCGACGAGGTGTGCGACGTCATGATGAATCAAACCATTGGGGTGCCGGTTTCGCGGCTGGCCGTCGTCAACGAGATGGTTATGAAGCAGGATAAGGCCAAGTGTTTGGACTATGTGTACGACAAGACCATCAAGCAGATGCAGAACACTTCGTGGGACTCGGATGTGGCCAGTGGAGGTGGGTTACCAAAGCAGTAATTAAAATTTTATCCTACGTCAGGGCTGGTAGCGACTAAGTGCCTTAAAAATAGGAACTTAAAGATTTCTTATCCGAAAAAGAGGTCGAATTCTAGCATAACCTGTGATCTCGCCCTAAAAGCCATTGGTAACCTAGTGTGTAGCTCCTTGTTTCTAAGCAAAAGAATGGACCAGGATGAAAACTATCACAACTGGGAGATAGAGAAGGAGCTTTTCTTCATCGTAACGTAGTTGAATAACGTTTAAATCGAATCATTTGCTCGGTAACAACAAGCTACACACTCGGTTACCAATGGCTTTTAGGGCGAGATCACAAGTTATACGAGAATTGTTACCAAAAAAAGGGGCCAACTTGGCATAAAAAAAATCTGACGAGAACTGGGAGACAAGACGATTTTTCCTCAGAGACTCTCACCATTATTATTTTTATTATCAGTGGCGAATGACCTTAGTTAAAACTTCTAAAATACAAATTATTATTTTTTATCGAAATTTTCCGCTGATGATTGGTTTGTTGGTTCAGATGGTTATAAAATACATTTTTCTAAGAACATTTTTAAGATTACTGCTCGTACTTCTGTATGTATTTTTTTTTTCATTGTTTTTTTCCATAAATTGATCAGGTATTTGCCCAAAACTTTCTTAAGATATTACTCCAAAGATTTTTTTAGGAGTTCATTTCGCTAATTTAACGGACTTACCAAGGAATCCCCTAAAAGTTTCGTTTAGATGCCTTTAGGAATTTGAAGGATAATTACTAAAGTTACCTCGCAGATTTCACCAGGTTCTCTCAGATTTTTTCAAGAAAGTCCCAAGTCCTACAGGGTTTCATCCAATGATTCTACCATCGTTTTTTCTGCGACTTTCTCCAGAGGCGTCGCGTGGTCTAATTATCAACCTGTGCACTTATAGTTTAGTGTCATTTTATGTTTGTCATTATTAGGTACCTTGGGTTCAAACCATGTTTTTAAGTTAATAAGCCAGTGGTCAATGACCGTCGTTTTCGAATACAATTTTCTTCTGATCTTTCAGTTGATTCAAAATATTTAAGACTAATCGAGTTGTTGGGTACCGTTTTGATTCATATTACGGACACTTAAGGCCTCAGTGAAGTATAACCCAGCGTAAAGCATACAATGATGTATTCTGTATGATTCCTTACCGTCATCGAACGTCGGAAACCCTTAATTTTCGAATGGTGGGTAAAGAATACGCTTACGCAGCTTAAATAATCTTAAATAAATCAAAATGTGTGGCCTTTTCATGATTCTTATTCCGGACGCTTCCTCACTTTTGCCTCATATTCCGGACACTTTGATTCGAATTGCGGACAGCTCATGATAACCATTAATAGAACAGTCAAATCATCAATTGAAATCGTCAAACCACTAAAGAGGCGTCTAAGGTAGTCGGACATTATAAATTTGCATAGATATTTATGGAAAAAGCTTATTAAAACGAGCCTCGAAAATGAGAACTTTTGAATGGCAAAAATTGAAACATTTCGTGTGAAATGTTTCCCATACAAAGTAGCGTGTCCGGAATTTGAAGCTGTCCGTAATATGATTCAAAACGGTATTTCTTTGACCACTGGACTGCGAAGTGCAGTCTCATAAGTGCGAAAGTGTAAAAAAAAAGTGCGGGATAGCTTCAAACCATGTTAGTGTCTTCAGAACACTTATTCTTTGATGTGCGAAGAATAAGTCCCTCGAAGACACCTACACGATTAGATGCAAATGCGCACTTTTATTAGCGTTTCCGCGCTTGTAAAAGCTTCTGCGATAGTCCAGTGGTGAAAGAAATGCGCAATATTGCTGTAATCATAGCTTACATATCTTAACATAGAATTAAAAGATCGGTAGCATCGTGTACTGAGTGCACGCATCGTGAAACACGCTCGCTTTTAAAACACACCACAAGCGTCAAGATGCTGGCGATGATGGTACAACCGCTCTTGAGTTAATTTTCAGATTGTCATCTGATTGACTATCGCTTGCAAGTACCACTGCGCTAATACTGTATGTTAAAAGCAAGGTTTTAACCAGTACTGTACAGAAAACAGCAGCGCGAGTACTAAGTGCCAAGCTTGAAAAAAAATCCTATCAACAGCCGCCTGAAAAATCGGAAAAATCGCACCTAACCTGTTTTCATACCCCAAGCGTGGTAATGCTGAAGGTGCTAGGGTAAAAAAAGAGCAAGCGGAATATATCTCTCCCGTAGATTGATTTTTCTCTTATCTCTCTCATCCGCACGCTTGCACTGATCGAGTTGATTGATGTAGCAAGACTGTGCACCGGCCAGAATTTACGCTTTGGCTACTTACACACTCGCATTTGCAATTCAAAATGCTTCCTACAACATAGACAGAACTGCGTGTACGATACAAGGCAGCGCGTTTCCCGATGAGAGTGCACGCGTTGGTTTTCAACGTCACAGCAAAGAAGTGTAGCGTGGAACAAAGTGTTGCGTAGCATGCATCGTGATGAGCGCGAAGAAAAACTTAGGTCCCAGATCGTGCGTCGAAACAGCATTTTCATTTTATTTGCATAGCAAAAATTTAACAACAGATATTTTGCTAGATGAAAATTCCGTTGCAAGCTATCAATGAGAGATAATTGAAAAGAAATAAATTTAATTTTATTAAGAAAATTATTGAATTGTACTTTAAAAATAGTACATATTGTAGGTGGCTAGGATGAACGAGCTCCCACCTGTGCAGTGCACATGTTGCACATGTGGACGCGACGCCTCTGACTTTCTCCAAGATTCTCGTTTAGAATATGTTCTAGAATTCAACCAGAATTTTCTCCAGGGATTTTTTAAGGATTTCTTACAACATTGTTATTTGAGATTTCAATCAGAAACTGTTTTAGGAATACCTTCAGAAATTACTTCAGGGAATCCTCAATCAATCCTCAAAGATCAAATTTCTGTATAATATCCTGCAGGAATTCCTTGAAAATTATCGGGCAAAATCGCTAAATCTGTGCAGTAGGAATTATTGGGATGATTACTGTAGTATTAGATGGTTCTTCTTCTTAACATTACGTCCTCACTGGGACAGAGCCTGCTTCTCAGCTTAGTGCTCTTATGAGCACTTCCACAGTTATTACTTGAGAGCTTTATTTGCCAAAGTTGCCATTTTCGCATTAGTAAATCGCGTGGCAGGCACGATGATACTCTATGCCCTGGGAAGTCAAGGAAATTTCCATTACGAAAAGATCCTGGACCAACCGGGAATCGAACTCACACACCTTCAACATGGCTTTGCTTTGTAGCCGCGGACTCTAACCACTCGGCTAAGGAAGGCCCCTGTGTTAGCTGGTGTGAAACCTTAACGATCAGCGCTCCGTCATCGTAATCATCGTCATCATCGAAACTTCAAAAGCAATTTTTCTGTTCAAAACTAAAAATTACTCGATGAAAATGTGTTCACTGTGTTTCGGTTGGAGAATAGAATACAGTGAACACATTTTCCTGTAAATTTTCTTGATTTTGAACGAAAAAACTGCTTTTGAAAATTCTGAAATCAATGCAATGACGGATCCTGCCCCCTTAAATGAACACTTTAGTATTCATGAAGATTTTATTTGAGAAATTACTTGAATGAAATTAAGGAATCACATGTCGAAATTATTGAAGAATAATTCTTCAATTATTCCCGAAAGTGTTTCTAATATATTACCTCGAATATTATCTGGAAGAATTTTCGGATCAATTCCTGGGAGTAAAAGTCGATGATTCATGTATGTAAAACCATAAGCAATTTAAAAAATCTACAATAAACATTGTAGATTTTCTTGGCAGAACTAATTCGGAAGTTCTCATATAACAGAAACTGGGAATATTGGTGATAGGAAAAGATACTCTTTGGGAGGTAGATCATTCTTAAAGCAAATTCTGACGAAATTCCTCTGAGCGCAGCTTCAAGAATTTCTGGAAGAATTTGTGGAATAACACAGCGTAACAACAAAATGACATGTTTGCGTGTCACGAGGATCAAATTATGTGCCTCTAGTAGATTTTGGGTCGCTGAATCGGATGCCGCTCTCAGAAATGGTCCAAGCACGTCACAATTTTTAGCTACAGGTCGCCAAAGTTGCTTTAAACACTGATTTCATTGATGTTCACATGAGATTTTAGGTATGATTTATCAAACTTTTTTATGATCATGCAAAATAGGACTTAAACTTTCAATTTAGATATAATTTAGTTGAAATTGCACGATAAAATTTTGATTGAATTGATTTTTTCAACATGCTTACAGTCTCCAGACAAAACTCTTCGTTTCTCTTATATGGCAAAATAAAATACTTTTCTAAACCCCCAAAAATTAACTTTTAACAATTGAAAATAGTATGAATTTTATTGATAATTATGGTTTAACACATGAAGTTTGAATTCTGTGGCAAATTTAGTAAATAAATTACCATATAAGTTGGTTGAAATAGTCAAATTTTGCATTTTCAACAGTCAATATCTCAAAATCTAGACGTGCTTCGATATTCTTGGAAACGGCAATGGTTTCAGCAACCTTTTATTGAGTAAATAGCGTTATTTTTGTGCTTGAGACAAAAACGTGTTTCGCAGTGTAATCACTAGAATTTCTGAAGAGATCTCTGGAGGAGTTCCTGAAAGTATGCCGGAATAAATCTTTAAAGAAATCACTAGCAGAATTCCTGAGGCTTTCCCTCGAGAAATCTGAGAAACTGAGAATAAATTCTTCATGGTTTTGTGAAACAGTATCTGGAAACTCTAATTCTTGCAACAGGATTTACTGTAAGGAGAATACGGAAAAAGTGACTTTAGAGATCATTTTGATTGAAACAGAGACTGTAGAGACCTTCTGTTAAAATATATAATAGACTTGCACAGGGTGTCTACTCATTTGCAGAAATGAAATTCCCTGATATTTCCAGGTTTTTCCAGATTAAAAAAAAATAAATAATTCCAGTTTTGAGAAATTCTCTGAAATACAATAAATGATTGACTTAAAAAAGACAATTAACACCGTCTTCAGCCATAAGGCTACACAGACTGAACATAACTAACATTAGACAACGGACACACGGAACGACCAGTGGACCAGTGAAGAATTTTTCGTATGACGAAAAGTTTTCTCCGACTGGGGCGGGAATCGAACCCACACTCCGTAGCACAATACGCCTAAACGACTGACTCCGCTAACCACACGGCTACGAAGCCCTTTTAGTTAAACATAGGTGATTAAAAATTTATTTTCAAAGATAGGTAGTAGAGTGGTTCAAAAAATCGTTTTTGCTCCACACCACTCATCCGATTCTAGATCAAATTCTGAGTGTCCTCCCAAAATTTGGGCTCATTTGGATGAAAACTGAGACTGCACAAGCCCTTTAAAGTTTATATGGGGATTACTATGAGAAAAGCAACCAATTTATTCAATCGGTCATAGTGTTTGCCCATGTACTTTTGGGGATTAGAACTATGTTGAGACTGTGAGATACAATAATCAGCTACAACTTTGCCGAAGACCGTTTTTAAAACGGATGCCCCAGTTATTAGTTATTGATTTTTGGATGAGTTGTAAAACTTTGGCTATAATTAATAGGCTGTTCTGCAGGCATCACTGGATATATGCAGTAAAACATAGTAGCCATGATTTGAGCGTGCTATCTTTCGCGCCAGGTGTAGCAATGTTGCCTGTTCAGAAGTTAAATGAGCACTGCTGAAGAATTTGTGACTGAATATAAATCAATAACTAATAACTGAGGCGTCCGATTTGAAAACGGTCTTCGGCAAAGTTGTAGCTGATGAATGTATCTCACAGTATCAACGTAGCTCTAATCCCCAAGAGCACATGAGCAAAAACTATGACCGATTGAATGAATTGGTTGCTTTTCTCATAGTAATTCCCATATAAACTTTAAAGGGCTTGTGCAGTCTCAGTTTTCATCGAAATGAGCTCAAATTTTGGGAGGACACTCAGAATTTTATCTAGAATCGGATGAGCGGTGTGGAGCAAAAACGTTTTTTTGAACCACTCTAATAGGTAGTTTGGCTGCGAAACACTTAAACAAAAAAAAAATCTATCGATAAACATCAGTCTTTTTCACTTCAGTGAAAAAATATTTGTTTGTCTGTTTGCTCTAAATGCGTTAACAACATACGAAAATTTCAGAGAAATTTTGTTTTTTTTTATTCAATTTCCACGAAAAACAAAAATGTTTGTAAAATGATCTGAAAGTGTATTTAATTATCAAAATCAGATATGAACAAATATTCTATTTGATCTTATAAAAAAATAACCTTTCCCTTAAAATGGGATTCCGATTTATAGACATCCAGCGACGTGCCCAAAATATTTCTCCGGAGGCCGTTTTGGTTTTTTTCCTAGATGATATCATGGGTAAATCAAAGGTAGTCTTAGAAATAATAACTTTAGAGAACTCTTGCCTGAAAAACAAACATTTGGTACATATTTGTTAATTATAAACCATCTATGAATTATAAACATAAAAATAAACCTAACATGAACCACGACATGAGAGTTTGATTCCTCATTTGAACAGACATTTTAAGAATATTTCTAAGACTTCCTCGTATAGTTATTACAAGTATTACTGTTCGTTTTAATGTAAATTTCATTCACAAAGTAATTCAAAGAGCTCTTGAGGAGTTTGTTTTGTGATTTTACGAACTTTTAATATAGGGGCATTTACGTATTCTCGGCAGTCTAAGCCGATGCCGCGCTTCTTTTGAAATTTTCTCGGACTTCATTAGACAAATTACGTGTTTGTCTGTTTACATTTACGCGCTCCTGTCAGTGTGACCATTTTCGGCAGCCTTATTCTCTTCGGCAGCTTTCCCATAAGAACTGCTGATGAATCTCATCGGCAGCTCCAAATCAGTCTCATTTTGAGACGAATTCATTCGGATTGATCACATCTTTGGCGAAATTGTTTGTTCAGTCTCCGAAATCTTGTCAGTGGGAAGCTGACAGAACAAAGAATCATCTGAATGTTCTCATCGGTGTGTTTTGATAGAAAAATACTGTGTATTTGGCTTTTGAAATTTGATTGCCGATAATAGTCGAATAATGTCGAAGCCGTAAATTACCCCAAGAAACATTTGCCTATTTTATAATCATTTATTAAGCAATTTTTCACAACTACATACTGAATAGTTGCTTTATTGTATTACTTTGTAGCTGCTACGCACACATTGTTCAAGCAAATCTGGCGAAATTATTAAGCTTCTTATCATTTAGTGACTGTAATCATATATTGTAATGATGTTTATTCAGGTTTCAATTAGCCTAATGATTTAACAACGCTAGTTTAACAAACAGCATTATTGCAGTTTAATTCAGCATCATGTTTAACAGCATTTTAATTGTTTCCAAGTGAAGCCTTTGTTCAGGCGTTGTTCACACAAATTTGGAGAAGTTATAAAGCGAGTCGTTGTATATTGACCTTATTCTACAACTTCAAAATCGCTTTATAAGCATTTATCTCAGCTTTTATTCAACTGCCACAAAATTAATTGAAAATAAATAAATGACCAAAAATCGCTTAACACTGTTCTTCAAGTGCAGTGTATATTTTTACCATGAATTAATAACCACCTCTAATAATTACCTGGATACTGGATTCAAACTCGAGACCTTCCCATCGTCAGCGGTATACCTTGTCATCTGTGCCATCTTTGAATTCATATATCAGCCATCCAGTGCCCAATATAAACCTCTTGTAGCTGAATATTGATCATGCTTGAGCTTCTATTCAACAATGTCCAATCAACACGTGCTATGCTGATCAACAACTGAATAAGCGCATTGCTTCTGCTGCTGTTCAGTACTGATGCCAGCTGAATTCAGTCGGCTATTTATAGCGCACAGTGAGAAAATTGATGTAAATGCTGGTCAAAAATAAAGTTTATTCACAAAACTTTAATTGAATTGTTCATCTAACTATACTAAAATTAATTTATTAAATGTATAATTTTTATTAAGTTAAGATTTTAATTATTTGTCGTACTTTTTCCATCTATTAAACATTATAGAAATATAAAATATATTTCAATCATTTGTACATTAAATAGCTTTTTGTTTTTCAAAATAATGCTATATCAGAAGACTGATTCAAAATATTTTCTAAACATAATTGAATAATTTTATTGAGACAGCATCAGTTATGATTGTATCCAATATGTTTTTATATATTAGTAAGTTAGTGACGAATTTGCCAAGGGCGAAAAGCCACTCAAATAAAGATAAATAATAATATTAGTAAGTCGAACATTGTAATACATTAAGAATACAACGCAATTTTCAGATATTTTGACCATTTTTCGAAAATTTGGCCATGGTGTGACCTCTTATTTAAGGCTTATTTGTTGCTGAACAATATGTTTATTAATTGTTATTTTTATACCTATTCAGCTTTTGATCATGTTCATGTTAAGCATGGAAACAGCTGAAGTGCGAAGCAACCAAAACGTTAGTTCGTCTCCTGTACATCTGTTTACACAATTATATTTGTTTGGTGGAATATTGGCTCTTTAACAGATGGCAAAATGACTTGTTCAACTCATTAGTAAAACAATCTTGACAAGTCGGCAGAGATTCTTTGGAGAAGTTTAATAAGTGTTGATTCTACTATTATTCATTCCAATGGAAAATGTTGAACATTGACTTAAATTTGGATCTAAATAGCATCTTCTCTGCTCTTTGCAGGGCATTTTTTCAGCTGTCACCAATAATTAACTAATAATTAACCAATAATTCAACAATAATTATCTATGTATGTTCATCTGTGACACTGGACTGTAAGTTGAGTAACCACTTTCATGCAATTATTGTTAAACTATTATTTATACTTCGATTACCATTAAAAATGTTATGGTTAGTAACTTTTCCGATACCAATAACGTCGCAGATGATGATCACTACATTTAGAAAATTTAAATAATGATTTTTTTAATCCAATTTGATTCGAACTTTACTCTCGTTGATCCTTAGTCGCCTACATGTCTTAGATTTGATTTGAAAAACATTTGAAAATAACATAAAAAAGACATAATATGTTTTGCTTGAATAAAAGCATGCTCATATACTGTTATTCGCATTGTTTTTATGTTTTACTAATCATGCTGGTCAACATATTAAGTATTAGACACTGAAACTTTTGTACGATTTGTTGTTAATCGAATGTTCAATATTCTACTGAAATGATGGCTACAACTTATAGAAGCTTTTAATCAGTTAATTGTTAAACTTCCCATGTGTTGTAAAACAAAAGCTACTATATTTGCATTTTCGGAGGTTTGTTCAGCTCTTACTCAAAACACAAACTTCAAGTGGAATAACAGCTTTTTTATAAGCGCAAATTTATTTTATTCAATTATTGATTCAACTAAAAATTTGTTCAGCAATGGTTACTGCTTGTATTAAACACGTAAGTATCCTAAAAGCTACGAATTGTTCCTTGGGACTCTAATTCTTCGAAGAATCGTTTAGATCCCTTTAAAAAATCAAACTTTTTTTTTCTAAGAAAAACAACGCTATTTTATTAAAATTACACTCATACATCTACCACGAATTGTTTTCTACAGTTTTCTTTACTGCCCATAAACGCATAATTGTCCCATGTGAATAGGAAATCCTGCAAACATTGGACTGACATGCGTTTATGGGCAGTTTACACGAGCCACGGTTTTAGCTCAAAAGATCACCATGGTTAGTTCTTTATCATGGCTCCGATCATTTCAGTTCAAAGTTCTCCGAAAAAATATTCATTGATTCTTTCATTAGTTTCCCTAGAACTTACTGTAAATTTTTATGGATAAAACGAGGAAGTTTTCAAAGAATTTTTCCAGTTATTCATCCTGGGTTGTCTTCAGGGAAATGTCAAGAAAAACATTCAGATTTTTTATGGAAAATTTTGAAAAATCAGCAATGTATTTCTAAAGAAAATCCTAGTGTTCTGATGAAACTTGTGTGAAAACTTGAATGATGAATTTCTATGAGGATCTCTGACAAATCCTGGATTCTTGATTAATTTCTTTCTAAGATTTTCTTGATAAATTGCTAAGATAATAAAAAAAATTCGAAGCTCTGAATAATGTCCTACAAGGCTTTTTGAAGAAATTTGATCAGAATCCAGCAATAACTGTAATAATTTCTGTAGTATTAACTGGTGTGGAACCTTGAATGAAGTTTTGAAGAATGTATGAAGATTTAGAAATTGTGTTTTAAAAAATATTAGTGAAGTGTTTGAACCGCAGCAATTATATTTTGATGAAATGCTGTAAACATTTCTAAAGGAATCTGTTGCCAAAGGGTAGCTTCTTTAAGCAAATCAAGCTAACTCCGCAAATTGGTGGATAAGCTAAAGCTAACAATACAGTTTTATAAGTTCAATGTCTTCATGACTCATTTACTGCCGTGAATCGCAAGTCAGTCCCATCTGCATTTTCGTCAAAATTGAGTTGAGTTCAGTTTTTAACATATCTTCCAATGCTCTTTCAGCTGCATAATGAAATAATATGATATGTTCGGAAAAATTAGGAAAAAACAGCAAGTCAAATTGTTCCATAATGAAAAGTAACCGCATATCAGTCCCACTACAGATTTCCGCACCGTATAACACAAAAATGAACCATGTTTTGATTATTTTTATATTTTTCTCCGAGAGATATCATAGTGAAAAGCAATTTGTGAAACTGTCATTAAGATTTGATCATTTTCCAATCCTGTGGATTTTTTTGAATATTCGTATAGAAAACGAGTTTGGAAACTTCAAAGCCCATTTTCTCAATGCCTACTTTTTACAGATGATGGGACTGACTTGCGATTCACGGCAGTTTACCTCGTATTACAATTTTTCAGTGCAACAACTATCTGTGCCCTATCTTCCACTCAGCAAACATTTACTGGCATCGGCTTTGCCGGATCTTCTTGGTGTTATCTGTGGTAAATTTAGACACTAGATTATTACATTGCTGAATGCTGACACATTTCAATTATTGTAACTATTATACTTACTACTTTATATAAACTATTTAATCTATAATATAAATCCCGATGAAGCGTTGTGACGGCTTTGGGGAATCCTTTCAACATTCGTCTTCTTATGCTCTCTCTTATATGAACTTTTACACTGAATCAATTTACAACTCTTATTCCAGTTAGTAGTTTCTATCAAGTATTTGAATTGAATCTAAATGCAAAATACTATCGCAACAGAATCAAATGAGGAATCCCGTGTGTAATTTATCGAGGAATTTTTGAAAAATGTTTATGATATATTTCCTCGAATAATGGCCAAAGGAAATTTAAAGCAATCCCGGGGAGTTGTTGTGAATGAATTTTTAAAAGAATCATTGAAAAAATGCTTGGATGAAATGAAAAAGGCGTAAGAATTTCTATAGGGTTTCTTGTAAAAAGATCGATTTTTTAAACTCGGGAACAAACCGTTGGGGAAGAACTTCTGTAGGATCTGTGGGAAAAATCCTAGAATATACACTTGGAGAAATCAGTGAAAGAATCGATATAGAGAATAGAATAGCCGGGAAAAGAATAACATCTGGAGGAAGTACTGAGATTTTATTTCAGAGTAATCTTAGTGAAAATCACTAGAAGTAGTAGCGCAGGACTGCTCTAGAATTTTCTGGACTAAGTTCTGAAGAAATTCCTCTGAGCACCCATTGAAAAATTGCTTGGAGAATTCCTGATGGAGTTCTAGAAAGTATTCCAGAAGGAATCTCTGGAAAATAGTTAGTCAAATTGTTTATTCTTTCTAAATCAGTTAAAAAAAATTTGGTTGTTGTAAATTCATTGTCTCAAGTTCATCGAAATTTAGTGGAGTTCTGGAGCTACCATGGGAAAAAGAGGGTTAAGGCAAAAAAGTGACTTTATAGATCATATTGATAAACATTTCTTTAGAGACCCTAAGGGGCCATGCACAAATTACGTCACGCTCCAAGGGGGGGAAGGGGTCGAGCTAAGCGTGACAAGCCTTACAAAATTTGTGGAGGACTCATACAAAAAAGTGACAAAGGGGGGGAGGGGGTCGAAAAAGTTGAAATTTAGCGTGACATAATTTGTGTACCATCCCTAAATAAAAATATACACTTTTTAGAGACCTGCGAATCTGAAAATATACTATTTTTCGTACTCATTGTAATCTTTAGTTTTCTCCTACCAAATTATTTATTTCATATTCTCATGAAAGATACCCAACTGGAACTGGTAATCATTCTTGCCTTTACCATTTTGACAATCCTAAGTCCTGCTTCCTTATTTATACAAGATTTACTCGGAATAAATAAAAATAAATAAAAAATATATGACTGGTAATATCAAGTAGCGTTGTAATAGCGGCGCAGCCGAAAATTTTGATGAATGAAGAGATTTTGTGTTACAAGAAGAACATATTCTACCATGTATTACTGGTTCGAAATATTTTCCCTGAGTGTAGCCGAAATTCCCTGATAAGTCCAGGTTTTCCAGGTTTTCCAGGTAGTAGACACCCTGTTGCATTAAAATTAGGACCAAGTCTCTAAAAGGAGACTTGTTACCTGCTAGTCAGCTATAACCTATCTAAATAGCTCCTATTAAATACAGGCTTGGTAGCAGGTCACATTCTATAGACTTGGCCTCTGGAAACCAAGAAACTACAAACCAATAAGGTTCGTTCAAATATGTAGGTATGTGTATATGACAAATTAAATCAGAGTTGCTTAATATCAATCATATCAGCTGATGGCTGATGCTCTAAAACTATCAATATCATTTGCAAGCTATCAATATCACTTTGATTTGACAACCAACAGCAGTGATGCGATAGTGCACTCTAGATCATAATCACTGTAGAATGAGTGATCACGTGGTAATTAACCATGCTGTTGTTGTTTTTCAGTGACTAACATATAGTTTCAATCAATCTGAAGCACTGTCAAAAATATCGTACAGTTAAATTGCCATTTTATGTGCTTGATCATCAAGCTGCTAGTATGAAACCAGAATAATATTACATAAAACTAGGAAGTTTCGGAACTGTTAATTGGGCTCATTTCCTCTCCAGTAATCGTCTAATTCCTCTTTTCAGCTCGCCAATGGATATACCAAACCTGCAACGAGTTCGGTTTCTACCAGACATCGGACAACGCCGAATCGGTGTTCGGTGATCGTTTTCCCGCAGAATTCTTCACCCGCCAGTGTGCCGATGTGTACGGAAGACGGTTCGATCAAAAAGCTTTGAGCCGAGCAGTCTATCGGACCAACACCAACTACGGTGCTTTGAACCCCTCGACGACGAATGTCCTGTACGTGCATGGCTCGATCGACCCGTGGCACCGGTTGGGACTAACGGAGAGCAACGACATCCAGATGCCGACCATTTTCATCGACGGAACCGCCCACTGTGCCAACATGTACGAACCCAAGGAGGACGATTTCCCACAATTGAAAGCAGCGCGAGTGCAAATCAGTAGCTTTATTGGTAGATTACTCAAAATGGATGATGATTATGATTATTAAGCTTTGCTGTGCCCTAAAAGTTTGTATAAAAAATAGCTCTCTCTTCTGATCAAACTGACTTGTAGATTAATATAGAAATATAAAATGCAAACACTATGTTCTCAAAGTTAACGGTCGAAAATCTGCGATTTCTGCGAGTGTACAGACCTGGTCTCCAGTTGCTCTTGCTGTTCGTTATCGTCCGCCAGGGAAGCGGTGTCGACGCAAGGATCGATTGTAGGTTGAGCGTTGAGATCCACGGCCGGACAGTTGGTGATTTGGCTCGAGCGGTTTGATCGGGCCGATTCCAGCTGCCGGACATTTTCGTTGTTGGTTTTGGGGGCACGGCATGGAACCACTCTCTTGCTGGCACTGTCCGTGTTGGGTTTGGTCCGGTTGTTGTTACCGCTGCCACCGGAAGTCACTTCCGGTGCTGGGATTTTGATGTGATAGTTCTGGAAGTGATTGCAATATTAGACTTGTAAAAAAATAATTGGACAAATTGCCTTTGATGTATTAGATATTATTCAGAGATAACTCATGTTTATCCGAAGCTTTTCACAGGAAAAATTATTTAGATATTTATAGAAATTTAACGAAGGATTTCATTCAAAGATATTATTATAAGAATCTCTGAGGAAATAGTTAAGAACTTCGAAGTATTCACTAATGAATACCACTAATGATTCTTCCATGAATCCCTCTAGATATTTTTCAAGAGATTCCATCAGGTATTTAATTTTGAATTCCACTAGGAATTACACACATTATTTCTCAAGAGATTATTTAAGGAATTCTGGCCAAGATTTTCTAGCATTTGGTTCGACAAATTCTCGAATTTCTTCTACTTGGCATTACGTCTCCATTGGGACAAAGCCTGCTTCTCAGCTTCGTGTTCTAATGAGCACAGAGTTATCAATTGAGAACTTTCTTTGCCATAGCTGCCATTTTCGTATTTGTTTCGTGTGGCAGGTAAGACGATGCAGTCAAATCTCCATGAAACGATATTGAAGGGACATTCGACTCATAGACATATCGAATCATGGAACAGATATTCTTTGGGAAGCTGTTTGAAGAATCATCATAGTAACCATTTTTTTTTTTTTGTTTTCAGTATGGTTCCATAAGTCGATATCAAGTAATGGATTATCGAAGCATAGAGGGTCTATGCCCAGAGTAGTTGAGGAAATCTTAAGTATCTCCAATAATTCCTCAATTTATTTTTTTTTAAATAACGCCTGACAATTGTTCTAGAATTCTAGAATGAAATCGAATAAAAAATTGACCTTGTACTTCATTTCTGTGGAATTTTTACACAGATTTTCGAATAAATACATTCTTTGGTTGCCAAATATCGCTCATAGGTACAACATCTCCAACCAGGGCCGGATTTACAAATGTGGAGGCCCGGAGGCCTTTGTCTTGTGGGGGCCCTTTTCCAAGAAAAACATTTTGATACTTAAGCATAGACTAGATATTTTTAACACTTTTTGGTTTTGTTTTAATTATCAGAAGTCAAACTATTTTATAATGTTGACAAATTCTTTGAATCTCTTATGAACGTGAACCAATTTTAAATTTAAATTAATGTAACTAAGGTTTCATTGAATATTTTATATACCTTTGTTGATTTTATATTTATGTGTTTTGAAACCATGACTGGGTTTGACATTGATCTTGGAAACCATAATCATGACGACAGCAGCACACCCCAGCGGACGAATTGTCGTTTTGGGAGCGAATAGGTTTCCTTCAGAATTTATCAGAGTCACGTTACATAACGAACAGTTTTATGTTTGAGCTTAGTAAAAATGATAAATTTTCCGACGAGACTTCACATTGAAAATAGTTAAAACAATGAAGCATTTTTTGTCTTTAAATCCGGACACCTGCGGCAAAGCATGTCGATAAATCCGGACACCTTTGAATCGAAACCCGGACAGCTAAGTTTTAATATGGAATTATCAAATTAAACTGTGTTAAACTTTTTAAATGCATTTCACACGCTTTTGAAAGATTAATCGAAAGAATATCAACTACCGAAAAGCTAAACATTACATATAATTTGCAATTGGATTAGATGGACAAATTGATGTGAGTATTTGCGAAAAAGTTACACGTCTTCTCAGTGAGAATCGAACTCACGACTCCCCGATCTCTAGTTGGGGCGCGTTACCACTACGCCATGAGAGGACTCATGAACGCAGAAGTTAACCTGAATTCGATTTCAGCTCAATAATCACGTGGTCCTTTTTCGCAAAGTGCACCTCTTTCGGAAGAACTAGATGCCCATCCACACACAACGCTTTCTATATATATCCAATGCCTAGCCCGAGAGCGCATTGTTTTTTAGGTATAGGAATAGCACACTACACTAGCCAGCAACTGCGCTGGCTGAGGTTTCTATTGTGTGGGCTTCCAATGGGTCACGACGTTCTTAAACGACCGGTTACGGAACATGAGTCCGTTGCTCGATAAATACTTGTTTTTAATTATGAATCGTGGTTTTACGGCTAACCAGCCGAGTGGAAGTTTAACAACTACCGAAAAGCTAAACATTACATATAATTTGCAATTGGATTAGATGGACAAATTGATGTGAGTATTTGCGAAAAAGTTATACGTCTTCTGCGTTCATGAGTCCTCTCATGGCGTAGTGGTAACGCGCCCCAACTAGAGATCGGGTAGTCGTGAGTTCGATTTTCACTGAGAAGACGTGTAACTTTTTCGCAAATACTCACATCAATTTGTCCATCTAATCCAATTGCAAATTATATGTAATGTTTAGCTTTTCGGTAGTTGTTAAACTTCCACTCGGCTGGTTAGCCGTAAAACCACGATTCATAATTAAAAACAAGTAACGAAAGAATATGTTTCGTTCAAAAATATATAGGTATGCAAAATGAGTGGTTCGTTATCTGGGTTACCTGTACTGAAATCTCTGCGATATGAACTGCAATGCAACCATCACTAATTAATTCATTTTTTTTTTTTACATGAAACGATGCACCGCATTGTTCTGATCTCTATTTCCAAAATCTTAAAAGCTTCTTTGCACTTTCTGTTGGAAAATAAGTTGTAAACCCTTCGAAATATACGTTTTCAATTCATTGTCCGGATTTACAAACATTTGGCCCCAATACCGGACAGTTTGTTTTCACTATTCAATGCTTGTATTTATCTTGTCGATCTCCAATGTGGTGTCACTAAGCTGTTAAACAATAACTTAACGAACAATTATGTTGAAGTCACTGCACAAATAATGTAATTTTAATACATTATAGCTAAAAAAAACGTTGAGGGTGCGTTCGTCGAGGCTACCGCCGAAATCAATTGCAAGACGGCGAAAAGACGTTCAACAGGATCAACTTTTTTGTTTTTATTACTCTTAATTATTTGGCAAGGGTAACTAGATTATTATTAAATGTAACATGACCAGCTGATAACATTGACTATGATAATGAATACAAATTTCATATTAACATTTTTCCTTTGATTAACAAATATTATCAGAGTGTCCGGATATTGGTACCGTCCGGATTTTGATTCACCACGGTATTCGTCAACAACAAAATTCGTTTGATGGTTCTTTTTTATGGTCCTATAACATTTCCCCGAATACCATTACCTCGAAAACCATCTCCCCGAAAACAATTACCCCGAATATAACGTTACCCTGAATGACATATTACTCCGAAAACCAGTTCCCTGAATGCGACACTTCCCCGAAATCAGTGATGCATTTTGAATGTTCTTTCCAAAATGGTCGTGATCGTGATCGTGAAATGGTCGTGAATTTGAGCCTAGAAATCCGTCTTCCGTCTTGCTCGTGATGTGTACGACACGCGATGTTTATCTAGTAGTGTAATAGTTGTCGGCGTAATAACTGCTAACATTCCTATCAGTGATTTTTCCTTCTATCAATCATCGACTGTTCTTTCGAGGTTGGCATTTTTTAATTAGTGGTTATACCTTCTTTGAGTTATAGGCTGTTCTTTCGAGTTGTACTGTTTAGCTTAAAGTCGTGACGATAAATGCGATTCGTCTATACTGCCCCTATTCGCATAATTGTCCCATGTGCAAACAGTATCAATATCAGCACACATATGTTGATTCTCACATGGCCCTCAAAGAATAGCTGATGATTAAAAGAATCTTTGATAACAAGAGCATGAATTCAAATCAAAATCAATTGATGAAGTATGTTTTGAAGTAGGAAACTACTCGTCCTACTGAGGAGAAGTTTCCCATTTTCGGAGCTTTAGATTATCTCTGTCATATGTGGTAGAGATCAAATTCGTAAATAATCTCCAACGAACAAGAGAAGACGTTCTTAACCTCAACTTAACCCTCTAATACCCAAATTTTTGTTTTCGATTTAAGTATTATTTTTCGTTATCTAAAATCGTTTTAAACACGTTTTGGGCATTTATTTATTTTTAATCGCAAATTTTTAAATTTTGGTTTTTGATTTTTATAATTTTTATTTTTGAACACCCCTAGCTTTTTTCTTGTTTTCTTGAAGCCTTTTCTAGTTGTTGATTTTTGGCAATAATAAAAATTTAAATTGTTACGGTATTTTTAAAAATATTAAATTTTTAATTTTTTTTCGGAGCGTATTTTATTTTCCGTGTAACTAACGGAAAAACAGGTTTGAAATGATTTTAATACCACCAGGCTCTTCGTTTGTGATAGGTTAATCGTAGAAAAATATAAAAGGTACGATATTTTTTATTACACGTTAAATGAAGCCCAGGCATTTGTAGGTTATATAAGAATGCAATTTTTCAAACAATTTCTAAAAATACAAAAAAGTTTCAAAAGTCATAAAAAACTTTTCTTATATGCGTGTTATGAGTCAAGGTATAAGCCAAAAATAAAATCATTTTGATTTGCGAGCTACGAAAAAATACACAAAATTCCAAAGTGTACCCCGTCTAAAGGCGGGGTTGGGTATTAGAGGGTTAATATTCCGTAAAATATATTTGGTGTTCTTTTATCGAATTCGCATTTTGGAATGTTCATGGCAATAATATTTGGTGTTATGGCCCATTTCGGAAAATGATATTCGGGGTAACGGACTATTCGGAGAAATGGATTTCGGGGTACTTGATCATTCGGGTGATGGTTTTCGGGGAAATGTTATAGGATCTTTTTATTAGTACCTTAATATATATTAATATTCAAGTTGTTTATATATATATATATATATATATATATATATATATATATATATATATATATATATATATATATATATATATATATATATTCAAGTTGTTGAGCATATAGAATTACTTAACAGTTTTAAGCTGAAGAAATTGGAGTAGGGCCAGAGCAGGTCTGCTTCTAGAGAATTGGTTTTTATTTTAATGAATGTCTCTAAAAAGTCTGTATTTTTAATGGAAGGTCTCTAAGGCCTCTATTTTGATCAAAAAAATCTCTAAAATATTTTTCTCTTATGCTGATTGCAATGATCCTGATGCAAAATTCTACAGGCTCCATTGAAAAATTCAATGATTTTAACGCGGCTATGCAGCAGGTTTTTCAAGAATTTCGTCTCACATGTCTCAAGGAGAACTTCAAGAAATTTTCTAGTGTCCGGAGATTTCATCTGGAATTCTTCCAGGGCGTCATACAGGAATCTCTCTGGATATTCTTCTAGAGATTCCTCTACCAGTCCTCCCAGAAATTATTTCAGTGATTTTTTAAAGGATGCTTGGTCCATTTTCAGTCTCTTTTTGGTTCCTGTCTGGTCTCTTTTTCCAAGCTAGAGGTCACTAAAATTCCTATACTCAAGGCACTTAAACACTAACAGCCCTGCAGATGATTTGCAGATATATAAATTTCTTTGGAACGTAGTCTTAAACTTCGTTGAGAAAGCTTTCGTTATAGTTGGAAAAGTCACGTTGGAAAAACGTTAGGGAATTTAAGCAAAAGGATGGCACACTACTTGTTTATTCAAATCGTTTTTGAATCTTTCTCAATCTTCTTGTTTCTCGCGGAAACAACAAAATGCCATTCTGAATCCCTACCATTTTTTAATTTTGGAGGGATTATTAGAGTATGTTAAAAAAAAACCCTAATTGGATTTTAACGTGAAGTGTTAAAATCCAATTAGTTTGCGAAAAAAATGAAACAAAATAGGTACTTAAGATCACTAGTAAGGCGAGCAAATAGTAGTGACTTTTACAGCCGTGAATCGCAAGTCAGTTCCATCTGTAAAAAGTAGGCATTGAGAAAATCGGCTTAGAAATTTACAAACTCGATTTCCATACTAATATTAAAAAAAAATCCAGTAGATTTGATCATGTTCCAATCTTGATGAAACATTCACAATTTGCATTTGATCAGAACACGGTTATTTTTTGTGTTACACGGTACGGAAATCTGTAGTGGGACTGATATGTAATTATTTTTCATTATGGGACAATCTGACGTGCAGTTTTTTCTTATTTTTTCCGAACAAATTATATTGTGCCACTAGTGCAGCTGGGAGGGTATTAGAAGATATTTTGAAAACTGAACTCAACTTAATTTTGACGAAAATGCAGATGGGACTGACTTGCAATTATTTTTTGCGATATTTTTATTTATTTTTTTTGCAAAAGAAGTGTTAAAATTTTTATTAATGTTTTTTCCGTTCTGGATGTTTTAATATTTTGTTTTAGTGATTCTATTTAAGCCTATTTGCATAAGTTTCAAAACAACTAAAATATATCTATGTGTACAATCTCTAAAGTGTGTAATAAAACGATAAAGATAGGGGATTTCAAGCTTTTCGGAAGCCAACAGAACTGTCTGCACGGGATGTGTTTTTGAAACTGAGACATCTATTATAAGTTTCAAATTAAAAAAGGGTTTCTTCGGGTAATGTTTGATTGTGTAAATGGTATAATGAATTCACTGTGGGTTCTTCTCACTTGATATACACTTTATACGTGCTTTCCATTTCATTCGCTGTATTTCTGCAACATACAACCCCTTCGGCCCCCCGTAAATGCGGCACTGCCTCCAACAGTTCCTCCAAGAGTTTTGGAAAATTTCTCATTGATACTCTTAAAAAGATTCCTGGACGAATCCATTTAGAATATTGAGCGGTTTTTTTTTTCGCTACCTGTTTGTTGATGGTGTTACACGCTGGTGTTGAAGCTATGACTGAGCGACTTTGTTGTACGAAATTTGTGCTTGGTCATAAAGAACGCACAATAAAAATCTGAAAAAATATACTTATCATTGCCGATACGAGAAATTATCAGACTATCACTTATTTTAGTGAAAATTATAAACTTTAGTTTATAAAATTTGAATAGAGACTGAAAATCCAATTTCAGCTGGGGTCGATTTTTAAAATGGTCAAAACCAAGTCCTTGTATATCCGTTTAAAAACATGTAAAAATCTAAAATGTTTATTGCCTATCCAAGAGTGTAGATATTGAACATAGTTTATTTTAAATGAAAAATTTTTATTTATATTGAAAATACCCAAAAAGCTTTGGTTTCGTGAAGTTATTTTATGTGGAGAGAAAAACAAGCGATTTTTTAGAATTTTACCATTTTGTCTAATCTTTCCTAGCAAAGACAAATACAATTTTAAACAACATTCTTGTGGAACACCTAAGATACAATGTACTTAAACTCACCACATCGAAGGATTTTGATTAAAACAATTATTACTAGCTTAGTTCCAACAAAACACAAAAGTAGGGTCTGTGCTGGCTAGATGATAATTGATTTTCTAAAATCAAAAATTTCAATGTTAAAAGTTATTTTAACAAACAAAATTATCATAGGCAGACTTGAAGATGCCCCAAGGAAATAAACAAAAATATAAAAATATTTATTTGTTTGGAAAAAAATATTGTGATTCTCGTTATCAAAGTCGTGCCCATACTTTCTGGGACACCCTATAGTAAAAGTTGGATTTCATGGCCAGTTCGATAATTCCTTAGATCGCAATTGCACTGATTTTGTGTTATGTGAGTTAACACCTTCCTAACTCGATGGCCCCTTCAATATCGAGTTATGGAGAATTGACTGCAATTCAATCAGGAGCTTTTCGTAAGAATTCCTGGAGAGGTAATTTCATATAAATTATTTTGATAGGTCACCTGAAAAAAGTTAACTGAGGTAGGAAAAACATATCTTGGTGTTGTTCCTCAAAATAACTCGGATTGCAATTCTTAAAAGCCCGAGATGAACTAGCCGAGGGCTAAAAATCTCGTTAATAAAGATAGAAAAAAAAATCTTAAAAGAATTGAAAACGGAATACCTGAAAGAATTTCTATTTAAACTATGAAAAAAAAAAATCTTTGGTAGATTCCTTATAAAAGTCATGCAAGAATCGCTAGGAATTACCCGATTAAACTAGTCGAGAAATCATCACAATATTTCCTCTTTGAATGGCGCATTTGTCGAAAGCAAAACAACAATAACCAATAGGAACAATTGGTGGATTTTTTAACTGATTCTGGTGATCAATAAGCAAGAAAAGAAGGTCACGTTTCCCAAAAAATGAATAAATGCCTAAACACACGTACCTCGGGAACCGTCCAAACGAAAATCCCGCCGTCGCTAGATCCGGTCACCAGAAACTTTCCATTCGGGCTATACCTAGCTGACGTGATGGCACTGGCATGACCGATTCCCACGGCAACCTCTACTCCCAGCTGATAGTCCCACAATCGAACCACCTGATCGGTACCAGCCGAAACGAAGTACTCCCCGGTCATGTTCATATCGATGGCATTGATCGGGCCGGACTTTGATCCTTCAACCTCCCGCACTAAACTGCCATCGAATGCTTCCCAATATCCGATGAGCTTGTCAGATCCTGCTGTCAATATCTGCACTCCTGTCGGATAGTACTGCGCCGCGATGAACTGCGTGTGGGCAAAGATCACGTGCTTTCGTGTCAATCGAATCAGATCCCAAATTACGCAGCTTCCGTCTCGCGAAGCGGACACAACTTCCGTATCGAAGCTGTTGATGTGAACCGACTCGATCGGCCCGTAGTGCTCTTTGAGTACGCCGATCATGCTTTGCATGTAGGGTTCGATCTTCCAAACTCGCACTTGCCCCTCAATTCCACCGCTGACGAGGATCTTCCCATTGCTCGTAACGGCCACCGATGAACAACCCTTGTTGTGCGCGTTCGGAATGGCGTAGATGAGCTTGCCGGTCAGGGGCGTAAACGCACGGATAACTCCATCGTTCCACGCCGAAATGATACTCTTACCATCGCGGCTGAACACGATCGACGAGGAAGCAAAGTTCGGCACAACGATCCGTAGCAGCTCCTGCATGCGGGAGGTTGACCAGATCCGGATTGATTCGTGACTCGAAGTCGCAAAGACCAATGAAAAATTGCTGAAAGAGAAGTGTTGTTGGATGATCGCACCAAAAAGGACCTTAGCAATGATACTTACTAGGGAAATGCAATGTCATAAACAGCATTGGTGTGACACGTTTTCAACAACTTCAAACTGGTTTTGAAATTCTGTAGTTCCAGCGAGTAGATCTCGCAACCATCTGTCCCGATTAGCAACGTGTATTGATTCACGATCTGAAGAGACGTGATCACGCCACCCACCTTGGTTGATTGAAGCTGCAAGTTTAAAAACTTGATTAGGTCCTGACATCAAAATCGAGCATCATCGATACTTACCGACTTCAACTGTGGCCACGTGGGGCTGTTGTAGTTTTTGAAGCTGACGTTCCGCTCGTGCACCATCTCTATGGTCCCATCTCCGGCCCCGATGATCAAACTTCCGTTGGGCAAGATCAACAGAT
This sequence comes from Aedes aegypti, assembly GCF_002204515.2. Taxonomy (NCBI): domain Eukaryota; kingdom Metazoa; phylum Arthropoda; class Insecta; order Diptera; family Culicidae; genus Aedes; species Aedes aegypti. The sequence goes on along the minus strand of NC_035108.1, from coordinate 101,721,436 downwards.
CGCGCACCCCGTAGTGATACTTTTCGCAATCTTTCCCAACGGGTTTCCTTGGGTTGTGCTTCCCGAAGCAGCCCAACATAACCGGCGTCTTGTCCGGCATCGGCGCATTCGGATTCGAGCTCACGTTGAGCCGAATCTTGACAATGTCGCCACTCATGGTGCCCACGTAAAGGATTTCGTCGTTTTCGGTGATGCACATACCCGTGAATTCCCGTCTCAGCTTTCCCACGGCCACATCCTGGACGTTCAATCGCTTCCGATCGCGGTCGATGTGCCAAACGCGAAGATTTTCTGTAAGGTAAAAATCTCTTTTGTATAAGCGGATTGTACTCAGCCTTAAACTTAACTTACGATCACCACCCGATACAAAAGTCGTCCAACGTTGATTAAGACCGCAAACTTTCAACGCATCGCCGGTTGTTTCTTTAGTTGCCGTAACCCCACAAATGGCCATACTGAAAATACTCCATTAATCGAGGATCCGTCGTCATAATCATCGTCATCATCGAAAGCAGTTTTTCTGTTTAAACTGAATTTTTTTCGACGGAAATGTGTTCACTGTGTTTCGGTTGGAGAATAGAATACAGTAAACTCATTTTCATGTAAAGTTTCATAGTTTTTAACGAAATAACTGCTTTTGAAAATTCTTAAACTGATGACGGGTCGAAAACTTAAATTTGGGTATTGGAGGGTTAAAAAACTTCCGACATCAAACTCACTTTTGCTCAATATCCCACACGATGATCGACCCGCAATCCTTCCCGCCCAGGCTGACCAGGTACTGTTCGTTGGACGAGAAGCACAGCGACTGGACCTTGACCCGATGCAGCTCGTAGCGGGAAATCTCTCGGCGGCTCTCCCAGTCCCAGATGATCACGTACGCCCGGAAGCCCATGTGGTTCGTTTGTCCCGAGGCTACCATTTTACCCGACGGGGAAATGTCCACCGTCGAGATGGTGTTGGTGTGACCGCGCAGGAACGTCTGCCGGTTGGTTTCCAGCTCGTACACGGAAATCTCATTTCCCAACGGGAACACCAGGTGCTTCTGGTCCGGGTGGACCCGCAGGCCGGCGATGACATGGCCTGGAAGATGTACAGTTTAATTTGCGCAAAATGATATATTTTAGGATGTAAATACCGTCAAAACCGATGATGGCCGCCGGTTCCAGTCGAATTATTTCACATGCCTCCGCGGAAGTCATCGTAATCGCAAGTCGGAATGACCGACCAAATCAAGAAAAGGACGCTTTGTCAATCCAACATAAAACTAACCGTCTCACTAGGTTACCGGCAATAATGAATGGGGGCGGTATCCCCGGGTAACGGTTTGCGCGCGCACTTTTCAAAAGCTCTCTTTGTGCATATGCGATAGGCAGCATGGCCCGTTGTGATGAATCACCACTGATATGCACGTCTCAGATATGCACCCCTCACGTGTGAGCAATGCACATTGGTCCCAAAGCCATATCTAGGAAGACAAAAATGTTTGCGTCTAAACCTAAACCGTCAGTTTTAGATACATGGTGTCTTCGACAAAGTTTCTCCATATTTTTCAGACATTTTTTTCAGTGATGTGAAATTAGGGTGGCCCGCACGGCTTGCGAGATCAGAATTCAACCTTTTTTGCTGACGCATTCAGGCCTACACAGTTAAAAATAATGAAGATTACACGTCATGTAAACTTCATTTATGCGATGTAAACATTACGTCATGTAAATTTAAGTCTGAAATCATGTAAATATGTGTTATATGTCACGTAACCACAGAAGATCCTGCTGGATTACATGACACATAATTGAAGTTTACATGACATTACATGTAAATATCCATGATTTGCCACGCTCCAATTATGTGAATTATATGTCTCAGAAATTTACACGTTTCGTTCGAACTGTGTATACAATGTTCTACAATGTTTTAGAACAACCGATTTGGGGCAACTTTGCAGAAGAGCCCTAATTTCTATCTCTTTTTAAACAAATAAGTTAGGGTGGTCCCGAAAATCAGTTTTTTCATGATAAGTTCATTTATGACCGACATCTAGGCACTCTCCTATTTCTTTCACAATGAGAAAAGTAGAACCCGTAACGCGTCTTTGTTTAATACAGCCTATGGACATTAGCCTGGGACACGGTTATATGAAAAATTTAGATTCTAGCTCCAGTCCACTTTTTGGATTGCATTTAGGTCCCATAAGAACTGTGCAAAATTTCAGCTCGATCGGAGAAACTATATTTTAGCGCCAGCCGTTCAAAGTTTGTATGGGATTTACTATGGGAAAACTTACTTTTGCAAAGAAAAATCGCCAGAGGACCTCTATAAAAATAATGAACACAGATCTCGATAGGTATTTCTACGATAAACAATATTGACGAAGGCCGCAAAGCAATCCGATGTTTGTAAAAAAAGTTATTAAGCATAGACTATTCAGAAATTTTGCCCGATTTTGTTATTATTGTTATTCCTTTACGTGTTAATCAACGTCACGTTACCAAAAGGTTTTCTTTGAATAACTTTTTTTACAAGTGTCGGATTGATTCGCGGTCTTCGGCAATATTCTTCATCGTAAAAATACCTATCGAGGCTTGTGTTCAGAATTTTTATAGAGATCATTGGGCGACCTCTGGCGATTTTTCTTTGCAAAAGTAAGTTTTCCCATAGTAAATCCCATACAAACTTTGAACGGCTGGCGCTAAAATATAGTTTCTCCGATCGAGCTGAAATTTTACACAGTTGTTATGGGACTTAAATACAATCCAAAAAGTGGACCGGAGCGAGAATCTAAATTTTGTCCCACACTAATGGACATGCCCTCTTAATATATTCCTTAAGTCTAGTTTTAACATTCCTCCTGTTTTGATTGAGGAATTTTAAAAAGTATTGCTTGTAAGCCTTAAAAGCTACTAAGCCAATTTCGAAAGCCTTGGTCCCTGGGTAACAACAAGCATTTTTTAGCTTACAAAATCGATACATATCACATTGTTTTCGACTAACATTTTCTTCAATTACCAAGTAGTCATCGGCACAAATTAATACAGCACTATCTGGTTTACAATTTGTTCCTACGGATACCATTTTGGACGCTGAAAAAGCTGCATATTTGGAAGCAGACGCGAATTGACACGCATTTGATGCATCGTTGCATCCACATCTACGTCCGATTTCCGAAAACAAGTTTTCTATGCAGTCCTGGCATATGTAATTACAACATAAAGTTGTACATCCAAATTCATTTTTCAATTTTGAAAACAACCATTTGATTGCTTCAATATTGCCGGTGAAGCCACCAAGAAAGTTAGGTTTTCGTTGTTTTTAAGTTAAATTCTTCGATTGATGCTTAGCCTGCAATATAATTAATTGTATTACTTCATATGCAGGGCTGACAGCAGGTCTCTTCTTAGAGACTACTAAGAGTCACTATTTTCCTCCTTGCGTGCATTCTGATTCGAAATACCTCACCAGGAATTTCAACATCGATTGCTCTGGAAATTTTCCAAAATGCTTTTCCAGGATTTCCTTTAGAGAGTTTCGCACCAACTGTTTTTTTTTTCTGCACGGTATACTCATTTAAATTTGCGAATTTGGCTAAAAAAGTAAAGATCATATTGCAATATTTTCCTTGTTTGAATTTTTCATACTTGCTGAATTGGCTTGTTTAGGGGTATCAATTTTCTTACATATTCCGAATCTACGCTAAAAATTGAACTAGAATCCAAAATTTCACAATTTTCCGTCACCTGGAACTATTTTTAAAACACGTTTGAAATTAGTATGGAAATCACTTTTGAATCACCCCTCGGCAAATTTTACTTCGGGACAAACTGTCATTGTGTAAATTGAAATGTCATTGAGTTAACGTATTGAAATTTTTGTTAATCATTTACAATATCAACATTGAGATATTGGAGTGCAATAAAATTGTGTTATACTTAGAATGATGTGCTCTTTCGATCAAGCTGCAACAAACTGTGAATTTTTCTTCACTAAACAACCCAATTCAAATCAAGCTTAAAACATTCACAATTTTCCACGTTTTTAAAAGCGCAATTTTAGAACCTGAAATAGTTTCTGATGAAATTCCTGGAAAAAATCTTGATATAAATTCATACAGTAACACGTTACTGCTTCTTGCAATTAAAAATAAATAAATAAAAATATTCGTAATAAAATGTCTGGCCGGTTTTTTTTTTTAAATTTTAAAGAAGACTCGAATCTCCTGATTCCTGTTTGGATTATTTTTGTTTTCTTGGTTTCTGAATGGGATGGTACACAAATTATGTCACGCTAAATTTCAAATTTTTCGACCCCCTCCCCCCCCTTTGTCACACTTTTTGTATGAGTCCTCCGAAAATTTTGTAAGACTTGTCACGCTTGGCTCGACCCCCTCCCCCCCCCTTGGAGCGTGACGTAATTTGTGCATGACCCCAATGGTCTCTTGTTAATTCCCGTTCGGTCTCTTATTTTGTTTCTGTTAGGTCTCTCTTTACAAGCATAAGGTCTCTAGAGCTCCTATTCAAAATGCAATCAGTCGCTACCAGCCCTGCATATGTTACGCTCTACTTATTGATTACCTTTTTCATACTGAAGCATTCCTTTGATGTGAAGTACATATTTGAAAGAGTAGCTACTGCTTCGTCGAGAAAATCCCAATGACATGAATTTTCTGTAATGAATGCTCGATATGGCTGTTATAAAATCAGATAATTAGATAAGAGTTGATACAATAAATTATATACCTTGTATTGCTATCATAGCATTTTCAATTAACTAAAAGAAATAAGTTAAAATTATTACCTTGGAAACGTTCTTAGTATTTCTACAGTTAAATGTGTCGAACAATTTATCAAAAAATCGAGCAAACACAGCAGTTCCTAATGCAGCTAGTGGTAGTTCATCAACTTCGACGTAATATTCTATTCCTACACGCAAAAAAAATGTGCGGTAAAAACTACCATTTTAGGGGGTTAACTTAAGCGCTCACACCGGCAATTTTCAGCAGACCATAAATGCGCTTGATTTTACCATGTCTGTAGTCGAAATCAGATTGTTGTAAATTATTTCTGTCAAATGTACCAATAATGTGGTGGGATGTACCGTAAACATAGTAAATTGGATGAAAACTCCATGGTAGTTTCAAGAATGGGCGTAGTCAGCTAAAATAGTAATTTTAACCACAGAATTTTTTCCCGTGTACAGCCACAGAATTACTCAATGTACGTGTAGCTTGCGCCACGTTCATTGCTACGAAAGGAGCTTGACTGATACATTTTTCTTTCAGTTTCGGGACAAGTCGTGGTGTAGATGCATGGTCCACGTCGTATAGCTGTCTTACATGTTTGAACGAAGAAATTTTCCCTTCAAATATTGCGTTATGCTTCATCAACATACTTTTAGCGTTTTTTAAAAGATGAGTAGTGTCGAACATGAAGGCAATTTCGTGACCTTCCAGGGTAACAATCGGATATTGTTCAGTTGCTCCAGCCTCATGAAACATTTTCACGTTCGTGGTGCATTGATCCATTACTAACACCAATGGATGGAATCCCCGGCAACGTAAGGCATTAATGGTGTCTTTCACAAGACGCAGTTGTTTGTCGCTTCCCATAGTGTGGTGAGCTAAAACGTAGCCTATGGCCTGTAGAAATAGATTTTTTTTTTCAATAAGTAGATCAATGAGTTCTATATTATAAAATAAGTATTAGGGATGGTACACAAATAATGTCACGCAAAATTTTAATCTTTTCGACCAATCAGCCTCCTCCCTCCCAGTAAGTCACGTTTTTTGTATGAGCCCTCCAAAAAATTGTAAGGCCTGTCACACTTGGATTGACCCAACCCCCTTTTGAGGCGTGATATAATTTGTGCATGATCCCTAATGGTTTTGACTATTATGTTACCTGTTTGAACCGCTAATTCTTTTTTTTCGGCTTAGTATCTTCACGTGTATTTAGATGTTCGTTGCCTAAAGGAGAGATTCCCGAAACCATGACACTACTGCTTCTGTAGCTAGTACCAAAGGATTGTTATTCTCATATTTATAATGCTTTCCTTGATCAGGAAATCCAACAAAAGTATCACTTTTGGCATTATAAGTCAACTCTGACTTCACAGACATACCATCAATACTAATGGTTATAGCCCTTTCTTCCTTTGAACAATTTTTCAAACTGGAGCACAATTGATTCAAGATTGGTTCATTCAATCCGGGTTTCATATGAATATCGAAATTCCATAGATTGAGAGTCATTTTGCTTGGGAGTTGTAAAATGCTCGATCGTTGAATAAAGCGATAGGTAGCCGGACCTGCTAGGTGTGAACCAATCGCAAATTTTTTAGTTGCGTCGTAATACCTGCGACCTTTAGGTTTCCGTATGGAATTCAGTAGACTGTTATGCTGTACTGGATTCCCTCTCACAAGGTTCGCTAACGTCGAATCATTTCTTCTTCTTCTCTGCAGGTGTTTAACTCGGGATTTAAGGGGACTCGGGAGACCGTGTTATTTTTCCTATCTTTCGTCTCACTCTAACAATAATCATCAAAACTTTGTGGAAGCAAATCTCGAGTTTTAGTGAACCGATGAAGCTGAAAATTTATCGGGTTGTGCATTACATACATAGAATCATAGTGATACATTTTTCCATCGATATATGGAGTGGTTCTTGGGATTTGCTTCTTGAAATGGATAGGGTGATTATGATGACGTCCCGTGCGGCCTTAAGAAATCGATTTTGCTTCCTCAAGTTCTTATAAGCCATTTTATGAGACGTTTCGAATCATATGGTTTCCGTTTGTTTACCAGCTTTGAAAGTTTCTGGCGGGCCGATGTATTTACGTTTCTTCTAGCGTTACATTTGGAAGGAGCTTATTCAACAATGGCGCTGGTGGCAATGAAACAAAGTTTTTAATTTTCGCATGTAAAATTGAAATCAGCAAGCAGGGAAGGTATTTTTCATTTACAGGTAACATAATACATGTAAGCCAGGTAGAAACATGCGCTGAAAGAGACGGGGACGTCATCGCTAACAAAAATGTGACCAGCGCCATTCAGATATCATGCTAGTTTTTTGAACAACAACAATGAGCGGCCCGCCGGAAAACGTCAATCGAACGTCTCGTAAAATGGCTTATTCGATTTAAGCCGCCATGCACTTTTACGATTGCTTTTTCGGAGAACTTGTTTCATGCTATCCGTTGAGCTGTGCAACAGGATGTTCGTTTCCTTTTCCTTTTCATACAATGATTTATAATCAATGGTCAGTTTTGTTTCGGTGCTCTGATCAAGTGTCCTTACGCTGTCATCATTCGACGGAAGATAAGCATCATTGTCGTTTCTGTGGTACTCAGTATTTCCATCTGATACGGAGACACTCAAATTTTGTTCCGCAGAGACCTCAAACTTATGTTCATACGACTCGTAATCCAAAATTTCCATTTCTAAATCGGTAAATGATTCGTGGTTCAATGCATTGAAGCTACATAAGGTGTCATCCGTTCGATCACCTTCCATATCGACATCCTCAAGATATTCTATGTCTTCATATAAGGATTCCATCGATTCATCCAAATATTCTATCTCCTCATATTCGTCCGGAATATTTACCGACTCATCTGATGTACTAGTTGGATTCACGTGACTGTAGACTACAGATGGAATAGCATCATCTTTCAACCTGCAGTTTTGAAAAATTAGATCTAATCCAATTGTATTTTTTAAATAGATTCAGCTACAAACCCTTTGTCCGGCATCAAATAGCTTCGAAACGAAGAGGAATGGAAGTGGTCCGAGCAAATTTTCAACTTCCGGACAGCTTCAGAGCCTTCCGATGCAAATTTCTCCGTCAAGTCTGAAGAGCAGCATAATAGAACCTATTGTTTACACCTGTAGAATAGTTTTCATAAATCAACGGTTACTTTTTTACGGAGAATTGAATTAACTACCTTTCGTAATCACGGGAAAGCGATAAAATGATTTTCCTATGTTTTTTCCTTCGCGATCAGAACAAAACAATAGCTGTGTTCAATGACTTTGATCGAACTTGCTCGGGGTTGGTTGTACTAGCTCGTATTTTTTGTCAACAAATAACTGTCAAAGCTACTTCGAGCAACTCCAAGCTGCTTTCTCAATGAACGCTCTTTTTACTCTTTTTACTAATTTACCGGAATTCCACGTGAAAAAAAATTCGCGCACTTAACAATCCGTATCGCTTCGGAATTTTGCTTTTTTTTCTCAATGTTTACGTTTTAAACGTCAAAAACACGAGCTACTGCGAGCTGGTTGAACTAGCTCGGACTCTAGCTTCCAACCTGTTTCGAGCGACTCGGAGTTGGTTGGACTCGGCTCAATGAACACAAACCCGAGCGACTCGAAGTAGGTTGGAGTGGCTCAATGAACACCAAAAGCTGACTCGCAAGTGGTTGCAACCAAGTTCGAGCAGCTCGTTGAACACAGCTAATATTTCGCACTTGCGACCCATCGCTACGGCTGATCACTTTGACAAGCTCACGCACACTATGATGCAATCAAAGCAAATCGAATGAAACGTCAAAATAAATGAAAGCGCGCCGCGTGTGGTGAGTTGGCCAACTAAGAAATATTTGAATTAGCCGTTAAATGTGTGAACGATGATTTTTCATCGAGTGTTACGTCTGTTTGTCTGTGCTTCAGGTATGGGTGCCTAACGGGCTTGCTTCTTGACTGTGCCGATGGTCAGCCTCGCACTAGGAACTATTACCAGCTCGTAAGCGAAAATAGAATGAAACAGAATCCGACAAAGGAGGTATGGTTTATACCCTTAGAATGGCTACTCCTTATTGTATTCTTCGCTTTCTGATCTGGGAAATAGGCAATATGAAACTTAATTCTTGGCAAGGGATGTACAATATGAGCATTATGCTGTTATTATATCCCGACGGCACTGTAGCAGCGTCCTCGGAAACATTAGCAAATTGCAATATTGTGCAATTGACATAACAAATCAGATATTGTATGATGCTACGAGATGAATTAAGATATTATAGCGAGTATGAGGTACACACATTAGAAAAAACCCTAAAAATGGTTGATTGAACTGTTAGATTCGAATAACACGTACACACGGTCCACACTTGATTCGCTGAATTTTGACGGCGCATAGGTTGAAATGGTTGAAATCCTCCTCGCTCGATGAGATTTTGGTCGCAATGACGACGCGTCGTCTACGGGCGGCATTGAATCCTCTACCGATGAAATTTTCGGTGGCGATGACGATGGCTGGGGCACTTCTCCGAAAGGCGGGCTGATCTTCCTCGCAAGGCTCTAAACGAGGAATCGGTCTGCTTTTATAGTGCGAAGCGGAACGCAAAAGAAGCGTGGAAAACTGCTTTCTCCATTCGAGTGAAATGATGTATAAATTTCCGACCGATTGGTGGGAAAATATTGAAAATCTATCGATAAATAGCTGAGTTATTAGCGTTCAACCCCTAACATAATTTCGTGACGATCCTAAAATTTTAGATTTTCGATAGAGGTTTACAATCAAAATGCTATGCTATTTTTTCAAACACTTTGAATGGAACCTTTGTGAATTTCCTCGGAAGAAATTCTGTAGAAATTTTTAGAAGATATCCTAGAATAACAACTGCCGAATTCGGATGAAAGATTCGTAAAAAAAATTTTGGAGAAATTTTTCAGATAGTTTTACAAAAAAAAAATCAAAATAATATTTGAGGAAATTATTGGAGATAGTAGCTCTGGAGCTCTCAAGGATTTCCTAGAGCAAGTTCTGGAGATATTCCTCTAAGCATCCTTCCAAATCTTTATGTTCAGTCGAGGATAAACTACCAACTGGTGAGCTTACTTCATGCTTTATGATACCACATTGTTTCATGCCAGCGTTACTTTTATCACAGAGCCACCCCAACTAACATTTAGTGCAAATGTAAGCATTCTCTAGGACTTCTTTATACGGCTTTATGCTGAGTAAAAGCGCTGTACATTAGACTGATGCAAATTTTGAAGTTTTTGCTCCCCTATGCTTAAACGATGTCAATTATCATGAAAATGATCCTCCCAAAATTTGAAGTGATTCGGAAGAAATTTGGTTGTGCACACGCTATTTGAAGTTTATATGGAAATTACTATGGAAAAGCTAAACCTTTTGTGTTCAGTCCTCTAACAGCTCGGCATAATAATCTATGGAAAAGGGAATACACTCATCTAATGTGGAAATTTCCCAGCTACAACTTTGCCGAAGACCACATTTTGATGGGCCGTAAGGATAATTTGTTATTATTGATACCAAAGTCTATATCATGCTGAGATGATCATTCAGTTACTTTCAGAGCAACACTGCTTTTTTGCTGTAGAACATAGTAGCCTGGATTACTTTGATCTATTCTTCCCGCCAGGAGCACCACTGTTGCCTGCCGAACAGTTAGTGAAGCATACTAAATGCAAACCAACTTTATGATGATGAATAACAATTTATCCTGACGTCCAATCAAAAAGTGGTCTTCGGCAAAGTTGTAGCTGGGAAGTTTTCACATGAGATGAGTGTGTTCACTTTTCCATAAAACATTATGGCGAAGAGATAGAGGGCTGAACACAAAAGATTGGCGTTTTCCATAGAAATCTCCATATAAACTTCAAATAGCGTGTGCACAACCAAATTTCTTCCGAATCACTTCAAACTTTGGGAGAACGCTATTTACCATAATTAAAATCGTTTAAGCATAGGGGAGCTAAAATTTCAAAATTTGCATCACAATACTGTACATACGAACGAAAGCTTCTATGCGATCCTTTTTACCAACTAATCTGGCGAATCTACTCAGCTACTTTTAAGCTGTGTTGGCAGCTCTTATTCATATCGATCATTGCTCTATCTCGACAGTTATACGTTAAGTAGCTATGTAACATCTTCGGAAGGCGCTTTCTCAACCATTTTGCAACTGTTGAATAATTATTATACAGCTTCGCTGTATTATCGATTAAATATTATTTTCAAGCTGTTTCACAGCTTCCGGAATCCATATCATAAGTATCTGAATTTAATGTTCCCAACGTTACCTGCCACCGCTTGGAATCGAACTCACGATCTCTGCATCCACAAGTCTCGACGCTGTCCTGCTACCACAGTCTATATCGAAAGGCAAAGAAAACACACCGTTTTGTTCTACATCGAAAACGGTTCACACAATATTTTATAATGATCGTAAAAGATGTCATAGCCACGCTTACACCACTTCATCAGGCTGTAAAAGGGTGCGAAACGTCAAACGCAATGTTTACATCCAACAAGCTGAGTAGATGCGCCACAAGTTGTTGTTTTACAGCATACTGCTGTATGCTCACTGTATAACTAACGACAAAGCGCTTCTTAAATATATATATTGAGCAGCATAACAAATCATATTGTATAGAAGCAGCCGGATTGATGATGGCGAGTTTTATTCCACATCATTAGGTTGCTATCCTTTAAGGTGTTGAGTTAAAGCTTAGTGAAAGCTGCGAAAGCGATAACTGGTGAAATTTATTCAGCTAAGATTTGTAGCTGCAAAACGTTTGCGTTACAGCTGTATTAACGCTAATCGTTCTATTTTTGACAGCTTTTATTTTTTGCTGCGTTCGCTGCTTCAATTCAACTGTTTTACAGCACAAAGCAAATAATCTTGGCTTATAGTGCTAAAATTGTTAGTTGAGACCTACCATTTATTCAAATCGACCGTTAAAAAGGTGGTCGATGGACATCGATGAGAGTGTGACGTCTGTTTGTCTGTGCTTTTATGTATTATTAAAATAAACTTTGTATGGTTCGTCACTACAAGTGTCGGCATTATTCCTGTTTTATACAATTTCAATATAGGGAGCCAGATCCTATTCTTGGCACTTTTGATTCACTTCGGCAGTAGAGTTTTTTGAATGCTACAGAGCTCATATTTAGCCACAATATCAAAGACAAATTAAAGGCTCCATGTCCCTTGCAGTTGCCCAAAATTTGATGGCTCATAAGGTGATCTAGAATGCCGTGAAAAGTGTACTTTGATCTGTCAAACTTGGGTACCTGTTGCACTACCGAGGGACCAAATGTAGTACTAGAAGCTGTACCCAATCTGAGCACAAGTGGGACGGACCTGACAATATGCGTCATGTTGATGCGCTTCTTATTGCACAGTTTTAGACAATTCGGCCGAGAAAAAACCCCCATGCCAAAGTGAATCATGCAAGTGCCTATTCCTATTCCTATTCCTATTTATTGATAGCCTCTAAATTCGACAGGCTGAGTGCTATCAAGGTGAAAAATGCATTCTACTGTTTAAAACCAAGATGGCGTCAAAATCCAAGATGGCCGCCAGATTTTATCACTCAAAATAATACTCTTATTATTCACTCAACTCGAATAAAAGACAAAGGATTGAAAGCTTGTTTCATTGTTGTACAAAAAATGATGTTGGCATTGATTGCACTCGCCATATACGTCAAAATCGTAGAACATGATTTAGAAAATCGTTCATTTCATAGGGTAAATACCATTGCTCACCTAGTTTCTGTAGCCTATCTTACGCAATTTTTCCTCAACTTTCTGATGGTGATCTAAGAATTCAAAACGAGCGGTGCGCTAATGGTGAAATATCGACTTTTCTAACAAAATTCAAGATTTTTGACTTTAAATGAAAGCTATGTCCTTTCTCTATACGATGCCACTAAGTTTGCTATGTGTTTCAAGCGAAATATGAGACGTATCCCGTCAAGAAATAGCCGAGATTTATCAAAAAATGGGCTCTTTCGCAAACTGTTTAGCTAGCTGGCGTACGAGGGGTCCACCAATTTGAGAAAACAAAAAGGACCACCCTTAAGTTTTATCGAAAACTAGTGATCAGTGACATAAAATTGGAATTCTAACGATGGGTGCCGATGACGGCCTGGTTTCAGCGAGAATTGCTCTATGGGAAAACTTACTTTTGCAAATTATGTTATTTTGTTATTATTGATATTCCTTTACGTGTTAATCAACGTGGCCTTGCCAATAGGTTTTCATTGAATAGCTTTTTTCACAAGTGTCGGATTGTTTCGTGGTCTTCGGGAATATTCTTCATAGTAAGAATACCTACCGAAGTCTGCGTTTTTTTTTATAGAGGTCAATGGGCGACTTCTGGCGATTTTTCTTTGCAAAAGTAAGTTTTCCCATAGTAAATCCCATACAAACTTTGAAGGGCTGGCGCTAAAACATAGTTAAACCGATCGTGCTGAAATTTTGCACAGTTGATATGGGACCTAAATGCAATCCAAAAAGTAGACTGGGCGAGAATCTAAATTTTGTACACTAGTGCTCATGCGTGCGGATATTTTTGTGCGCTCATGCCAAGCAGATCTCATGCTCTTGATGTGTGGGGGGAACGCCATTTGGCATAAAGCCGTTTGGCATAAAATAATTTGACACAACGGTCGTTTGGCATAATATTCATTTGGCATAATGGACATTTGGCATAATCATTGAAAACTGAGTTGCTCTGTTTTTGGCGTTACCATTGCTAACATTCTCATATATGAGTTTCCCTTCTTTTGGTCATAGGCTGTTCTTTCTCATTACGTTGTTAAACTAGTGGTTTGCATTGTAACTAATAACATTTTCATTGACAATTTTGCCTTCTTTCCTACGTTGGCGTTATGACTACTAACATTTTCATCGACGATTTTCCCTTCTTTTGATCACCAGATCTTCTTTTAAGTAGCACTATTTATATTTATAATTTCTTTTCTTTTATGCCAAACGTCCATTATGCCAAATGACCATTATGCGAAATGACCATTATGCCAAACGACTTTATGCCAAACGGGGTAGCCCCCTCACTAAGATATATTTTGTACGTACACTCAAAAAAATCCAAACGTCATTGCTACGTGAAAAATCACGTAGATCATTCCAAATTCATTTTGCCTCCACTTTACCTGACTAAGATAAAGATCACTAGCCATTCATAACCATCAAATAGTGAATCGGTAATTGTTACTGAGGTTACCTATCGCACTTACGTGAAATTCACGTAGGTGCCTAAGTTTATTTTGACATCTGCTTGTTGTACGTACATTCGGTGTTGAGCGCAAATCCTATGATGGCGCCCGCTTGATTTTTGAGGAACTTCAGAAGCTTCTGAACTTTAAACCTTGTGTTAGATTGATTTCAAGGTAAATATGCTTTGAATACCGAAGAATCCCTGCATTACTTCATATTTTATATCTTATTTATAACCTCTATCAATTATAGCACGCGAAGGCGAAGGCTACAGCAAGACAGATCAAACTCACAATATTTGAAAAACAGGATTCACAATGCTCAGATTGAATATAAAAATATCACAATCTTTTAGGTCTGTTTACATTTTCCAATAGGGTCCTAAAGCCCTGTCTCAATTTTAGTACCAAACGCTTAAGTTTAGGGCAGAAACACATGTTTACTCAATTTTTAATTGATTTTCATTGGTTTAAGTATAAAAAATATTTTTTTATGATTTTGTCACACCTTTTGGTTTAAACTCAAATGTTGGGTATATTTTGTTTTCCGTGTCCCTTCCTAAATGTCAGATAGGAACAACCCCAGTGTTCAAACTATATGCCCTGTGGCATTTTTGTCGAAAAAGTGAATGTCAAACAAGATCACAAGTGTCAAGGTTCATATTCGAAACCATTTTTAAAATTGAAGTTTAAAAATGTTATAGCCGTTATTTGAGCTGGAAAACTTGCTAAAGTAGTTGCAATAACATGCTCTTTCGTATTATTAAATAAAAACAAGAATTCATTAAACATTTTAGGACCCAATTGGGAATTAGTTATTAGAGATAAGCTTGGTCTTTATTCCAGTTAAATTTAATGCAAAACCATCTAGGTCCTATAGAAACGCTTCGTAAAGGCTACCGGAAAATTTACGTAGCTCTTACGTGTAGCGCCGGTGGAATGGACGAAGTTCAAAAGTTCATGCGTTCATTATGGGCTACCTATGATTTACGTAAGAGCTACGCGGAAAGTGCGATGGAAAAAAAAAACCACGTATGTTTTCACGTAACAATGACGTTTGGATTATTTTGAGTGTATCTGCATCTCGTGTCTCACATAATCTGGAATATCGCATGGCACACTAGCTCATTTAGGTGTACATGAGAAATACGACACTCTGTTTCCAGATCTTTTCCTCCCTCACTAATAAACACCCTTCCCATGGTGATTGTGGAGGTATACTCGGTCTCTAGAAGCAACAATCATTACTCCCTAACATTCCTTCCCCATTCCAACTGACTGTAAGGACTTGACCGGCGACGTTATTGATCAATAATATAAGATCTGCAAAAATTGCGTAAGTAAGCGGATACTCCCATCCCTTATTCGTTTGGATCTTATTGCAATGGATCATTAAAATAACCAAAACGGCCGCTATGGAAAGCATAGATAGCGCCACCGTAGTCTTGTGTGTTTGACAGAACAGCAATGCTGTCACAATGTTAAATTTCATATACAGTGGCGCCTTTGTTTTGATGCGGTGAGCACTTGCAAAAACTACCTTCAATGATCCATTCTTACCAGTTCCGATCAATCACGGAGTAGCAACCATTGACATGTAAGGACTGTTCATTTTATAAAGTGGACACTTTGTTTATGCTATATCTTTTTCATTTATTGATAAAGTCGTAATCGGTTTTCTGTGCATCGTTCAACTATTATTCTACAATGCTATGAACATATAAGATCTTTGAAAATGATTTTGGTTGAAGAGCTAAAGAATTTTTCCAAAAACTCCTAAGAAAAGCTGTTTATCAAAGTTTAACATTATTTTTCGCAAAACAGAAACCGTTATTTTTATGAACAATTTGTATGTTTGCATCCTTTACTATTCTACTAAAGGTGTAGCTTTGAAAAAAAATGAATTATATTCCACTATTCTCTGATATTAGGTAACTTTAGTGATTTATCCAGTTATAACGAAATTTGGTGATCCTTTCACTCCCAGCGAAAGAAAAAAGTAAAAAGCTTGTTCAAAAGTAGACTACTAAAGAAACTATATTTGTATAAACGAGAGCTAAATCGTGATTTTAAACCGCGGTCTTAAGTATAAATTTTGCTCTTTACGGTCGTTTTATTAAAAAGTCTTATACTTTTAAAATCATGCACGCGTATCTATCGATCTACAGCAAATTGTAAACGTTTTTCTCCGAATATTTCAATGGATAATCTCAGGATAACATATTATGAAAATAATATGTGGAAAATAAAATCGATTTTATCACAGCAGTGTTGCCAGTTTAGATGATTGTCCTTGTGCTTTGAAAGGTCTTCTAAAAATAAAGCAATTGATAATAAATCTTCGAGCTGTTTAGTAGAATACCTATAAGTAGATGAAAAACCCGAATTTAGTACTATACCATGTAATTCCAAATTAATTCCAAATTCGGTTTTTTCATCTACTTAAAGCAATTGTTTTCTATTGTGCTTTATATGTGACATGGGGACTAAATAAGTAACTCTATGAAGGCGTAAGTCATTTTTCATATTAATACTATATTAGCACTTCCGTCAGGACGTTCTTTAAACCAAAAAAATCTACTCATATCAGTTCCCTTCAAATTCAAAATTTTTTTCTCTAAAAATATCGGGGAAAATGATTTTATTATATCTGTTAAATTGTTGCCCCAAAAATATCTTGTTTTTTTCCATCAAGCTTCTGATTGATGATGCTTTCGAAGAACAAGCCTTTTTTGAAATTGAAGAATATAGATTGTAGAGTTTCCCACCCAATTTATAACATTTATTGATTTTGATAACCTCCAAAAAACGATCGTTCTAAACGTTGCTCCATATTCGTGTAAAATTTAATTATTTTGGAGAATATGTTATTATCACAACATTGTACAATACTAGTCGAATGATGTACAGAAAACCGATTGAAATTTAATTGATAAATTAAAAAGATATAGCATGCACAAGGTGTCCACTTTATAATATGAACAGTCCTTATGCTCTTTGGTAGAGAAATATTTAGAAGAATGTCTGCAGAGCTCCCTGTAGCAGTGATGCATTTGAACGCGTTAGTTCAATTTATAATATGAACCCGTGCTACTTAAAGAGCCTGTTGAGCCCGTAAAAGTCTTCAAAGGTTTCTTTGGCGCCTGTACACTGTTGCATCATGATTTTTGCACATTTTGGTTAAAATTTTTCGTTTTCTTTAATATACTCTAATAATCTATCCATAAATTTTGAAAAAAGTGTAGCGAATGAATAATTTGCTTGATGAACGCGTGAGGAATTTCGGATATCGCTTAAAAACCACTGATAACAACTTAGACAACATTCGAATAAAATTTCCATATTTAATTGTAGCTCTCTGTATTTTTTTCCATTTTTGTCACTAGTTTCCTCAGTACATTCAGTAATTCGTTAAACTGCCTGTTTGTTGTTGGATTCGTGGATATTCATGTTTGTTGTTTTTTTTTTTCTGTCTGTTGTTGCTTTCATATAGTCTACCTTTTGTTTTCATAGATAGAGAAGTGAGAGAATTGGATTAGCATATAGAACGTTGCAGCGTGTTGTGTTGGTTTGGTGGAATAGAAATCAAGATATTAGATACATTTGTGTGGTCTGCCTATGTATAAATACCGTTTATTAATCTTACTTCTTACTGTTCATGTAAATTAAACTAAGATCATTGATTCTTGTTTATTTTTTTATTTTATTCCACTTCAAGTAGTCAATTTGTGTTCATTTTTTTCGCTCTCTCGTTCAGAGCTTGCATAACTGACTGCAATCTTTTCAACCAGACACGTTCTATTTCAATGGTAAGAACAGAAATGAATAGCAACTCGATCAAAGTGTTTGGTTATATTTGCGTTCATTATTGATACATGAGATGATGTTGCAATTTTGTTTCATAGTTGTTGATTTAATCTGTTTGGATTATAAATTTTACATTCCCAGTGTTGTAATGCTCAATTTGTTTTTACCTTTCCTTTTCACTCGCAACTCGAACGCGATATCTTCATTATTTCTCGCAGTTCCACTTCTTCTCGATCTCTCGCAGTGCTAAACATTCCACACGGTGACCTCTCCGGTACCAAACGTTCATTACGCTCTCGTGCTCGCGTGTCCCGGCTATTGTTTTTTCTTTTATTATTTGCGCTTGTTCTAACTCCGCCCGCCTCGCCACACTTTTACCATTTAGTTATATTTAAAGTCTATATAATAGCGTCCACCAATCGTAAGAATAATTAAATAAACGCAACATTTTAGTGTGAGTGTTGAACTTATGTATCACTTGAGACAGCGCTCGAAATAGGTTTCCCCAATGTAGCTACCGCGCATCGCCTTGAACACGTTGTGCTCGAAGAGGCGTCGGTTCGTTTGGAGCACTTCGGCCGCCTCTCGGTTCAGTGGGTCCTCGGGGTTCGGTTCCTGCGGTTGCGAAAAAAAAACAATATTACCTTTCCGGCAGAAAATGGACACTGGAAGTCATTTTCTGCCGGAAAGGACTTACCAAGAACAAGTACTGCAGTCCGTACACGATCGAGTTGATAGTTAGCACCGGTTTCCAGTCTTCGCGCAGGATGTTGAGACACACGTTACCCTCCAGGTCGATGTTCGGGTGGTAGACCTGGGTTTCGCATTTCACCTTCGGGGGCTCATGGGGATAATTAGGGCCGACCTGCGGATTATGATCAATTAGTTGAGTATATTGATTTTTTTTTCCAACATCCTAATATGTTTTGGAGGTGCGCTGTTCGAGTGCGAAAACATAATCGCGTCAGTAGTGTGTGGTCTTTTGATTCCTTTGCATGCTTCTCTGGAGCGAGCGACGGAATCAAGATCAATTGTGTCCGGTTCACGTTATGCGAAAAGACCTATTTGTGGTTGGTCGAGGATGGATTGCCAACCGGTGAGCTCGTTTCATGTTTACAATATTTTTCATCGTTCCAACGCAACGTTACGTTTATCAGGGTGTCCATTCATAATCAGGTTTCTAATTCCCGGATACCCATGCAATTACAGTTAACTCTCCCTTATTCGATATTCCGTATCTCGATATCGAGTTAGAGAACCATAGTAAAAAGTGGTTTTCATGGCTAACTCGATGGTCCCTTGGATCGCAGTTGCATTGATTTTGTGTTCTGCAACTCGATACCTCCCTAACTCGATGGTCCCTTCAATATCGAGTAAGGGAGAGTTAACTGTAATAACGTTTGACAAAATGATCCTGCGACTTGATATTTTTGTTTTTTTTGTCATAGAAAATGATTAAATTTGGAGGATTTCATTTGAGTGATTGATAAATTATTTTTGATTAAATTTATAAAATACTGTTTGCTCAAAACGGTATGAATTTCAAAAATATTTTGGACAAAAACATATTGACTATTTGTTTAAATATCTAAAAAAAGATCTTGAAATTATATGAACAACGTACAATGTGTGTTTCTAAATTTACAACATATTTTCACAAAAGGGCAAACTTGAATAGTTAATCCTTTACCTTCTAAGAATCCCCTCGGAAATATGTGTTAGACATGGCTGGCTTTTCGCCAAACGTTACGAATCTATTAATCTATCTATTTGAAATGATTTATCGAAAGATTATTTGGTAAAATTGATTGTTGTTTTCTATGTTTTGTACATTGTTCGAAATATTAAGCTCTAGTGAATTTATTATTTTCAAATATCATCATTCTTTCAAAAACTGCTCATCAATTTTTTTATTACTTAGTTAAGTAAACATGCTGATTTTGAAATGCCATCTTTCTTTGTAATGAACTTCATCCAATGAAAGCATTCGGAGATAGTGCTTGAGATCTTTCTTAGAATGCCGGGACTTCAGCTTACGGACGTGGGTAAGATTTTTGAATACGGAAATCAGACTTAAAACGGGAGCAAAAAATTGTTATAAGGAAAACTTTTATGGAAAGTGAATGTTAAGAGTCGACCAATGGGCTTTTTGTGACTTCCAGCTTAATAACATTCCTCAAGCAAATATATGATTTTGCTAAAGGTGTTGATGACCTCGGGAGAATAACAGAGTTTGGGGTAGAAGATTTGAATAATTGATCAAGAAAATTGTGCGTGTTTTATGCATCGGGAAAGGAAAGACGAGTTGACTGAGGAGACAAAAGTCTGATTGCTTCTATGATGAATGATGAATGAAAAAGTAGTATGAAACGTCAAAGTGCAAGAGGTTGATCAATTTGTTGTGATAGTAGGGCCGATAAAATTGAATAACAAAATTCTGCTAACCGCATATAGATTAGTATAGGTAAAGTGTAATTATTCAATCATTTTGTGTATAAGCGACAAAATACTTCTCTCGACGATAATGGGACTAAACGTAAAATTTTGTTTCCATACTATTTAAATTCCACCACATGTCTTTTCCACGAAATGTCGGTTTGACCAAATGTCATATTATTTATGTTGCAATTAAACCTTTTCGACGAAATGACCGTTCGACCAAATGTCATAGATTCGTTGAAAAACGCTTTGAAGTTTTCCTTACAAGATGATAGTTTCGTTCAATCCTGTTTTTCAACTTTCTCGTTCAATATGTTGTGCTTTTTATATACACAAACATGACGGAACACTTTTTTAACATAAATTTGGAAGAGTTTTCAAAATCCGATAGCCCGTTCTCAAGCCATTTCGTAACATGCAAACACCATTTCATTTTTATTTATATAGAAGATTTAAAAAATTAGCTTTTTTCTAGAATATACTACAATCTTTATAAGCAACCTACCAATTACCTTTTCGGTGAACTCACAAAGAAATTATAAGAAACTGACCAATTATTGCCTCAATTCCTGTGGAGATTCCTGAAAATATCTGCCATTAATCTAAATGGAAATCTTCCAAGCATCTCACCAAGAACATTGCCAGGATTCCTTAAGTACCCTTCTAAGAATGTTGATGTTCTATAAAATATCCTTTGAATTTTTTTCAATATCTTTCCGCAATAAATCTACAAAGAATTTCACAAGAAATCGATAAGAATTGTTAGAATAATCTACCAAACATTCCCTAGGAGACCATCGGTTGTTTTATAGTATTTTAATAGAACAAACTAGTGTAATAAAACGATAGAGATAGGGGTCACAGGCTTTTCGGATAGCCAACAGAACTGTCTGCACGGGATACGTTTTTGAGACTGCCTCCTGTATTGTAGGTTTCAAATTATAAAAGGGTACCTTTGGGTATTGTTTGATTGTGTAAGTGGTATAATAAATTCACTGTGGGTTCTTCCCATTTGATATATACTTTACATTCGGACACCCAGACTTCATAGATGTCCTCATCGTCATTCTATTCACTTTCATTAACAAATTCAAAGTTTTCAGTACTCTTCTTCATCACTGCTATGTACAGTGTCCTCCAAATCCGCAATTGAACACCATCGCTTCATCCGGTCCGCTGAGTAAACCGTACTGAACCTTCTTGCCGTTTCAAAGCCAGGCACCGTTGTGACGCGATAACGATCGTTGGTCAGCACCTCCGATACAATGAATGGGCCCTTGAATCGAGCCTCCAACTTGCGACTTCCCCCCGGAATATACTGATCCTTTGCCACCAAAACTATATCATTTACCTCGTACTTCTGGGCCTCACGTCGATGATCATCGTAGTACTTCTTCTGCCGTGTTTGACTCACTTGCGTAGCATGTTGAACTCGTTCCCTTAGCTCATCTGTAGTAACTTGAGGATTTTCGCTTTCAACCGCAATCACTGACACAATTTCATTTTGCACCATATCTTTCGGCCTGTACGACAACACCAATGACGTTGGCGAGAGGCCTGTCGTCGCATTCGGTGCAGTATTGATGGCACTCTGCACTGCTCTCACCTTCTCATCCCATTTCCGGTCGCCTGAATCCACCATGGTTCGAATGGCGGTAAGAATGGTTCGGTTGCTCCGCTCCACTTGACCATTTCCTCTCGGCGTTCCAACAGCAACCAATACGTGGTCTATTCCATAATCGTCACAAAACTTCCGTAGCACGTTTGAAGTGAAAGCGGTACCCCGGTCAGTAATGATACGAGACGGCAACCCAAAAACACAGGAAATTTCTTCCAGCATTGTCACTACTGGCTGAGCGTTAGTAGTTTTCACCGCTTTCATCAGCAAGAACTTCGTGAATCCACAAATCACCACTAAAATGTGTTCGTTGCCTTTCGCCGACCTAGGGAATGGACCTAAATGGTCCATGTGCACTGTATGAAAGGGCACGGGGGTCTTCGGTATCGGGTTGAGAAACCCTTCTGGTCGACCTGGTTTTGATTTAAAAAACGCGCACTTTGGACAAGCCGCAATGTACGCACGGACGTACTTTCTCATTTTAGGGAACCAAAATAAATCCTGCAGCATGGATAACACTTTTTGCTCGCCAAAATGTCCTTTATCGTCGTGGTAGCTTTTCACTATACGCCAGCGCACGATGTTTGGGACGACCCAGCACTTTCGATCACCAATCTTTCGATACAACCGATTATTCTCCACAACGTAGTTCTGCTGTATCTGTCGATCTTCATCACACCTCGGATCATTGGCCAGTTTATCAATCACTGCTAGCAAACGAGGGTCCTGTCGTTGCATACTGACCAAGAAATCCGAATTCGATAACTCTAACACCATAATGCAATCCGCCACAGTTTCAAGCTCGCGCGGTTCTTCTGTAGGCGACCTGCTCAGTGCATCGACATGTTGCATCCTAGAGCCCTCACGATGTTCGATACGGAAATCATATTCTAGAAGCTTCAAAAAATATCGCGCCACTCTCTTATTCATTTCCTTTTTCGCATAAGCATCACGAATTGCCGAGCAATCTGTGCGAATCACAAAGAAACGTCCTACCAAGTATTGCCGGAACCGATCAACACTCGCCACCACAGCTAACATTTCCAGCTCGTAGCTATGATAGTTCACTTCGGTCTTCGAATTCTTCTTGCTGAAATAACTCACTGGCTTCCACACTTCGTTCACTTTCTGCAGCAAAATTCCTGCTACGCCGACGCTTGACGCATCGGTATGTAATTCCACTTCCGCATTTGGATCATATAGCACAAGCACGGGCCTTTCCACTAACAGCTCCTTAAGTTTATCAAACGCTTGCTGTTGTTCTGCCTCCCACACAAACTCGGCCTCTTTTCGTAGCAAGCGGAATAGAGGTTCCGCAATAAGGCTGTAATTCTGCACAAATCTTCTGAAGAATCCCGACAATCCCAGGAACTGTTGAACTGTGTGTACTGTCTCGGGCACAGGAAACTCTGCGACAGCCGTTGTTTTTCGTTCACCTGGTCGCACACCTTCTTTACCAACTTCAAATCCCAAGAACTCAACTTGACGCATGAAAAAGTAGCTCTTCTTTAAATTTATAGTGAAACCCTCTTCGCGCAATGCCACTAACAGTCGCTCAAGCTTGTGTAACAACTCTTCCTCCGTCTTCCCCGGCAGAATCAAATCATCAATGTACGCCACAATAATAATTTTTTGCTTTCTCAGCTTCTCCACTATTTTATTCATCGCTCTTTGAAACACCGCGCACCCATTTACCAGTCCAAAGGGCATACGAAGAAAACGGTAGTGCCCATCTACCGTTGAAAACGCAGTAAAGTTTTGGCTTTCTGGTTCTAGTGGAATTTGGTAATAACCACTATATAAATCAATCGTGATAAACAAATCCGTCCCCGCCAATTTTTGCAAACACGACTCAATATCGGGCATCGGAAATTTATCTTTGATTGTTCGGGAGTTGAGAAGACGATAGTCAATAGCCATTCGAAACTCATTGTTCTTCTTTGGTACCAACACAACTTGGCTATTGTAAGGGGACTCAGTTTCAGCTATTATACCAGCTTCCAACAGATCGTGCACTATTTCAGCCAAAACACTCTCTCGGGCGTACTCAAGTTTTCGTGGTTTAACATATACAGGTTCATCACTCGTTAAACTGATCTTCATTTCGGCAGACGTAGCACGACCCATCTCTCTCATGTTCAACGCAAAGCAGTCTCTGTAGTTAGCTATCAACCGGCACAAATGCGTATTGTACTCTACCGATCCATCACTGTTGATCTGATTTTCGGTTATAGCTTGCCCCTTTGATTCCACATCAATCGTATACATATTTGCAATCGACGATTCTACAATGCTATCACGAGGGCGAGGTTCACGTGACGATTGTCGTTGTTGTTGTGCTCCATCCCACTCAAACCGCACATCGCCCTTGCGTTTCATCATCACTAACCCCTCACTATCAATAATATCTTCGCCCAAAATCACCGCTGTGTCTTGTACCCAGGTTGGTACGATTTGCAACTCCACTGGCAGGGACACACCATCCACCTGCAACTCGGCGCACACTTTCGAAGTAACAGCAATCTCCTTCTTCCCGAAACCGCGAAGCACTTTCTGGCTCGGTTTAATCTCACCGACGTTCTTCGCAAACTTTTCTTGAATAGTGGAAACTTTTCCGCCCGTATCCACTAGCGCTCTCATCGAAACACCACCCACAAGCACATTTTTCACGAAGGCACTTTTCTGATCTACCACGCGCATCGGTTTTGGGGTTTGATTTCTGGGGGCTTCGCGTTTGAACGCAACAGAGGGACATTCTTTCTTCATATGTCCTTCCTTTTTGCAAAGATGGCACATCACTCTAGGACAACGACGAGCAATATGTCCAGCTTGATGACACTGGAAACAGACGTCTGAAAACGACTCACTCTTCCTTTGAGCACTTTGCACTGCTGGACTAGGATCCGCCACCTTGGAGGCAGCCACCGCATCGACGCTGTCAATCCATCTCAACTCTTCAAGTAATGTTTCCACTGTACACACTTTGCCGATAGTCATCCCAGATCGCTTTACATATTGACGTAAACCGCTCGTAATGTACGTCACCGTGGTTTCTTCATCAAATCCACCTTTTCGTCCCAATGCCAACATTTCGTAGACATATTCTTCCACGGTCTCTCCAGGCTTCCACTTACGAGAAGAAAGCAAGTTGTGATAATATATTGGGTTCTTCTTGGAGGGGAAACCCTTCACTATCTCGGCTTTAAAGGTTGCCCAATCTCTCATCGCATTTGGACAACTTTCCAGCCATAATTTGGCGCATCCACCGAGATTCAATCTTGCACAATGAAGGCGGACTGCATTCGTCCACTCATATACATCTCCAGTGTCGTCTATGGACTTTACCCATATATCAGCAGATAAACACGAGGGTACCTTGGGATCGAACGTTGACACATACTCCTTTAGTTCCCTAAAATCAGGCATTCGTGTGTTCATAGTAGCACTCGTACTGGCTACTGCTTGTGAAGCACTTCGGGCAGCCAGTTTGACCTGAGCGAGCTCAGTTCTGAGAGCTTCGATCTCGGCTTTATACTGCTCTTCCATTTTCAACTTATACGAATGTTTGTTTTTCTTGCTGCGGTCTACAACGTTCGGTGGTAGATCGTTATCTTTCTCAATCTTCACCGTCCCAGAAACTCTCTGGTCACTACCACCCCCGACACTCAGGCGGCCTAAAGCTTCTTCAAATGAGAGGTCGCTTTCACTCTCACTCATAACCCTCACTCTTCACTAAAGTTTCACCACTGCGTGGCATATAAAGTCCAGCTCTCCAAAGATCTCACACGATAGCCGATTTCCAGCGATCTCACTCAGCTACCCTCACCTGAGACAGCAACAGAGTCGTTCCCGACAAAAGAACACTCAACTACACGGACGCGGCACGATGGAGCTTTTGACCTATTATACTCCGTAGATAATAGCTATTGAATCGCACTGTCCCCGGACACTAAGCTATTGTAATGGTCCAACCACGCGGTTTTCATGAGGGCTCATGGCACTGAAAGTATATTGCTTCTCCCGCAAGTCTCGATCCCGTGTCACGCACTAACACGAAGTGTATCACACCACGATATCCCCACACGGAATATATCTACGCGATCACCACCGACTAACTCACTAGTACGGTTTTACCCGAGATCTCTATCCTGTCTACAGGATGTAATAAAACGATAGAGATAGGGGTCACAGGCTTTTCGGATAGCCAACAGAACTGTCTGCACGGGATACGTTTTTGAGACTGCCTCCTGTATTGTAGGTTTCAAATTATAAAAGGGTACCTTTGGGTATTGTTTGATTGTGTAAGTGGTATAATAAATTCACTGTGGGTTCTTCCCATTTGATATATACTTTACACTAGTTACAGTTGACAGGTAGTTTTCTAGTTTCGCCCATAGGCTTAAAGATGAAATAAATTGGTATTCTTATGTTTGAAATACATATTTTCCTGGTTTGTTGTTCAAATTCCCGGGTATTTCCCGTACTTTTCCCGAACTTTTGTAATTCCCGGGTTTTTCCCACTTTTCCCGTATTTCCCGGATGGATGGACACACTGCGTTTATGTAATCCTTAAAAAATATATGAAATGGATGGTTCGTTACTACATAAACATAAACCCTTATTCCTGTTTCATACAATTTTAATAAACGCAGCTGTCTGATCGTATAAATTTTAGCGGTAATCCATTCGCGATAAGACATTTCGCGATAAGACATTTCGCGATAAGGCGTTATGCCAATATGCGGACAGTACAACTTCGCGGTGTATCGTTTTGCGGTTTGTACCGAAATAGTTAATCAACTTAACATTGCAATTTGAAGGACTGCCTGTGTTCAAAGAAAGGTAAAGCACCGATGAGTGATAATGCCAACAATTTTCAGTGTAACTTGTAGGAATAGCTACACCGAGAAATGGCATACGACGATACAAACCGCAAAACGAAATACAACAGAATGGTTCAAACTACGAAATGGTACACCGCGGAATAGTTTGTCGGACAACCCTTGGTGAGCATTTTTTTAAATAGCCATGGAAAAACTGTTTTCGGTATCTTTTTAACACTATCAGGCTGCCATATAAGCAGTATCTATAAATATTCTCCAATACCTCTAAAAGTTGGAAATGAAATTCTGGCCGTAACCGGAGGAAAATTGAGGAGAATTTGATCAGGTCGGTAAATAACAGCATTTCCTACCAAGGCACTATGGGCCAGAAATAAAACTTTCGCGACAAAAGTCCAAAAACCTTTTTTCAATAAAATGAATTATTGAGATTAATTTCTCATTAATGAGAACATGTGTGATTGTATACCAACTATCTTATTTATTTAATTACATTATTTCAGTGCACTTTATGGGGCTCAATAGTGTTTAAACTGTAAAACTTTAATTTCACCCTATCTTAAGAAAATTTGGTTTGAGGGGAAAAATGGCTAGAAAAATTATTGTGAGCACATTTTTGGAAAGCAAATTAAGTGCATTTTACATGTCTGGTATAAAAATAAAGTTCATTTTAAATTTTAGCATTGATTTTACAATGTACCAGTAATATTCACTATATTTTTACTATTTCACCTTAAAAGTTAAGGTATTCCACCGTATTCGGCTTGCAACCAGTATGAGGTGGAAGCCTAGACTCTCCACTCTTTCATGTGCTACCAAAAGTTTTTGCAAATATTTGCGGATGGCCGAGATACATCGGTTTAAGTACATGCGATAATTTAGTCGATTTTTAACCCCATATTTTTAACTTCGATGCTGTTCATACAATCACAAATTATAAAAGTTTGATTGGTATAAAATAACTAAGGCAATCATAATCCACTACTTTTGAGCAAGTTTCCGTTCATAAGCTAGGTGACATCCAGAAATCTGGGTTGAGTCGGTTGAAAAATTACAAAAATTAATAATTTTGCTAATTTTCTCCGAGGCTATGATTTGTACGATATGATAAGACCACAACAGAGGTTCGCGATATAGGGACTAATGCGTAGTTTCTGGACAACATCCATGTAAAAATAACAGCTCGAAGATTTATATAAAAAACACAGATTTTTGAAGAAATATGAAACGGCTGAAATTGTTATCTGTCTATGTTTTTTGTTCAAATCGAAGGCTTCAATTTAATATAGACATTTAGTAGAAATTTTCTAAAAAATATCAAACTCTGTTGGTTATTTTTCAACCAGGATTAAATCATTGGTATAATATTTTACAAAATTTTTAAAAAAATAAGTAGAAACATCAAAAATTTGCCCGTTTCTAAGTTTGATGCTTCACATAGAGTGAATTGATTTTTCCTTATAGATTATAAAATAATTAGGCAACCTCCTGTACTATCTTTCTAAACTACGTTGAAATATCAAAAAAATACAGTATAAACGATCGAAAGAAAATAAAAAATAAGACAGCACCAAATGGCCAGGTCAATGGCCATCAACGAAGAACGTCAAAAAAATCGTTTGAATCCTTTTAAATTCCTGCCAGAAATTTAAGCGACTATTTAAGCGTAATGTTATCGGGAGAATGTTACTAGTTTGATCAGATGAACTATTCATTTGCACATAAAACAATCATCTTATTCCGGCGAAAAGAAATGAAGATTTTTAATTTTACTTGATTTATTTCAATTTAAAATCAATTTAATACGAGATCTGGACAACAATTCACGTTTCTTATATAAGAACTTGCTCCACGTAATCATATAATGGATTTCATAAGCTTGGGTTAACCAGATGTTCTGATGTTTTAATATATCAAGTTAGGCCTCCATTACAGCTAAAATATTTCTGACAATAATGTTTCGAAAGTGATTTTGATTGAAACGCTTCGAACAATTTGAAGTGTCACATTTTAAAACAGCATATTATATACAAATATGTGATTCATATTATCTTGTTCCATTTTGGACCATATCTATATAACTTTCTGATTATTGTATGGCTTTTCCATAGGTGATGCACAGTAACAATATTGAGTTATAAAATTTTAATAGTGAATTAAATGCAAATGTACGGTGAAAGACCAATAAATACATCAAATAAACAGTTGCCAATGCATTCCAAACAACTATGATAAATTTGATGATACAATCTGTTTTGGGAATATATTTTAAGCATCCTCACCAACTTTTAGGCTAACACCATGTCAAAATCCTTGTTTAGAACAAGAAGTTTGTGAATGTCTATCATTATCACACCAACCATATATCTTGAATTTTACATTATTTTCGTTGAAATAGACATTCTTTGACACAAAAACCTTCACTGTTCACAATTCAAAAATATTTAAGACAAACGACGTCCAGTTACATTAGGTTGAATTGATTTTGGTGCACTATTAGTAAGATCGAAAATCTCATTACACGGTGATCAATTTCGCCCTACTGATCAATTACACCCGAATTTACGGTACTACAGATGGCAAGCAGGCTTCGTCCTTTGGCGAAAAGGCCTGTATCATCCGCAAACACAGATTTTTGACATCCCTGATGTAACTCAGGTGAGGCAGATGCAAAATATTGTATAATATTGGTCCCAAAATGCTGCCTCAATGCAGCTGCCTTGAGGAACACCAGCTCTTAAATGAATTCTTTCAGACTTGGAATTCTGATCATTAACCTAAAGTGTACGATTTAAATTGAAACTCTCTATAACGTATTCGAAAGACAATGAGTTATTCGTACTTCATAGGTATTTTGAAAAAAAAAAAACAAGTTTTGAAATTGGTTTACTACGTTTTCGCTTAAAGTTGTGACATTCAAAAAAGCACTGAAAAACATGGCTGATTTTCTCAGCATAGGATCGACCTAAATTTTAAATTAGTGCGTCATTAGAACCGCAATCTTATATTCTTTTAAGAGCACATACGAAATTGTAGCAGTAAAATCCGTAAGCTATTTAGTTATAATAAAATAGTTATTCAAGTCATTGCGCAAAAGCTAAGGTTCACTTGAACTTACTTGAAACACGAAAATTCTGTGAAACTTCAAACATTCTTGATCGTTTTTCAATCACTGCAATCGATTCCTAGTTCGAAATTAATCCACTAATTTCATTGTCGATTCGCTTTATATACCCGTAGTGGTTAATGACCCTGAACTCAGTCCGTGCCCCTCTCGATTCTCTTGAACCACTGCATACTTACCTTGAAGTTAAACACGAATCGTCCCCCCTTGTAGAATCCCTCGTCGGGGCAGATGACCAGCTTGAAGTTGAGCAAATCGTCCGGATCGGGGAATTCCGTGGCACAGGTCTTGGGCAGATTCAGCTCGTTGATATCTGAAATCGGAAAGAGTATTGACCGTGAAAATAAGGTGAAGCCTTTGGATGATATCAATAGCAGGACTGGTAGCGACTGAGTGCTGGTAAAATAGAAATTTCAGAGACGTTTTGTAGACTCATTTGGGTTCGAAATGCGATAACATAACTCTACCTTGAGTTGGTCGAAGCAAGAGCTTTTATACCAGCCTGAACAGAAGTATATGACTTTGACCATCATGTTAAATAAAGCATACAACATGGCTGGCCTGAAAATTTGTTTGAATATCAAAAGCAAGACAAAGTTTTGATTTTCTTTTAATAAGGGGATAGAAACATTTTACATATTTGTTACACTTGGCTTGAATGCCCTCAATGTGATTTATGAATCTAGCATGAGCCCTAGGTACTTAACTTCATCTGACCAATTTATTGGAACCCCCTCTCATCGTGACAACATGTCTACTTGAAGGTTTCAAATAAAGAGCTTTTGGTTTATGTGGGAATATTATTAGTTGAGTTTTGGAAGCATTAGGATAAATCTTCCATTTTTGCAAGTATGAAGAAAAAATATCCAAACTTTTTTGCAATCGACTACAGATGACATGCAAACTTCGTCCTTTGGCGGAGAGGCCTGTGTCATCCGCAAACAAGGATTTTTGACATCCCTGAGGTAACTCAGGTAAGTCAGATGTGAAAATATTGTATGATATTGGTCCCAAAATGCTGCCATGAGAAACACAAGCTCTTACAGGAAGTATTTCGGACCTGGAGTTCTGATAATTAACCTGAAGGGTACGATTTGACAGATAACTTTGAATTATTCTAACAATGTATGTTGGAAAATTAAAGTTTTTTTAATTTTACAATCAAGCCTTGATGCCAAACACCGTCGAATGCTTTTTCTATGTCTAGAAGAGCAAGACCAGTAGAATAGCCTTCAGATTTGTTTGAACGGATCAAATTTGTTACACGTAAAAGTTGATGAGTGCTCGAATGTCCATGGCGGAATCCGAACTGTTCATTGGCAAAAATTTAATGTTCGTTGATGTGAGCCATCATTCTGTGCAAAATGACCTTTTCAAAAAGTTTACTGATGAAGGAAAAAAAACTGTATGGACGATAGCTAGAAGCTTCTGCAGGATTTTTGTCTGGTTTTAAAAATTGTATTTTTTCGAATTTAGTTAGTAATAGTTTGATTTTCTCTTTCGAAGCCGGTATTGGCTTCTGAGGTTTTGCATTTTCAATTTTTTTTTTATTGTGAAAAACATTTTTTAATTTCTTTCTGCAAATTCTGCCATATAATATTAATAGCAGGATCGGGAGTGCGTTGAAATTGCCTTCTCCGCACGTTTTTAAGACGGATCAAGAGTTTAAGATCATCGTCTATAATCACGGATTCAAATTTTACTTCACACATTGGAATTGCAATGCTCCTGGCTTCAACAATGGAATTTGTTAAAGTTTCAAAAGCATTTTCAATATCAAGTTTGGTTTGTAAAGAGATGTTAACATCAAGATTAGAGTCAATTTATGTTTCATATATATTCCAGTCGGCTCGAAAACAATTTAAAGTGGAGCTGATAGGTTTGAGAATTGCTTCATGGGATATTCAAAATGTAACAGGGACATGATCAGAATCAAAATCAGCATGAGTAACTAATTGGCTACAACGATGACTAGAGTCGGTTAAGACCAAATCAATCGTAGATGGATTTATAGAAGAGGAAAAACATGTAGGGCTATCAGGGTATTGAATTGAGAAATATCCTAAAGAGCATTCGTCAAATAAAATTCTGCCGTTGGAATTACTTTGGGAATTATTCCATGACCGATGTTTGGCATTAAAGTCACCAATGATAAAAATTTTGACTTATTGCGAGTCAATTTTCGCAAGTCAGTTTGGAGCAAATTAACTTGCTGTCCATAGCATTGAAAAGGCAAATAGGCAGCTATGAAAGTATATTTACCAAGCTGTGTTTCAACAGAAACACCTAAAATTTCAAAAACTTTAGTTTCAAACGACGAAAACATCTCGATTACTTTTTCAAATCGACGTAAGTAACTTCCATACGGTTTTGAGAAAATTAATTCAGAAGAATCACAACCTGTCTTCTAAAACTGTTTTAAAATGAATCACCTTTTTAACATTTTTCGCCGTGTATATTGCCTAAATTTAGCATACAATGAGCTCGCGTTCAAAAACTATGGAGTTCCTTTTATTTCACACAAGAATTTTATGACAAAATGATAAGCCGTTTTATTCAGTTACTTGCGACGTTTTTCCACCAGTGTAAAATCGGCTCAAGTTGTGTTTTGTTTTGATTCGTGGTTAAGTCACTTTGTCTCTCCATACAGCGGGGCGGCGAAAGAAGTGGTTAGGTTGCGAAAGTTGAAAATCTTACTTTCGTCGTTTTGTAAATCCGAAAATTAAACGTTCTAAAAGTGAAAAATCGAGTTGGTTCAGAGCGAAACGTGTAGAATTTCGTCTGCGAAACACGTAGGATCGATAAAGTAAGTTTGTATGCTTTTTTGACTTGAGTCTATATGAAAAAGTTTCCGAGAGTTGATGTTTTATACGCCTACACGCAGAGAAAATTATTTTAAAGTCAAATATATTCTGAATCATTTCAACAAAATTTCTACATTATTTGCCGGCTTATAATTGTTTTTTATTATTTTTATAACTACTAGTAATTTGTTTTAAAAATATTTCTTGTTGCATTTGACAGCTGGGTTGAATGCGGTTCAACAAAATAATTTTTATTTAAAAATGTATTGCTTTGAAACAACAATATTTTCGCAATAAAATAAAAATATTCGTTTTTGAAACAATGTTGATTTCTTTTTTGATTTTACAATATTTTTATTTGAAATAATAAAACCTGTTTATTGTTCCCAGCCCTCTCGCACTTCATTTTCCTTTATTATTAAATGAACAAAAACAATTCTATATTCTATAATATTATACGGAGCTATATCCAAGCGGACACTAACCTTAAAAATGATGATTCCTGCAGCATATTCAGAACCATTAGATGCACAGACTACACTATAGAAGGTTCCAAGTACCCTGGGGGAAGTGGTCAATTAGGAACATATCCGGAACCATATCAATATGGGCATCAAACTTCATGATTTTTAAAGGTTATGCTTTCCGAAGCATTTCCAGCATCACCGGCTGCCATGACCACTTTATAGTAGGTTCCAGGTGCCCCGGGGAATGTGGCCGATTCGGAACATGTCCGTTCATCTGTTTAGAATCACATACTACCATAAACAGTAAGATCCATATACGGGGACGGACCTGGTGTAGTGGTTAGAACACACGCCTCTCACGCCGAGGACCTGGGATCGAATCCCAC
The DNA here is from genome assembly GCF_002204515.2 of Aedes aegypti. Taxonomy (NCBI): domain Eukaryota; kingdom Metazoa; phylum Arthropoda; class Insecta; order Diptera; family Culicidae; genus Aedes; species Aedes aegypti. The sequence goes on along the minus strand of NC_035108.1, from coordinate 101,687,960 downwards.
CCCCGAGATAGTCACTAAACATTTCAGTGACGTCTTCCTTCGGAAGGGAAGTAAAGCCGTTGGTCCCGAGATGAACTAGCCCAGGGCTAAAAATTTCGTTAATAAAGATAGAAAAAAAAAGTAAGATCCCTGGGACTTGGAAAATGGCGATCATTTTCAGAACCACATGATGTAATAACCACTCTATAGTAGATTCCAGGGACTCCTAGAGATGTGGCCAATTCGAAACATGATCTCATCCCCCAGGGCCCATGGAACCTACTATACAGTGGTCGTATAAATAAGTTGCGCTGTAAATACTTCTATTAGCATCACCTTCAAAAATCTTGATGTTTATACCCATATTGATGTGTTTTCGGGCATGTTTTGAATTGGCCACATCCCCCGGGGCACCTGGAACCTACTATAAAGTGGTCATGGCAGCCGGTGATGCTGGAAATGCTTCGGAAAGCATAACCTTTGAAAATCATGAAGTTTGTGCCCATATTGATATGGTTCCGGATATGTTCCTAATTGACCACTTCCCCCGGGGTACCTGGAACCTTCTATAGAGTGGTCTGTGCATCTAATGGTTCTGAATACGTTGCAGGAAACATCATTTTTAAGGTTGCTGTCCGCTTGGATATAGCTCCGGATAATATTTACATGATTTGAAATACAAACATGACTGACCATGCTTTCCGGAACCAGTTTTACGGAAATGGTCATATTTCTGAAGATTTCCAACCAATCTTAATGCGTTCAGTGGCATTCAACTTCCTATTAGTTCTAGTTTCTAGGAAAATTGCAAACATCTATCCAACTTTACACCGCACAAAAATACAAGCGACAGAGAAAATGACATTTGGACATGACCTCAGAAAATCCGGAACATCTCCGGTGTCCAGTGGCAAATATGCATGGCCCAGAAAGTTCCTAAAACTGGACCAAATTTGCCGTCGACTGCTTCCAGATGCATCCAATTTCATCCATTTTTCATAAAGTTATAAGCATTTGAATTTGGGCAAAATTTCGCCTATCTCAATCATTTTGCCTATCCCCTGTAGCTTTAAAAAACTTAATGTGTTTATATTTCTATGTACTACAATTCTCTAGGATAATGCAGATAAAAAACTGGCACTTTCTGCACCGCAAACGACGGGGCTGGACTCATAAACTCAGTTTCCTTCCGCTGAGTGAAGTTCAGCTGTTCAAGTGGGAGTTAACTGCAATCATGTAAAATCGCTAATTAAATTAAAAATTTAAGAAAATAATGATTATAACTTACCCTAGCAGGCTTCCATTATGATATCGGATGTTCCGAAACCATTAAAAATGGCGATTAATCGAAGTTCTTTTAAGAAAATTTTCTCAACATCCGCGACCGAAATTTTTACGGGGCCTATTTTGTAAATCGAGCAGATTCATGTGACTCGTCTGTATTCATTGTCGATCAAAGCAAGCATGCATATTTCAGATGTCACCCGTCGACTCCCATAGTAATCCAGTCACATAGAGTGACAACTGTCGAAAAACTCGAGTGACAGAGCTGAGTCGAGCGAATTTTTCGGTCGACAGTGACTCTAGTCGAGTCATTTTGATCGACTCATCTTATAAAATAGACCCCTACGTTTACACTGTTTAGAGCGAGAAACAAAATGGTAGGTCAAACCTGAGTTTAACTTTTACCAAAATCAACAAACAGATTTTCAATTTGAAATGATGATTTTTGTTGTTGTTCCAAAAATAAATCTGATTTAAAATACTGTCAGTAAATTCAAAAATATTTCTGTTTTGCTTTAATCAAAATCTTTGCTGATTCAACGCAATTGTTTGATTACAACAAATAGAAAGCGCTTGACAAAAATAACTATTGTTTTGAATATCTGTTAATTCTCTGCGTGTATGAATGATGTGCAACTTCCCCAAAAGCCCCAGCAAATCGATCATTACGATGAACAAAAAAGTTAGGATCTGTTTTAAGTTTGGATCAAGGTTTCAATTTCGTTTCAGTGATAACTGCTATGTGCACCTTGTTAGCTGTAAGAAAATTAAACAGCTTTACCATTCAAAGAAAGAGCATTCCAATTTAAAATATTTAAATTATTATTTATTGGATCCATTAGAAAAACGTAACCCAATAACAATTTGATTAGTAAATTTTACACCGACTTGGACTGCTTTAGTCATAGTGGTGGCTTTGAACATTGCATCAATCATTAGATTCAAATGTTCAGTTAGAAAATTAAAATCAGAGGCAGACATATCACTTGAAGTGAGTACATTATCTGATGATTTCCCGTTAGAATTTTCGGTAGACGAAGTGGCGGAGTAGAAGTTTCCTGTGGCGACAAGGTTTTTGTCCATTTGATTTGAAACAATTAGAACGGGTACTCGTAGTGTGAAAAGGGGAGGAGTTCAAATTACCTGCTACGATATCGGCATAGGATTTTCCTGGGTAGAGCCATTCGAAATTAAAAGATTCGAACGACTAGTCGACGGATTAAAATTAGTTTCGGAATGAGCATGATTATAATCTTCCCGATGGGTATGATTCTTAATCAAGTGATCGGTAACAGAAAAATGAGCATTGTTCGATACTCTACCAAGGGAATTCCGGAAACGATCGTTACGGACATTACCGTTCATCTGCCTGGCACGAGCCTCAATGACCTTTTTGCGTGAAGGACAATTCCAAAAAATTGACTTATGATTGGCCCTTGCATTCAAACTTAGTGGTATCATCCTTCACAGGACTGACGTCTTTAACGTGAGAAGAACCTCCGCAAACCATGCATTCAGCATCCATGCGGCAATTTTTTGTACCATGGCCCCACTTTTGGCACCGACGGCACTGAGCGAGGTTCTGGTAATTTCCTCCAAGTTTCTGGAAATGTTCCCATGTCACACGGACATCAAACATAAGTCTAGCTTTTTCTAAAGCTTCTAAAGCGAACTAAAGAATATTCTTGGGAAAGCCCTGCCCGAAAAATGCCAGATTGGGTTTTCTTTTTCATAATGATTACTTGGACTGGGGAAAATCCAAGTAAATCATTTATTTCATTTTCGATCTCTTCAGGTGATTTATAGTCACTTGAGAGACCTTTCAAGACAACTTTACACAAACGTTCAGTTTTGTCGTCAAAAGTAAAAATAAATGTGCTTTTTCTCTTCAAGATGTTTGAGAAGAAGTTCGCGATCTTTAAGAGTTTCCGGCAAAACGCGACAGTCTCCTTTCTTTGCGATTTGGAAGGAAACCTTTATTAACCTAATGGAGTTCAAGATCTCTTGTCTAAATCCCCCAAATTCGGAACAACTGACCACGATAGACGGCACTCTTTGCTTCCTCACTTGAATCAAAGAGCCTGGGCTAGAGGCTGCTTCGATTTGGTGTTCGGAAAATTTGTCTAGAGCATCGAACTGATTGCTCATTTCGATACAATTATTCATTTTACCCTTGGAAGAAAGTTCGCATTCCGGAGAAACGTCCTTTCTTCCATTCTTGCAACGTTTAGTGACAGTTTTAAATCCCAGTTTTTTGGAAGGAGGTTGTGAATTAAGAGATTCACCCTTCCTTTTGTTTGTAGTTGCAACCATGTTTAGTGAATAAACGAGGGAAGACGAGACCTCCTAAGAGGTTTTTTTTCCCAAGACAGTGTCCAAGAAGGATTACCACCGCTAGCTTTCGCCAATAGGTCCAACGAGAAAGCGAAGGCACGGGTCCAAACAAGGGTCGTAAAGGGATCAACAGTAGAAAAAAATAGTACTGAAAAGTACCGTTTTTAGCACTGATTATTTCAAGTAGTTCTTGAAGGAAACTATGGGTAGGTTCTTAAAGAAACACCATATGAAAATGCCTGGAACAAAAACTGAAAAAATAGGCAAAGGAAATTCTGGAAGGATTCTTGTTAGGTTTCCTTTTAAAACGTTAAACGAATTCCTTAAAAAAATAACTGGAATAAACTATCGTGGATTTTCTTGGAAAAGCTTCAGTGTAAACTGTGAAAATTTGTAGAACAACAACTGGAAGATACTCTGAGATAATCTTATGGAAAATTATTAGAGCAATTCCTGTACAAATTTTTAAGTTTGCAGTGCTAAAAAATACTTGAGAGAACTTTTGGGAAATCATGATAGTTATTGCTGGAAAGATCTCTAGAGGGGTTCCTGATAGTATTCTAGAAGAAACTGCAGAAACCAGAGGAAAAATTCTTGACGCATTTTCTTGAAAAATGCAAGAAGAAATTCATGAAGAACCTCTGTAATAGTAATGTAGCCTTTATGATTTTGCACTAGGATTCACCCACGGGGAGAAAAGGTAACAAGAGACTTTAGAGACCTTCCATTAAAAATAGCGTTTTTCAAGATATTTGTTGTCTCTAAAGAAGAGACCCGCTGCTACCAGCCCTGCTCCGATAGTGTTTATTTTGAGGCTTTACTTACCTTTAGTGATTCTCAGCTGGGCCGCGGTAAAAGCCTTCTTCTGGGGTCCGGATTTTGGCGCTTCGCCATCCTTCTTCTGCTGCTTCAGCGAGAAAAGTTTAATCATTTCGATTTGTGGTGGTTGTTGATTAGAGACGACGGAGCTAAACGAAAAAAACCACAGAAACTTTTTTTTCTGTTTTTGACAGCTACTTCCAAGATTTGGTGGTGGGGGGAAAAATTTCTCTTCCTGCTGCTTCTTGACAACGGAGACGAAAATATTTCTGGATGACGATTTTTTTTTTCAATCAGCACTTCGATAGCCAAACAAAAGAACGCGGATTTTCTTCACCTGACCACAATGACGGTTAATGACGAGGCCAAGGGCAGCAGCTCAGAAGCTTCTTCAGTCACTGACGGATGACGAGGGCAAAGAAACGGATTTTTTTTTCTGCGACGAAGGAACTTCTCTTCACAACAATGCCAAACTCTAGCCAGGGGGAGGAGACCTTGACTGAAAATACTTCTGACCACTTGAGCCGCGACACCTGAAACACCGTTAATCGCGGAAAATCGCTTTGTGGCGCTTGGGAATCCGCCTGGTACCGACGGAAATGGGAGTCGTATATTTATTCCGAGGTAACTTTTCACTTTTTTCCCGTAGCTGCTGCAGTTTTCCTTTCTCTCGCGATTCGTACAATCAATCAACAACGAAGAAAACGGGATGTGAGGCGACTAGTTATTTGCACGCACACAGTCAAATGCGGAGTGACAGCAAGGAGGCTTGAAGTGAGGTGAGTTGCTTGCACTAGTGCTGCCAGACTGTCAAGCTTACTAGAAACGGTCGGGAATGATGATTTCTAGCAATGTGATCTATAACAGGTGAGGAGAAAGCCATTGTGATTGTATTGGTGCAGTAAAAATTCAAAACAAACATTGAGGGGAAGACGAGTGACGTCATACCGTTTCAATGAAATTTTGTGAGTGCATGCAAAACGCTTCATGGGGCTCTGCACAGAAATCAGTCTCACTCTTTCACTCCTTCATAAAATTAGTAAACAACAAGGCCAGTAAACGTCAAAACCTCATACAAAATCAAAACAGTGCAGAGCCCCATATCGTGGAACAAACCAACATCCCGGATAAAAAATACAATACAAAAACAATATAACGTATTGTAATAGTACCATTCAGTATATTGGAAATACAATACAGTATATTGTAAAATGACAATGCAATTTCAGTACAATATATTGTTTTGAATAGTTCACTGTATGGTATATGAGAGTCTTGCAATATAATGTATGGGTGGTTAAGTATCGTAACAATACAAATATAGATATTTTCTCATACATACATTTTGAAAATACAATACGATTTATTGTTCATGTATTGTTTTGATTAGTGATTCGTGTATTGTTGTACAATACAAAAACAATTCAAAGAACTGTATTTATTAGTGATGAAAAGTATAGAATTTGTATTTTGTATGGATTGTCCCCCGACTTACCGGATATTCGTGCCAACAGTAGCAAAATAATTTTAACTCCTGTAGAAATAAAGATATTTACCATGGTTGCATTTGTTGTTACAGCTAATGTCAAGTGACTTCTACAAAACTACTTATTTTTACTTTTTGAAAATTTTTCACCAACATTTCTTGCTTTCTGAACTTGTTTTGTTTACTTCTTTTAGCCAAGCTACACAGAAAAAAAGCAACAGTTGTTTTACACGAAAATAGGAATTTGACCAAAATTGTAAGGTATAAAACCAATAAAGAACAATACAGTGTTCTGTTACAATATATTATATTGTTTTTGAATTGTATATTCAAACAAGAATGATGTTGCTTCGACATTCAATAACAATACGCTGTATTGTATCCAATACGTTATATTGTACAATAATGGTTTATTCCATTCACTGAATGATACGTTTTTATCCGGGATCACACCAGAAAATAATCTGCAGCTAACACATAGACGTAAAAGTCGTATTCCAGGATTCCGGGAATTATGTTTTAGCACTATATTCGCGGATTAAAGCACTTTTCCTAGCACCACATTCATGGATGAATTACGCGAAATATCCTTTTTAAATAAAGAACAATTTCAGCCTATCCCAGCACATTTTCAGTTTTGGTAACTCTTGGGTGTCTTCCGTTGTAATATTTCCTCTGGTTTTTTCAATAGATTTCATTGTAAAATAAAGCAAAACTTGGAACAACACATGAATTACCTGAAATGCCATCTTTCTGCAACGAATTTTTTCATGTTTTTGTTTAATTTTATTCATTTATTTATTTGATAGGCTCATGCGCCATAAGGCATAACAGAGCCGATTGGTACTAACTGATTACAAAGTTTAATCACATGTATACCCTTGTGAAATCAGATCATTTATTCTTCTATCATCTTCTTCAATATACTGTGCCCGCAACTCTGCATCATCGATCCACGAGTACGAAACCTGTCTAAAACGTGAGGGTGCGGGAGAGGCAACAGGCATCACAACAACGCTGCTATCATCTACGATTGTGGCTGAAGGTGCGGGTTTTTTCGGTGTTTGGTTGTTCGTTGTGTCCGAGTCGACTGATCGTTGTCTTTTTGTTTCACTTTTGCTTGGTTTAGGTGCTGTAGGTTTGCTCCCGGCAACCGAAGGCTTCGACAGTGATGGCCATTGTGTGTCGATGTTCATCGTCTCGTTCTGTTGTTGTGTAGCTGATGATTTTGTTTGCTGATGGACTTGAAGTGGTGGGCTAATAGAAGCCGTTTCAGGTTTAGCTGCGGCTTCTGAGCACCGCATATTTGGGTGCAATTTTTCACCGCAGTTTTTACACGTGCGGATCTGTTGGAAATGTGTAACTGAAGAAGTTTCATGATGTATGGTTACGTATGATGGGATTGGTTTATTAATTCGCATTCGCTCCACGCGAACACCATTAATGAGGCCTGGAAAATATTTTTTCCAGACATCATTTCGAATGCTGAATACATCACCGTACTGGGACATATGGTTGATGATCGCAAGATTGTCAATTTCCTCCGGGAGGTCATGGATGCGGACCTCAATAGCGGTGCTATCTACGTAGATAGGTAGTGGGATGTTCAGTTTTATCCCGTCACACTCCATAAAATGTTTCAGATGATGCTTCGATGCAAAACTGGAAGCGGCTTGCTGCAAGGTTCACAACATTTTTTACATTGTGGAGCTGCAAGCTTTTTACTGCCGTCATGTCCACTTTGAGTTCCTCTTCGAGGAACTTTTTGATATCCGGAATGCTTGGTCGACGCGGAAGAATCGATGTATCAAGCACGATAAAGTTTTTCCTCGACACCGACATGATCACGAAAAAAAAAGAAATCGGGTGGAGCGAAATAACAACGTACGTCTCGTCTGAGACAAAGATGAATAGCAACTCCATGTTTTTGTTTGATGAACAGCACACAGGACAACCTAGGTAACGACGAGCTGACACCAATCTTTCTGATAGTAGTGTTAGTTTGCGTGGGCGGGCTAATACGTGCACAACAGTAAGGTGTCGGCCAGGGTAGACGCGTCACGTGAAGCGACGGGAAAATCCATTTCATTATTAATAATTGTTATTCCTTCCCGTGCAATTTTCGCTTCGCTTCGCAATTCACGTCTACCCTGGCCGCGACGTTAACGTTTCTAAAAAAAAAAGCTCAAAACATCTTGTGCCCTTTTCAAATGTTTGTCCAGATTTTTACATGCACGAGCCGTATTTATCCAACAAGGCTTGCCGAGTTGGAAAATTATGACGAATGCTGTAAAAATCGAGTTGTGTACAAATATTTTTTGCAATTTCGCCCTTTTGAGGGTATCTGAAATCATTTCAGGATACATTCACCATTTTTTGAAATTCCTGAAAAATGTGTTATGGAATTACAGTGAAACCTCCATGAGTCGATGTTCCATGACTCGATATCGGTTCATGGAACCATACTAGAATCAAAATTTCATGGTTGCTATGATTCCATGATGGTCCCTTTAAACAGCTTTCCAAGGAATTTATGTTCCATTACTCGATATTTTCATGAATCGATGGTCTTTTCAGATATAGACTCATGGAGGTTTGACTGTAATACGCTAAGAAATAAAATCTCGAAAACTTATTCATACAGACTCAAGTCAAAAAAGTATAGAAACTTACTTTATCGATCCTACGTGTTCCGCTGAAGAAATTCTACTCGTTTCACTCTGAACTAACTCGATTTTTCACTTTTAGAACGTTTAATTTCCGGATTTACAAAACGACGAAAGTAAGATTTTCAACTTTCGCAACCTAACCACTACTTTCACCGCCCCGCTGTATGAGAGACAAAGTGACAACCACGAATCAAAACAAAAAACTACTTGAGTCGATTTTACACTGGTAGAAACACGTCGCAAGTAAATGAATAAAACGGCTTATAATTTTGTGATAAAATTCTTGTGTGAAATAATAGGAACTCCATAGTTTTTGAACGCGAGCTCATTGTATGCAAAATTTAAGAAATGTACACGTCGAAAAAATGTTAAAAAGGTGATTCATTTTAAAATAGCTTTAAAAGACAGGTTATGATTCTTACGTCGATTTGAAAAATTAATCGAGAAATTCTGAATAAGTTTTACAGTCGAATTTCGTTCGTTGCACTACGTTTAATTGCATTTCGTTTTGATTGGGCTCCCGTTAAGTGGGCTATAGCCCACCTAAAACGAAGGCAAGTGTCACTTTCTGACATAAACCGCAATTTGTTAATGTTGGTAGCCCTGAATTTCTATTGTAATCGGTGTTTTGACAGCTCAAATCTTAGCCCGATTAGTGAAAATCTTTCACTAATCGGGCCACGGGTTTAGTGCAACGAACGAAAGTTGACTGTATACCATTCTAAAAACATATTCGGTCTATTCACTCATTGTGACGCATTTTAACGCAGTAAGCTTTGGTATTATTGGCATTTTCGGCTTCCTCCGTGCTACGTCTGTTTGTTATCTGTGCTTGTGTACATTTTTCTTCCCACCTTTAAATACCTTGACCTTCGTGATATTTTAACTCATTTTTGGTTAATTTGTTCTGAGCGTGTTCCGCCTGAAACGTCACAAAACGACAACATCAACAATCCACCCTCTCCCGGTACAGTTAACTGTAGGTAATTTTCCGATTTTCCCCTAAAATTTTGCATTTTCCATCAAATCTATAAACCAAAAAATCATTACAGTTGCTCAAGTTTACCACGGGAGGCATTTATTTGATCATCATGATCATGGACAACCAGAAATCGACCAGCAAAACAACGCTCCTCAAGCTGATGCTGCTGCGGGCCTGGAAGGAACGCTGGACCGATTGCCAGTGGGGAATCAACGTGAAGGCGGTGAGTCCTGTTTATCCTCTTTTAGTGTGGCGTCCAGTTCCTTGAGCAGATGCCGCTGCCGGGTGGTCACATGGGTTGGGATGCGAATTTTGATTCTGATGATATGTTGGCCCCGTTCTTGGGAAGACAGGTCCCAAACTCCTTTGCCGGGAATACGGATTTCCGTGTCGGGTTGCGTTCCCGGAGGGACGTGCACGTTAAAAGTCCCGTTGATACCTTTGATGGGAATGTTCGCTCCGAGGATGGCTTGTGTTAGGGTTATTTGTTCCGTCGAATGGATATTGAGGCCATCCCGTTGGAATCGGTCCACGTCCTGCACATTGAGTATGATGTTGACCGAGCGTTGGTGGCCAGGAACGCGACACTTGATGATGTCCCGGTTTTGCGACCCTTTTGGAATGTTGACCATGAGTGGGGTAGGCTTCAGCGTGATTCCCCTGCCGTGACATTTGGGACAGATCAATTTTTGGGGCGCGGTTCGAATGCCCTTGCAGAATTTACACGTCATCCAAAGGGTTCCGCTTTCGGTTTGCAGGGTTTGCTTTCCGGTGCCCTGACACACCTTGCACATGCCCTCATTGTCCAGCGGAGGAAAGCTTCCCCAGGCTGAGCATTTGTCACATTTGGACCCAACGGGAAGCTTTAGTTCGCGCCTTCCGCCCTCGATGGCCTCCTTGAAGGAAATCGTCAGAATAACATCCTCATAGTTCAGTTCGTTGATGGCATTCCAGCTGGAGGTGAGCGTTTTGTGCCGCTCACGGGTTACGTTCCTGTGAAGTGGACCACTGTTCATCATGGAAAGGGGGGCATAACATCATTTGGCATATAGTTATTAGACATAATGTCGTTTGTTATAATGATTTTTTGCAAATGGGGGGTTTGCTAGACGAGGGAAACATTCCCACAGCCACAGTGTAACGTGGAGTAACTTTCTTTCAATTCAATTTTTAAAATCAGGAGGAGGGGGTAGCCTAGTAACTAGTAATCCTTTATAAGATCTATAAAGGATCACTACTAGTAACCGTTACGAAGTTAGAGGGGAGGGGGTTCCGTGCAACGTTACTTATTGTTACATAGGGGAAGGGGGTTAATGTGTGTACCTAGACAGATGCAAATTTTGATATTTTTGCTCCCCTATGCTTGAACGGGGTCAATTATAATAAAAATCATTATCCCAAAATTTGAAGTGATTTGGAAGAAATTTGGTTGTACACACGCCATTTAAAGTTTATCACCCCAATTCTAGTTTACGTTCGAATGCTCTTTCGATCGAAAACCGTTTTGCATTCCCGTTTTCGCCAACAAAATCAAGTGGTCCGTGGATACGAACAAATAGGATTCGATCGAAAGTTGGATCCGCCGTAAACAAGAATGAGGGTGTATATGGAAATTACTATGAAAAAGGCAAACATTTTGTGTTCAGTCATCTAATTGCTCATAATAATAATCTATGGAAAAATGAACAAATCCTTTCCATGTGAAATCTTCACAGCTTTGTTATTTTTGATAACAAAGTACAAACCATGCTGAGATGATCATTCAATTACTTTCAGAGCAACACTGTTTTTTTTGCTGCAGAACATAGTAGCCTGGATTACTTTGATCAACTTTACCCGCCAGGAGCACCACTGTTGTCTGCCGGGCAGTTGGTTAAGGCTGTGAACCGTTTCACCAATTCGTTTAACTTTTAGTTAAAATTTGACAGTTGAATAGTTATTTCCCCTCGGGTTAGAAATAACTCTGCTCTGAAGCATGGTCAAACTTGACAGTTCGAAAGTTATTTTCTGCTCCGTGGATTTGAGAATAACTAATCATCTGTTAACCTTGTTCTGAAATAACTACTCGACTGTCAAAGCTCAAATGGGTCGACCGCGAAGTTTAATTTAATCATTTGAGGGGAAAATAACCATCGAAATGTCAAATTTTAACTAATAGTTAAACGAATTGGTGAAACGGTTCACAGCATGCAAAATGCATACCCAGTTTATGATTATGAATAACAATTTATCCTGACGTCCAATCAAAATATGGTTCTTCTCATGAGAAGATTGTGTTCACTTCTCCATAAAATATTATGACGAAGAGATAGAGGGCTGAACACAATAGGATGACGTTTTCCGTAGTAATCTCCATATAAACACACACGGGACTGTGCACAGTCAAATTTCTTTCGATTCATTCCAAACTTTGAGAAGATGCTATTTTCCATAATACAGTCGACTCTCCACATCTCGACGTTCTATATCTCGATATTTCTTCCTAAGTCGATGTTTTTTTCGATCCCTTCATTCTGCATACATTTTCACTCTCTATATCTCGAAATCCCCCTTATCTCGATATCTCCCTATCTCGATGTGATTTTCGTTCCCAATTTTCTCTCCGTATGACGATATGCCCATTATCAAAGGTTACTAGACTAGATTTTAGAGATTCAAAACAATTTGCAAAGACGAAATGATGCCTGTTTGTTTTTCATATTCCTGGCAACGAAGTGATTTCCTATCTAGGGTAAGCGTTCCCTTAGTTGTGGTAGTGCCGTTTTCACTGATTTTATTACATTAGCCACAGAGCCGACACTGCCAATCGACGTATTGGTTTGTTGAAACACAGAATAGTTGAAAAGAGCGTTCAAATTGCTTCAAAACTGATGGAATATCATTAAAATTGCTAAAACTTTTCTTGCTTGTATTGTTCGTTTAGTTGAGAAATAGATTCTCGTGCACATTTTCAACGTGGAAAAATAAATATTCACACGTCAGTTTATATGGCACTTTCATAGAAGCACGCACCTTGCATTCAATGTACAATCCAACATAATGCGTTACATGTGCGTTACCTGTTGGTTTTGTTAGCTACGATGCCATCCAATATATGGCAAACATGATGGGAGAATATTTTAGTGTGACAAAATTATTTAGGTGTGAGTCTATTAGAGGGCAAAATCCGCAATACCAATAGTTGCAGTCAGTGCTGGAAAAGTTCGCATCACGAAGCAGCTCACGAGTGTATACCAACGCATAACAAACATCATTGACTCGGGAACTGGCTAGGTGTGAGTAAGTCCGCACCCGTCTGCTCGGGAGAACATGTCAAAAGAAGTAGCAACAAGCTCGGGAGCGTTTACTCGCGAGTAACCGAGCAAGGTGTGATTTATTATGGTTTTGACGGACAAATTAATTGTATAACCATCATATCGACAGCAAACTACTAGTTTGTAGTCAAAAGCCCTTGAAAACCATAAATCTCAGAGGGGAAGCAGCATTTTTCCCAAAAGCACAATATGACTCTGAACAACTCCGAACAGGTTCGCGAATCACTTTTAGCTTCAGTTACTCGGGAGCCGACAGATGCGAGTAAACCAGTGTTTTTGTTCCAGTTCAGAAGAAATGTTCGTCACTTTCCATCACTGGTTGCAGTAAAGTTTTCCTATAGTGGAGGATCCCATAAGAAAACAACGGATATTGTGCTCTGCAAGATAAATCCACGTAATGCGATTATCTGAAAATGTCGATATACCGTCGCAGTGATAATGAAAATCACCAAATGTTTCAGATTGGGCAAATTTGAAACATTTGTGTCCTTGAAGGACGAAAAAATCCAAGCCTACTTGAATTTTGACGTTGCGTTTGAATTGCGCGCATATCTTCTGCGCGTTACCGCCGCCGCTGGATGTGGATTTAATATAAGCGCCGCAATACCGCTAAAGGACACAAATTAAAAATATACCTCAAATAAGGGAACAGTGTACCAATAGTGGAGGTCTGTGGAGGTATTATTTTTCACGGACATGGCGTGGATTACTGCGATGAAATAATTTTTCTCATTAAGGGGCGGTCCATTAATTACGTAAGACAATTTTAGCGGTTTTTCGACCCCCCTCCCCCCATGGTAAGATTTTTTATATGGAAATTACTAATAATTTGTATGGCGCGTAAGAAATCTCAAACCCCCCCTCCCCTCATAACCCCTTACGTAATTAATGGACCGCCCCTAAGTAAATGGTCGTTACTTCCCGTTACAACATTAACATGTACATTAATAGGGTCCTAAAGCCCTGTCCCAATTTTAGTGCCAAACGCTTAAGTTTAGGCCAATAACACATGTTTACTCAATTTTCTAATGTTTTCCGTTGGTTTGAGTCCAAAAAACATTTTTTTTAGATTTTGTCACACTCCTTGGCTTAAACTCAAATTTTGGGTGTATTTTGTTTTCCGTGTCCCTTCCGAAATGTCAGATAGGAACAACCCCAGTGGTAAAACTAAAACCCCTGTGGTGTTTTTGTCGACTAAGCGAACGTCAAACATGATCTTAAGTGTCAAGGTTCATTTATGGACCCAATTTTTAAATTTAAGTTTAAACATGATATAGCCGTTATTTGAGCGAGAAATATTGCTAAAGTAGTTGCAGTAAGATGCTCTTTCTTGTTATTGAATAAAAACAAGATTTCATTAAAAAATTTAGGCCCCAATAGGGCGATATTCAAAACTGAAAAGGCAATAGATGGCTCTTTTTCAGTGGTAGTAAAAACGAAATCCTGAAGCCAAGAAAGCTCTACGGAAGATGAACTAAACACAAAAAGTTATGTATTCACTTTACACTTGATTTCTAATCACTATTTTTTTGATCCAGTTTTCAAATTGCAAGTAATTTACGTTTTTCATTATTTTCCATATGTTTTGACAGTTCTCCGACTACCATTCTTCCATGCGCTTGTGATGAAAGTTTGAGAAATTTGAGAATCCAGCGTAGCGTGATCAGTGGGAGGAATACAAACAACAGTGTCGTCGCTCGGCGGCCGGTGACAGAAACTGAATGTTCGAAAGGTTGTTGCCTGTACTTTTTGCCGCTGGCGCCAACTGTTAGCGATTAAGAACGAAATAAACAGTCGTTACCCTATTGCGCTTCTTGAATTTAGGCCAGGGCTGTCCAACGTACGGCCCGCGGGCCGCATCCGGCCCGCGACCTCATTTTGTGCGGCCCGCGGAAGATTCGAAGATTCTTCCCGTTGGCCCGTTGAATATTCTACCAACCCGAAATTAGAACATACTAAACCTAATTAATTTTTAATTTAGTTTCAATCTAAAATTTTGGTATAGTAATTATTTATATTGCTTTGTTTATAAACCTTCTTAGATACTAAATTTATTAAAATTCTTTTTTTTTTTTTTTTTTTTTTTTTTTTTTTTTTTTTTTTTTTTTTTTTTTTTTTTGTGTGGTATTCAGTTGGAGCTGCCTGACAGCTTAACTTGTCAAGGCTGAACCCTCGGTCTGGCTTTTGCCAAGTTTCCCCTCTACCAGGACCAATACTCAGACGGACTAGGCAATGGCGCCCACATGAACACTGTTTTTTATTAGTATTGTGACGTGGTAGTTTTTGAAAAGTACCCATATTCCCTTGCTTCTGAGAAAAGGAAGCATTATGAAAATCAGCAGCTCCATTACAATTTGTTTGAAATAGTAGTGTACAATTTGTTTGAAATAGTAGTGCATTACTAATACTGTCTAGTCGAAATGGTTTTGAATAATTTGTCATTCAAGTGCTATTCTGATTACTATTGTCTTTTACGTAAGATTAGAGTCTTAAATGTCAAGTGTCGTCAAGTCTTAACAAAATTAGGCTGTTTAGTAGTAGTTCTAGTTAATTTCATTTTTTGTTGTTCAAAATATTTATTGGTCATTACGTTCATATATCCTTAAAGAAAAAAGTCGCTTTCCTTGTCTGTTCAACAATTTTTCGAAACTAGCAAGTGTACCGTAATGATCGATCTCAGCGTCTTACTTTCCATAGTCATTTTTATAGTGAATATTGAAGAGTAAAGTTACCTTAGGCTTCTATTACAGTCTCCTACAAGATTCACTTTTCGGTGGCAAATGCAATGCTTCACAACGCCTACTTTCTACTTGTAAATTTTGCGAAAATGAAGCTGGAATTAGATTATTTATACCGCTGTTACAAAAGAGGTATTTCTTATTATGGCAATGTAAAAACAATATTAAAATAAGTTTGTCGCCACTTATTTCTACTCAGTGAATCTAATAGTCATTTTCCTAAGAGTTCCTAAGTATTCTTTACGTCGTATATGATAACGATGTATCTAGCTAGCTAATAGTAAGAGTGGCTACGGATCATTCTGGTTAGCAAAAGGCAAACTGAACGTCACCAATAGTATTAATGTCCACTTCGAATAGATTAATTATTTGAAATGGGCATCAATTCTATCAATGACGCAGAATGTCCGTTGGATCACATCCGAGATATTATTGCGTCTATGCCATATGAATTATGACGCGGCTTTAAGCAAAAAGTGCCAAAATGTGATACCACCACTACAGGTTACGCCTTTGGTTTCCATCATATGGGCTAATGGATTATGCCCTCCCATCGCGGCAAGGTCGCATAACCAAGGGGAGGGAGATACTAAATTTATTAAAATTCTAAATCTAAAATTATGAGTGTTAAACAATGTTTCTACCATGGCTTCTTTCGACATTCATTCATTTGTCCTTGAACATTTGATCCTTCACGGGATTATAAGAAAGGCAGTTTTTTTTTCAAAATCTTGAACAGGATTTTTTAAGAATTCTGGACACGACTTTCACGGATAACATTGACAAGATTCTCACAGAATGTTTACCAGGATTCCATAACCAGAATTTTCAAAGAATTTAATACATAGGTTTGTAAAATCCTGGGCAAGATTTAACGTTTTGCCAGAAAACTAATCGAATTTATAATAAAATTATGAGCAGGTTATTTTTTGAAATAATTTTAGGCATTTTCAAATATTTATAGATAGCTTTTCAAAATGATTATTGAGTAAGATTCTGAAGGAAACCAAGGCACGAAAAATGTAAAATCTTGAACATTTTGATCAAAAATTTCGTAAAAGCTTGATCGGAATTTTAGCACACTTCTGCTTATGCTGATAATATTAGGTCGGATTCTGACAGAATTTGGAGTAGGATTCTAAAAAACAATCCTAGATAGCAAGTTCTCACAGGATCCAAAATTTCTTGGGTAGATTCTTCAAAATATTCTGGACTAGATTATTATATAATTTTGAAAGGGACTCTCACAATGTCCAGCAGCAATTATCTTTTTATCGATTTCTTCAAATGAAATTTACTCCATTCACTGAATTTCGTCGGGTTTTATGAACTTCATTTACTAACTTTCGTCAGATCGCATAGGAATATTTGTGCGTTTAAAAATGTGGCCCACGACACAAATTTATTCTTGCGATTTGGCCCGCGGTTTAAAAAAGGTTGGGCAGGCATGATTTAGGCGGTTAAATAGAAGTTCAATCGTGCTTAGCAGGGTTGGGAAAAACCCTGAAATTCACTCTACAGTAGCTAAGCAAAGCAAATCACAGTCAACGAAGCCAGTGAAACTCACGCTCATCGCTGCTGTAGGCAAAAGCCTTGATACCGTGTACGCACCTAACTTTGCGCAGCTCCAAACTTTGCGCATTTTTAACAAGCATGAAAAAATGATAATTAATCAATGATTTTTTCAACAATTCAGTTTCAGTAACATGTACGTTTATGTGAAATAAGTATTTGACATACATTTGTTTACTAAGAAACCCTCGGTCATGTTTGTAAATAATCGAAAAACCTTGACGTTACTCGTATAAATCTCAACTTTTACACCGTCTTAGCACAAGCGCTAAGAAGTGGCTCTGCCAAAAATCAACATTTTTCTGAACAAAACTGTGTTGTGAGAAGTATATTTGCGGTATATTTGCAAAAAAGGTAATATTCTATTAATTCCATTAATTTTCCAGACAATATGTCGATTTTTTATTTGAAAAAAGCGATGCGCAATGTTAGGACCCACTTTTTACATAAGGGTCTTAATTTTTGCGCACTTCTAGCAATTCAAAATGGCACGTAAATACATGTACGTTTTTTTTTTTTTACAATCTCTTTATTTGGAAGGCCCAAACGCCCGAAGGCTTAACGGGGCCGAATATGCCAATAACATTCAATTTATAAGCTTATCAGAACCACAGCTACTCTGCGATCCCTGTTTTGCACACAACTTTTTTTTATCTTTCCTTCGCTTCGTTGACAGTCGTCGCTTGTTGGTGCCATTGTTCTCGTTTGGAGAAGTTGAACTATCGTTCCCGTCGCTCTCGTCATCGTCGTCGCCGTCCTCACTCGTGCTCTGTTCTGTTTGGTTCGAAGTCATAACAGATGATCTGTTTTCTTGCTCAGCGAGTGCACGTTTGCCTCTTGCCACTATTTTGAAGAACGGATCACTCGCATCAGGGGAAGATTGGTTGGATTGGTCACTGGCTATCGGAGGGAAATCAGCTTGGGTAAATATTGGTTGGTAGGGTGATGTGGTTGCTGCTGTTATCGGGACTGTTTCGCGTTCGGTTACAGATACCTCCAAACATCTCTGGTTTGGATGTGTTGGTTTTGCGCACCGTTTACAAGTTCTGACCTGGTTTTGGTGTTCCACGAAGCACATCTCATTTGCTATCGTGAGATATGATGGAATCGGGTGTTTGACTCGCATCTGAAGCACCCTAACCCCGTTGGGTACGCCGGCAAAGTAATGCTTCCATCGTTCGGTTTGTATAGAAATTACATCTCCGTACTTCATCATAAAGTCACCAACAATTTTATGAGGTACGGAAGGAGGTAGATCGTGTACTTTGACGGTCACTGCCTCGCTATCCACGTATACAGGGATTTTGAAGCGTTTGTCTTTCCACACAAAAGCTCGCTTGATGTTATGCGCTTTTTCGTAGCGCAGCGCTGTTTCATGGTCCAGCATCTCAACGTATACACAGTTACGCGTATTGTGTAACTGGATACTTTTCACTTCCGCGAGGTTCAGTTTAATTTCGTGTTCCATGAAATGTTCAACTTTCCGAACATCGGGTCGCACTGGAACAACGCTAAAATCAACTACCAGAGTGTTTTTGCGAACGCCACTCATTTTACCGATATGAAGCACTAGAGATTTTCTACACACGTCCGAAGTCTTCGAGTACAGGCTGTCAACTGACATGTACGTTATTGCAAATGATAAAAGCTGTCGGTCTAACCAGGAATGGTCACTCAATCCATAAGGCAGCGGCTACATATAATATTCCTGAAAGTACCTTTTGCATGAAGCTGAAGGCATGGTGTGCATCGAAAAATCTCAAAATACCCTACTGAATACTGTATTGACGCAGGAGGAGACTTTTACTGTAAACTTGGATAATTGATAGCGGTTGGCTTCTCAGTTGATGGACAATGATTCACTTTCCAGTTGTCTAGCAAAAAAGCCCGCTCAATTATGGAATATCCGGTACGAACGGCAACAAAAAATAATGAATTGATAGTGATCAACGATACATCTCCCGAACTAATTGATGCTTTCCATGAATTCGATTTCAGTGGAAAGCTTGAATATACTAATGGACAGTATTGCAAACGAGAAAACTCTCGAGCATAGTTCGGCTGAGCTTCAGTTGAAGCACATAACTGCTTATTAAGACTCGTCAAGTTCATCTGGAAATCCTTCATTTCCTGCTGACAACATGTACAACAGAGAAGATTTGCTTTAAAAAAAGCTTCCAAATTGTGCGAAATCGAATCGTTCACGACCATTAGCAGTGAACACGAACGTCGAATTTCGATAGTTATACAAAGAGATGGAATAAAATAAGAAAAACGATAAACAGAAACAACACAAAAATATATAAAGGTTAAGAATTTAAAAAAAAACAAGAGAATAAACAATACGTACGAAAACAAACAAGCACAAACTACGGCTGTAAACTGTATTGTTCAGATTGTAATCTTGTGAATATAAAATAAAAAATGAAGAACAGAGTAAATCACTATTCGTGGCCACTCTATGTTTGAGGTGGATGAACAAATTAAATTGAAATTCAAGGAAAAACTCCTGATGAAACTCATATTAGTTGTACCCTTTTTGTTTAATACAAAAGCAATAAAAAAGTAATATTATTTGGAGCTAACGAGCATTTTAAGGCATGTGCAAAGTTAGACACATCATGCGCAAAGTTAGGAACAATTCAGATTTTGTGCGCAATGTTAGGCACAAAATATTGTATCACCTTTTGCATTTTTTAAATTTTTTATGAATTATTTTTATTCTTTTTTAAATCATGTGTTCTACTGAAGGGTTAAATGCCTATCTTTGGCAGAAATTTGAATAAGAATATACATATTTTACAGGGGCGTCGCGTGGCCTAACTATCAACCTGTGCACTTCTAATTTATGTTGAGTTCGTTTTTGAACCTAGGTTGGAACTGGCGCAACCTGTTCTGAACCACAGTTTCAACCCCAACCCGATTCAAGTTCGACCGAAGTACAATTTGCTTGACGTTGGTTTATTTATGTGCTGATAACCGACCCAGTTCCTAAAAACGGAAACAACATTAGTGTCATTTTAAATATGTCATTATTAGGTACACCTTGGATTCAACCCTTTTTTTTCTAAGGTAATAAAATGTATAATCAATCTTTACTAACCTTCGTTTTCAAATATAATTTTTTTCTAGTCTTTCAGTTGATTAAAAACATTTATGATTGCAGATGCTAATCGGGTTGTTTAGTTTTATTGTTTCACATTTTCAATTTTAACGATTAGTCATCATTATGGGGAAATTGTAAAATTGCATATGAAAATAATTCAAATTATGCGGGTCATCAGTTTCGATTTATAAAGCACTGGATTCTAACTAATATTGCAATATAGAGTTAGTTTTCATAACCCACATATTTTTACATAGAATGAATACAAGATCGTTCGCTTCGTGTACTTGGTGCACGCATCAAGAAAATTGCTCGCTTTTAAACCACACCACAAGCGTTATACTGACGATGACGGTACGGAGGGCACGACCGCTTTTGAATTCATTTTCTGATTGTATTCTGATTGACCATCACAAGTACCACCGCGCTAATATTGTATGCTGGAAGCGAGGTTCTTAACCAGTATTGTAAAAAAAAAACGCGCGGGCCCTGAGTCTCAGGGTGCTGCCATAGTAAACGCGTCTTGCGATGCGTGCGCGTTTGCGAGCCCGCAAAGCAGAATATCAACAACAGGAAATCCTTTGATCGCATCGCGTACGCGGACGCCGACGCGTTACTATGGCCGCACCGTCAAACTTACAGAAACTTCTTACCGTCAGCCGTCTAAAAAATCACGCCAGTACTCCACACCACAAGCGTGGTGATGTTGAAAGCGCGAAGGAAAAAAGAGAGCAAGTAAAATGGATCTCTCTCGTGGATTGATTTGTCTCTTGTCTCCCCACCGCACGCTCGGCACGCTCGCACAGATTGATGTGGCAAGACTGTGCACCGGCCAAAGTTGACGCTTTGGCTACTTAGGGTGCTGCCATAGTAAACGCGTCTTGCGATGCGTGCGCGTTTGCGAGCCCGCAAAGCAGAATATCAACAACAGGAAATCCTTTGATCGCATCGCGTACGCGGACGCCGACGCGTTACTATGGCCGCACCGTTACACACTGGCATTTGTAGTGCAAAAAACATTCTACCACATATACAGGATTGTGTGTACGACGAAAGGCAACGCGTCTCCCGATGAGAGTGCACACGTTGGGTTTCATTGTCACAGCAGCAACGTGTAGCGTGGAACAAAGTATTGCGTAGCATGCATCGCACTGAGCGCGTAGGGAAAATTAGGGCACAGATCTCGCGCCGCACCAAACAGCTTTTGCATTTAATTTGAATAGCAAACATATAACAACAAATATTTTTAAAGGTGAAAATTGCGATGATCAATGATAAAGATAATTGAAATAGGCTAAATTGTATTGAGAGAATTAAAGAATCGTACTTCAATAATAGTAGAAATAGTAGGTTGTTATGATGAACGATTTGCCACCTGTGCAGTGCACATGTTGCACATGTGGACGCGACGCCTCTGATATTTTATCCTTATTTGAAGCAAAAATAGGATGATAATTTCTTAACTGCGCAAAGTTTGGTGCGTACACGGTAATTGCAAAACATCCGTTGCTAAGGGCAGCCCTGAATTACTGTAGAAAAACTTTCTATTTTCCGCTGCATTTCCCGCATTTACAGCCTATGATGACACTACAGATTTAGAAAATTCACGCACCAAAAATAGGCTGCTTGATGAGATTTACAAATTTTTAGCTACTGTAGTGAGAGAGCCACGTGATTTTCTCGAAATTCAACCCTACTACTATTACCATTCCCAGCACTGATCCTTATACTTGTTTAAAAAAATCAGTACCTATTCTTTTATTTGTTTGTCGCAATTTGGGTAAATGTACCAATAGTGGAGGTATTAAGCATGACTGAACTTCATTTAACCGCCTAAATTCAAGAAGCGCAACTAATGTACATAGAACAGGTCGGACTCGATTATCCGGAGTAAGGTACCGTAGGGCAAGTGGGTAATGGATTTCGCATAGTTGAGATTCTACAAATCCTAGAGACTTTAAATTAAAACAAATGAGGCCGTGTATATATTTTAGCCTGACTCTCACTAAATATAAGCAGTATGCTGAAATTTATTTTTATGTATAATTGAAGAAAAAAGCACAGGAAAAGTTTTAGAAAAACGTCTCTTTACATTTCACTTGCTCCACAAGTGGGGCAAGTGAAAAGTTTATCGTTTTGAACAATAAATTCAAAAACTAACAGTTATTTTCACGATTTCTATTACCTATAACATCTGTTAAGACGTCCCAATAAACGATAACATAAGTAACATGTAAACAAAGACAATTTTATTCTTGTTACTTGAATTGTCTTCTGTTCAGCTATGTTTGTTGAAATGATTCGACAACTTGATAACTGCAACATTTCCAACGTTATCATGGGACAGCAATTGCACTTCTACTCTGTAGAATTTACACCGCTCGTTATTTATTAAGAAAATATGACGTCGGATAACTCTTCGGGAGAAATCAAATGGAATCCTTCAATAAAGTATTTAGAACCCTTTTATGTGGATACACCTATACCCCATTTTAATGTTTTGAACTAGCTTTACATAGATATTCCACGAGATTTCCGTGCGTTCTCCTATATTCGAACTTTTCAATCAACGTCTTCCTTTTAATCGGCTGTCCGAAGTAAACATATTAGTATCGTAATATTTGGCAACCTTTTTTTTAGAGAAGTTCCATGATCTGGCCATGATTATAGCTTTTAACGCTTTGAGTATAGCGTTTCTTGAATTATCAGCACGTTCTGCTGTTCTATGATAATTGCGAACCTTGTATAATAATAGCTACCTTAAAAGAAAACACTAAATCAATCTCTAATGAGAATCTTTTCACTTGCCCCACGTGATTAGAAAAATAACGGTGTTTCAATTTAGTTATTTTTAGGTCTATGTCGAATTAATTCTAAAACTATTTTTTACCAGTTTAAAACTGTCAGAGGGGGCAATTTAAAAGTGGCACAGAAAATTATTTTCCGCAACTTTTTCCGCTAAAAATATTAAAATAAGATTGCACGCCACCAACTTGTTACGGAATGATAAATAACAGGTTAACAATCTTTCGCTCTATTATGCAATAATGGCTGGAAAATCTCAGACATCTCTTGCCTAACGTAATGTTCTCCATGGCATCAAAGGTTTACGCATGAGTTTAAAACGTTAATTCACATATTCAGTTAAATATACCAATTGTCACTTACCCCATTTTCCCACTTGCCCCGCGGTACCTTATTGATTTTTTATTCACTCCGGATAATCGAATTCTCCGGACAATCGAATCACTAAGAAAAAAATTGGAATCTTTGATAAAAGTAATAAATATTATCTTTTTTTGTTATTTTATTTATATGATGCGGTGGCGTAGTCAGAATTTTTTTTCTAGAAACAGTAGGGGTCTTTTCAAGAAAAAAAAAAATGACCAGTATACACAAAACACCACTTTTTCAAACCCCCCTTTTCTTAAATACGTTCTAAACTGCAAAACTATTCATATTGCATATTGCAATACTCAATTATCTCAGATTTATGCATAAGAATTGAGCAAAAACAAGAACATCAAAAAACAAATTCTGGAAAAGTACATCGCTAAAGAACAGCCTATGATAAAAGAAGAAAAAATCACTGATGAAAGCGTCAATAATTATGATGCCAACAATCACTTTGCTAGTGCAACTTCCGAAAGAATAGCCGAAAACTTAAAGAAGGACAAATCTCTTGTTGGAAATTGTAATACTACAAGATGTAATACAGACAAGTAATGCAGGGGCTAATTTTCAAGGTTGCTCGTCTGAAGTCACTGTCAACTTTGAAATTTGCTCAAGACAATTTTGTCAGTCGATTTTTTTACCGCTATCGCTCAAACTTCAATTCAAACGGTACAACTCGAAAGAACAGCCTATAGCTCAAAGAAGAGAAAATCATTCATTAAAACTTCGAAAGAACAGCCGATGATTGAAAGAATAAAAATCCCTACCGTGCAAGTACCATATTCTGAACGGTTATGAAAATCTAATTTGAATAACTTAAATTATAAAGGATTCAACAGCTGGGATATTGGTTTGTCTTGCCGTTGAATTAGTCTAATATCTCAATAAACGCATAGATTAAAATAAAACGTCCATCAATTACACAGCGTAACAAAAATGACATTTTCGCGTGTCTCAAGGATCAAATTATGTGGCTCTAGCAGGGTGACCAGCGCACCGGGAAATCGGGAAAACCGGGAAAAAGCCGGGAATCACAAATCACCGGGAGAAAACCGGGAAAAAATAATATCAATTAACGCCGGGAAAATGTTGCATACTAGTACTTATCGTTTCCACTTTATTGGTATTTTTCGGTGACGGGTAATGATTTCCGATATAGAAATTTTACGCTTCAACCTACTTCATTTCGGTCATCTTCAGAAAAAAATCCGCCGACCGTTCGTCTGTCTCGGCGGTATACTTAATTCTCCGCATAATAGTCTAAACGAAGACTTGTGTTAATTTAGTAATTATTTAGCCAATAAGTGAAAATTAAATGAAGAAAAATCTTGTGAATAGTGGTTTTTCATGGCATTTCATAATACACAGCATCCTTAGGATAATATTGTTTCAATCATTTTTAGGAAGCAGGAAAGGAAAGTTTACCTAACTTTTCAAAAACATTATTTCTATGAATTTGATATTTAAATATAGATATAACATAGCTTATCTTAGGAATTTTGAAAAATATCTTTCCAAATATATTGGAATATTTAAACCTATGATCATGGTAAAAGATTTGATATTCGCTTCTTGTTTTATAACAAAACAAAACAATATATTATAAAACTTTAATCCATTCCAGATTTTGAAGTCTACCAAGGCTGTGTGGCTGTTTTGAACTAAAACTATGGTTTATTCTTCAGTTGGCTAGATATCATGTAAGCAGTGGTCAAACTTTTAGTGAATCCACAGACAAACAGTCGTAACACTTAGAACAAATCTCGATCAAAATCATAGTCACGAGGACATGTACGCCCAATGCTAAAATCGGTTTGTCAAACCTACCATATTTTTGAATCGACCGTTAAAAAGGTGGTCGATGCACAATGATGAGAGTGTGACGTCTGTTTGTCTGTGGTGAAACTAAACATTTTCATAAAAAATAATAAATTCCACGCTTAAGTTAAATTTGCCGTTCCCATCAAGAAAAGTAAAAATTTCTGCGACAGAATTGACCACGAAATTTTCTACTGCAAGCTCAGTTCGAAATAAAATTTCACCTGCAATGGAAAAAAAAATTGTTTTGGGCATTTCTGAAAAGAAATTTAAAAGTCGCGGCAACAAATCTGATTTCCGTTTTTGTAATGCTTTGGTGTATGGCCAAATAAACTCGTACTTGAAGTCGTTTGGAATGGTACAAATTCTCGAAATTAACTTTTTTTTTTGCTTATAATGAAACCGGGAATGTTTTTGAAATTCCGGGAAAAAACCGGGAGAAAACCGGGAATTCAAAATTGACTTTTCACTGGCCACCCTGCTCTAGTAGATTTTGGGTCGCTGAATCTGATGCCGTTTTCAGAAATGTCCTAATTATGAACACACATTGTTCCTTATTATGGGCAACAAACGAACTTAACGTACAGTCAAACTTCCATGAGTCAATGTTCCATTACTCGATATCGACTCATGGAACCATACTAAATTCAAAAAATCAAGGTTACTATGATGGTCCCCTCAAACAGCTCTCCATAGAATATCTGTTCCATAACTCGATATTTCCATGAGTCGATGGTTCCTTCAATATCGACTCATGGAGGTTTCACTGTATAATATTTGTTGAAAAAACAACTTAACCATGTATTTTAGTTTTGAAATGTTACAATGAATCATGTTTCGAACTGACAGTTTACTATTTTGCATGTAAAAACAATGAATGTTCAACATAAGGATCGGACCGTTCAGAATATGGCGCTGTGGTACTGGCACGGTAATAGGAATAGTAGTAGTTATTAAGCCGAAAACTTTTAGGCTCAAATTCGCGAGCTTCCTTGAAGAATTTCTTGAAGTGCATCACTGATTTTCGGGGAAGTTTCGTATTCGGATTAATGGTTTTCGGGGTAATATGTCATTCGGGGTAACGTTGCATTCGGGGTAATGGTATTCGGGGAAGTGTTATAAGGCCTTTTTTGTCTGTTCTACAAATCTAAAAATGGCTCATTAGGCAAATTCAGATTATGAAGCACAAAAAGTAAATGATTGGTATATACCTTTCAAACAAAGCCCTCCTTTTTGATATATTTTTTTTCTTGAAAGTCAAGGATTTGTAATCGTGGAACAGGTAGATTTAAGGTTTGCAATCGCCACTGAAATAATCATTGATTACATTACTGGAGATCTGAGGACTTTCATGAAAATTTTCAGGTATAATCATTGCAGCAATCTGAAATAGTTTCGGGATACATCCTTTAAAAAAAATCTTGGTTGAATAAGAGTTTTGCTGTTGGCACGAAAATTACGGGGATGGTTAAGAAAATCCGAGCATCAATTTAATCATGATTAATTTTCTGGAAGAAATCACGATAAAATGCCTAAAGCTATCGTAATGTCATGAGGAGGGGCCTTCCTTAGCCGAGTGGTTAGTGTCCCCGGCTACAAAGCAAGGCCATGCCTAAGGTGTCTGGGTTCGATTCCCGGTCGGTCCAGGATCTTCTCGTAATAGAAATTTCCTTGACTTCCCTGTGCATAGTGTATCGTGAATGGCAAAATTGGCAAAGAAAGCGTTTAAGCTGAAAAGCAGGTTCTGTCAAAGTGAGGGCAACACACGCGACAACAAAGGAAGTCTTAGAAGTGCCTTCTGGATTCTTGATATTATTTTTAATCCTTACAAAATTATTCCTATAGTACATATTCCTTATTTTTGTAATTGTTTTTTTTTTTTGTATCTTTCTATCCTTAAAAAAAATGAAGGGACCATCGAATTAGGGAGATATCGAGTTATAGAAGACACAATTAGTGCAAATGCGATCTAAGGGGCCGTCGAGATAGCCATGAAAACCAACTATTACTATGGTTCTCTAAATCGATACAGTAAGGACCCGATTTTGTCAGCCTCTCGATGAATTTTAGGCTGACAAAATGGGGAACCTGGCAAAATCGGGTCATTTTATTTTGAAAAAAAGTTAACTCAAAGTACTGGAATCTATTATTCTGTACAGTTTATCTGAAGACGTAATAAATAAAAAAAAAATAAAATAAAAAATCATGAAACAATGGTTGTCAAACCTTCCTTAGAAATGATTAATGATTTCTAATAGGCAATGTTTCATGATTTGGATAGGTCAAACCGTCATTTTTTTATGTTTTCAACTTTGCTTTGACATTTCAAGAGTTTTCAGAGCATTTTCTTCTTTTTTTCCACGTCTTCCATTATATCTGCTGTTCGAAGTAGATACAGTGCACGCTATTGTGGTAGTTATGGTAGATGAAACTATTATATTTACGTGTATGTGAGTTTATGGAAATCTAAACGTCGAATGGGACATCCCTAAAACGAATCAGTGTGGGAACAGCACAAACATGGGAAACTTAACGAAGACTCACGATGATAAATGAGGTACATAGAAAACCGATTGGCAGCCGACGCGTTGATGTCGGATGCGGCGAGGAGTCAGCGAACTTCTTAATTGACTGTTTAACGATAAACTTGCGACGATCGACGCGCCACCATATTCCATATAACGGAGTGTATTAGAACCAACTTGGAGGTGATGATTTGGAGGTTATTTGGCAATTTGGAGGTTAAAATCCCCTCCAAACACTAGCGATTTTGCGGTGGGATGTTGACGTTTGATGACGAATACGATGGTAGTCGTTGCGATGCGAGAAGAAAAAAAGCTTGGTGGCGGAAACGATGGTGGCGCGTGGAAAGTGAGTCGATGAACGTCATTCTATTGACCACTGTAGAAGCGATCAGATGTGAATTTTATTCTATCATTTTTCGTTCACTACAGCTATGTCTAAACCAGCAGATTATGCAAATCGAATGCACCTTGGATTTTTTTCTGCTAGAGTGCAGTATTTGGTTTATATTTTCATAATCGGAAGGTTTCAAAATATTCCATCGGTGAAATTTTTCCCATACATTTTATATGGGCTGAAATGTGTAGGAAAACGTGATTTTCATAGTCTTTACATGGAAAAATAGCCTAAAAGTGGAAAAAATCAAAATTTCACCGATGGAATATTTTAAAACCTTCCGATTATGAAAATATAACCCAAATACAGAACTCTCGCGGAAAAAATCCGAGGTACATTCGATTTGCATAATCTGCTGGTTTAGACAAAGCGTGCAGCGCCCGTTCGATTTAGGCAACATGCCAAACATGTTCATGTTGACTAAACTGAACGGTTGCTTTTATTAAAAAAATATCACCGTAATAATCTCCGCTGATTAAATTTATCTAATTTAAACAAGGTAAGCCTCAAAAAGGCCTACCGAAAGGTTGAAATTAATAAGACTGGTGGCTGATCTATGATTCCTTTTTTGTACATGTCTTTATGCCAAACGACTTTATGCAAACTGACGTTATGCCAAACAACTTTATGCCATTCGGGGTATCCTCCTGTCCATCGTACAGATTACAGATTGACTTACCGGTACAGTTCCGGATTGAGCGCAATCACACTGTCGCCTTTTTTCTGTTCGCTCATCAGCGCTTCGTAGGCTTCGGTGATCTCCTTGAATTTGGCTTCATCCGCCTGGGTTCGCGCATTGGGCCCCGAGTGCTGCAGGTCCGGGTGGGATTCCTTGGCCAGCGAGTAGTAGGCCTGTTTGATTTCCCGAAAGCTGGACGAAGGCTTCACGCCCAGGATGCTGTAATAGTCCTTGGCAACGGCCGTGCATTGTTGGACCCCCCGTGGGACAGGTGCTTTCGATGGTTGGATGTATTTGAATTTGGGCTTCGCCGGCACGGAAGGCACTCCGCGGATGTAACGGATCAGGCCGGACCCGAGCTTGAATTTGTCGATCATGGCGAAGGTCAAACCTTTGGACAAGGATGTTCGAGGGGGTGAGTAATGAATAATTTTTAGCCTTTCCAAAGTTTTTGGTGACAACTTCCAAACTGGTTGTTTGACAGGGTTACTGGGATCAGAGTTTGAAATGTTTGAAAGAACAAATCAAAATCGCAGACCTCGTTCTGGGCGATTTGAGGCATCAATTGGAACATATGCAGAGGAATTCGCGGTTGTTATTATTTTTCTCCCCTTTTTCCCTAATTGGCCTGCATTTTGACGTGATAGGCATAACGGTTGCTTGACTGTACATTCGAGATAGGGTGCCGGTGCCATTAGTGGACTACCTAAGCTATAAAAAATCGTAACATAATAATGAAAAGCTTTAACAGAGGTGTTTTTTGACGTCAACAGAAAGATTTCAACCTCTACTAGAGTAAAAGCACCGGTTTTGGCCAGCCTAAGAGAAAAAGTCAATAAAAATTAAATGGAAAGCCGTATTTATACTACAAATATGTCAAATGCAAGCTTTCAATCCATATTATGTGTGTAAAATATCGAAACTGAGCTATAACCATTTTTTCGCTTTGAAAATCCCGTTGGTCAATATAGGCCAACAAAACCAGTTTCTGCCAGAGATTTATCTTCGGTTCCTAAATTGGCCAATCGCATTGATTTCTCAGTTAGTGGCCAAATCAGGTGTATGGGAGTTGAAATTATAAGAAAAATGAATTGTTTTTCTTATGTTTTGAATCAATTTGGACGAGTAAATGAGTGTAACTCTATCATGCGAATGTGATCTACTGAACACAACAGGTTTCATGCTGGTTGGCTATATAAAACGGTTTATAATCCTCTATGGCTACAACTGGCGTATGGCCAAAATCGGTGCTTCTTCCCTATATGGGAAAAATATAAAAAGAGTGATAAAAAATTTTTTTGAGAATAAAATCGCTTGAGCCACTATTGGTACACGTGTTCCAGTAGTAGACGCTCGGGAATGATACAAGGAATTTCAAACAAAATAGTCAATTTTTACATAGGTTTAACATTTTTCTCTCGGAACAGCAACTACCCAAGAAACATTTGCCTATTTTATAATCATTTATTAAGCAATTTTTCACAACTACATACTGAATAGTTGCTTTATTATATTACTTTGCAGCTGCTACGCACACATTGTTCAAGCAAATCTGGCGAAATTATTAAGCTTCTTATCATTTAGTGACTGTAATCATATATTGTAATGATGTTTATTCAGGTTTAAGTTAGCTTAATAAGGATTGATGATTTAACAACGCTAGTTTAACAAACTACATTGTTGCAGTTTAATTCAGCATCATGTTTAACAACATTTTAATTATTTGAAAGTGAAGCCTTTGTTCAGGCGTTGTTCACACAAATTTGGAGAAGTTATAAAGCGTGTCGTTGTATATTGACTTTATTCTACAACTTCAAAATCGCTTTAAAAGCATTCATCTCAGCTTTTATTCAACTGCCACAAAATTGATTGAAAACAAATAAATGACTAAAAATAGCTAACACTGTATACATCAAATGCAGTGTATACTTTTCCCATGAATTAATAACCACTTTTAATAATTACCTGGATATTGGATTCAAACTCGAGACCTTCCCATCGTCAGCGGTATACCTTGCCATCTGCGCCATCCTTGAATTCATATATCAGCCTTCCAGTGCCCAATATAAACCTCTTGTAGCTGATTATTGATCATGCTTGAGCTTCTATTCAACAATAACTAATCAACACGTGCTATGCTGATCAACAACTGAATAAGCGCATTACTTCTGCTGCTGTTCAGTACTGATGCGAGCTGAACTCAGTCGGCTATTTATAGCGCACAGTGAGAAAATTTATTTCAATGCTGGTCAAAAATAAAGTTTATTCACAAAGTAAAAACAGTCTGAAATGATTAATCGAATTTCATAATAAGTTTTAACTTGTTAAAACTTTAATTGAATTGTTAATCTAACGATACTAAAATTCATTTATTAAAAGTATAATATTTCTACTAGGGTTATATTTTAATTATTTGTCGTACTTTTTCCATCTGTTGAACATTATACAAATATAAAATATATTTCAATCAATAATCCTATGCCAGAAGACTGATTCAAAATGTTTTCTAAACATAATTAAATATTGTATTGAGAAAGCATCAGTTATTATTGTATCCAACATGTTTTTATATATTATAATATATTATAATATATATAATATTATAATATATATAATAGTAAGTTAGTGGCGAATTCGCCAAGGGCGAAAAAGCCACCCAAATAAAGATAAATAATAATAATATTAGTAAGTTGAACATTGCAATACATTAGGAATACAACGCAATTTTTAGATATTTTGTCCATTTTTCAAAAATTTGGCTATGGTGTGACCTCTTTTGTAAGGCTTCTTTGTTGCTGAACAATGTGTTTAGTAATCGTTATTTTGGACTTCTTTGGATGACCTGCTCGGATGATATATCTACGTTGTATTAGGATTTTATAAAATACCTATTCAGCTTTTGATCATGTTCATGTTAAACATGGAAACAGCTGAAGTGCGAAGCAACCAAAACGTTAGTTCGTCTCCTGTACATCTGTTTACACAATTATATTTGTTTGGTGGAATATTGGCTCTTTAAAAGAAGGAAAAACTCAACTCATTAGTAAAACAATCTTGACAAGTCGGCAGAGATTCTTTGGAGAAGTTTAATAAGTGTTGATTCTACTATTATTCATTCCAATGAAAAATGTTGAACATTGACTTAAATTTGGATCTAAATACCATCTTCTCAGCTCTTTGTAGGGCATTTTTTCAGCTGTCATCATTATTCCACAATAATTAACTATGTATGTTTATTTGTGACACTTGACTGTAAGTTGGGTAACCACTTTCATGAAACTGTTGTTAAATTATTATTTTTACTTCGATTATGCTTAACAATGTTATGATTAGTAACTTTTTCCGATATCAATAACGTCGCAGATGATGATCACTACATATGGAAAATTTAAATTTTGATGTTTTTAATCCAATGTGATTCGAACTTTACCCTCGTTGATCCATTACGTCGCCATTACGTCCATTACGTTAATCCAACCATCGCATACACGTCTTAGATTTGATTTGAAAAACATTTGAAAATAACATTAAACGACATAATATAGAAACTTAAAAGTAGATGACATAATATGTTTTGCTTGAATAAGAGCATACTCATATACTTTATTCACATTGTTTATAAGTTTTACTAATCATGCTGGTCAACATTTTAAGTATTAGACACTTAAACTTTTGTACGATTTGTTGTTAATCAAATGTTCAATATGCTACTAAAATGATGGCTACAACCTATAGAAGCTTTTAATCAGTCAATTGTTAAACTTCTTATGTGTTGTAGAACAAAAGCTACTATATTTGCATTTTTGGAGGTTTATTCAGCTCTTATTCAAAACACAAACTGCAAGTGGAATAACAGCTTTTTTATATGCGGAAATTAATTTTATTCAATTAATGATTCAACTAAAAATTTGTTCAGCAATGGTTGCTACTATGCAGCTTGTATTAAACACGTAAGTGTCTTAAAAGCTACCAATTGTTCCTTGGGTAATATCTTTCGAATGAAGCATAAAAGCATCACTGGGGCTTTTCTTCATTTTTATACATCCATTTTAAAAACTACTTCTATCCATTGATCCACTATTGGAACACGACGGCAACTACTTGTAAAGTTCACTAAATATCACTTATAATAATCCCCTCTTAGACTAAATAAACTTATTAATTGTATTAAACTTCTTTGTGATAATGCGATTTATAATAAAACTCTTAAATATTTGACTCCGCTCTTGAACACGGCTCAAGCTCGAATAATCTACTTTATTCAGTTCATCTCGTCAGAGAGTTATCCATATCGATTTTACCGAAAGCACTCTAAAGACTACAGAACATTACAATTCTTCGCTTTCTAGAAAGTTCTAACATAATTTTATTGTTTAATTTATTTCAGATTACAAACTTACTTGTGTGTTTCAATAATTTCAACAACTTCGAATTCTCAACGATTAGCACTTATTATTGTATCATATATTTTATTTATCTTCTTCGGCAGCATCATGGATTGTGCTAGCTTTGGATCTTGTGAGAATAGGACTACGCATCTGTAGATATATTTTCTTCGGTGGTGATTCGGTCTCTTCTCTGGCGGTTTCTTGGAATCCAAAAAAATCATCTTCAACTGAGACACTTCTTCGTCTCTTGGTCGATGAATTTGCGCTCATGTTGAACATGACTTTGCCATAACGCCTAGGTCTGTGCACCATTTTAAGCTGATGTCGATGTGCCGTCAACTTGTGTCCCCTTAAGGGGCGATCCATTAATTACGTAAGGGGTTATGGGGAGAGGGGGGGTTTGAGATTTCTTACGCACCATACAAATTATTTTTGATTTTCATACAAAAAATCTTATCATGGGGGGAAGGGGTGTCGAAAAACCGCCAAAATTGTCTTACGTAATTAATGGACCGCCCCTAACGAAATCTGGATGATATTATTGGAAAGTTTTTTTTTATAAATTTAGCCTCTAACCATCTGGGCAAATCTCTTTTGTCATAGTTTTTATAAAATAATTTATCCCCTGCCCTGGTCAAAATCATCTGGAGGTTCGTGTTTTCCTCCTACTTCGATATCTATCGTATGTTTGGGTGGATTTCCCAGAGAGTGTTTATAGGTATACCGTGGATTAATTAAATCCACTAACATGTTGGGTTTGAACGAAAACACATTTTCTGAAGAAAACTTTCCTTCCGTACCAAGACAACTATTTCTATAGTTGATTAAAAATAGGTTCAATCGGTCCTCTATATTCAAAGACTTTGTCTTCTTGTCTAAAAGAATTTTTTTAGAACATCCTTAGCCAATCGTACCATTCTTTCCGCCTGACCATTGCTGGCAGGGTTATAAGGAGGGCTTTTCAAAACTTTGATGCCTTGGTGTTCTAAAAAACTGACAAATTCGCTGGAATTGAAGGGCGGTCCTCCATCTGTGACTATCACATCTGGTAAACCGAACCTAGCGAATAGAGAAATAAAGTGTTTAATTACTGCCTTTGCGTTAGTACCATTTCGCATTATTTCTATTTCAAGCCACTTTGAATAGCTATCAACAATCAACAAAAATGTTTTCTTTTCAAAATAAAAGAAATCCGCGTGTATTCTACTGAAAGGGCGTTTAGTAGGGATCCACGTCTCAGTACATTTGGCTTTAGGTACAACCGCCATTTTAGCACATGATTCACAGCATTTTACATAGCTTCAATATCTGCATTGAGCCCTGGCCAGTATACAGCTCTCCTTGCCAGTTGCTTCATCTTAACTAGACCACTATGATTGCTGTGCAATAGTTTAAGTATATCATGTTTTAACTTCTCTGGTACAACTACTCTGTCTTCGATAGAAGACTCTTATGATAATAAGAATGCCATCAACAATTTCCAATTTTTCTCTAACTGCGAAAAAGTCCCTGAACTGCTTCGGTATATTGTTCGGCCAATCTGTTGAAACAAATTTGATTATTTTTGTTAGTAACTTATCGGTTTTAATTTCTTGCAAAATCAAAGCGAAGTCAATTGGAAAATCATTTGAAAAATTCAATCTGTTTATCGTCTCCCGATCTACGCCTCTCGGAATTTTTTGATCCAATGGAAAACGACTGCAAAATTCAGCATTTCCCATCTTAGATCCTGGTCTATATTCTATTTCGAAATTGTAAATAGAGAGCTCCATTATGTACCTTTGCAATCTTGTGACATAAACCGATTGCTTGCCCTCTTTACCAAAAATCCCTATAAGAGGCTTGTGATCCGTATACACTTTAAACTGTTGACCGAATAAAAACTTGTGGAACTTTTTGATTGCGCAAACAAGTGCCAAAGCCTCAAGATGCAGGATAGGATACTTTTTCTGAGCATTGTTTAAGGAAAAAGATGTGAAGCAGATTGGTTTTTCAGTTCCATCTGTTATTTGTGCCAAAACGCCTCCTAAACCATATGAAGAAGCATCCATAACCACTACTAAAGGTTTGGAAGGGTCATAAAAATCCAGTATGTTAGCAGACAACAAACTTCTTTTGCTTTGTTGAAAAGACTCTTCACATTCTTTTGTCCATATAAATTTTTCATCTTTTTTTAGAAGATTGTATAGACATCTTAATTTAGTTGACATATTGGGTATACATTTATTGTAATAATTAATGAGTCCTAAGTACGCTTTAAGTTCAGTCTCATTTTGTGGCGTTTTAGCTTTCTCTATTGTTGATAATTTTTCAGGAGAGGGCAACAAACCATCTTTTGTAACCAATTGGCCTAAATATGCTAAAGATCCTACAAAAAATTTACACTTTTTAAAATTCACACGAATATTTGCATTAGCAAGTCTTTCCAGAACTTGAACTAATTTGTCATAGCATTCTTCAAATGTTTTCCCTGCTATCAGGACGTCATCTAGGTACACTGAAAATAATCGAAACGTCATTGTTACGTGAAAACATATGTGGTTTTTTTCCATCGCACTTTTCATGTAGCTCTAACTGTTGCGGTAACTTGCGCCGTACCCTATGAGTGGTGAAAGAGAGCATCAACCATATCCATATCTCTGACAAGTCGCATTGAACTGTTGTAAAGATAGGCGTGTATTGTGTTGCTTCCATTGCTGCATCTATTAGCGTTGTAATTATTTGCCTAAATCTGCCGGTTAACAGGAATTATTTGGTCCACCATAGGTTGTAGGGTAATAAAGATCGTGCTTGGTGCCTGTAAAGTAAGAACTAAAAAATACTGAAAAACAAGTAAAATATGTAATTCATCAAAATATTTACAGTTTGATTCACACATTGAATTTGGTGTCAGTTGGTTGGAGTTTTAAGGAGTAGGATCTGACCAGTGTGAGTAACTTTATTGTTGTTGTGATTGCAAATACTTATTATTAAATGATTAAATATAGCTTTTAGCGTTTCTGGATTCAACATTTGGTGTAGTTTCTTGCTGAAAAGAGTCCCGATTACTCCTACCCAACAATCTAAAAGACTGAGATCGCATCAGCATGCCGAATAGCACGAGAAGTACCCGCAGTCGCAATGCTAAGGTGTGTTGCCAAGCCTGCAATGATCCGGACAACGATCAAATGGTTAGCTGTAATATTTGTGGTTCGCGATGGCATTCTGCCTGTGTGAATTACAGCGATATTTCGGGACAGGATCTGGCGTTCGTTTGTCCCAAGTGCCAAAAATCACCAGCCGTAGTACACGCTGCAGTTAGTTCAGTTGGCTGTAAAAGTTTAAATAAAGCTGGAAGTAAAACTAGTTCAATTTCAACACGCGCTAGCTCACGTACGAAAAAAGCCCGCCTACAGCTTGAGCAACTAGAAGCCCAGAAAGCTTTAGCAATGAAACGTCTGGAACTGGAGCTCCGAGAGCAGGAACGTAAGTTAGAGCATCAAACCAAGGAAGCTGAAGTATTACTACAGCATAGACTTGAGCAGGAGAAGCAGCGCAAAGAAATAGAAATAGAACAGCGGCAGCTAGAACTGGAGCAGACCATATTGGAAGAATCTTTCCGTTTGCGGGAAATTATTGCACTAGATGATGATGAAGAGGAAGACGATGGCAAAAGTGTTATCTCTGAGCAAAGCACATTCAGTAAAGTGAACAAATGGAAAACCTTAAGTTCCACAATGGTAGCCTCAACAGGAAGGGTTCACGAAACTGGCCTGAATAATGACGAAGCAGCGACTGGGACTAGAATGCCATACAGGCAGAAAGGCACTCAGCATCCGTCTAGCATCACA
The DNA here is from genome assembly GCF_002204515.2 of Aedes aegypti. Lineage (NCBI taxonomy): Eukaryota > Metazoa > Arthropoda > Insecta > Diptera > Culicidae > Aedes > Aedes aegypti. The sequence continues at coordinate 101,650,869 of NC_035108.1, read as the reverse complement.
CAGGGTGTTCTAGAAACGGCGTTAGCGGGTATTTCATTAGGGCAGTCATATCTAGAGCCATCTCTTGGAGGACTAATTGGTCGGACTGAGAACACCATATTGCCGGTTGTTACGGAAAATCCTCTCTTCGTTTCCCAGCCTGCAAACCCTATCGGCTCTACTCAGTTAGCCACGAACAATATATCTCAAACCAACATTCTCTTGGATCCAGCTCGTTCATCGTTCAGTCAACAACCAACGCATAATTGCCCCCCGGCTGTTGCACATCCAGGTGGTGTCTGTCAACGAAATGAAGAAGAAATGTTGAGAAGACCGCTTCCACCACGAACAATGGATGGGTACGTACCAACCAGGACACAGTTGGAACAGAGACTTCCAATATCATTCGAACCACAGCGATCTTTCGGTCAGCAGCAACACTCGACAATCCGGCAAAACCGAGAGCAGCCTGAATCATCTGAATTGCCAGCGGACTGGGAGGGACCATCCGCACGGCAATTGGCCGCAAGACAGGTGATGGCCAGAGACTTGCCTACATTTTCGGGTAATCCCGAAGACTGGCCGTTGTTCATAAGCTCTTACAATAACTCGACAAGAGCGTGTGGCTTCTCAGATGTGGAGAATTTAACGAGGCTACAACGGTGCTTAAAAGGGCACGCTTTAGAGTCAGTGCGAAGCCGACTGTTGATGCCAGCTGGTGTACCGCACGTTATCGCTACTTTGGAAACATTGTATGGCAGACCGGAATTGATTATTCACACCTTGTTGCAGAAGATTCGAAACGTGCCATCACCGAAACAAGATAGGCTTGAGACTCTCATAGCATTTGGAATGGCAGTACAAAATCTCAGCGACCATCTGGAAGCCGGGAGACAATTAGCACATCTCAACAACCCGATGCTACTATTCGAGTTGGTAGAGAAACTCCCAGCGCATATGAAACTTGATTGGTCGCTATACAAGCAACGTTTTGCTGACGCGAATCTTCGAACGTTTTCGCAATACATGCAAACGTTGGTGCGAGCTGCTACAGATGTAACCATGCACTACGATCCTACCCAAAATCTACAGCGCATGTCCAAGGAAAAGCTTTGCAAAGAGAAGACGTTTTGTGGTGCTCATTCGAAAGATGACACACTAGAAGGGATGTCACGAGAAGAAGAGGATCAGGATATGATTCATCCAGTAGTACCGGCGTGCCTGATATGCAAAAATCCAGACCATCGCGTGAAAGACTGTGTCGAATTCGATAGGAAAACAATCGACGAACGCTGGAAGTTGACTCAGCAACTGGGTTTGTGTCGACTATGTCTCGGTGCCCACGGCAAACGTCCTTGCAAAGTACGCAAGCAATGTGATTTTGAGGGATGTCAAAGACGTCACCACCCGTTATTACATTCGTGTCCAGATCCAAGAGATGTAAGAACCAACAGCAAACCCAACGAAGTAAATGCCCATAAGGACGGAGATGATCAAACATCCTGCGAAATAATGCCCAGTGGTTCTCAAGCAATTACTAATCACCATAGCACGGATAAGAAGACACTTTTCCGCATCATTCCCGTAACACTATACGGAAATAATCGCTCAATATCAGTTTACGCCTTTTTAGATGATGGAACGGAAAAAACGTTAATCGATGAAGAGGTGATAAAAGAGCTAGGTGTAGTAGGAGAGCCGCAAAAGCTGTGTCTGCAGTGGACTGCTAATGTGAAAAGGGCTGAGATTAACTCAAAGCGTGTGAATCTAGAAATCAGTGGAAATAATCCTGATACTAGACATCTTCTGACTGGAGCACGTACTGTGAGGAATTTGGACTTGCCGAAGCAATCACTGAGATTTGCAGAACTCGCAAGAGAGTTCCCTTATCTGAAAGGTATTCCAGTCGAAGGATACCGTGATGCAATTCCAAAAATCTTAATAGGAAACGACAACGCGCACGTGACGTCGACGCTAAAGATCCGTGACGGTCAACCTGGGGAGCCAATTGCCGCCAAGACACGTTTAGGGTGGACGATATATGGATACAATCAAGACAATTTGGTAGGAAATACCTACAGCTTCCACATTCGAGAATACGCACTAGAGAAAACAATAAAAGGTGCTGTGGGGTTGGATGAAGTAGAAGAAGAAAGTAGTAGTAAAGGAGTTTACGTGGGTGATACATCTCAACTGCGAGGACCTTCTTGCGATTGTAGCAACGATATACTGATCACCAAAGGAAAGGGTTATTGTTGTAGGGTTAGGGGAAACCTACTTAAATCAGGCAATAGATGATTCGGTAAGAAAGTTAACGCTTCTGTAACAAAACCTTTGGAGTAAAGCTAGATCGGACCCCTTTCTAGCCTTACGGGTCGGGGAAATGTTGCGGTAACTTGCGCCGTACCCTATGAGTGGTGAAAGAGAGCATCAACCATATCCATATCTCTGACAAGTCGCATTGAACTGTTGTAAAGATAGGCGTGTATTGTGTTGCTTCCATTGCTGCATCTATTAGCGTTGTTTTTGTTTGCCTAAATCTGCCGGTTAACAGGAATTATTTGGTCCACCATAGGTTGTAGGGTAATAAAGATCGTGCTTGGTGCCTGTAAAGTAAGAACTAAAAAATACTGAAAAACAAGTAAAATATGTAATTCATCAAAATATTTACAGTTTGATTCACACATTGAATTTGGTGTCAGTTGGTTAGAGTTTTAAGGAGTAGGATCTGACCAGTGTGAGTAACTTTATTGTTGTTGTGATTGCAAATACTTATTATTAAATGATTAAATATAGCTTTTAGCGTTTCTGGATTCAACATTTGGTGTAGTTTCTTGCTGAAAAGAGTCCCGATTACTCCTACCCAACACTAACGTTAATCATAGGTAGCCCAGAATGAACGCATGAACTTTTGAACTTCGTCCATTCCACCGGCGCTACACGTAAGAGCTACATGGATTTTCCGGTAGCCTTTACGAAGCGTTTCAATAGGCCCTAGGTTTTGCATTAAATTAACTAGAATATAGACCAACCTTATTTCTAATAGGCTTTGGAAGAAAACTAATTCCCAATTGGAAAATGTAAACAAATCTAAAAGATTGTGATATTTTTATATTCAATCTGAGCATTGTGAATCTTGTTTCCCAAATATTGTGAGTTTGTTCAGTTTGGTTGCAGCCTTGGCGTGCTATAATTGATAGAGGTTATAAATCAGGTGTGAAATAAAGAAATAAAAATAAATAAAGTAATGCAGGGATTCTTCGGTATTCAAAGCATATTTACCTTAACATCAATCTAACACAGGATTTAAAGTTCAACAGCTTCTGAAGTTCTGCAAAAATCAAGCGGGCGCCATATTAGGATATGCGCTCAACACCGAATGTACGTACAATATGCAGATGTCAAAATGAACTTAGGCACCTACGTGAATTTCACGTAAGTGCGATTGGTAACCTCAGTAACAATAACCGATTCACTATTTGATGGTTATGAATGGCTTAGTGATCTTTATCTTTGGGCCGATTTCTTCACCTTCGCTTACGCCGTAAACCACGTTTACCCATACGATCAAACCAGGTTTAAGGCCTAAGCGGTGGTGAAGAAACCGCTTATTAGTCAGGTGAAGTAGAGGCAAAATGAATTTGGAATGATCTACGTGATTTTTCACGTATCAATGACGTTTGGATTTTTTTGAGTGTAACAACAGACACCTTCAAGTCCTTTTAGGACCTGGTCCATGACCTGTTGAAATAAGGCCGCGCTATAAGATGCTCCTTGCGGTAAACGATTGAAAGTGTAGAGACCTTTAATCGTATTGATTACAACCAATTTTTTTGAACGATCGGTTAGCTCAAGTTGTGTATATGCTTCAGTTAAATCCAATGAACAGAATACTTTACTACCTGCCAACGACGCAAAAATATCTTGAGCGAGTGGCAAAGGGTATGTGTCTGGAATTTTAACTTTATTCAAAGAAACCTTGCAATCTATAACCATACGTATTTCCCCATCTTTCTTCAGAATTGCGATTATTGGTGATGCCCATTCACTAGCATTGGTTGGAGATATTACACCTTGTTCTTCAAGCATGTTTAAATGATCTAAAAACTTTTCTTTAAGCTTGTATGGAACCTGATAAGCACGTTTAAAAATAGGTTTTTCTGATTTAAGAGTTAAATTAGCTTTAAATCCTTTAATTGTCTCATAAAAGTCCTTACTGAATACTTTTATGATTTTTTGTTGAATATTACCTATTGCATTTTCGAGTAATCTCTCAATTCCAAGATGGTTGATGATTGCAGAATTCAGAAACTGTGCCTTCCATTCTGGGTAAAAGGTCTCCAACCAATCTCGTCCTAAAAGAAGTGTAAAATCCTTGTCGCTTTTCAAAATGATCATCTTCTTTGAGCTTCTTAGTCCATTCAGTTGAACTTCAACCTGTAGCTGACCTGATACTATTAGCCTTGATCCGTTAACGACTACCAATCTTTTATTACACTGATCCAATGCAAAAGAACGAAATAGTTTTTTATACATCATTTGACTTATTACTGACACCGCGGAACCTGTATCGATTTCTAAAACAATCTCGTGACCTTGAACTACTGCTTTGACTAAACAAGGCTCGCTAACGTTATTTATTGCTCCGATTTTCAAACATTCTATATCAGAATTATCACTGGCATCGTCGATACGAATTCTGTTAAATTTGTCAAACGGCACTGATTCGGTCACTGATTCTTTCTGTTTCACGAATTTAACTGAATTTTTGTTAAGAAACCAACAGTTTTTCTTTATATGCCCTACACGTTTGCAATGATTACATACGGCCTTGCTGTGTCCATTCCACTCACGTTCACGGCCACTACGATAAAAACCAGTGCCTCTATCTCTACTTCTGGAGTGACTATCAGATCGATCTCTACTTCTGCTCCTAGAACGAAATCTACCGAACCTTCTGCTATTATATTCTTCATGCTTTTGACCTAGTCGATTTTTCACGGATAAAATCGCACCGGCGTCGTTCGGATCAACAATTTCCTTAGTTCTCTCTCCTGCTTCTTCGTGAGTTATAATCAATTTCTCTACCGCATCAACCGTTATCTCATCTTCCATAAGAATTTTACGCTGCAATTTCTTGTCACGGAGACCTATAATCAGCCTATCTCTCACCGCTTCATCTTTAAATTCTTTGAAATTACAGCTTTCCGCTAACAACTTTACCGCCTTTCTGCGTGTCCTTGATATTTGTTATAAAACTTGTATCTATGCATGAGAGCTGGTTCAGTTTTATCAAACCGACACTTAAGCTTATTTATCATTTCGTCATAATCCAAATCGTTAACATCTTTCTTGGGAAATAGCAATTTATTCTCATCGAAAACATCATCACCGCTTAGTGAAATAAACCACTGTTTCTTCTCATCCGGTTTAACTTTATTCAATTTACACATAATTTCGAAACGCTCTACATAATTACTAAACGATTTACCCGTATGGTAATGATCAATGGTCCCAATCATACCTGGTACCGACCTTTCGTATCGACCTGTATGCACAAATGCACTCTGTAAGCTACCAATGAAAAAAGGTGTTTACTCACGTTAGATGCTGGTCACTCACTCAAACGTTGCGAATGCAACTTCTCACTCGACTCACTACTCAGTTTCACCACCGACAATCTCGCAGTGGTCGTCTTCTCCTCTGTTACTTCTGCTCTGCTGTTTTGCTTGTCTCTCTCTTGTGTTTCGCGCTGGAGGTAGCTTTTACACTCCGTTCGATCTACTATCCGATTCCACCTAGCTGACACAAGTTCTCACGCACCTTGCTCAGCTAACCGGCATGCACTTCGCTCACTGATCTTTTCACATACGCTCGCCTCTCCTATCCAATGATGTCGCTTACTTCTCACTTAGAATTGCTCGCAGTCGCAGCTCATGGATTCTGCATAAACTTCTCTCCTCTCTCTGCTTCCTTCACTCTTCTCGGCTCTGTACAGAAGGCACCAACGGACAAAATGTCGATCGATTAATGATGATGACTGTGAAAAAAGTATCAAAATGGAGATTAGATGACACGCTATAGTAGAACAATAGATCTTGAAATAATGATAAATTTCACAATTTCAATCGGTATTCAAAATTTCACTAGCTGGAAATGCCTTTTTTACAATGGATCCTGTAGTCACAGATATGCTCAACAGATACTCTAGCAACTCCGCTTACAAGTTCACTGTTCGACTCAATATCTGCTCTACAAACTACTTACCGTAGCTCACACTGGAAATTTCCGTCTGAGATTCTCTTCACTTTCTCGTCGCCACTGTAAAGTTCACTAAATATCACTTATAATAATCCCCTCTTAGACTAAATAAACTTATTAATTGTATTAAACTTCTTTGTGATAATGCGATTTATAATAAAACTCTTAAATATTTGACTCCGCTCTTGAACCTCAAGCTCGAATAATCTACTTTATTCAGTTCATCTCGTCAGAGAGTTATCCATATGTCGTTTTTTTCGAAAAATGTACGTTTTATTCCATAGTCCAATCTACTGGTACATTACAACCATTGGTACCGGCAACCTAATTGAGATTCAAACTTTTTAGGTGCTTGTTTGTCTTAAATAGTCATACAGAAGTCTATCGGTACTAGAGTAGCGATCATGGCTTTTCCTTCAAGCTCAAGCTTAAACATTAACTGAAGTTAATAGATAATATCTAGCTTTCCTTTCTTTGCTTTACCAATAATTGCAGGTCCTAACACGTGGTGTAAGCGGAGATGTCTACAATTTGGCCGATTGCATTCTGCAGCAAGCAGTTGTTGGATCCGGCGCCAACACCGTAAGTCATTTAAAACCTTACCGATCAATCAATCTAATACATCTCTTTGTCCCGGTTTGCAGTTGTTCCTATCCTACCTGAAGCACTCGTTGTGCGCCCACCTGATCTCCCACGCGGCCGTGCTCAAGCGCATCTCCAAGTACGATCACTTCGAGATGCACCACTGCTTGATCGCGTTGCTCGAGTTCCTGGAGTCGATCATCGGTGGCGTGACGTGCCGCGGCAAGCAGGAGGAAGGCCTGCTGACCAAAGCAATGCTCTCGCTGGTCTACTGGTTGATGCAGATCTACGAGCACGCGATCGAGACGTTCAGCGAGAACCGATCGCTCACCACCGAGCAACAGGAAGTGGTGGAGAAAACGGCGAATGTGCTGGAGAAGATCGTGCAGAGTCAGTTCTTGTTGGGGGTGGTTTTCGTCGGAAAATTCGAGGACCCGGAACTGTTTGGAATGCTGGCGAAGAAATGTCTGGAGATCGAGAATTTGACGGTAAAGTCTGGGTTTGTTCCGCCAGTGGTTAGCCAAAAGAATGTAACGGTCAACGACTACATTCGGAAGGTGGCTAGTATTGAGACGGAAACGTTGGAGATTAAGGAATTCGATGGGAAGGGTGTGGAACCGATCACCTACTGCATGCAGCCGTTGATCGCGATCGATATTCTGTTCAATCCCAACTGCGACACCCAGATGTATGTGCTGGAGTTCCTGTCGATCCAAGCGCTGAAGGGTTTTCCGCTGTCTAGGCTGTACTGCGAGATTATCCGCGCTTGCTTGACATGCCTGAACAATGTGAGCGGAACTAGCAGGGAATCGTACATCTGCGCGTTCACGTTCATCAAAGTGCCGCAGATTATGCGTCAGATTCATCTACAAACGAGAGTGCTTACCCCGAACGACTTTGAAGATGCTAAGCTGGATTACTCGCCGGATGTCGTTGAGGCTTTTGAGCTGCTTCTGCAGGATTCCGCAATCTTGGACTTCATGGATGCCAAGTGCGCTTGCAATACGGTGGAATACTTGCTTAACGAGATGCTCAAGCACCACTTGATCAACGAGAAGTACTCAAAGCTGATCGCAGCCAAGCGGGACGGGATAACCAGCAGTTTGCAGAAGCTCGATTTGAACACTAATCAGCATTCGATAGTGAAGTTTGTTCTGCGAGCAGAGCCTCCCTTGGTCGGTATTCTGAAGACCCTCAGCTCCGATTACAACAAGGTTCAGGAGGCCTTGCTCGGGATGCTTTGCCAGGTGCTGTCCGGTAACAGTTTCGAGCTGATTCTGTCCGTCGCCACCGTTGAGGGGAAACTCAAAACCTTCGTCGCGGGATTGATCAAATGCAACGAGAATTCCAAGCAGGTCCCCGGGGAAATGGGAAAACCTGCGATGACCCGGGCAGCTCTGTTCGACGTGTCCTTCCTGATGTTGGTCTTCATCGTGCAGAATTACGGTTCGGAGGGGGTCCTGACCGACGGCACGGATTCTTTCTTCGAGAAGTGGGTCCGAGAATGCATGGTAGAGAAGCACAAGTCCAAATCTCCAATGAACATGGTCAAGCTCTGTGACCAGAATAAGGTCGATGAGCTCATCGTGAGTCTGAATTCTCCGGACGGCTTGAAGGCGACTTCCCTCAAGTGGCAGGAAATTTGCGCAAACATTCCCGGTCTGCTCTATCAGGTACTTCTCGCGTGGGAAAACGAAACCCTTTCCACGGGGGAGATCAAGAAGTTCCTGGACAGCCTCAAGTCCAGGTTCTGCTGTTTCTCGATTTGTGCCACGTCATGGCTGTGCGCATACATGCAAATCATCCGCCAGGATGAACTCCTGAAACCGATGAATATGATTCAACAGTTCGTGACCAACATCAGCTCCGAGGAGATGATGCAGCAGGAATACCTGAAGGAACGCCTTGGACTAACGGTGCAGATCATCCGCAAGATGCAGATCGACTTCCAACGACTGCCGGTGGCCAGTCCCAAGATGAGAAACCAGCTGCAGTCGCAGAGTTTGGTTTCGCAGGCCCCGCTGGAAGAGCAGTTCGAGGAGGTGTGGAAGGGAGTGCTGGAGAAGGGCTGGCTGCCAATCGAGGCGACGCTGGCGCTGGAGAATTTGCTGCAGTCTTGCGGGCCGTTCTGGCTGGTGGATAAACTGGTGCAGCAAATTTTCCACTGCAAATATATCAGGGTAGGTGGCGGTGTGTTTGTTTGCAGGAGGTAATTTGTGCTTAAATGAATGCTTTATCTTACAGGAGATGAATAAAACTATGGATATCGTTTTTGCGATCATGCATTTGGATATAGAACGTTGTACCATTGCACTGCTCTCTCAGCTGGTCCCGATGATGCTGCTCAACAAACTACAGTGAGTATTTGAACAACAACTTATACAACTTATATGACCGTTAGTCATTTTGATGTAACTCTATTCAAGTCTAACGTAAGTTTGAGAATTCAATTCCTGTCGGGATCTTCTGGTGTATTCCTCCCAATACCCCTGAAAGATTTTCGGCAGATTCCTTCAGTTTGTACAACCCGTAGTAGATTTCAGTTAAAGTCCTTAAATTATTCCTGTAACAGGACTAGTAGCGAGTCATTTTTTAGGGACTTGCTCACTCAGGATCGTGGCACTTAGGAAGATGGCATCTTCGACAAAGTTGTTTAATAATTCAAGAGACACCAACCTTGCAAGGATCTAGAGATATGAAAGGATGACAGTCATACAACGGTCAAGTCTTGTCCACTATATATGATACATTCCTTCCTTCCTTCTGGCGTTACGTCTCCACTGGGACAGAGCCTGCTTCTCAGCTTAGTGTTCTTATGAGCACTTCCACAGTCATTAACTGAGAGCTTACTATGCCAATGACCATTTTTGCATGCGTATATCGTGTAGAAGGTACGAAGATACTCTATGCCCTGGGAAGTCGAGAAAATTTCCAACCCGAAACGACCCTCGACCGGTGGGATTCGAACCCACGACCCTCAGCTTAGTCATGCTGAATAACTGCGCGTTTACCGCTACGGCTATCTGGGCCGATACATTAGACTGATGCAAATTTTGATGTTTTTGCTCGCCTATGCTTCAACGATGTCAACTATGGTGAAAATCAGTTTCCTAAAATTTGAAGTGATTTGGAAGAAATTTGGTTGTACACACGCCATTTAAAGTTTATATGGAAATTATCATGGGAAAGGCAAATCTTTTGTGTTCAGCCCTCTATCTCTTCGTATTTTAGGGACGATTCAAATATATATGACGTCCGTCGTTTTTTGAGATTTCTAGACTCCCCCTCCCCGCTCTGTCACGCTTTTTCCGATACTTTCTACACGTACTGTCACACTTTCGTAGAAACACACAACCCCCCAACCTAACAAATTTTGGTATAATTGTGCTACAATTTCTGTACAGCCTTTGGTTTAAGACTGTGGCAATTGTCTTTCATAAAAGTATGGATAAAATGATAGTGACCTAAATTAGAAGCGTGCGAAAAATATGGTAGCATCACGGCAGGCTAATTCTCGTAAGAATCCCTGTTTTTACTCTTGAAAGAAAGTAAGAAGGGATTCTCATAGAATTACTTGGAGGTGTCTTCAGGGAAGTTCCCGTTCGAGTCCTAGGATGATTCCTATAATATAACTTCAAATCCTGTTAAATGATTTCCGAAAAAAATTGTAAATATATTCCCGAAATATCTCGCATATGCTTTCAAAATGCTTTTACAAATTAAAAAAATTGAGAAATTTCTTAAGGTATGTTTAAAATTGCATATTTCATCAACAATCTTAGAGACATTTTTCAAGGAAGGGATTTTAGGAGAAGTTTTTTCATGCAATGCCCTCTCCCCTGGCTACGCTCACGTCAAATTCTCAAGTGCCTTGTAAAGAGTTCATTAAAAGGCCCAGAAAGAACTTACGCAGATCATTCAAATAATTTTCTAAAGAACACGGGAAGATTTCACAAAAGATCTTCGCAAGGCTCTGGTAAGTAAGTTATTAGGAATCTTAGGTCCAAGTATTAATCAAGATTCTTGTTATGTCCGGATTACTTCCGGAATGAAAAGAGCTTGACTTTTACTGCTACAATTAAATGTTAATTTATTGGAAGTCAAACAACTAATGAAGACTGAGGTGTCAGTCGGTGCCCTTATATAGTCATACAAGGGTTGCTGTGATTAAAAATATACAATTTTGAGATTGGTTGTTTCCATGGTGTTGTGATAACAACTGGGACCCAACATTTCCCCCCTTAAGGTTTCATCATCCAATATGGCTTGAACCGGGCTGGAAGTTGAATCATGCGCCGTCCTCTCTCCAGGATTGGTGTAGTCGGTTGGGCTGCTACATCCGTTGCAACTGGAGCTGCATTCGGAGTTTCGTCCTCGGCTGGTTCGTCTATGGACCCGTCGTTGCTTCTGGCTTCATCCTCTGAGAAATCTTCCGTCAGGTAGGATATATCTGGGCTGGCCGTCAGTGGTTCTTCGAACTGCTGCGGCACTGGAAGTTCGTCCTGAATGCCGGTTGGCGAAGTCTCTACTGGAGTTGGGAGTCCGAAACCATCGAAGAATATCGATAGTGGAGAAGGCTGACTTGCTGAACTGCTTTCCTGAACACGTGTCTTTAGCTGGTTGGCATGCGACCGTATCAAGCGATGTCTCTCCTCAAGGAACACATTGTAGTTTACAGATCCAATCTTCTCGATGACGGTTGCTGGTTCCCACTGCCAGGAGTTTGCTTGATAAACCTTGACGAACACGGTATCTCCGTGCTGGAAACCTCTCTTGACTGCGCCGTGCTTCCGGTTGAAAGCGTCGTTTTGCTTCGTCCTGTCTCTGGATATGATTTCTCCTTCGCTTCTGCTTGGCTTGTGTAATGATGAAACGGTGCGAAGCGGTCTGCCGAACATCATCTCGGCCGGTGATTTGTCGTCCAGGTCACTAGATGGAGTGGAGCGGTAAACCTGCAGGAATGTGACCAAAGCTTCTTCTAGTGTATCTCCCCCTGAACGGATTTTCCGAAGGCTTCTCTTCAGGGTATCCACGAATCTTTCGGCTAGGCCATTTGATTGTGGATGATACGGAGCGATGCGAATGTGGCGGATACCTTGACTGGTACAGAAACTCTGGAATTCGTGGCTTGAGAACTGGGTGCCGTTGTCCGAAACGATTACCACTGGAACGCCGAATGTTGCGAAGGTTTGATTCAGCAGTTTGATCGTGGCTTTCGTTGTCGTCGATTTGGTTACGTGCACCTCGGGCCACTTGGAATAAGGATCCGCTATTACCAGGAAGTAGACCCCATCTACTGGACATGCATAGTCAATATGGATCCTCGACCAGGGTTTGGAAGGAACGGGCCAGAATTCCAGTGTCGTCTTGGTAGAAGTCTTGCCTGCAGTCGAACACGGGTTGCAGCGCTTGACGAAATCTTCAATTTCGCTATCGATGCCGGGCCAGTACACAAAGCTTCGTGCAATCGCCTTCATCCGGACCATTCCCGGATGTCCTCGATGGAACTGTTGCAGAATCCTTCGTCGGAACTCGTCGGGGACGACGACTCTGTCGCCGAACATGATGCAACCGTCGACAACGCTGAGCGATTCTCGGCGTTGGAAGTAGGATTGAACTGCAGCGGGAAGATTCTTGGAGCAGCTGCGAAAGAAACAGGTACCTTCTCGGCGGCGTCGGAAAGGATGCTTACCAGATCTTCCTCGAGGCTGAGTGTTGCAATGACGTATTCTTCCTCGGGTTGCTTGGTTCGGTCGATCAGTCGGGACAACAGGTCTGCACATCCGAACTCGCTTGTAGACACATGTTGAATCTCGAAGTCGTAGTTCAGCATAGTGAGTGCCCACCGTTGAAGTCGATTCGCAGTGTGTAGCGGAATGCCCTTCTTGGAACCGAAGATGAACAGGAGGGGTTTGTGGTCGGTCAGCAGTATGAAATGTCGTCCCAACAAATATTTGTGGAATTTCGTCACCGCATATACCAACGCGAGAACCTCCTTCTCAGGTTGTCCATAGTTACGCTCCGCGGGTGCGAGCGTTCTCGAAGCGTTTTGCACCGCCTTCATTCTGCCATCAGGGAATTGATGAAAGATGACTGCCCCGATGCCAGTGCTTGATGCGTCCGCTGCCACGACGATTGGAAGCTTGGGATCGTAATGCATCAGGAGCAGATTTGATTGAAGCGTCGCCTTGAACTGGTCGAAAGATTTCTGGCATTCCGGAGTCCATCGCCATTTCACGTCCTTCTTCAGCAGCTGGTCCATCGGATGGCGCAGTTCGTGAATATTGCGCACGAACCTGCCGTAGAAGTTAATCGCACCCAGGTACGATCGAAGTTCGGAGACATTGGTTGGCGGTGGGAGTGCAACGATAGCCTTCACTTTTTCGGGGTCTGGACGGATGCCTCGTTGGTCCACGATATGTCCCAAATAACCGAGTTGTGTTTGGAAGAAGTGGCACTTCTCGGCTTTGACGTGGAAGCCATACTCCTTTAGTCGCTGGAAGAGTAGGTTGAGTGAAGCTGCGTGTGACTTCATGTCCTTTCCGAACACGATGACATCGTCGATGAAAGAGCGGACGCCAGGTATGCCCGCAATCATTCCATCCACCACACGTTGGAATGCACCAGGTGCTGATTTCACTCCGGGGGCCAGGCGATTGAAACGAAACAACCCACGATGCGTGTTGATGGTGAGCAGCTTTTTGGACTCTTCATCCACCTCGAGCTGCAGGTACGCATCGGAGAGATCTATTACGCTGAAAACGTTGCTGCCGTTGAGTTGGGCGAAGATTTCCTCCGGTGTTGGAAGCGGATAGTGGTTGGGTTCCAACGCTTTGTTGAGTCCCGTCGAGTAGTCCGCACAGATGCGAACTCGGCCGTTCGGTTTACGCACTGCAACAATGGGAGCAGCCCATTCGGAGAAGTCGACAGGTTCGATGATGCCCAACGTTTGCAACCGTGTGATTTCGGCATCGACCATCGGAATCGTGTTGAAGGGAACTGGTCGCTTGGGACAGAAAACAGGTTTGGCATTTGGTTTTAGAAAAAGCTTTACCTTCATTTTCTTGCAGTGTCCCAGTGAATCGTTGAAAACATCCGCGTGCTTCGTTCGGAATTCACGGATCTGTTGGTCGACCGACTTCGCCGTTACTTGCTTGCAGACGGAGTCGAGGGGAACCGACCACAGCTCGAAAAGCTCAATCCAATCGATGCCTAACAGATTGAGGTTGGCAGCCGTCGTAACGAAACATCTTCCCCGAGCAGTTTTGCCGTTGATGCTGACGTCGCACTGGAACTCACCCATCAGATGAAGCGGTTCACCCGACGCGTTGATTGCTTGGATCGTTGGTTTTTTCATCGGAGGGTTGCCCAAACAGTTCCACGTTTGCTTTGAGATCACGGTGATGTCACTTGCCGTGTCCAGTTGCAGCTTGGTAGCAACGCCGTTGATAAAGGTTGGCACGTACTTACGCTTGCTGGAACTTTCAGCGATGTGGTTCACGATGTACACCCCTCTGGCTTTGGCTTTTCGGGGTTTGCTTGATTTGTTTGCTGGGTTTGGCTTGGCATGTGTTTTCTCCTCCCCGGATGAAACTGATTTCGGTTTGGAAAAACAGCCACAATAGCCTTCCTTGTGGCCAATCCGGTTGCACTGCTTGCACTGGTGGTTGAAAAATGGGCAATCGCGCACAAAGTGCATCTGTCCGCATTGCCAACAAGGACTACGAGGTGATTTACCTTCCATTTTTGAAGACTGCTGATGAGAGTTTCCTTTTTTCTCCTGGACCGCGTGGACCGATGGTTTCGAACATGATTGGCGCTCGATCATCGATGTGTCCGCCTTGAGATTGACGAGCCGCTGATAGTCGTCGATCAGGGTTTGGAGAGTGACGGGAGCTTCTGCTGTTTCGCCTTCGATTCGGGAAAGTAGCCTGGCTCGAATGTCTGCGTTAGAATGACCTTTGAGGCCACACACAAACACCAAGCATTTGAATTGGTCGATCTTCATGTTCTTGAAATCGAAATCCTCGCATGCACGGTTCACCTTCCCTCCGTACGTGATGATGTCGTTCGCTTCTGACTTGACTAGCTGGAGACACTGGTACCGCTTATTGAAGATGGAGGTCTGCACGTCGAAAATTTTCGAGAGGGTTTCGACAGTGCTGGCAAAATCGACGTCTTTGGTCACATTCCTGCAGGATGTAGTTGACGTACCGACTGTGTGACGGCGTGTCCAACTTTCTCAGCAGCAGGCGCACCTTGGCAGCATCGTCCAGATTCCTGGCATCCGTCTCGAACAGGTCCGTGTACCGGCTGTACCACTTGTCAAAAGTGACTCCGTTTTCCGCGTCGAACGAAAATTCACTGATGTTGGTTGCCAAGGCCTCGAGTGTTTGCTCCGGGTTGCTAGGGGTTGGTGTTGGTTGCGCTAGCTTCTGCAGGAGCTCTGCCATTTGGAGTACTGCTTGCTGTCGTTGTTCCATCCGTTCCATTGCTTCCCTGGGGTTCTTGAATACTCGTCGCCAAATTGTTATGTCCGGATTACTTCCGGAATGAAAAGAGCTTGACTTTTACTGCTACAATTAAATGTTAATTTATTGGAAGTCAAATAACTAATGAAGACTGAGGTGTCAGTCGGTGCCCTTATATAGTCATACAAGGGTTGCTGTGATTAAAAATATACAATTTTGAGATTGGTTGTTTCCATGGTGTTGTGATAACAACTGGGACCCAACAATTCTCGAAAGAATCTACTCAGAACATGGTAAGAATTTTCTATGTCTAATTAATCTGCTAAGAGCTTAACACTGCTACCAAGGCACCGATTTGCAACCAAGCAAGCCTTGGAAGACGGCGTCGCTAGGAGGAGAAAATATTTCAGTTGTCCTGTATTAGCTTTTGACAAGAATAGACGTAATTAGCAATTACTCCAGCTCTTTTCATTCCCACCGATCATAACAATTTTTGGCGACGAGTTTTGAAGTCCTGAAGATTTTGCAAGCGAAAATCGATGTCTCGAAGCGAAAATCCGGACGGTACTCAAGATGGAAATTCTGGCGGAGGAGGAGATGTCGTGCCAACAGGTTCGTTGTCGGAAGTGATGCGTCAGATGGCAATCCAGAACACCCGTCTGATGGCCCTCTTGGAACAATTCACCGGAGGAACACAACCAGCACTGCAGCGAAGCGCTCCAGAGCACATCATCGAATCCCTGTCATCCGCAATCAAAGAATTTCATTTCGACCCGGAAAACGGACTAACATTCGACCGCTGGTTTTCAAAATATGAAGATCTCTTCAGGCAGGACGGCAGAAACCTGGACGACCCGGCGAAAGTGCGGCTATTGCTGCGCAGCCTTAGCGTTCCAGTTCACGAGAAGTTTTTGAATTATCTCCTGCCAAGTCACCCACGCGATTTTACCTTCGATCAAGTTGTGGAGAAGTTGAAGGCTATTTTTGGACAGCAAAAGTCGTTATTCAGTAAGCGATACGACTGCCTGCAGCTCATCAAGAGTGAAGCCGATGATTTCGTCACGTACGCTGGGGTCGTCAACCGGCAGTGCGAGGAGTTTGAACTACAGAAGCTTTCCGTCAATCAATTCAAAAGCCTTGTGTTCATTTGCGGATTGAAGTCAGCGAAGGACTCTGATGTCAGGACTCGACTTTTGTCAAAACTCGAGTCTGATGCAGCCGACACCAACATTGAAGGCCTAGTGACCGAATGCCAGCGTCTATCAAACTTGAAGCATGATACGGCGTTGGTCGAGAAGAAGCATTCATCTTCAGCAGTTCAAGCGGTCCGACAATCGAAGACAAAGTCAAGCAGCCACTCAAAATCGTCAACAGCAGACAGTAAAGTTCCACCATCTCCATGCTGGCAGTGTGGATCCATGCATTTTGTGAAGGATTGCCTGTTCTCTCAACACACCTGCAAGCAATGTGGAAAAATGGGCCATAAGGAAGGATACTGCAGCTGTTCGTCGAAGTCTTCTGCACCAACGTCCGCAAGCGACAAGAAGGTCAGCAAGAAAGGCAAGAAAACTCAAATGAAAACTATTCAAACCGTTAAGCATATCCAGAGCCGAAGGAGGTACGTAACCGTCACATTCAACGGAACTCAAGCAAAGTTGCAGCTAGACTGCGGCTCCGACATCACGGTGGTCTCACAAGAAACCTGGGAGAAGATTGGTCAACCGACCGTCAAACCGACTCAAATGGAGGCAACAACTGCATCCGGAGAATCCCTGGAGTTGGTGGGTGAGTTCACTTCAACAGTCACAATCAGCAACGTCACTCGGGAAGATCGCTGCTACATCACTTCGGTCAAGGATCTCAATGTGATTGACCTAGACTGGATGGACGCTTTCGATCTGTGGTCGAAACCGCTTGCTGCACATTGCAAAAAAGTGAAGCTTTCAAACCTACCTCGTGATGAACAGTATTTCCCAGCTCGATATCCTGAAGTCTTCCAGGAAGGATTAGGTCTCTGCACCAAAACTCAAATTAGTCTGAATGTGAAGCCAGATGCGCAGCCAGTTTACCGGCCCAGGCGGCCAGTTCCATTCCATGCCACTGAAAAGGTCGAAGAGGAATTGGACCGACTTCAACGTTTGGACATCATAACACCCACCGATTTTTCGGACTGGGCAGCTCCGATAGTTGTCGTCAAGAAGCCAGGCGGAAAGGTCCGCATTTGCGCCGACTACTCCACCGGACTCAATGCAGCTCTAGAAGCGAACCAGTACCCGCTACCAACGCCAGATGAAATCTTCGCCAAGCTCGCCGGCAAACGCGTGTTCAGCATCATTGATCTTTCCGACGCGTACCTTCAAGTAGAAGTGGACGATGAAGCGAAAAAAATGCTGACAATCAACACCCATCGTGGCTTGTTCCGATTCAACCGTTTGGCACCAGGAGTGAAATCAGCACCAGGCGCATTCCAGCAGCTGATGGCGAAGATGACAGCAAGCCTGGAGGGAATCGACGTTTTCCTTGATGACATCATCGTTCACAGCGAGAACGAAGAGAAACATTTTGCTGCTCTCAACGCACTCTTCAAGCGACTACGTGAGTATGGCTTTCGTTTACGCTTAGAAAAATGCCGATTCAACCAGAAGGAGATCAAGTACCTCGGTCACATTGTTGACGCAAATGGAATCCGACCCGATCCAGCGAAGGTTTCAGCGATAGTCCAGATGCCAGCTCCGACGGACGTTACAACCCTACGATCGTTTCTTGGCGCCGTTAACTTCTACGGGAAATTTGTACGAGAGATGCACCAACTACGCCATCCTCTGGACAACCTATTGAAGAAGGACGTCAAATTCATCTGGAGCCAGGAATGTCAACATGCGTTTTCGGATATCAAGTGTGTCCTGCAATCGAATCTGCTCCTCACCCATTACAATCCGGAGCACGAAATCATTGTAGCTGGTGACGCATCCAAGACGGGTATTGGAGTCGTTATAATGCATCGCTTACCCAACGGAAGCATCAAAGCGGTTTCTCATGCAGCCAAATCGCTCAATCAAGCCGAACAAAATTACAGCCAGATTGAGAAGGAGGCCCTTGCGCTAGTATTTGTCTGTACAAAATTCCATCGTATGCTCTAGGGTAGACGATTCACGCTTCAAACTGACCATCAACCGCTCCTGAAAGTTTTCGGATCGAAGAAAGGGATTCCGGTACACACCGCAAACCGTCTTCAGCGATGTGCGCTCACACTCTTGGGATACGATTTTGCGATCGAGTACGTTTCTACACAGAATTTTGGGTACGCAGATGTCTTGTCGCGTCTCATCAACAACCACGAGAAGCCAGATGAGGAAGCAGTAATCGCAATGGTTCGAGTCGAAGATGATGTCAGTTCCAGTTTGCAAGATACTCTACAAAACCTCCCTGTCACTTCCAAGATGGTTCAAGACGCTACAGCTAAAGATCCAGTACTGCAGAAGGTTTCATCCTACATCAAAAATGGGTGGCCAGCGCGAGCTGAAGCTGTTCCAGACGAGGTAAAACCTTATTTTGGTCATCGAGAGTCCTATTCATTGATCGGAGGCTGCGTGATGATGGTGGATCGAGTCGTTATTCCAAAGTGCTTTCAAAAACGTATCTTGAAGAGAATTCACGATGGTCATCCCGGAATCGAACGCTCGAAAGCGAGTGCTCGAGGAATTGTTTTCTGGCCACGAATCGACAACGATATTGCTGACTACGTCCGCCGATGCTCAAGTTGCGCCAGTGCTGCCAAGTCCCCTCCACAAGCCAATCCACAACCGTGGCCGGATGCGGATGGTCCATGGCAACGGCTACATTTGGATTTTGCTGGTCCATTGGATGGATTTTACTATCTGGTCGTTGTGGACTCAAGTACGAAATGGCCAGAAATTCTGCAGACGCGATCTCCGACAAACTCAACTACAATCTTTTTCCTCCGCGAATGTTTCGCCCGATTCGGCATACCAACGGTAATCGTGACAGACAACGGAAGTCAATTCGTCAGTGCCGAGTTCCGGAAATTCTGCGAGGAGTTAGGAATCGTTCATTTCCGCACAGCGCCGTATCACCCGCAATCAAATGGCCAAGCGGAACGATTTGTTGACACTCTCAAGCGCTCTTTGAAGAAAATCATTGGGGGAGGAGAGACTTCAACAGCAACAGCACTCCAAACGTTCCTGCACATCTACAGATCCACACCATCCGCTGTTCTGGGAGGAGAATCACCGGACAAGAAGATGCTCGGACGTTCCATGAGGACCACATTGGACCTTCTACGTCCCACGTACCAGCCCGTCAGAGAAACCCCGAAACCCAACCGAAAGTTTGAAGCTGGAACCGCAGTCTACGCCAAAGTACATTCTTCCAACGAAGTCTGGAAGTGGATGCCAGGTGTTGTCATCGAAAGAATTGGTAATGTCAACTACAACATCCTCCTTGATCACCAAATTGGCCGACGAAAGGTGCTACGATCCCACATTGACCAGTTGAAGATCCGTTCCGGCGAGGACATTGAAACAGAGCGACCAGTTCCATTGAACATTCTAATCCAGGATTTCGGTCTTCACCAACAAGCAGAACCCGAACAGCAATCCCAGTCGTGCATTGGTAATGATGCGACCATCGTTCCCGTTCAACAACCTCATGGTTCCGGCGATCAAAGAGGCCATGTTACCGAACCACATTTAGAATCCGTGGTGAATGATTCGCTACCAGCTGAGGATCCAAGTGAGGATGAAGAATTTGATGAAACGCTCCTGGAAGATTTGCAGCGAGAACCACCGTCGTATTCAACACCTTTGCAGCAGCAACTGCCAACTCAACGTCCTCAGCGATCCGTGCGTCCACCGAAGAAGTTTGATGAGTACATCCGGTACTAACCAAAAGGGGGAGATGCTACCAAGGCACCGATTTGCAACCAAGCAAGCCTTGGAAGACGGCGTCGCTAGGAGGAGAAAATATTTCAGTTGTCCTGTATTAGCTTTTGACAAGAATAGACGTAATTAGCAATTACTCCAGCTCTTTTCATTCCCACCGATCATAACAAACACAGAGTCCGTTAAAGAACTCCCAAGCAAGATCTTGCTGTTAGTATATCTATGTAATCTATTTAATTATTCGTCCCTTCTCAATTTAGTGTTCAATGACTTGATAACTAAGAGCTTTTTTGTATGAAGACAATCTAAGCTCAGAGAGTCGAAAATATGTTTAAGCCTAAAAATCTTCTATCCTTTGGATTTTGAACCCGCACTCCTTAGCACAACTGATAGCCATGTGTATTTAACTTTTTCTATTCTAGAATATCGGAAATCGTCGATCCGTTCTCCAGAGTTCTGGCCAAACTGTGCGTCTACTGCATTGTGGCCACCATGGAAGCCCCGGCCGTGCCCACCAAGAAGCGTTCCCGCGCAGCCATCACTGCCGAAGGCGACGAACTGGACACGCTCTGCTCCACGCCCAAAATGCGCAAGATCGGTTCCGAGTCGTGCGACTCCAGTTCCAGTGATTTCATGCTGGAACAGGTGCTGGCTGCCCGGGACAACCCGGCGCCGTTGAAGGAACCGCTGCAGGGCTGCCTGCAGACACTTTTCCGCACCTTTTCCCAGTACATCGTGTCGGATGAGCTCTCGCCGAAGATCTTCTTCATGTTCCAGCTGCTGTCGCTGCTGGTCGAGGTGGGCAAGGACCGGATCAAGCCGGTTTTGAAGTTGATCCCCAACGGGCTGATCCAGAACATGATGAAGATCAACGCCACGGACGATATGACCGTTGGGTTCATTCTAAGGTATAATAGAGGGTTTGCTCTATCTTGAAATATTCTGAAAGATTTTTTTTCTATTCCAGGTTATACGACTTAAACACCGCTTCCGGTAGGCAGTTTGCCATGTCGGATCTCTGCCTGTTCCGAAACATTCAGATGCGTAAGGATAGTATTAAGCTGTAAGTATTACTGTAAACATTTTCTCATTTCGGATATTCTATTTTACACTTTAGGACTCCTTCTCTGTGTAAAGAAGAGAATAATCTTAATAATTCCTAAGTTATTTTTATTCGATCGATTAATTTACAGTTTGGTTATTGAATGTTTAAGTACTTTGTTCGTTCCGTTGTTGATTATCACTGCCTTGGCTTTCTCGGCTACCATTGCTTGATCTATCCAAGCTGACGACACTGAAGCGTTGTTGTACAGGAGCTCCCCTTTGCGTGGTTCGCGTTTCCATTTCATGTTCTAGGTTTACTGCTGTTGTAAGTTTTCGCAGTCGACGTCTGAAGCTGTAGTACCCTAGCGCGACGGCTGCAAGGAGGATAACGGCTGCACCAATGGCCATACCCACAATGGAAGCCGTACTCAATTCTGTTTGCGCTGCCTGAGTCTGAATAGTAGCGACCTCGAACATCGTATATTGTTCCATCGCATGGCCTGCAATCTTTCCGGCACAGATCCATGGCCCTAGATCAGATGCGGCCACACTTCGTATGACCAATGAACAGTAACCTTTCTTCGGTTCATGGGTGGGATTCGAGTAGTAATTGTTCAGTATTGCTTGATCCGAAGTCACACCTTCGTCTAAGTTGAATGCGAGACCGCTTGGCGTGACAAATCGGCAGTATTGGAAGGGCGTGTTCTTGGGTATTGACGAACATTCCACCACAAGAGCAGTACCCAGAGTAGCAACTACCGTGTCGGATTTTGCAATGATTTGCGAATTTCCAATCTTCACGTTGATACCTGCTGAAACCTCCAAAGCAGAATACTTACTGCTACCCACGTGACAGCTCCACTGCCCTGTCATATTCTCCGACACCGGTTTGAACCTAATCCCACAGTCACCCAAAGCCAACGATATTCCACTGTACCAATAATCCGTCCCCTCGCCATGCACTAGATTTTCCGAAACCGAATAGATCTCCCCATCGTGATCCCTGAACCAGCAGTAATCCAGTGGCTTATTGGCGTTGCACTGAAGAGTCATTTCCGACCCATTCAATGCGTTGACGTCCTCTACGGATATTATCGCCAGCGCCAATTCCTCATCACTATTGTCCATAATGGCCCCGGAGACCTTCACCATTTTATCGGTCTCATATCCCACCAAGCACTTCCACAGTCCTTTGTCGATGTTGTCCGGTTCCTCAATCTCCAGTCCACAATCCCAAACTTCGAACCCGTTGCCGTAGTAGCGGTAGCGGTCCCAACCGATTCCCGGCAGCATGTTGAGACCCAGATTGTCCGCCACCCGGACGAACCGACAGAACCGGATGGTGCTACTAGGGCTGTACTGCAGTTTGCACATCAGCACGTGGAAGTCCGGTCCGCGATGGACCGAGGCCGAGATTTGTTCGTCTGTGGAAAATTGAAGAACGGTGGAAAGCGTGAGTCATAGAGCAGGGGTGCATAACGTACGGCTCGTAACTTATGTGACTTGTGCGGCCCGCTAAAAGTTTGAACGTTTTTCTCATACCACCCAGACAACCAGAATGTAGTATAACGAAATCAGCATTTTCGTTATGTGATGCTTATTTGAATAAAGTTTCCGTATAAGATGTCGTCAAAAGTTGATTTTACAGCTGCTACGGATTGATTTGCATTACTTTGTGGACGAACAAATGCACAAGTGTACTCAGAACAGTATTTTATGCGAGTAAACTCGGCAATCAAACGATTTCATTCAACATGTTGTGCGGGTGTGATGAAGTTTGTTCAAGTATACGACTTTTCACGTAATTGCTTGTACGATTTCTAGTTGTCTGGATATTCCACCAACTTCAAGTTGGTTAGATTTAAATTATGTTCTCGAAGCTTCCTAAATAGGTACTTAATTTTATAAACTTTGGATGTATCATGCATATAAATTTGACTTAAAATGATCAGTAGATGGAAAACCTACTACCATTTAGGATCTTCAGGTATCAGGTATCAGAAGGCCGGCTCCAAAGGCACGTTCCCCACCAGTTGGGAGATTTGTGCCATCGCCATATTTGAGCCTATTTCATCATCTACCCGATGGGAGAGGAAAGGGAAGGGAAAGATGGGAGGAAATAGGAGTGGGGTCCCTTGAAGAGGGAAGATCGCATAAGCGAAATGAGAGCATGTAGCTCCATACCACAATGGGTTCGAACAGCGCCCTAAAAAGGGCACTGCAAAACGCATGAGCGTAAAGAGAGCCTATAGCTCATTACCACAGCGGGTTAAGAATAACAGAATGTCCTGAAGATTCACACTTCTGAATTCAGTTTCACTTAATAAGTGTTTACCAAGTAATTGGAATCGCATTTGCGCAAAAACTGGACAGTTACATATCAGGTGATACGAAGTTCCATAATCGGAGTCACAGCTATCACACACAAATGAGTCAGCACGCTGCATATTTGCCATGTGATAGTTGAGTCGGCAGTGGCCTGTCAACGCTCTGACCAAGAGACTGCAATTCTGCTTTGACAGATTTGTTAAATACTTCGCCACCCTTGGAGATGGCTCAGTAATGTACACTTTTGTTTGACGACATGACTCCAAACTATTTAAATATTGCTTGTGCTGGGTTGCCGCCCAAGAGTTTATCTTAAGCTTCACCCAGCACTTAGAAATTGGAATAGCCGGCTCAGGGCCAATGAAGTCATGCGATGCTCCATCGCGAGCTAGCTCATCAGCCAATTCATTGCCAGCGATGGAAGAATGACCAGGTACCCATACAAGGTTTACAGAGTTGACTGAATTCAGTTCCTCAATTTGAGTTCGACATGCGATAACAAGCTTCGACCTTGAGTTGGCCGAAGCGAGAGCTCTTATAGCAGCCTGACTATCTGAACAGAAGTATATGACTTTACCCATTACGCGCTGTTGAAGTGCTGATTGCACTCCACACATAAGAGCAAATATTTCCGCCTGAAAAACGGTGCAGTTTCTACCAAGTGAGTAAAACTGATTCAGCCTTAGCTCACGAGAATATACTCCTGCACCAGCTCTACCTTCAAGAAAGGAGCCATCAGTGTAACATACTATATTGTTTGATATACTTCTTTCCAAATAGCCAGATGTCCACTCTTCCCGTGAAGGGAATTGTGTGGTAAATGTCCTGTAAGGAAAGTGACAAGCAATTGTGAGATCACTTGGAGCAAGGACAATTTTGTCCCAATTCACCAAAAGTGGAAACAACGAAGTGTGTGTAGATCTACGATTCACTGGATTTTTCTCCAGTAGATCCAGTACCCATAAACGGTAAGAGCAAGAAAGTGCTTCTTGTTTAAGATATATGTGTAGTGGCGCAACGTCGAAAATGGCCTCAAGCGCTGCTGTGGGAGTTGTAGAGAACGCACCAGACATCGCCATCAAGCACATCCTTTGGAGATTTGATTGGATTGTTCTCACTTCGCCCTTTTGCCACCACACAAGACATCCCTATGCCAATATTGGTCGAACAACTGTTGTGTAAATCCATTTGATATATTTGGGTTTGAGGCCCCAAGTTTTACCGAAGGTTCGCCGGCATTGACCGAAGGCCATGCAAGCTTTTTTGACTCTGAAATCAATGTGAGGTGTCCAAAAAAGTTTGGAATCTAGAATAACTCCGACATACTTTACTTGATCAGTCACATTAATCTCAGAGCCAAAAAGACGTAAAGGACGAATTCCATCGCGGTTTCGACTTTCCGTAAAAAGAACAATAGATGTTCGGGTTAACCGAATGGCCATATTGGCGGACACCAACTCTCGACTACCTGAAGAGCACTTTGCATCAGGTCGAATAGGGTTCTTATGCACATACCAACTATCGTCGGCAAATCCATATGTTGGAAAACCGCAATTATTGAGTTGCTTCAATAGCGTATCTGCTACGAGATTCCACAAAAGCGGTGACAAGACTCCCCCTTGGGGGCATCCGCAAACACTCAATTTTTGAATCGCTGCTTGACGCAATGTCGAGAAGAGATGTCGGTTTTTGAGCATTTGATGAATCCAATTGGTAATCATTGTAGGTAACCCATGGTTCCGTGCGGCTTCCAATATGGCATCGAAAGACACGTTATCAAAGGCACCCTCAATATCTAAGAAAACACCCAAGCAGGATTGCTTCTGAGCGAATGCTTTCTCGATATCGTATACAACTTTGTGTAAAAGAGTCACAGTGGACTTTCTAGATTGGTAAGCATGTTGATTGGCATGAAGAGGCATGTTTGCCAAATAAACATCACGGATGTGATGATCGATAATGCGTTCCAGACATTTCAGAAGAAAAGAGGTCAGACTGATTGGTCTAAAACTCTTCGCTTCTTCATACGACGCACGTCATCCTTTCGGGATAAACTTTATAGTAATATCACGCCAGGATCTGGGAATGTACCCGGTAGCAAAACTGCTTACAAGTAGCTTTTTCAAAACATGTTTGATAAACTCAAATCCCTTTTGGAGCAGAACAGGATCAATCCCATCCGCTCCTGGAGATTTGAAAGGAGCAAAACTATTAAGTGCCCATTGAATCGATTCAGTAGTTACGATACTGCGAGCCGAGGCCAGAGACTCGTAAATACACGAAAAGACATTTGGTTCATACGTAGATGCTATGTCCACACATCCGGGGAAGTGTGTATTGAATAAACATTCTAAAACTTCTTCATCGGAAGAAGTAAAGTCACCATTAGGTAAGCGAATTTCGTTCACTTGGAAATCCTTAGATTTCGCAAGGATTTTGTTCAGCCGACTGACTTCACTCAAACTAGAAACATTTGTAGAAAGGTTTTTCCAGCCGGATCGTTCAGCAGAACGAAGAGCCTGCTTGTAAGCCTTGCGAGCCGACTTGAACGACTCTGATCCAGCTGAACGGCGTCTGTTCCAACTCCTTCTACATTGTTTCCTGAGTCTAGTCAGATCGGAATTCCACCATGGGGTCCCTCTTGTAGTCTTTACAGACCGCAGAGGACATGCTTCTTCAAAAGCTTCCATAATGTAGGATGTTGTAGTATCAACGGCATCATCCAGATCACTTGGATTTTCAATGGACGGAGAATATCCATGAAATTTGGTCGCAACCAATTCAATATAGAGTTCCCAATTTGTTGACCGGGAATTCCTAAAACGCAAAGTCTGCGCAGTTACATTTGAATGTTCAAAGAAGATGTAGCGATGATCAGATAATGATTCCTCATCTGATACATGCCAATTCGTCAACTCGTGACTGATTCTATTCGAGCAGAGCGTTATGTCTAACACTTCTTCTCTATTAGAAACCATGAAGGTTGGGCGATTGCCTATGTTAAGTAATCCAAGGTCTGTACTACTTAAGTATTCCATCAGACTGGAGCCTCTCAAATTGATATCTGAGCTGCCCCAGATGATGTGATGAGCATTGGCATCACTGCCCACAATCAGCGGAAGGCCTTTTGTTACGCAGTGTACGACAACTCGATTACCAAATCAATGGAGTGAAACTGCGAAGAGTGGATGAGGTTATTGATCTCGGAGTGGTGCTGGATCCTAAAGTGACGTTCAACGGCCATTATACATCGATCATCAGGAAAGCAAACCGACAACTGGGCTTTATTTCAAAGATCGCCAAAGACTTTACGGATCCGTATTGCTTGAAGTCTTTATACTGTGCCTTAGTTCGGCCTATTTTGGAAAACGCTTCTGTTGTTTGGACGCCTAATGACATCTCATGGACTTTGAGAATTAAACGTGTGCAACGTAGATTTATCCGGTTGGCTTTGAAGCATTTACCTTGGCGCGATCCAGTGAACCTTCCTGCTTATCCTGAACGCTGCAAATTAATTGGTATGGACACCCTTGAGAAAAGACGTAAGATGCAACAAGCGATCTTTGTGGCAAAACTTATGGGCAATGAAATTGATTCTTCTCGGTTCCTTTCCATGCTGAACTTTCGCGCTATTCAACGTCCTCTTCGACAGCGCTCTATGCTGCAGAGCAGGTTTCACCGAACAACGTTCGGTTATAACGATCCAATATGTTCGATGATTCGTTTTTTTACTCTGGTTGAGGATCTGTACGACTTTGGTGAAACATCGCTGCGCTTTGATGTCAGATGGATTGAAATAAATAAATAAATAAATAAATAAAAAACTCGTTTGAAGTCATCCGTTGGGGATGGTTCATCATGTGGTAAATATACCGAACAATAGACGTATTTCCTGTTGAGGTCACCAACAGAAACATCGATTGTGACAGCACATACATCTCTGGTAGTTAACTCAGAAATGAGTGTAGCAACGATTGCCTTATTAACGAGCACGCATGCGCGGGGCATGGCGCGCGAGTTTGGCATCTCAAGTTTGCTGAAAGTAGCAAAAACTGGGTCCACAAGGTTACCTAGATAGAAGTTCCCTCTACGAAAGTAGGGTTCTTGAACTAGCGCCACTTGGGCTGCACCATATTGCATGAGTCGGCAAAGATTGATCGTTGCTGTTCTTTTATGCTGAAGATTGATCTGAGCTAACCTAACCGTAGCCACTACCCAAACTAGGCAGGATTAAGCTTTTTGAAATCTCAGCATCAAAAAGACCAGCAACGAAAAAACCAGATCGGTATGTATTTAAAGTCGCCAAAGGCAAGAAAGCACAGAATACACTGTGTAAAACGCATAATGCGAATCCATATAGGTGATAATTTAAATTAAATGTCAACATATTCATAATCCCACCCTTATTAAGCCTGGTACCCCACAGGCTCCGTTTGCGGTTAGGTTTTATTTAGACCCCCCTAACCATTCATTCCTAGGCTTGGTACGCATCACACCATAAATTAGGGGTCACCTGTGAGGTGGGCTTTTACCACCGGAACAGGCAGTCCGTAGTGTTGATTCTTAGCCAGTTGAAACAACCGCTACCGACACTACGTGGCTATCTAGGCTGCTCTGGAAAAGGAGGTTAATATGGCAGACAACGGCCTACGACTAGTGACTTTCGCTGCTGCCAGGGGGATGGCCATCTGCAGCACCTACTTTGCACGCAAGGATATTCGGAAGCACACCTGGAGGCATCGAAATGGTGATATTTGCAACCAGATAGACCATATTCTGGTGGATGGCCGACATTTCTCAGATGTCATCGATGTTAGGAGTTTCAGGGGTCCTAACATTGACTCGGATCACTACCTCGTTGTCAGTATAATTCGAGCGCGGTTGTCAACTGTAGCGAATTCAAGACCACAGCGAACAATGCGATTCAATATCCAGCGCTTCTCAGCAGACGGTGTTACAGCTGAATACCACCAAAAGCTGGACGAGCGGATAAGTGAGGTCAATGTGAGCGAAAAC
Source organism: Aedes aegypti (assembly GCF_002204515.2). Lineage (NCBI taxonomy): Eukaryota > Metazoa > Arthropoda > Insecta > Diptera > Culicidae > Aedes > Aedes aegypti. Next base: position 101,622,287 of record NC_035108.1, on the reverse strand, counting down.
CTCAACAATCTATGGGATGCAATCCATGGAATGGTGAGTGAAACAGCGCGAGAAGTGATAGGTACTGCTCGAAGACGCCCCAGAAGCGGATGGTTCGACGAAGAGTGCCAGAGGGTGACGGATGAGAAGAACGTGGCCAGACGTCGGATGTTATTGTCTGGTACCAGGCTGAACAGAGAGCGGTACAGGGAAGCAAGATCAGCCGAAAAGCGAATCCATCGCAGGAAGAAAAAAGAGTTTGATGAGAACGTGATAGCCGAGGCGCAAAACTGTATGGAACAGAACGATATGCGACGATTCTATGAAACTGTCAATGGTGTGCGGAGAAAGTCAGCGCCGTCTCCCGTCATGTGCAACGACCGTGAAGGTAATTTGCTGACAGATAAAACGATGGTGGCTGCCAGGTGGAAAGAGCACTTCGAAACGTTACTGAATGGAGGGAACGATAGAGCATCGGAGAACAGAATGAACATCGACAACGACGGTCAAGCTGTGGAGCCTCCATCTCTAGATGAGGTTAAGAAGGCGATTAAAGAGCTGAAGAACAACAAGGCTGCTGGGAAGGATGAGCTCCCGGCCGAACTTCTCAAGCACGGTAGTGAGCAGCTGCATAGAATAATTCACCATATACTACTAAGGATATGGGAGGAAGAAGAACTGCCTGCTAGCTGGATGGATGGCCTCATTTGCCCTCTCTTCAAAAAAGGGCATAGATTGGAGTGCGCCAATTACCGAGGAATAACACTCCTCAATTCGGCGTACAAAATAATGTCACGTATTCTGTTCAACAGATTGAGACCGCTTGAAGAGTCCTTCGTCGGGGAATACCAAGCTGGTTTTCGTGAGGGCCGATCGACGTCGGATCAAATGTTTATCCTGCGACAGATCCTCGATAAATTCCGGGAGTACAACTTGCAGAGTCATCATCTGTTCATTGATTTCAAGGCGGCGTACGATTCAGTTAAAAGAAACGAGTTGTGGGAAATAATGATGGAACATGGCTTTCCGACGAAGCTGATTAGACTGATTCGTGCAACGTTGGAAGGATCGAAATCAAGTATACGTGTTGCGGATGAGATTTCCACATCCTTCGTAACCTTAGACGGATTGAAGCAGGGCGATGCACTTTCAAACCTATTGTTCAACATAGCGTTAGAAGGAGCAATAAGGAGAGCTTGCGTGCATAGGAATGGCACTATTATCACACGTTCGTATATGCTCCTTGGTTTTGCGGACGATATCGACATAATCGGGATTGATCGCCGAGCCGTGGAAGAGACATACGTGCCTTTTAAAAGGGAGACAACGCGAATTGGGCTCATTATCAATACCACGAAGACAAAATACATGGTCGCTGGTAGACATCGTGGGCCCATAGGTGATGTTGGTAGTGAGGTGGTAATAGGTGGTGATATATTTGATGTAGTTGAAGAATTTGTGTACCTTGGAACTCTAGTGACTTGCGATAATGATGTTACCCGCGAGGTTAAAAGGCGTATTGCAGCTGCGAGTCGGGCTTTTTACAGACTTCGTAACCAGCTAAAGTCCCGCAGCTTACAGACGAAGACCAAACTCGCGTTGTACAAGACTCTAATTCTTCCGGTAGCTCTGTACGGCCACGAATCTTGGACGTTGAAAGAGGTCGACCGGAGAGCTTTTGGGGTCTTTGAACGTAAAGTGCTGCGAACAATACTCGGCGGTAAATTGGACAATGGCATCTGGCGGCGTCGCATAAATCACGAGTTATACCAAGTCTATAATGAAATGGATATTGTTAAGCGTATAAAACACGGCAGGCTGCGGTGGGCTGGGCATGTAGCTCGCATGTCGGAGGAACGTCAAGCTAAACAAATATTCAGCAGGGAACCAGGGAGAGGCCGTCGCCTCCGTGGAAGGCCGCGCACCAGATGGCTTTTTGCAGTTGAGGAGGATTTAAGGTCGCTTAACGTTCAGGGCGACTGGAAGCGATTGGCCCAGGACCGGGTCCAATGGAGAAGGCTTCTTCATTCGGCGTAGATTCAACGCAATAGCAAGGAATTGTTGCCCATCAAGTAAGTAAGTATGGCAGACAAAAATGCAATCCAACCCGGTGAAGCTGATCAGTACTTGGTAACAGATAATAATGACAATTCACTAGAGTGTCCATTTCTCGATTATTTTGTTTGTCCCGGGATTCGGGATAAAAAATGTTACATATCCCGGAAATCCCGGGGTTTCTCAGATTTCCAATAAAACTAGCATATTTATGATAATTGCAGTTTAGTTTCAACAATATAATAGTATTCAATTGATCTTCAAATTACATTACAAGATAGTACACACTTAATTTAGAATGCCGAATCTCGGCTTATTTTAACCGAGATTCGCACAGCCGAGTAATCGGCAAACAAATTTCCTGGGATCTCAGGAAATAAAAGCCGAGTATCAGTAAACCAAGTAAACCATGCTTCGTTGCTAGGCAACCGGACAATTTGTTAGATGAGTCTCGGCTAAAATTGGAAAACCGAGATTCGCACAGCCGAGCTCGTGAAAAAAATCTAAATGTGTATGTTATAAAAACAATTTACAACAATTTAATTAAGATTTGCCTAATTGAACAAAAATGATAACTTTTTCTGGCTGGTTAGTATGCACAAGATTTACTCTCTTCAAGTATGGCAAACATTAGAATCATTCAGATATAAAACAATTTATTTTAGCTTATTCAAACAGTTAGGGTAACCAATATATTTTGGACCCCCTGGTCCATTTTACTGCAAATTGCCAAGTTTAAATCGAAAGACCAACTCAATTCGCATGCCATTTGGAAAGATAGGACTATTCCGTACTTGCATCAACCGTTTGTACATAGAAAATGTGTTTATTTTATCTGAAATTAATTTAATTTAATTGGTTCATCCATACAACCGTTACAACACGTTACACACAGAATTTAAAGCCGGCAGAAATTTTTCAAATATAAACAAAAACTTTTTTCAAATTTCGGGACTAAAAGTGTAGAATTTTTTCGGTTTTCCATTGTCAATCGATTGATTAGACTATGGGCAAGCATATTATACAACCAGTGTCGTGAGCTTTGTCGCCGAATGATAAAAAACACCGGGGGTCCAAAATATATACTTTGAGGGTCCAAAATGTATTGGTGTGTCCAAAATAATGAAAAGCAGTACATCACAATTCAATTATTTTCGACATTTTCTGGATCCTACATGACCGTTTGGGCATTTTTATCTTGTAAAGGAAGTTTTTCTCTACATTTTGGCATGTTCTTTGACTTGGTTACGCTGTGCAATTAGTTAGTAGGGACAAAAAACTAAAATCACTTCCTTAGGGGGTCCAAAATACGACCGTTACCCTATTCAAATTTCAAGTAAGGAGATACACTTAAGATCCATTGAAGGTACTTCCAGTACGTTTGTAACTAGGCGTAGGCTCTTCCAGTTCGATTGTAACTAGGCTAATGTGTTTTACTTTATTTGTACGTCTTCGTCTGAAGAAGAGCTATTTCTCCTCTTTTGTGGTATTTTTATTCTATTTTATTTAATACACATTGGGTCTGAGAAAATGTGGTATTGCTTTGATTGAAAGTAAAGGGATTTAATTAAACTTTAGGTTTATCCCGGGAATCCCGAAAATCCCGGGACGTCAGAAATCACTTCCCGGGAAACGGGAAATCCCTAAATTTGTCAAATCCCGGGATTTTTTGTTAACATACTTAACGGGGCATTTGCCCCCTTGGCAGGCCCCCTCCCCCAAATCCGGGCCTGGTCCAAATTTATTTTTCTGAAGTGACGTTGAAGTCCAATCGAATAACAACGACTGCTATCGGCTATAGTAAGCTTCTTCTTACCCAAAATTGCAACAATCTAATTTTTGTATGAACTGGATTACTCCATCCATTGCAACGTCGTCTCACAAATCTTATCACTAATCCGCCTATCCAATCCCATTCATCCTGATCTCCCCCCACACACCCACGCACCACTCACCTCTGTGTTCGATATTGATGGCGAAGTGCATTTCCCGCATGTATCCCTGCACCCCGGCAATCACGTTCCAGTGGCCAGTTCCGGTGGGATCCATTTCGTCCACCTCCAGTGAACATTGCTCGTACATCGGAGTGTCCCTTGTTTGCGTGTCGGCATCCCTCAGAACGTAGCAATAGTCCGTACCCATCGGAGTAATCTCCTCCAACCCGGTAATCGAATCCCTGTCGCTGGTGTCCGGAACCGTTGGAACACCAATCACTTTAACCATCGAAATGCCCCGGATCAAGTTGGTGCCACGGACCAGAGTAAGGCGCCAAAAGCCAGCGTCCTCGTGGTTAACGTTCAAAATCTTGATCCCACACTCATTGGCGTCCACGTTTACATTACGAGACCCTTGGTCTCGGAAACGAGACGGTGCATGGATGTCCACGTCCTGATTCGATCCCGGCTCCCGATATAAACAACGATCATCACCCGTCATAGCTACGAGAATCTTCAGGTGGACACTTTCGCCGACGACCACCGTCACGTTGTCCGGAAAAATGAACCCATTCGTGATGTGGTAGTTCGTGAGTAGGTTTTGAGCCGATACCAATTGCACTGTGGGGGTGGATTAACGATAACAGCAATCGATTACTCGCATGAGCTTATCTATCGACATCTGCATGCGCGCACACTTAAACTCACCTCCAGACGCTACGCAAATCAGCCAAATTCCGATCGTTAGATCCATGGTCTTGTATGGGAATACCGCTGCCAGGGAGCAATTGTCGCAACTTACCGTTTGCGGACATTGCTCGGGAGGAACTGACGAAGACTGGCTAGCCGAAAATACCCACTTGGTCCTAATCAAAAAGCAATCGTTGGGATTATCTTTATCCTAACTGGCGCACAATTGAGCAATTAACGAGCGGCCAGAGTTGCCAAATGCAAGCTTGATTGATAGCTTTTGGAGCTGTTACCTGTAGGGGCAATGGGGGCAATATGAGCCACCCCGGTTTTGACCTCAAAAACAGTGTTTTAATGTCTAGTGTCATTATGATCTGCTAAAGGATGCCTCAAATAGTCACCACAATAAAATCCGTAAGAATATTCATTTGAACACTCAAGATATTATATTATATCATCAAGAGTTATACGGGTTTATAAAAAAAGTAAAAAAAAAACTTTGGGACTTAAAAAATTCGGTGTTAGAAAAACTTTTTTCCCTAAAATATGCCCAATTTGCAATGTATGGACGACTTTTAGTAAATTTAATTACGAAACTTTTTGCTTAAGGATGATCAAAATCTGAAATGGCCGTTTTTTTTTAAATCGACTTTAAAGTTTTGAATCATTGTTTTTTCGGTTCGGAAAATGTTTTTTTATTTTTTTCAATATTTTTCTCTAAAACGTCAGGAAATTTCACGACAGTCCCCCATACAACACTTTTTTGTAGGTCTTACCGTTTTCGAGTTATACGGGTTTATAAAAAAAGTAAAAAAAAAAACTTTGACCCTTTCCAAATGTTAGTCTAGATCGATTTTGAAAAAACAAAGTATGTAAAGTATCTTAGTTTCACATAGTCTTCATACCCAGAAAGTTTCATTGAATTCTGAAGGGGTGCTGCCAATCCCTTTGTCGAGTTGGCGTGAAATCCGTCTTATACCAAACAGGGTACAATCGTATCGATCACTTTTTCGTTTCTGCTTCGACGCTTTCTCAGCGCACTCGAGCACTGTTCGAATTGCATCTACCGTCGATACTCCTTTGCGGAATCCAAACTGAATTTTTGACAAAACGTGCTCACTCTCCGAAATTTCATCAGCCTGTTGAGGATGATTCTTTCTAGGAGTTTTCCGAGCGTATTACTTACTTTACTTTTGCTGGCTCTACGTCCTTCAAGACATGACCTGCGCCACAATGTTACGCCAACTAACTCGGTCCATGGCTGCTATCCTCCAATTTCTCGATCGCCCCACACTTCCAAGATCCTGCTCCACTTGGTCAAACTCGTTGCGCTCCCCTTCGTCTTCAGGGTGTCCATTCAAAATCAGTTTTTCAATTCCCGGATTTTTCCCGGATACTCAAACAATTAAAAACGAATGACAAAACGATCCAGCGACATTATATGTATTTTGTTTGTTTTTTTTTTTTTTGTACAAAATGGCCAAACTAGGCTTAATTTAACTTATTAACCCTCTAATACCCAACCCCGCCTTTAGACGGGGTACACTTTGGAATTTTGTGTATTTTTTCTTCCTTGACTCATAACACGCATATAAGAAAAGTTTTTTATGACTTTTGAAACTTTTTTGTATTTTTAGAAATTGTTTGAAAAATTGCATTCTTATATAACCTACAAATGCCTCGGCTTCATTTAACGTGTAATATAAAAAATCGTACCTTTTATATTTTTCTACGATTAACCTATCACAAACGAAGAGCTTGAAGGTATTAAAATCATTTCAAACCTGTTTTCCGTTAGTTACACGGAAAATAAAATACGCTCCGAAAAAAAATTAAAAATTAAATATTTTTAAAAATACCGTAACAATTTAAATTTTTATTATTGCCAAAAATCAACAACTAGAAAAGGCTTTAAGAAAAAATGAAAAAAGCTAGGGATGTTCAAAAATAAAAATTATAAAAATCAAAAACCAAAATTTAAAAAATTGTGAATAAAAATAAATAAATGCCCAAAACTTGTTTAGAACGATTTTAGATAACGAAAAATAATACTTAAATCGAAAATAAAAATTTGGGTATTAGAGGGTTAATAAATTATTTTTGAATAAATTAAAACGGTTAGAATTTTGAAAAACTTGTTAACAACAGTATACAAACTATTTGTTGAAATATCTAACAAAGATCTTGGAATTAACATATGAACAAATTTTTACTCTTTGATTCTAAATTTACAATATATTTTCACAAAATGACAAAGTTGAGTAGCCAACCCGTTACCTTCTAAGAATGCCTTCGGAATTATGAGGCAAACATAGCTCATGGCTGACACCTGACGAGATTATTCTTGTGAAACTTGTGTTAGATCCAAGAAAAGATATTTTTAACAGAAATGATGTCTTGCCAAAACGCATTTTACTGTTCCCCTATCTTCCAAACAATATAGCATCTTCCAAACAATATATGAAAGATTTAGCCAAGAATCTCGTCAAGAACTCAACAACTCACTGTAAATCTGCTGAAATCCATACAAAAACTTATTAGGGGCCTCAGAAAAATTCTGTCATAGATTAGGGACTATTAAAACTAGTAATACAGATTAGGCTTCACCAAGAATCAGTATCATCGGCAACTCCAGAAACCATCAAACGAAATTCTTAATAAATTTGCCCAAAATTGCAATACATCTCCCAATAATTTTGACATTGGTTTTGACTCAGCTCTTGGCCAACCGCTACGAATCTAGTAGAAATTAAAAAAAAAAGCTAATGAACTTTTGTAGAATCCATTAAAAACCTTATAAGCGGGTCATTTGGCATAACTGTGAAAAACATTGAATTTGATCCAATTCCTTCCATTAAGCAAAGGGGTGTGGATAAATTGCTTGCGATCGTAAATTCCGTTGTCAGTTATTGATAGGACATACTTCTAATCTTCTTTTTTCGAAGAAACCAATATTTAATAAAGTTCTTTTAGAATTGCATCATACATGACTTCCGGGAGTCATAATGTCCGGGATATTATAAAGTATTTTTAACAAATGTACCCAACGTCTAAGCTATGCCATGTTATATGAAAAAAAATGAACATGATATTTTATGACGCATCTTATGGTCCCGGTCCACTGCAATATCTTACTTTCCAAGTTATGCCAAATGACTATTATGCCAAACGACTATTATGCCAAGTGATTGTATGCCAAACGTCTGAATGCCAAACGGCATTATGCTAAACGGGTTGTATGACATTTGCCAGAAAACCATTTGTCAGAAAGCCGTTTGCCAGAATCAATTTGCCAGAATGGATCATTTGCCAGAAAACCATTTGCCAGAATAGACCATTCCCCAGAAAGTCATTCCCCAGAAAGACCATTTCCCAGAAAAAAATATTACTACATTGCTTTGCTTTGTGTAGCAATATTTAGGTGTGTAAAATTTTTCGAATCATTATGATTTTCAGCGTACGATACATAATTATATGCAAAATAATTGTGACGTAAGTTTTTAAGCTTTTTGTTTGATAAAATGTTTTAAACTAATAATGATATCATAAACTTATTATATAGATAGCTGTAGGGGTAAACATGCAGCTATTCAGCAAGCTGACGGACGTGAGTTCGAATTCCACCGGGCGAAGATTTTATTGGATTGAAAATTTTCTCAATTTCCCAGGGCATAGAGCATATTCATATCGGCAATACGTTAAAAATGATGCAAAAATGCATGCAAAAATGATCAATTGGCCATAAAAGTTCTCAGTTAATAACTGTGGAGGTGCTCGTAAGAACACAAAATTGAGATTTGGCTCTGTCCCAGTTGGGACGTAACACAAGATAAGAAGAAGAAGGTGTAATAGATTTCCGAGGTTTTCGTAGTTTCTGAGAAATAACTGTTTTTTTTTTAATGTTAAAATAGTCATCAATTTTATACAAGCTATTAGGGGTCATCCATTACCCATGTGATCATTTATGGGAGGATGGAAGGGGGCCTGACCAATGACCACGATACAAACAATTCTTTTTAAATTTTTGTATGGACGAAAGACCCCGTGGAGGTAGAAAATCCTAAAGAGTTGACCACGTTGTTAATGGACAACCCCTTATAGGCAACTGTATTTTCAACATTCTATTAATTTATTTATTTATTTATTTATTTTCGTCAATCAATAGTAGACTACACGTTTACTTAATTCTATGTTGTATTATATCTTAAGGAATTAAAATATTGTCTTAGCTTTGTTCGCGACATGGTCAGATCAATTTCTGTGCAATGCTGATTATAAAGCGACATCATTCGATTCATTGGGCCTAATTTTGCATAGTTAGTTCGATGATTATTTGATGCAAACAAATTCCGATTTCTTAACTGTCTAGCGGGCGTGTAGAAATTCAAACATGATAAAAGATGGGTGGAATCAATACGCTGCGATACAATATCATTGACAAATGAAATCATGGCTATTTCGCGACGCTCATTTAAAGTTTGAATATCGATAAGCATGCATCGAGCCTCGTATGATGGCAGTGGAAACGTTGTCCAGCCTAATTTGCGTAAGGCATATAAAAGAAATTGCTTCTGTACAGATTCAATTCTATCACCATGTGTTTTTATATGCGGAGACCACACAATACTACAATATTCTAGAACTGATCTTACATAAGCAATGTACAAGGTTTTAATCGTATATGGATCCCGAAAATTGTAGCTAAAACGCTTAATAAAGCTCAACATATTGGTTGCTTTATGGATAATCGTATTATAATGATCAGTAAAGGTAAGTTTAGAATCTAATATGACACCTAAATCTCTAATCTTATCGCACTTTTGAACAATTTGATTTCCTAAAGAGACAGTAATCTGTGGTGTATTCCGTTTTCTGCTATATGTGATTAAATTACATTTTTTGACGTTTAATTGAAGTAAGCTTTTGCTACACCATTTATCAAATATACTTATTTCATTCAGATATATGTCGCTATCTTTGTTGCTATTGATTTCCATATAAAGTTTCATATCGTCGGCATAAATCAGAATTTTAAGATGTTTAAGCACATATGAAATATCGTTAACAAATAATATAAATAACAATGGACCTAAATGCGAACCCTGGGGAACTCCTGATGTAACGTGAACAGGTTTAGACATTTTTCCCTCAAATCTAACTATTTGTTGGCGATCTGTTAAATAAGATTCAATCCAGTTGAGGAGTCTCATCGCAATTCCCATTTTATTGAGCTTGAAAATCAACATAGGAATGTCTAGTCTGTCAAATGCCTTACTAAAATCGGTGTAAAGTGATTCGACGTGGTTACCTCTATCCATTGCATTCAAAGTGTAATTTACAAATTCCAGAAGGTTTGTTGTAGTAGAACGACCTTTATAGAAACCATGTTGTGTATTCGTTATTCTATGTTTTATTTGGCTGAACACATTTTTATTTATAATTGATTCAAATAGTTTCGGAATGGATGAAATAATAGCAATTCCACGATAATTTCGAACATCAGATTTTCTACCAGACTTGTAAATGGGTATGAGATACGATCTTTTCCATTCTTTTGGAAATCTGCTCATTTCAAGTGACATGTTGAATAGCCAAAATAATGGTGCTGTAAATTCATTAGCTAAGTTTTTCAGTAAAATAGGTGGGATTCCATCTGGCCCTGATCCTTTGGTGGAATCTAAATTCTTCAGTCCTGTTAAAATGTCCTGTACCAGTATTTGACTTACACCGATATCGCTTGTGAAATCAGGAAAACTAGTAAAATATTCAAAGTCACGATCTTTATCCGAAAAGTTAGTAAAAGTCTCTTGGAAAAAAGTAGCAAAAAGATTGCACATACCATCTGGATTATCTGCTGCTCTATCATCCAATGTCATTTTAGATGGAAAATTGTTGGACTTCATCTTCGATTTAGCATAATTGAAGAAATTCCTAGGGCAAGATTTTAAATCATTTTCTATTTTTGTGTTGTACTCTTCAAGTGCAGCGGATATGGCTTGATTAAGTTGGTTGACAATATACAAATAATTTTCTAAACTTTCTCGAGATTTTTGTTGCCTGTAAATTTTATGAGCCTTTTGCTTACGATTTTTTAAATTAGTTATTTGCTTATTAATCCAAACAGGGTTTTTCGACCCATTTCTACGACGTCTTCGCAATAGAGGAACTTCCATCTGAATAATTTCCGACAAAATTGAATAAAAATCCGTCACTGCACTTTCTAAATCTTTCTTTGGGTAAGGACCAAATCTCGGTCGTCTCTGAATACATTAAAACTATTACCAAAAACTTCTTCACTTTTAATTTTTTCATTCCAACTAGTTTCAGTGCCCATAACAACTGAGAAGGATGAAGTTAGAATTCTTTTATAAATTTCGTTCATTTTAGATGCACTCTTCATGCGATTAAAATTTTGGCAATATACTAAAATTTCGGTAGCATTTGCTTCTGAAGAAGTTGATGGTAACACATCCCTTTGCATAACAATATTTGAAAGTTCAGATCTATCATTAGATACATTGTCATTATTTAAAATATTACCAACTGGTTGTTCATCAGCCACGATTGGATCGTCAGGGTCTACGTCTGAAGACTGCGTCAAGTTGATCGAAAACACGTTTTTTCACAGGAGCACGAGGAACAATGCTGCGAAAAGGAGTTTCTTAAGGCAGGACCAAACAACCAGTTGGAACTAGAGGTTGAGCACGAAGGGAATGCATCATCGACAGGATACGGATTCAAAATTTCGCCTCTCTGAAATTTGATCCCACATTGCTTAACTGGAGGCTTGGAAAAAGTCAGCTTTGCTGCTGCGAGTAAATCCTTATCCGAGGGAAGACCAGTAGAAACCGCTCCATTGCTTCTGCGCTTCATGTTGCTATCGTTGTAGTTGAACCATTTTTGTGAGGTATTATTTTCGCGTTCATTTTTACTTCTGGTGTGCTTGGAGGGAGTTTTTGAAAAAATGGTGTTTGTTTTTCGATTGGTACTGTTGTTATGGCCTCTGTGTTTATTCGCTTTCTTCCGTTTTTGGGCCTTTTCCTTAGGTTTTTGCTGTGATGCACGACACTGCTGACGATTGTCATATTCTGTCCAATCAGAGCGCCAAACCTTTTTTGTTCCTAGCAGACGCCAACCTGCAGTGCCATTCGAATTTCTGCCTGGGTTCAAAGTTTCGATTCCTTGATCAGCCAACTCATCTAAAAGGCTAGGGGGTGACTCATCTTCCACGAATCGAACAGCGCCAATGTTGGTTTGTGGTGAGTTAACAGTATCGATTAAAACTTTAACTTCACTCAAAATTTCATTGCCGATCGATTGCATTTCAACTATCGCATCCGTTGTCATGTGTGGCTGACTGGCATTATGATCGTTGCAATGAGCAGCCATCTCAATGGTTAGACTGCTCAGTGACTGGACTTCAGAACAGATCTTTTTTAGTTCGCCGGTTAGATCTGTAGTCAACGTTTCAACAAAATCTTCAATGTGCTGTTTTGAAGATTTCATAGATATGTCTAAAAGCCCGGTCAAATGATTTTTTATTGCGAGTAAATCACTGTTGGGCGTATCAGTTTTTATTGTTGAGTTTTTTTCAGCCACACGCGATAATGCCGACACAGCATTTGAGACGATCGACGATGTGCTGTTGTTAATACTCAGCACCGATTCCTTTAGTTGAAGCTCAATTTGGTCAAATAAATCCTCCATTGCACTGAGCTTTTTTAGATCGGCGGCTACTCGAAGATTGGCGTCAGTTTGTGCCCTAATTGAATCGATTAGCTGCTGCTGTTGATGGAGCACTTTGCGGGTGTCAATTCCGTTTTTCAAATGATGCTGGCAATCGCCGCAGAGAGGTACCATAAATGATAAAATAAAACTCTCCTGATGGCGTTGCACACCAATGCATGCCGCGTGGTAATTTTTACAGCAGAACTCGCACTTCCATAGGAAGCGATCGTCACTGATGTTGCATGATTTAACACTACACTGCATTTTTACCGGTCGCGCGCGATGTTTGTAAACAGCAAAAAAAATTAATTTAAAATAACTACGGAGCGCTTAAAAATGCGTCTACACCCGACGACTGACTCAACTGATCTAATGATTTTCCCTTCTTTGAAGATTAGGCTGTTCTTTAGGGCTAACTAATTCAAGGACTTATATGCTTCATAGGAGAGTTACCCTTCTTTATATTATTGGCTAGTCGTTATAATTGTACTGTGTGTTTCTGCCTGCAGTTAACAGAAGGAATGGAAGTAAAGTAAACAAGGTTATGTCATCTCAATTTTAAATAATTACAGCTAAAAAAATCAATATAGGACTGCTGTCAATAAAAATGTCTGTAAAAAGAATTTATGTAAAAAAAATGCAAATATCGGGAAATGGACAATCAATATATGTCCTCAAATAAAAAAAAAACAAAATTGAAAGTGATTCAATAATGGAATATTTACCATGACCTTCATCTAATTTCTGATTGAAGATTACTCGAGTGATTCCGAAAACATTAATCTTCATAACCGACTTGTTTCGTAGAGCAAGCGACAGAATATGAGAAACCAATATATGTGTGTTTTTTTGGTTTCCACCATTAATCATGGCCACGTAGCAGTCCTGCTAAGAATTTCAAAATATCTCTGGTTCCAGATAGCTAAAACTAGCAATCAGGGTAAACACTGAAGATTGAAGAGTTTTCCGGCAGCCTGTAGCAAATGTTTTAAAACTACTTTAAAACAATAAATAATGCGGTTCAAATTATTATTAAGAGTAAAACAGTTTAACGTTCTTTTCAAGGACTGAATAATGTATTTAAATATATGACCGAAAGAACATTGGGTAGTCATTTGAGTTATATTGTTCCAATGATTATTGGCGCTAAACTGATCATATTTCAAACATAATTTTCCCTTCTTTCACTCAAAGGCTGATCTTTTTAGTTGTTTTGCATTTTTTTTTTTCGCAAAGATACACTATTCATATTTCAGAAATTATTCAACTAAACTAATTCGTGTCAAACGTTTCAGCTTTTTTGTTCTCAGACCAGCTATGTAAGTAGTGAAAATTGCATAAAATTGTATGCGAAGGATTTTAACAACATAGACTAAATAACACGGATCGATCAGTTGCGTTGTTTTATACTTGTTATAATATTACAAAGATATAAATATTATTTGGAGCAATATTTACGATGCGAGTGAAGTACTGTAGAAGTGACGCTAAATTTTAATTAATTTTGCGCTGTAGCTGGGCAGTGCAAGTAGTCCAATCCTCTTGATGTAAATAATGTGAAAGTTGACTACACAATGTTTCATGCTATAAGTGCAAATAATATGAGTATATTCAAGATACAAAAATGACAAATATCGAAAATTTCGGTAGGCTTGAGGTGAAGATGCATCGAAGCCAAACCTCAAATTTTTAAGAGCATAACCCTCGAGAACCAGCCAGCGGTTTGAGCTGAAAACTTAATCGATTGGTCACACGCTGGTGGTGACCAATCGATTAAATTTTCAGCTGGAATGGCTGTTTGAGTCTCTAGATTTGCGCTCTTGAAAATTTGAAGTTTGGCTTCGATGCATCTTCACAAATATGTCGATCAGTTGATATCAAGGTTGAAAACGAATTACAAAATATGATTCTGGGGTATGGTTTTCTGGCAAATGGTCCATTCTGGGGAATGGCTTTCTGGCGAATGATACATTCTGGGGAATTGTTTTCTGGCAAATTGATTCTGGCAAATGGTTTTCTGGCAAATGTCATACAATCTGCTAAACGTGGTAGACCCTTATAAACAATCTACCTATTACCTTTTTAATGATCTATCAAAGAACTTCCAATAAACTTACCAATTATTACCACGGTAGACTGCTGCAATAATCTTATTAAAAATTTACCTAAAATGGAATCTATCAAGTCTAAATGGAAATCTAAATGGAAATCTATCAACCATCTCAACAAGAACATTGTCAGGATTCCTTAACAACCCTTCTATGAATGTTGATGTTTTGTAGAAAATTATTTGAATTTGTTTAATATCTTTCCGCAATAAACAAAGCATTTTACAAGAAATCGGTAAGAATTGTTAGAATAATTTACCAAGCAATCTCATAGGAAACCAACAATTTTTAAATACAACTAACAACTAGTTACTAGTTGACATGCAGTTTTCCAGCTTTGTCTATAGACTTGAAATTGATATAAACCGGTATTGCTATGTTTGAAATACCGTAATTTCGGGTGAAATTGATCACTTTTCACTGTTTTCCATGTCTGTTTTCTATGATGTTGCCAATTCCAAACAACTTAATGCAGGAAAACAAGTACGACGGTGAGCTTCATTGATTTATATACTCAAATTTTCATACAGTTGTGATTTTGGTGCTGAAAATCGTCTGATCCTTTCTTCCACATAGTGTTGTTAAATAACATGAAAATCCATTCAAATGCTCAAAAACAACGAGCTACACACATGGTTACCAATGGCTTTTAGGGCGAGATCAAAAGTTATGCCAGATATGTAGGCAATTTCCGAAGGAATTTGATGATATGTATACAAAAATTCAATTATTACAACAAAATGAACAAATTGGTCCCCAATTCGTTTTGGGGATATATTTCAACCATCCTTACAAATTTTCAGGTTGACACTATGCCCAAATCCTTGTTTAAAACTATAAGTTTATTGATGTCTGTCAATACCACACAGAACACGATGATGGAATTTCCTATTATTTTAATAGAAATAAACATTCCTTAACACAAAAAGCTTCACAACATGCAATTTGACAACAGTTAAGACAAACAACGTTCATTTACATAGGTTGCAATGGTTTCTGTGTCCTATTAGAGGGAAATAAAATCGTGTGACGCAGTGATCAATTTCACCCTACTGATCAATTTCACCCGAATTTACGGTTTTCCCGGCGTGTTGTTCAAATTCCCGGGTATTTCCCGTATTTTTCCCGGCCTTTTGTAATTCCCGGGTTTTTCCCGCTTTTCCCGGATTTCCCGGATGGATGGACACCCTGCGTCTTGTACCGGCCGGATTTGAGGTGAACACCATTTTTGCGGGATTGTTGTCCGGCATTCTCACAACGTGTCCCGCCCATCGTACCCTTCCAGCTTTGGCGACTTTCTGGATACTGGGTTCACCGTAGAGTTGCGCAAGCTCGTGGTTCATTCTTCTCCTCCATACGCCGTTCTCACATACTCCGCCGAAGCACACGTCGTTCCGAGCGTATCCAGCAGACAAATGGGCCTAAACGAGGCTACATAGTGGTGTGAAGACTTCAGTTCGTTTGAATCCCAAAGGAACTATGAAACATGATGGACTTTCGTGCCTGTTTTTCAATATTACGCTAGAAAGGGTAATCCAGTCAATTTGTTTGCTTCACTGAAAACAACGTCAGCCGTATAATTCAGTTGACTTTCCACATCTAAGGTAGATGTACCAATAGTGGAGGTACTAAGCACGATTGAACTTCATTTAACCACCTAAATTCAAGAAGCGCAATTAATGTACATGTTAATGTTGTAACGGGAAGTAACGATCATTGACTTAATGAGAAAAATGATTGCATCGCAGTAATCCACGGCATGTCAGTGAAAAATAATACCTCCACTATTGGTACACTGTTCCTTTAGTTGCGGTATATTTTTAAGTTGTGTTCCTATAGTTGCGGTATCCGCTATTTTCTTATGGGATATTCCACTATAGGAACACTTTACCGCAACTATTGGTACAAGTAAGGAAAGTTTTAGCAATTTTAGTAATATTTTATCAGTTTTAAAGCAATTTGAACGCTCTTTTCAATATTCCGTGTATCAACAAGCCAATACGTCGATTGGCAGTGTCGTTTATGTGGCTAATGTAAGAAAATCAGTGAAAACGGCACTACCGCAACTATAGGAACACCCACAACTAATGTAACACTTACCCTAGATGTTCTACATCTCGATATCTCTTCTTAAGTCGATGATTTCTCCAGTGCTTTCATTCTGCATACAATTTCTCTCTCCATATGTCGATTTCCTTCTTATCTCGATATTTTTTATTTTTTTATTATTATTTATTTATTTATTCATTCGATTCTACCTAATGTTGTTACAAATTCGTTTTTTTTGCAGAGATTTGTGTCACTTACAGCTGCGAGTAATGTCAAAAACTATTTCAGGAGGTCGATTATTATTTCCAAAATTCAACTAACAGGGAAAAATTAAAAAAAAACCCTCGAATTCAATTTTATTCTATTCTTACATCTAATAGTATCACAGCTATGCTTAAGGAAAAATGGCAACAATTAGTGGATTATTAGACATTTCGCAAGATAATCTGAATCTTTCTGCAGCTTTTTCTACGAATCTGAAAATTGTTTCAATTTCAGCTATTTCATGCACCTCTTCTGTACAATACCAAGGGCTTAAATCAAGCATAATTTTCAGAAGCTTGTTCTGTTTAACTAGAAGCCGTCGTAGGTGGGACAGCGCACAATTTCCCCAAACTGGGCAGCCATATGTGAGGACAGGCCTAAACACACATTTGTAGAGAAGGAGTTTGTTGGCTTTCTGGAGTGGTGATCGACGATTTATCAGTGAGTAAAGGGAGCGAGATAAACAGTTGGCTTTGTTGATGGCCCGATTTATATGCTTATCGAACAATAGTTTTTGATCTAGGGTTAGCCCCAAATATTCTACTTCCGCCTTCCAGGGGATGTTCGATTCATTGACGTTTATTTCTGCTGTTGGTAGAAATCTCGGTGATCGCCTTCTGGTGAAAAATATTGCTTGAGATTTCGTAGCATTGGTTTTGATTCGCCATTTATGTTGAAATTCCTGTAATTTATTCTGGGCATGTTGGAGTTTACAGGTCACAATTTTGGGGTCATCATCAGTCGCTAGAAACGCAGTGTCGTCGGCAAAAAATGCGTAGGTGACGCCGTCCACTATCAGCACATCACTGGTGAATATGTTGTAGAGTGTAGGACTCAGGACGGATCCTTGAGGTACTCCACATGGAATACGATGGACACCTGATGTGCAACCGTTGACAGATACAGCAAAGGACCTCCCCAAAAGGAACGACTTTATCAACTTCACCAGGTATAGCGGGCAGTTTGCTTTTTGGAGTTTGAAAATTATCGCTTCCTGCCAAACGGAGTCGTAAGCCTTTTCTACATCTAGCAATATCATACCAGTTGACTTTTTAGCCGAAAATCCTTTTTTAACAAGCCTCGTGATTCTGGCGAGTTGATGGTTAGTTGAATGACCGTTCTTGAATCCGAATTGTTCGTTGGGAACTACAGGATTTGCTTCCAGGTGGCGATTCAAGCGATTTAGAATTAGCCGTTCTAAGATCTTACTCAGGCTGCTTAGCAAATTAATTGGACGGTAGTTTGTAGGAAGGGTAGCGTCTTTGTTGGCTTTTGGAATGGCTACAATATTTGCATGCTTACACTTCTCAGGAAAGTACGTGAGTTTCAGGCAAGCGTTGAAGACTTTGGTTAAATAAACCAAACCTTTTCGAGGAAGCCGCTTGAGCATAGCATTACGAATCCCGTCTTGTCCTGGTGCTTTTTTCCTTTTTAGTCTCTAGATGATTTTTTTTTATTTCGCTACAGGGTGTCCGCAAATTATCCGTACAAACTTTGAAGGCATGGCTCCTTGCAATCAAGCGCAATTAATTCAGTATTCTTGCATGGTTTAATATATAGAGAAAATAATTCTAGTATAACTAGCGGCCCTCAGAAATATTGTCTCCAAAAAATTTAAATTTGCCTGTCTCAGTAACAAGCAATTATTTCAAAAGTATTTAACATTCTACTTTGTGTTTTCATATAGATGTTTTGAAAATGGCACATGGATATTGATTTTATATTGTTTTCAATGTGAGATTATCTTTCCAATATTTGGTTGTTCGGATAATTTGCGGACACCCTGTAGGTTTAGTGAAAGTGGCAACGTCGATATTATGGAGAGCGTGACTTTCCAAATCCTCCATTGCCCGATGTACTTCTGAGGTAGTTTCTGGATCACTGCGAAGTTGATTGTTGTGTGAGCTTGCAAAGTGCTCGGCTAATGTATTCGCCTTTTCCGCGTCAGACACCATGAGCCGGTTTCCGCATCGAAGAAGTGGTTGGTATTTGATTTTATTCCGGAGATTTTTGCAGATTTTCCAAAATTTGCTGATACCATTTGCTAGATTACGGATGGTTGTACCAAAATTTCGAAACTTTCGTTGCAGATTTGGAGATTGAGATTTTCAACAATTGTTCGCAGCAAGGGATCTCTAGTGCGGCAATATTGTCTTCTTCGCACGTTCCTCAAACGAATCAGTAGTTTGATTCGATCTGGAAGGTCGCGCTTCTGAGGATTACAGTTGACAACTGGCACCGAAACTCTTTCAGCCTCAACTAATATGGTAACAAGCGTGTCAATGGCAGTATCGATTTTGTCTTCAGTATCCAGGTTATTTATGACGTCAGATGTTAGATCCAGACTTCTGGATAAACGGTCCAGTTTGCGCGTTTATAGTTCCTGTACTGACGGAACTCATTTTTGAAGGGAATATCAGCATTGATAGTGAACATCACTGGAAAATGATCCGATGAAAGATCTTGAATTGTTTCTGGGACTGACATATCCATGGAATTTCCCGACAGCACTAGATCAAGTGTAGACGTACTTCTACCGTTTGTAGCCATTCGAGTAAAACCAGCTGGGAAATGAATGAAGAAGTCAGATGTTTCGTATTCCCGGAAAAGTATTTCACCCGCCTTGTTTGTTTTTTGGCAATTCCAGTACCGGTGTCTGGCACGAATTACGAAAAATGGCTCAGAGAACCCTGTTATGGTACCAAGATCACGTTTGAATTTGTTGAGCATACTTAGGTTAGATGATCCAGGGAAATAAGCAGCAACTAGATGAATTGGAGTAGCGTCGGTGTGAACGGTTACTTGTAAGGCCTCGATGACGTTAATATTCAGTCCACCAGATTGGGTGATCTTAATTCCTTTTCGAATAAATATCGCCACGCCTCCTCCTCGGGTTGCCTCCGACGAAGAACGATCTAAGCGAGTGCATGTGTAGTCATGATGGTAGATGGAGATATCTGGACGTAACCAGGCTTCTGTCATAACTGAAATGTCTGGTTGTCCAGTAGATTGAAGAATTCGCTTTCCTTATTACGAATAGAACGACTGTTCCAATTAAGTATGTTCAAGCTGGTTGTGCTATCCATTGTACACATACTTGATCATCAATTCCGACAAGGCGAGAAATTGCTGTGCCTTCGTTTTATACGAAGAGAGACGAGTGAATAAATCGCTAGCAAGATTCATAAACTCGTGTAGCGAAAATAGTTCCGATTGATCGGGACCAGCATAACCACCACCACCAGCAGCACCATCAACAGCAACAGCAGCAGCAGCAACAACAGTAGCAGAAGACCCATTCTTGATAGCGTCAGCGAATGATTTACTCGGAGTTACAAACGTGGAACGAAAGCTGCGACCTCCCGCGGGGCATGGGACGAAGCAGGTGTATCCCTTCTTCGTGAGCTTTGCATCTTTTTCTTCTCTTCATTTTCCTGGATGTGGTTTTTCCTTGCTGGACATCCTTTGTAACTAGAAGTATGATTCTGGCTGCAATTGGCGCAACGAATTTTTGAACGATCATCCGTTGCTCTACGAGGCGGTAATGTACAGTCCTTCGTGAGATGCAATTCCCCACATTTGACACACTTTGCATCCATATTACAGTTGCGCATTCCGTGGCCGAACTTTTAACACCGATAACACTGGATAACTTCTCTAATCCTCCTTGAGAAAAAGCGCCAACTGACAACTACATTGAACAGCATTTTTATTTTTTGCAGTTCCTTCAATTTCACGGCACCCTTCGGGAATTTGAGCAGGTACAGAGCTGAATCTTCATCTTTCGATGAGTACAGTAACTAGACCTCTACTGGGAGAACATTTGCTTGCTTCAGTTCTTCTCGCACTTCCTCCAAATCGAGCACCGGCAGACCAGCTAGCACTATTCTGATCGGAACTTCGTCGCTTGTACCGTGGGCGAAAAATTTAACATTTTCCGATTTGAGGGCAGCAACAACAACGGTAAATTTCGTCTTTTCTTTAACTTGAAGACGAATGCCGCCTACGATGATTTTCTGTGCGTAATTTTTCTCACCTACTTCTAGGGAGGACATTAGTTTATTTATGTCCTTCACAGTACCGTTATGCACGGAAATTGGAGGGCTGTGAATCTTCGATGCTGATTGTTGTGGTGTTACTCTTTCTTGCAACTCTTCATTGTCCATGAGCGTATCGAAAGGATTTTCTGTCGGAACGTTTGGAACCGCAATCAAAACATTGTTGGCATTGCTGCAGCCTGCTATCGGTTGAGATGAAAACTGATGACCACTATCGCTGCTCTGGTTTCGAGGCCGCATACTGTTTTCGTCAGTCGAGTTATGACGACGCCTTTGCTGGACATTGGCGGTCAAGAGATCATTATCAACCATGGTACTAATCTCTGTTTGCGTTGAGGTTATGCGGACTTTACTTTTATCGTAATTTTTACGAATCATTATGGAACACGGTCCCCCATTGGGGCTACATTCCGAACTCGCGACGTTAGACGACACGCCCGGGGTACGTTTACCCAGAGTTATTGATTTTTCGGACTGTATTTTGAGAAATTATTCAGTTACGAGTATACGTATGAACAAATCGATCTAGCCTTGTTGACGTTTTGGCATGAACTCTCACTACGAATTTACTACGGTGTCTCTGCGACTACTCGTTTTGCCCAATTGACGGTGAAGATCTCGCCGGGACTTTGGACAGCTTTCTGTGCGACGACGCATACTTCCCTTGGGCTGGCCTCGCGTCAGAGCCCTGTTGGACTTCAGGAAACTCAGGATGAAACTCAGGATGACGAGGCACTTACCTGTAGCTGATGCAGAGATGTTGCTGGTACTCTTCGGGCGTCACATGAGCGGCCAGACACACTCCACACTGCAGCGGTTTCGGATGCTCGTGGTGCGTCTTGTGGTCGTCTAGCTTTTCTTTGCAGTTGTACGATTGAAGGCAAACATCACATACGAAGTATGTTTGGATCTGAAACGTAGAATTCAAGATGTATCAAGTTAATCACTTTAATCCAGGACTTGATCACCTACATTATGAGTCTTCTCCATGTGCATCCGCAGTTTGTCCTTTCGTCCGTACGATATCTCGCAGTGGTCGCACTTGAACCGCACGTCCTGGTGGACCGATTTGATGTGCCTGTTCAGATGGGTATAAGACTTGAACCCATACCCGCAAACGCTACAGGTATGCGTACTCTGATTCGTATGGGTCTTTATATGTTGATTCAGCGTAGACTTGATTTTGAAGCTGAGTCCACAGTCGGGACACTTGACCTCGAATGCGTTCAGGTGCGCCTGTTTGACATGCAAAAGCATCTCCGGTCGCGTGTAATATTCTATTGGGCAGTACTCGCATTTGAACTGCCGCACGCTCTCGTGTCGCTTTCGGTGCGTCTCCAGAGCGAACTTCTGCTCGAACGATAGGCCACAGGTGTCGCACATGAAGTCTCTGTGCTCAAGCCGTTTGTGTTTGTCCAGCTCTTTTTTCGACTCGAAATGCAAATCGCACCGTTTGCAGCGCTGCAAAGTTGGGTACATTTCCCTCCTAAAAGTTAAAGAAACGAAGTACATAGCACAGACAAACAGACGTCACACTCTCATCGCTGTCCATCGACCAACTTTTTAACGCTCAATTCAAATATTGGGTAGGTGGTCAATCGATTATCCGCAGCGCTCGCGTCGTTTTTGTTCGTGTTTGACGTTTACACACTACCGCCACCTGTTGGTCCATCGGCCAACTACAGTGTTTTTAGCATTGGGCGTACAAGTTTTCGCGACTATGATTTTGATCGCGATTTGTTCTAAGTGTTACGTCTGTTTCTCTGTGTACATAGGTTAAAATTTGCTAAAGTTTAGTTTAAATGTTTAGTATAATTATGCATGCAATGCTTGAACGTTCGATAAAAAAATCGCATAAATATTCGAGCGATCATCTCTTTTTCAGGATTGTCTTTGGGAATCGCCCTATGTTAAGAAACCCCCTTGATGATTTTAAGCGTTGGGACGGGGTTGGTGGTCTAATAACTACCGCTTCTGCATCATAAGCAGAAAGGTCATGGGCTCAATCAATCAATCAATCAATCAATCAAAAGCCCTTTTCCTCGTACTTTGTAGTTGTTATCTATCACTTGTTTCTATCTTTCACTCTAAATCTATCACACTTAAACTATTCGTTCATGGCAATCGCTAGAACCAAAGACGGACAAGAAACTGTTTCCCTGTGCTGCCATTCTTTCATCATTATAGCACGCCTTTTCTTAGGCCTGTTATATAGGCAGTCTGCTAACCAAAAGCAAGCCTCTCTGCCATAAAATTTCCTTAAACCCTAACCTTCTCGCATGAACTGGCGTTGATGCAGAGGTATTTTTAGTCTACTGTGGGCAAGTTTTGAATGCAACATCAATTCCTCCCTCTTCCCCTCATTGGTCTGCGTTCTGACGTGGCTGGCACCATTGTTGCCTAAAATTATAGAAGATCGCCAGCACTTATACACTGAGGGTGTTAGTTAGGTTTTAGTTAGTCTGTTGGTTTTGGCAGAAATCATCCAATTCGTGAAGAATGGGCCTTTCGAGCCGGCCTTCTGATACGGGCGGCTAATCAAGCACAAGCTGAAGCTCGTTAAATTTAGTTTGTACAGCCAGGCCACGTTCGAATTTCTCTATTCTACTTAAATTCTACTTAAACTTAAGGTGATTATAGAACGAAGCCACACCTCAAATTTTCAAGAGCACAAGACTTAAGAACCAAACAGCGCTCCGCGTTGAAAATTTATCCCATTGGTCACCACCAGCAGGCAAGCAGTTTGATTGGTTTTTAACGCGAACTGTTGTCAGATTCTCCAGTCTTGTGCACTTGAAAATTCAAAGTTTGGCTTCGTTTTATAATCACCTTAAGTACTTACGTTTAGTGTTCTTCTAATACTCTTGTCCGTACTAACTACAACATCCGTACTATTAGTTCTAGTTTAATGGCAATTTATGTCTCAGTTACTATAAATATGTGAATAGTTAGGGTGAGGATTTGCATGGTTTTTAATTCTTAGTTTACCTGTGCTGTATGTTTAAGGTGATTATAAAACGAAGCTAAACTTTGAATTTTCAAGTGCACAAGACTGGAGAATCTGACAACAGTTCGCGTTAAAAACCAATCAAACTGCTTGCCTGCTGGTGGTGACCAATGGGATAAATTTTCAACGCGGAGCGCTGTTTGGTTCTCAAGTCTTGTGCTCTTGAAAATTTGAGGTGTGGCTTCGTTCTATAATCACCTTAATTATTGTACTGCAACGAAACAGAAATGAATTCCTACATATCCTAAACACAACATATATCAAATCAATGATTGAAGCCACAGTAGGCTGAGGTCGCAAAATTAATGCTGAAATTTAAAGTTAATTCTAAAATGTATTTATTTGATTTTATCTATTCCTCAAAAGGATATTATAACGCTTCGTTAATAAAGTTGTTACGAAATCGGAAACTGTTCTGTTTGTCAATCCGTCCGTCTACTGGCGCAACAAGGGATGATTCCTTGTGTTCTTCCAAATATTTTTCGAGTCATTCCCCAAGTAAAAACCTCATGAATTCTATAGAAGTTTATTGAATAAACTTAAATTTTAGGATTTCAGATGAAGATGAATCGAAGCAAAACCTCAAATTATCAAGAGCACAAGTCTAGACAACCAACCATTCGTTTAAGCTATTCGTCATCAAACGTCAACATCCTAGTCAAAATCGCTAGTGTTTGGAGGGGATTTTAACGTCCAAATTGCCAAATGACCTCCAAATCATCACCTCCAAGTTAATTCTAGTACCCTCCGTTATATGAAATATGGTAGCGCGTCGATCGTCGCAAGTTTATCGTTAAACAGTCAATTGGTCACCACCAGCAGGTGACCATTCAAACAAGTTTTCGGCTCAAACGGGTTTTCGGCTCTCCAGATTTGTGCTCTTGTAAATCTGAGAGTTGGCTTCGATTTATCTTCACCTTTATACCAGTGAATACAACATCTTCACATTTTATCTACAAAATTCTCCAATACCTCGATGTGTTCATTCCCGATTTTCTCTCATGACGTCGATATACTCATTACCAAAGGATACTAAACCAGATTTTCGTGATTCTGTAGGATGGCGAAATAACGTCTGATTGTTCATTATTTTCCCAATTTTCCTGACAACGGAGCGGTTTCAATCTAGTTTTCATTAAATATATCTCGATCTCTTCCTATCTCGATGGTCCCTCCGATATTGTGCATTCAGATTAACTTTAGACCGAAGTTTATAAGAGAAATGAAATATCATCGAAAGTTCGCCGAAGTTCGGCGTCGGCATTCTTGTGCTTATTCTGCGCGGCGTGTGAGTCGAGACGAGTCGCTCTCACCTCGGGTGACGTGAGACGACTAATGTTAATCAAATGGGAGCGAGTCGACAATTGTCACCTCATTCGACTCGTGTCACCTCACACGCCGCGCAGAATAGGCACGTCTAATGAAGTGCTACGCCGACAAAGGCAATCCTTATGCGTCGGCGAAGCACCAAATTAGAATGCCGACGCCGAACTTCGCCGAAGTTTTGACTGCCGAACTTCTAATTG
Source organism: Aedes aegypti (assembly GCF_002204515.2). Taxonomy (NCBI): domain Eukaryota; kingdom Metazoa; phylum Arthropoda; class Insecta; order Diptera; family Culicidae; genus Aedes; species Aedes aegypti. The sequence continues at coordinate 101,596,889 of NC_035108.1, read as the reverse complement.
TCAATATCAAGATGTGGAGAGTCTGTACGAAAGTGAATTGGTTGTAAAAGTGCGAACAATAGAGAGAGAGCTACCTTCCGCACCAAATGTACTATATTCAAAACTCTTATAAGACCGATAGTCCTCTACGGACACAAACATGGACTAAGCTCCAGCAGAACCTGAAAACATGTGGAGTTATGAAGTTCACCAAACTCTACGGCGAAACATTCATTCTATGGACTTTTCTCAATCAATACCGTAGAAACTTCCAATGATTTTCAAGTATATATATTTCTTATCAAAACATTATTTCCTGCCTTTATTTCGTCAGTAGTGTTGCAGTTCATCAGTTTTATGTACGGAAAACAATGGATACCACATTCACGGGAGGGCTAAATAAACCTGTGGCTCGCAAAATATACGTTTTTTTTTCTTCCTCTTCGAGTTTGTCTGGAGTGTATTTGCGCGCACTTTGTTTCACTGCATCATCTGCCCGTGGCGGGGTCAACGGTATATAATACGTATAAGCGAAAAACATCTATAAAATACACACAGTTTTGCGCTCTTTGATTTGACGTTTAGGGTAATTGTCAATTGTAAATTTCTGTTTATGCGTTCATCGTTTTCGGTTTTTGCGTTCAACATTTGTGCACATTTTTATTATATTAACCCTGGAATTAGTCAACTTTTATTTTTCAGGTGGATGCTGTTTCGTTTTTTTTGTGCTTAATATTTTTAGGAATATAAAGAAGAGGTTCGTTAGAAAGATAAGAGGATTTATGATTGGAATTTTAATATTATATAAAAAAAAATATAATGTATACGTGGTGTAGGTACGAACAGGTAGTACAAAATAATTTATCATTTTAGTTTGCAGCGGATATTTTAGTTTAGTTCTCTTTACAGTAGTAGTTTCATGTATCTAGATGTACATTTATAAAGGACAAATTTGATGTTGGATAAAGGTTGTTCGTTTAGTTAGATCCTGCTTTCTAGTGTTTAGTATATTACTTTTACAATCTTTTTAGTTTTAAACTTTTTAAGGGGAAAAGTGTTCTCACAAAATATTTCGTCTATATTGTAACTGTCGTCGTTGTTTCTGTAATTATCACCGAAATGGGGACATCTGCACTCACTCTGCAGTATGCAGAAAATTTATCGATAACGGAACGCATTTGATTCATTGATGTGGAGTTTTCAGTCTTAGAGAAAGGATTCGTTACCTGTAGTTCTTTTTTTTTTTTGAAGAAAATTCATTCGTTTGCTTCTACAATCGCTAACTGTAGAAAAGATGTAGATCTCACAATAGTAGTAGAAAGGTTTCCGCCGAAATGCTTCTTCTGGAATGAGAAATTTCTCTCTAGAGTAGAATGTTCAGATTTTCAACTTAAATTGAGAAGAATGTTTGGAGGAAGTCTAAGTTCTATATAAAACAATAAATAGCTACGCACAGTGGATATGATTTGTTCCATTTGAAAGCATATGTTTGCTACTAAAACCGAAAGGAGGGGACAATCGAGTGTGTTTAGGTTATGGCGAGAGCCCTGTTTCCAATATACAGTTCTAAATTCGTCTCTTGATCTTAGTTCGCGATTTCTTAGATAACACCTAACAGTAAGGTATAAATAGTTTCTTATTCTCACTTAGTAATTCCTAATGCAGATTTGCTTCGATTGGGAGAGAAGAATGGATCATTTGTTCTGATGTAGCGTTTCAACAATTACATTCACGTGTTTATTTTTGCTGCTTTAACAAGGCGGACACAACCGGGGATGTTCCCCATATACTTGAACAACGCACAGCGAATTCCATATATTTCACTATTTAAATATAAAAATATATATATTTACTGCTTTTACTTTTAGTCCAGAACATTTACAACCCATTTATCTGCTTCTTGTTCAGCTGTTCATTCAATTCCCAGAATTTTCTCCTTCTTGTTTAAATAATTCGTTCCGTGATTCGTTAAATTAGGGTCCATAAGTGTAAAACTATTTATTAACATAAGCGTGTTTCCGTTCACGATCGCCACAAGGCCAATTTGATTTTACTCATCTCTCGGGTAAAACTTTCCGTCACAATCGATATATCAACAGGACACTAACGCCCTCCATATCTGAGCTCACTATTTTGGTGGACAGACGAACAAGAGAGCGGAGGACGACAGTCTGGATGCGGTTCCGCATACACGTAACAAAACAGCCACATACGCCGCTATTTTAAAACAGTCCACAGTCCTTGAGGTTGTTTTTGATGATCACGTCCGAGACGGCGTCAAACACGAACTGGATGTTGCTGGTGTCGGTGGCGCACGTCAGGTGGGTGTAGATTTCCTTCTGGTCTTTCCGCTTGTTGAGGTTCTCGAACTTCATCCGGATGTAGCTGGATGCTTCCTCGTACGTGTTGGAGCCTGCGAAAGAGAAAGCATTGCACGTCAATATTTCGCCATTATGAGCTATCCTCTTCTTCTTAGCATTAACGTCCCCACGTGGACAGAGCCTGTTTCTCAGCTTAGTGTTCTTATGAGCTCTTCCACAGTTATTAACTGAGAGCTTTCTTTGCCAAAGTTGCCATTTTCGCATTCGTATATCGTGTGGCAGGTACGATTATACTCTATGCCCAGGGAAATCAAGGAAATTTCCATTACGAAAAGATCCTGGACCGACCGGGATTCGAACCCAGACACCTTCAGCAGGGCTTTGCTTTTGTAGCCGCGGACTCTAACCACTCGGCTAAGGAAGGCCCAATCTATGCTGGTTCTTCCGGCCATTAAGCCCGAATGGCCACATCCGGTACATTCTAAATGGTGCAAAACTCTTCATTTATGATGTTGAATATCAAATATTGATAATTTATGCAAATTAAAATGATTGGGATTGCAAGCAAATAAAGATAACAAAAAATAGAACTTTTTTCCCCGACCTGACCCAATGACCTACTGGAATATCTCCGGCTATGTTTCTCCGATTTTAGAAACTAGATATGTGTGCAAGTATACATTGAAAATAGAGACTTGCATTGAAATAGTGACCAAGTGTTTAAAATGAGACAATAGACGTTTTTCAATTGAGGTCACCAATAGAAACATAAATGGTGCTACTTACCGGTATACTCTGGGAAGCAGATGACGAGCGGCGACCGGGTGATCTTCTCCTCGAACAGATCCTTCTTGTTCAGGAACAGTATGATGGACGTGTCTACGAACCACTTCGAGTTGCATATCGAGTCGAACAACTTCATCGATTCGATCATCCGATTCATTTCTTCGTCCTCCGCCAGCACCAGGTCGTACCCTGAAAAGGTTAAATATGATGATTAGCCTTCAGTAAATTCCATCATCTATGCAACGAGCTTACCGGACAACGCCACGCAGAAAATGATTGCCGTTACACCTTCGAAGCAGTGTATCCATTTCTTTCGCTCTGACCGCTGGCCACCCACGTCGAACATTCTACATAAAAGAGAAAGATCAATCAATAGTATTCCCGAACCCAAATCTAGATATGCAACAATACTCACTTGAAGTGTATTCCCTTAAAGCTAAAGTGCGTCTCGACGATGCCGGTCGTTTTGACCCGCGTCCGGAGGACGTCCTGCTGGGTGGGGATGTAGTTCGGCTGGGAGATCCGGTCCAGTGAGTTCAGGTAGTACGCGGCGGAGTCGTTCAGTTGGTATTCGCGCGACCGGGAGAAGCACTGCTGCACGCCGGGGTCGGTCCACAGTTTCTTCATGAGCGACACCAGCTCCGGGGTCAGTTCGCCCTCCTCGGTGGCGGACGCGTATGTGAAGAACTGGCGGGCGATGTCCTGGGAAGCGAGAAGGATTGAATCTTTAGCATAGGACTTTGCAAACCTAGAAATTCGGAACCAGAAGCTGTAATTTTATCTATTTAAATTTTAGGAATACATTCCATATTTCAGATTGAAATGTGAAGAAATCTCCACTAAGTTCTACGAGAAGCTCAACGCATGCTGCAGAAGTTTTGTGCCGTTGGTCTAAAGAAAATAGTAGGAGCATCTTGACAGACGGACATTACAGTAATCGAAGGGTGAGGCATTACCCTTGAGTGCACAGACATTACCATTGGCCTCAGACCCTCATCTTCCCACCTTACGGTATTTCTTCGGGGAGGGGCCAGTGCATATAGTACTAGCAGAAGTAGCGTAGGCTAACTGCTTCTCCTAGCCGACTTAAACAATGTTACAAGGGACCAGCCTCGGCAGGGCTAATCCTCTGCAGCCAACTCGTGGTCGGCGCGCCATAGGCGCTGCAATTCTAGCATAATGTGGGTAACAGCCGAAGTTAATGCATTCCAGCACTCGGCATCCACACACATTCTCTCTATTGTATACATGCTCCGCTGTTTCCTCCACACCAGCACAATTGGGATTCTGAGTTCCCGAACCTATGGAGGTACTGCCTATAGCAACCATGTCCCGACAGAAACTGCATCAGGTGGAAGTTCACTTCCCCGTGGTTTCTTTCATACCAATCTGACACATTTTGGTCAGCCGATAGGTCCATCTACCTCCAGTGGAGTTATCCCATTATCCTGCATGGGCTTTCAAACCGCTTTAGGTTTCTGCTCGTTCTAAGCGCTATTGACCAGATTGGTCCTCCATACCTTAGTATGGATAGCGCCACGCCTGCTAGGAGCTTGAGTTTGCTGCTCGGACTTGCGATTATTGACCACCACCACCTCAGTCTTGTGACGGGCCAGTCATAGTTTCCTGGGGGTGAGCAATGAACACTTGTTCGGCGTTCAATGCGTTTATCGAGTAATATTTCGTTTTTGGTAGTATCGCGAATCCGGTTAGATGCATTCATTTCAAATTATATGTTTATTGTTTACCAAATGAATCCTTTAACAACCCTTTCCCAAATCCAAACTCCCAGTGTTTACTTGTGGAAGAGCAGAGAACTCCTCGGCTTCCATAAGGCAAGTAACACGTCAACATTTACCTCCCTTCCCCAAATTGACCTGCATTCGGACGCAGCCGGCGCTGTTATTGTTTGTTATAACAATGAGAGCACCAGTACTTACACATTGATGATGCTACTGATCCTGAGTAGCGTCTGTTGGTGTTTTCTGTGTAAGTACAGCTGTTCTTGCAATAAAGGAGTATCAACTGCGGGCGGTCAATCATTCTCATGCTCGATAATATATATTTATACAGTTCAATCCTGAGCATTCCTATTGCTAACCTCGATATTCCTAATGAACTCATACAAATTTCTATCGGAATCTTTAATTTTATCATTTGAATTCTAAAGGAATCTGGAGATTTAGGGACGTCAAGGATGCATATCCAGAGTACTAGAGATTGTGGCCGACGAAACAGCGATCTAGATCAGTGTACGGGCCGCATTTACGGACCTCACATGCGGCTCATGGACATCAGTTTGAGCATAACTGATCTAACACACGTAAATTATGGTGTACTTCGACCTAACGAATTTCGGCCTATTGACCAGCACCGTAAATTATAAATAGGGTAATTTACGGCTTCGGCACCACTCTACTATTCTTGGCAATCAAAATTGAAACTCCAAATTCACAGTATTCTTCTATCAAAACAAACGAATACATTCAGATGATTTTTTGGTAAAGCTTCCCTTTGATTTCTGAGATTGAACAAACAATTTTCACCACATTTATAATTTATTGAGATACCGTGATGCATCAATACCCGGACACTTAAGCAGCGACAAGTGTTTAAATACCATTTTCAATAAGTATTATGGGTAAACTATTAAAGTTCTATTACTTAATGAATAGCTTTATACCAGATATTTATGGAAGTGATACATTTTCCTTTAAAAATAACGATTTTATAATGAAAATCGGTAGAATAATGAAGCATATCTTGTCCTTAAATCCGGACACCTGCAGCAAGTGTTGTCTTTAAATCCGGACACTTTTGAATCGAAATCCGGACAATTGTTTCGATGTAGAATTATTTGTGCAAAAATTACTAAAATTATGTAAGATTTCAATTACATACCATATATCTTACTATTTGAAGTATTTATGCGAATCACAGTGCTTCAAATGCAGGAATGATGGGTGAAATTTGTATTTGAATTCCCTGCACTGCACTTCCTTACAGTTCAACGGTAGTAATAAAAAATCACACAGTTTTCCCCCATAATTCGTTTCATTTTCATTCATAATGCGTTCTGTGGTTGTTTTACTAGTTTTCCTTCACTATCATATTTGAAATATTTGTTCACTTCAATTTAACGAGGAGATATAATGTAATGTCCGGATTTGAGACATTTGGTTATAATCCCGGACACCCTCTTTTCACACCCCGCAGTACACATTTACACCATATTCCATGACTGTAATGTTATTAAGTAGCAAAACTATCGTTTTATTTCTATTTGAGTTGAAATCACTTCACTATTAACGAAAAAATAAAACATATTTTTCACGGATAAACACTCGACGTTCGTTTGTCAACGCTACTACCGAATGAAATTGAGCAGCGAAGAAATGACGTCCAGCCAGAGCAGCGTAACTTGTTTTAATTTTATTATTTATTTGGCAATGGTTACTAGATTAGAATAAACAGTAAAATGATCAGAAGTAATATAAATAGTTGATGTGATTGAAAACTGGCAGAACAACATTTATTTTTTCCTTTAATTAATAAACATTGTCAGAGTGTCCGGATTTTGATACCGTCCGGATTTTGATTCATCACGGTAAATACGACCTTAAATGCGACTGATTTCGAATTGCAGGCAATAAAACAACAAATCAACATGCAGTTCTTATGATAAAGGCTACCAAAGAAAATGAGACTACCGACAATAGTAGCACTGACATTAGAAATGTGAGCCGAAAAAGGATTAGGCACACAGCAAAAAATCTTAAATCTACGTGACACGTAAACTTTTATGATAATCATGTAAAACGAGTTATAACTGAATATTCAACGATAAATAATGTAAACTGTCTCATTGCATTCGAAAATGCTTGCAATCTTGAGTGAAACTGAAACATTTCATGATCTTCTATCCAACATTCGCCAATATTGCATGCTTTCTTGCATCTACAAAGTAAAATTGCAAACAAGAATGCTCGGTTTACATGATTCTACGCTGAATATTCTGTCATATATAATGTACATGGATGAATCGATGGCTTGTCATTTGATGTGCATTATTTATGATTGAATTTTCAGCGTGAAAATCATGTAAACCGAGCCGTTTTGCATGCAACATTCTTTAAGAGAAGACGTTTCGTGTTCAATATTAAAGATTTTGCTGGCAATGTTGGATATAATAGATGTGTTTGTAGGTTTTAGCATTGAAAATACATGAGAAACGGCTTTGCATGATTAATGCTAAAATTACGTGACGTATAAATCTAAGATTTTTTTGGTGTGCAGCGCGAAAATGTAAACAGGCAGACACGTAATTTGTTTGTTTATGTACGAGACATTAGACTGATGCAAATTTTGAAGTTTTTGCTCCCCTATGCTTAAACGGTGTCAATTATGATGAAAATCATTCTCCCAATATATGAAGTGCCATTTGAAGTTTATATGGGAATTACTATGGAAGAGACAAACCTTTTGTGCTCAGTTCTCAGGGTGGCCAGTGAAAAATCAGTTTCAAATTCCCGGTTTTCTCCCGATTTTTCCCCGTATTTCAAAAATATTCCCGGTTTAATGATATGACAAGAAACATTCTTACGATTTTTTTTACCATTTCAAACGACTTTTAATTTTTTAATAATTTTTTTGGTCATAAACCAAAGCATTCTATTAGGGGTATACGGAAATCAGATTTTTTGCTGCGCATTCTTATTTGTTGGGCTTATACTGATTCTGCTAAATTCCAGTTTGATCTATGAAGCAATATTTTACGACGGTAAGTAATCGTTGAATTTGTTATGGAAAATTTCAGTGTTAAAAAAATTTGACCCTTGTTTATACGATGGGGTCGAGCCAATCTTTGAATGAATCACAGTTTAAATTTTGAACGGTCACAGATTTTATAGACATAAAAATGAATTTATCAATTGTTCAACATTTCGTTCCATGGTCATCAGCATAGAATTTTTTGTTATATTTTATCCCCACAATATTTTCTCAGGCCAATTGTTTCTGATAAAAAATAATTCTAATCATAATTCTGAAATGAATTAGAATTTATACTATTTTTACCAAGCCCAAACAAGAAGAGAATGGCAAATCTTCAATGAATATCATATGTTGTAAACGCATTTTTTTATATTAGTGAATTGCAAGCTTGCTTAGAGAAATTTATAACATCCAAAAATTGTAGTTTTTAAAATAAAATGCTTCATAAAACTATATGAACAGATGTTTCTTCATTAAAAGTTTTTAATTTACTGGCTAATTATTTACTGCAGTGGTCACCAAACTGCGGCCCTCGAGACCATTTTGTGCGGCCCACTAACAGATTTTGAATGTTAATGTCAAGGGTGAAGGGGCCCGCAAGTAGTAAATTCCTGATGACACTTTTTTATTTCTTCCACGCTTAAACGAAGAAATTCGCAATTCGCAAAAAAATTAGCTCTTCTGGACCAACACATCCCTCATATAACGTGTTGTGTGAAATTCTTTCAAATTTCGTGTGAGCTGAAACATTTTAAGGACACTCATCCACACCTACAGTGTAATGAAATTTTTGCGCAGGCATCTCAATGTGACATAAAATTTGTGAAATTGAAACATAAATCAGCACAAAATCGATATATTAGCATGTGTGATAATTACTCATACTCACAGATGTGTTGGTCCAGCAGAGCTCGGTTTTGTGTAACATGTTTTATAAGAGTCCGTTCTAGCAAATTATTATTATTTCTACATGTCCAATAATCGAATTCACTTTAACAGGAATCAACGAGGTATAGGCTGTATTTATCAGCTCAAGAATAGCTCGAGTTCTGTTTAACCATCTAAGGTTCATCAAATCTTACAATTGGTCCAAAACGGAAGGAGGCTGCGAGCTTCGAAATTTCTCAAAATTGCTTTGCTTCGCGCTTCAACATTCAGCTTTTATGGCTAGAATGTGTCATAGCAGTGAAGAAAACCTCAAACATTTCTCCAAATGCACTTTGGTTTTTATGTTTGACTTGGTTGATAAAATAAAAGATTTTCCAAGTTCGAAGAATCAATGAAATTCATGAGAATCCAGACATTTAATGCTATTAACGCTTCCTGAATCGTTGTGATCAAGATGTTCTCTTTTTTGGGGAGAGCTTTGAAGATCTCGGAATTATTATCTTCCTGTTTATAAGAAAAGATTCTCAAAAAAGTCGTTAAAATATATCCTAACATAACTGGCGGCCCGCGTCATAATTTGAATGTAGGTATTGGATTGGCCCGCCTAGTCAGTTAGGCTGAGGAACACTGATTTACTGGATTAGAGCAAGTGGTAACATACAAGAATATGTTCTTGACTTTATTGACTAACTTGGGATGCGAATTCAGAAGCTTTTGTAAAAATCCACTAAAATATAGATCGTGCTGGTTAAAACGTTACTTGGTATGCAAAATTTTCCCGGTGCTAATTGAAATTCCCGTATATTTCCCGGTTTTCTTCCGGTGATTCGAAATTCCCGGCTTTTTTCCCGGTTTTCCCGATTTCCCGGTGCGCTGGTCACCCTGAGTTCTCTAACTGCTCGTCGTAATAATCTATGGAAAAATGAACAAACTCTTTTTATGTGAAATCTTCCCAGTTACAACTTTGCCGAAGACCACATTTTGACGGAACATAAGGATAATTTGTTATTATTGATTCCAAAAGTGTAGATCATGCTGAGATGATCATTCAATTACTTTTAGAGCAACACTGTTTTTGCTTTAGAACATACCGTTTTGTCTCAAATTCCGAACAGACTCATATTCCGAACACTCGGTTTTTGTATGGCGGTTTGCTTGAAATGTTTCGCTGAAATATGTCATCAAATTGCAAGGAAATAGAAGTCAATTGAAATTCAATTTTAACGTCTTCCAATATATTTTATACCTCGGGAGTAGTCATGATTCTCTAGTTCGAGACCAGTAGAACCAGCTCAGATAAATTTATTTGCGAAATTATCCATTTGAATATGATTTATTCGTGGTGTTCGGAATTTGAATCAAGGTGTTCGGAATATGAGACAGAATGAACACGGTGTTCGGCATTTGAATCAAAATGTTGTTTCATACTTTTACGTAAAAACCATACTTAACAAGTTTAAACAAACAATTTTATCGGCACACCTAAAAGCTAACAGTCAGACTTTGCAGAGAAATTATTTCTTTTACAGATATCAGCTTATTTATGCCTTCCAGATGAATTTGAAGTCACTGTTGACCTTAAGTGTTCGGAATATGAGTCAAAACGGTAGTAGCCTGGATTACTTTGATCTATTCTTCCCGCCAGGAGCTCCATTGTTGCCTGCCGAGCAGTTGGTAAAGCATGCAAAATGCGAACCCACTTTATAATTATGAATAGCAATTTATTCTTACGTCCAATCAAAATGTGGTCTTCGGCAAAGCTGTAGCAGGGAAGATTTCACATAAGCAGAGTTGGTTCACTTTTTTTTTTTTGTATGGTATTCAGTTGGAGCTGCCTGACAGCTTAACTTGTCAAGGCTGAACCCTCGGTCGGGCTTTTGCCAAGTTTCCCCTCTACCAGGACCAATACTCAGACGGACTAGGCAATGGCGCCCACATGAACACTGTTTTTTATTAGTATTGTGACGTGGTAGTTTTTGAAAAGTACCCATATTCCCTTGCTTCTGAGAAAAGGAAGCATTATGAAAATCAGCAGCTCCATTAGAATTTGTTTGAAATAGTAGTGCATTACTAATACTGTCTAGTCGAAATGGTTTTGAATAATTTGTCATTCAAGTGCTATTCTGATTACTATTGTCTTTTACGTAAGATTACAGTCTTAAATGTCAAGTGTCGTCAAGTCTTAACAAAATTAGGCTGTTTAGTAGTAGTTCTAGTTAATTTCATTTTTGTTGTTAAAAGTATTTATTGGTCATTACGTTCATATATCGTTAAAGAAAAAAGTCGCTTTCCTTGTCTGTTCAACAATTTTTCGAAACTAGCAAGTGTACCCTAATGACCGATCTCAGCGTCTTACTTTCCATAGTCATTTTTATAGTGAATATTGAAGAGTAAAGTTACCTTAGGCTTCTATTACAGTCTCCTACAAGATTCACTTTTCGGTGGCAAATGCAATGCTTCACAACGCCTACTTTCTACTTGTAAATTTTGCGAAAATGAAGCTGGAATTAGATTATTTATACCGCTGTTACAAAAGAGGTATTTCTTATTATGGCAATGTAAAAACCATATTTAAATAAGATTGTCGCCACTTATTTCTACTCAGTGAATCTTCTAGTCATTTTCCTAAGAGTTCCTAAGTATTCCCTACGTCGTATATTATAACGATGTATCTAGCTAGCTAATAGTAAGAGTGGCTACGGATCATTCTGGTTAGCAAAAGGCAAACTGAACGTCACCAATAGTATTAATGTCCACTTCGAATAGATTAATTATTTGAAATGGGCATCAATTCTATCAATGACGCAGAATGTCCGTTGGATCACATCCGAGATATTATTGCGTCTATACCATATGAATTATGACGCGGCTTTAAGCAAAAAATGCCAAAATGTGATACCACCACTACAGGTTACGCCTTTGGTTTCCATCATATGGGCTAATGGATTATGCCCTCCCATCGCGGCAAGGTCGCATAACCAAGGGGAGGGCATAAGCAGAGTTGGTTCACTTTCCCATAAAATATTATGGCGCGAAGAGATACAGGGTTGACCACAAAAGGTTGGCGTTTTCCATAGTAATCTCCATATAAACTTCAAATGGCGTGTGCACAGTCAAATTTCTTCAAAATCATTTCAAACATATGGAGAATGCTATTTACCATAATAAAAATCCTTTAAACAAAGGGGAGCAAAAATTTCAAAATTTGCATCACTCTTACGAAACATTTACAAATGAAAAGCGCTTAGACGGCCGAGAATACGTGAATTTCTCTACATAGATGACTATTTGCTCTTTTTGCTTTCTTATATCTCGTAGGATACGTGTGACTACGAAAGTACATAGAAAAAATGTAAATATCTGCATAATAAAGGGAATGCCAAATTTGTCGCAAATTTACATTAGACATCGTGTAAAACTACTTTTGAATCATGGCAGGACTGGTAGCGAGTCACTTTTAGAAACTTCCATTTTTTCGACTTGATCACTAAAAAATCACTATTAGCAACAAAAAGTCAATAAAGTCACTAAAGTAACTATTTTTGTGATCTGAACTGCCGTGAATCGCAAGTCAGTCCCATCTGTAAAAAGTAGGCATTGAGAAAATTGGCTGTGAAGATTCCAAACTCGTTTTCCATACAAATATTCAAAAAATTCCAGTGGATTGAAACATGTTCAAATCTTAATGAAACTTTCACAATTAGCTTTTCACTACGATAGCTTTACGAGATAAATATAAAGATGATCAAACTACGATTAATTTTTGTGTTACACGGTGTGGAAATCTGTAGATTGACTGATATGCGCGGTTACTTTTCATTATGGGACAATTTGACTTGCTGTTTTTTTTTTCATAATTTTTCCGAACAAATCATATTATCTCACTAATGCAGCTGAAAGAGCATTGGAAGATATGTTGAAAACTGAACTCAACTCAATTTTGACGAAAATGCAGATGGGACTGACTTGCGACTCACGGCAGTGAAGATAATTAAATTTAAGGCTGAGTTTGCTTTTCAAACACAAACAGCAAGAAATAGACATTATAAACATAAATATGGTGTGATTTCGAAATCAAAGTGTCAAGAAAGGTAGCGAATCGTGGCCAACTTTCTGGAAAAAAATCAGGTGGATATTTTGTAGACATTTCCAACGGAATATGTTAACAAATTTCTGGCGCAGGTTTTGGAACAGATTCTAGCAAAACTTAGGAAGCAAGTTTGGGCTGAATTTTCTGGCCGAAATATTTGAATAAATGTTGGCAAAAACCAGGACCAATATCTAACAGACTTGCTGGATAAATTAGTAGTGAACTTTCTGTAGTAATTTGCGGCTACATAAAGTATCTTATACCTAAAAAAACTCCAACAGTGTGTCAGAAAGTGGTCAAAGTCTTCAAGAGCACTAACTTTGCTTAGAAAGCTATACTTTTTTTTATTGATCAACCCTTAATAATGTTTTTCCCACTGCTTTGTATATGCAAATGTCAACTATGTATATACAAATCCACCTGTTCATGAATTTCAGCAACAAATATGCATCTAACGTCTAACAAATAGAGATGTCTTTGAAAGCACAATTTCAATCATTTACTGTTTGCTTTATAATCTAAGAATGCAGAATTAGTCATTTTCAGGGTCGTAGAACAGATACAACGTGAGGTTACGAATCGTCACTGATAATTGTTTTCAATAATTAATTTATTGAAACGTTCAGTTGAAATATAGATATGTATTTTAAGTACACATGGAATATTTTCTAATTACTTTTGCACAATATTCATCTAATACGTTTTGTCTCGAGTTCGTCGCAAATCAATTGTGTTCTGGAGTTACTGCTTATGTGGAAGCCAAATTTAGCCTCAGTTCCTATTTTTTGCTTGTTTTTCTACTTTGGATTCTGCCAGGACTTTCTTTTCAGACTATTCTGAAATACATCCACATATTTTTTATGACATACATCCCAATGTTGTCCACAATTGAAAATTTTACCTCGATTTTTTTTTCACAGATTTGTTAAAAAGTGCTTCAAATAGTTCGTTGTGTACCTCTACTTCAAAATCTTCAATGAGTTTGGTCCATAAGTTTATCTATTTAATAAACTAGGAGTTCTGAAAAAATCCTGAAAAAAGCCCATAAAATTCCTGAAGGAACAGTGGTGGAACTTTGAAGGAATTACCGGTGGAGCTACAAAGGATTTTCCGGAGAAGCTCCTAAGAAAATCCATGCGAAACTCTGAAGAGTTTCTTGGAGGACCTCCAAAAAATTCCTGGAGGAACTCCAAAATTTGCTGAAGGACCTGCTGAATATTTTTTTGAGAAACTCCGGAGAAATTCCGGAAGGAACTATGGAGGACATCCCGGAAGAACTGTGCAGAATTTTCTGGAGCATATTCAACAGAATTCCTGGAGGAACTCCAGTCAAAATTTTTGAAAGAATTCTTGGAGGACCTTTTAGACAAACACCGAAGACATTCCTGGAAATACTCCAAAAGTATTCCTGGAGACACTCTTAATTCCAGGAGGAAAAATTGCTGAAGGAACTCCGGGAGAATTGCGAAGGAATTCGTGGGGGAAATCCGGAAAAAAATCCTGGTGGAACTCTGGAGAAACTCCTGGAAGAACTACGGAAAAATTCCAAAAGCAACTACGGAGGAAATATAAAAAGATTTCCGGTGGAGCTCTGTTGGAACTTTGGAGCAAATGCTAGATAAAACCAGACTAATCGCTGAAAGAACTCCGGAGGAATTTCTGGAACAACTCAGGCGGAATTACCGGTGAAGCTCCGAAATTATGCCCGGAGGTACTCTGAAGGAATTTCTGGAGGAATTCTGAAGGAGTTCCAGGAGGAACTCTGATCCTAGAGAAACTCCCAATAAATTCCTGGAGGAACTCTGGAGCAATTATTGGAAAATCTCGGGAGGCGTTCCTGGAGAAACTCCGGATGCGTTGCTGAAAGAACTCCGGAGTCGTTTCTGGTGGAACGCCGGGGTTATTGCTTGAGGAACTTCGGAGAAATTCTTGAAGAAACTATGGAGGATTTCGATAGGGACACGGAAAATAAAATATACCAACAATTTGAGTTTAAACCAAGGGGTGTGACAATATCTCAAAAACCGTAAAAAATATGTTGTTTGGCCTTAAATTAACGAAAATCAAAACTTAGTAAACATGTGTTTCTAGCCTAAACTTAAGTGTTGGGTACTAAAACTGGGACAGGGCTTTAGGCCCCTATTACTGCATTCCAATTCACCCAATATGTAGATAGAACGTTTTTTCTGTTCTAGTAGTTTTGAATACTTCAAGTATTAAGTTGTGTAGTTACTTTTGGGTCACTACAGTATGGCCCATAAAAAATGCGAAAATCGTCATATAATGTTTTATGGTAAATTTTACATAGAAATGTGTATGAAACATAAATATTATTCATTACTTGTATTGTTTAATCTATTTAGACTCAGTTTTTCGCTTTGGACATGATTTTTATCTGTTACTTTTACCTTACCAGAGAGGCATAGGAAGCATACCTTCAAATTTTTTCATGCGGACGTCGAGATTAATATCTGTGTGATGAAAGCTTCTAAAACATCAACGATGGCGTGAGATTCTTCACAGGCCTTGTATCCAGCATACGCCCATATCAAATGATAAAACCGGTTCATACCTGGATAAATGAAGACTTAAACATATTTTCGAAAAAACGGCTCATTTTGGAAAGCTTTGATTGAACCTTCATATAAGTGTGATAAGCGGCTCCGTTTTGCTCAAAACCTATAAGCTAGTATTGATATAAGTTGTCTCTAACCGAAGAAACAAATTTGATTCTCAAAAATTTGTTATAGGCCTTCGTATTTATTTTTTATTCAACTTTAACAAAAAATAAGGGCATATCAAACCTATAAGACGCAAATGCCCTCAAAACTATGACCCTGGCAAAATATTTTATTGTGATCATGAAGAACACGTTCTCTAAGAACTCCTCCATCCTCTGATACCAAACAAACTAAAATTTTCAATAATAAAGTGTGATTTTTGAACGTGGAAAGTTTATCACCAGAGTATACGACAATCAGATGCTATTTCTAGCTTTGGGCGGAAAAACCCTTTGAACTTATTTTTTTTATTACATTAATAAGAACAGTAATAAAGAAGCGAAGTTGTGTCAGAATATACTACAATAATCCAGGGTGGCCACCAAATTTAGATTTTAAAATTCCCGCTTTTTTCCCGGTATATTTTACATAATTTTCCCGGTTTTTAATCCATTCTTTCCAACGACCTAAATTGATTTTTTCCATATAAAAAATCGTTTCTATGAAAAGCGGTTTATTTTTTCTAGTTGTTTTTCCATATTAATTTGATTGTTTATCAAAAGTTTCACTATTGGATCAATCAGTTGACTGTTAGATTATTTTAATCTATATAAAATGTTATTCTGAAAACTATGGCATAGTATAGTATTCATCTGAATCGATTTGTCTCGCGTTCGTCGAATATCAATGGAGCTCTGGAGCTGTCTATCATGGGAAAGAGATGGTTAATTGTGGTAACAGGTCCTACTCTTGACACGACAGGGATTCAATTTGTATGCTATTTGACCCATATTTACCAATAATATGCCCTTTAAGCCAAACTTCGAATTATCAAGTTCAAGTTTAAAGATCTAGAGAACCTAACAATCCGTTCGCGTTAAATGATTGGTTGCGTTTGATGGATTGGTTGGATTCTGGTGATGAAAAAACGATCAAAATTTCAGCTCAGAGTTCTGTTTGGTTCTCTTAAAATTTCGAGGTTTGGCTTTGGTTTATAATCATCTGAAGTGCATCTTAATGCTGAATTTCAGATAATTTAGCCGACAAAAGCCCCAGGTGCCTGAGTAAATCATCAAGATGCCCAAGTAGTTCTTTAACGTAATCGAATTTTTTTCAACTCTTAATCCTTTGAATGTTCTTCATAAAATTGAAGAATTCGCTAAAGCAAAAAAGTTCAAGGTATGAATGAAACAAGGCCACACATGTAGAAGCACTTAGTTAGGGATCACTCACAATTTTAATAACACCAAAATTTATTATTTTTGACATCCACCCACCCACTCGTGCGTTTTGTATGGATATTCTACACATTTTATATGAGCTGTAACAGCTTGATCGTTATTAAAATCGTAAATGAGCCTTTATTCAAAACTTTATCGGTTAGATAACTAGGGGCACAATAAAAGCTTTTATAATTTTTTTGTGGTGTTCAGCAATTACAGCAGAGTTCTAAACCAATCTGCAATAAGTAATTAAACTTTGATTCAAAACGTCGAATAAAAAAGATAGAGAAAAAATCAAAAAATATTAGCCCTGATAGTGCGAGAACAAAAATTCAAAAAAAATAATTCGAGACATTTTTAAGAAATATGGTGTATTATAGTAGAAATTATATAATGTTTGAAAGATATTTGTTCAAAATTGCGAATGCCTCATGGCAATATCATTAAACATAACAACTTTCTATAACTTGTTTTGGCGGTTAGTTTGTAGATTTCAGCTTGAAGATGTTCGTTCAAAACGATTTTCCCGGTGATCTTCTCAAATTCCCGGTTTTTCCCGACTTTTTCCCGGTGGATTCAAATTCCCGTCTTTTTCCCGCTTTTCCCGTTTTTCCCGGTTCGGTGGCCACCCTGATAATCAGAAATTACAATCAATATCAAAAACAATGTAAATAACGCCTGTGGATGCTATATTCACGTTCAAACAATTTTCGCATTTTTTTATGGGCCATACTGTATTTGGTCACTTCTTCGATTATTAGTGACCAAAAAAGACACAATTATTTTGCTGTCTGACCGCTACCAGTTCTGACCATGTAAATTTTTGCTACACATGCTCTATGGAAGGATAATGAAGAAAATTTTGATTACAAAAAAAAAACTGGGACGACTGGGAATCGGACCCACACATTTTCAGCATGACTTTGTAACCGCAGACGTTACCACCATGCTACTGTACTAGGGGCAGTACTGAAATGCAACAGTTAAGGTCGTGCGATCGTGTCTTGTCCTTTATATTAAAATAAATAATATTTTGGACTCACTGTCTTGCTCGGATCGGCAAAGTCGATCCTGAGCTGTCCCATCGCTCGGATGATCGCCATCAGGCTCTGGATGGTGTTGCTGTAGACTACCGGCCGGTACTGTTCGCATTCTTCCTGTGAGTAGCCCGTCTCGTGGATGATCTTCATCTGTTTGACGATGGTTGATTTGCCGGATTCGCCCGCTCCTAAAATAGAACGAAATAGGTACGTGGTAGAATCATTAATATTGGTGGTGATTCAGATGCGGTGGGATGATGATTGATAAATGGAAGAAAGCGATTTATAATAGTCGTTTGCGAATCGAGACGGGGCCTTGGTGGAGAATAATGGCATTTACTTTTGCTGTTCACTAGAGATCAAGTTTGCCCGTTGCATCTTTCGTTTCTCGTGGGATGCCGTTTGATAACGGCTGTCAGTCGCTTACAGAGTCATATCATCGTCTTGGGGTGATTTTGGGTGGATTCAAATCGGTTGACGGAGCGAGAGACAGAATTCAATTTGCTAAGGAAAAAGTTTTCAGTTGTACTCAAGAAGTTCAAGGAGACAGTAGAGTAAGCTGGGGCAAAAGGTCGTTAAAACAGTCTTGCTTAAAATAGAATCATACCCAAATAGAAGGTTTTCGCAAAACTAAAGCAAAACTTCTAAATTTGGAAACTTTTTTCGCATGATCAAACATATTTTACTAAATCTAAATAATAAGAACATTTTAAGTAATAGTGCTCAACTTCTAAATGTTTCGATATGGGTCAGAAAAGCTTTTCAAACATATGAGCATGAAGCATGAGCATTGATGACCGTATTTTTATGGTATGTTCAAGCGTTTTTTTCGACACCGATAGTGACGAACCATTGATATTTTGTTTAATAAATACATAAAAGTAACGCTGTCGTGGTTAAATGTGTTTCATAGTATGTTATTCATTTGAAACAAAAATATGGAACGATCTCACCAAATTAATCATCTACTCTGGACTTGGGAGCCAATTTTCTAGATCTCTATCATTTTTTATAATTTTTTAAGTGAAAGTTATTTGAACCACCATGACATTAATAACATTTGTTGTGAATTGGGCCTGAAATTTGAAAACAGAAACCCTTGCCCCACTTGAACTTTTATCCCACTTTACTCTACATATTTTTATCGTGGCTATGTTTGCCTTGGGTGAATCGAGAGACGTATTGAGTGACGGGTAGCGACAGTAAATCTTTATCATGTGCACACATTTATATGCAACGGGTTTGAAAATGCGGAGCTGGCGCGCAATGTGCAATCGAACATAATATCTAATGGTGTTTGCTATACAGTTACTGGATACCAAATGGTACGTCGTGTTGTGCTGACATCAGTCAATCGCCATCGTATTTGCTCCAAGGGGACAACATCTATGAATGCAATTAAACCCTTCAAACGAGCGGTGCCCGATGGGAAACTTAATTGGCCTCGTGATGAATCTAACCGGAACATGATTCACTGATGGCGCTTCATATAGGTGTGATTCTGGGTATAGTGCTTATCTCCGCTTCGAATTTGTCACTTGATTGAAATTCTAGTATGGTGATTCAACTTTCAACTTGTTTATACATGTACCCAATCGACTTATGTTTCAGTGCACATTAGAACGAAAACCAGGACATTCCTGGCCAATCATTGCCTCTCGAACGACCCTCAAAAGACTAACGGTGTTTGCTTTGCGTCCACACCCACGCAGATAAGATAAACCCCTCGTGCCATCGTTTATCTATCGATTCGAGGACTTTGATTTGGAAATCAATGAACCACGAACGCCAGGCACCTCATAAAATCGTGAATGGCACAGCTGCGGTTTTGGTTCGGTCCCCGTTGTTGCATTTGCGCCATCTGGGGTAGACTGGGTACCGTGAAACGGAGTTTCATTGATCAGCCGGGTAACATTGATCGGCATGACTCACCAAGTGAAATGTTCCAATGAACATTTTTCGTTTAAACCATTATAGGTAATATATAAATGGTTCTTCTCAATCACATACAGTCAGTGACAAAAGTTAGTAGCCAAGTGCTGTTTTCCACACAAAATGCCCAATTTTGGGGATCTGTATCTCAGCTTCTGGTAGTCCGAATTGGTTGAAAATTGGATGTAGAACAACAAATAATCTGAAGTTTGATCTGTAGTGAATTTAATAAATGTCAGTTATTTTTCAAAGATTTTCAGAGGGTTCTTTTAAGAAAAAAAAATGAAGTAGCCGAGTGATGTTTCTATTGATTTCAAAAACGGTAAGTTGTAGGTATTTGGTTTGTTTGGAAAAGTTTTGACATTCAGAAGTTACGCAAACTTGCTGTAATGCAATGTAATCAATTGACATCAGACGAAATTTCAGGTTATTTGTAGTTCGTCATCAATTTCAGCCAATTCGGACTATCAGAAGCTGAGATACAGATCTCAAACTTGTGCTTTTTGCCAGGAAAAACAACATTTGGTTACTTTTTTTTTAAATTTCTTTATTAGTATCATTCCAAACATAACATTCATTTCATTAGACAAAACTATCATCCTAATTTGGTAAAACAAATTTTAGTTTAGGTTTTTTTTTAACATTTTGTTAACAACATATAACATTTCATTTGCCGGAGTAGTTCAGATTTTTTTCAGGTGAGTTGATTTCACCTGCTTATAAGAGAAAAGAAAACACGCTTTCAATTAACTTAATCCAACTTAATCTAAATTTGTACATCGCATTTAAAAAAAGACACGTTAATGCTTCCGGTATGCTATTTGCCCTTTGAAGGAAGCACCACACTAGACTACGGACCAGCATGCAACGCCCAGTGCACAGTGGGACGGATTGAGGTTTTAGAAGGAAAGATGGAACTCACGCTTTCAATTGTGATTTTACGTAAAAATAATGTTCTACAAAGTTGTTTCTAATATAAAAACTTTTTTTTTTGGTCGGAACGAAAATTAGGGTGGCCCTATGTTAAAAAAGATAACCATTAAAACTTTTTTAATTTACGGAATATTGATATAGTTTGTTCTACAAAGTTGAAGATCGAAAAATTTCAAGCTGATTTGAAAAAACAAGTTTTTTCCTAGCTCAAAAATTGACCGTTTTAGAGCATTTTTCGCTATTGATGTAGGGTGGCCCATCAAAACTTGTTTTTTTTTGTGTTTAATTTTTATTATTTCAAGTTTCTTATTAAAATTGTCTTCCCATTACTTTCAAGACTAATTGAAACGCAAACATAAAAGATATAGCTAATGGAAACAAATAGATACAAAAGTCTTTTCGTAATAAAAATTTAATTTACTTCCTTGGACATAAAGTATCATCGATACTAATACATACGATATACGAATACAAAATGAAAAATATGGCAAAGAAAGCTCCTAACAACAATAACCTGAGAAATATGATCTGTTTCAGTAGGGACGCGATGCCAAAAAAAGAATATTGATACAATTTTTTTCTGATGAAAAGTTAAAGACTTTTCGATAAAAAAAAACATGTTTATATTTTTGTATAGTTGGGAAAACAAAATGAATTGTGTTGACATGACGATAGTGACGATAATCGTATTATACTTCGGCGGATCTGTTTGCTAATGATATGACTGGTTCATATATTAATAACCGTTACTAACAGATTTTTGAAGGAACTCCCAAATTTACTATAATGTTCATTTTTCAGGCATGGCTATTTCTAAATTATAGCCTTAATTAATCAAAACATCTAAACATGATCAAATAATGCATATAGTTATTCTTCTTAATCTAGCCTTAAAAGTCAGCGTCATAATCAGAAATCGTACTCTAGTACACACTCAATCTGTTCGGTAAAAATAACTGGGTTTTGGAACTACCAAAAAAGTCAGTAAACTAAAAAAAAATGTCAGAAATCGAAAAACAGAGATTTTTTACTGAAATTTTGCAGAGAGCTTTCTTTTTATATCATATATCGATAAAAAATAAAACATAGTGAAATTTGCTATTCAATTACGCGTGGCGACAGTTTTCATTTTACTGACTTTTTCGGTAGTTCCAAAACCCAGTAAAATTTTACCAACCCCAGTAATTTAATCTTAGTGTGTTATATACCGTTCCATACACGATATATCTCCTACGGTGGATATTCCGATTTAAAGCCAAAAGATAATAGTTGTCATGCAAAAAAAAATCTTTTTTTTTGCCCCAACTACATTTACATGTAAAAAAACGTTTGTTTTTCATGAAAAATGTCTATAACTATTCACCGACAAAATTGTATAGGCCTTAAAATATGCATCTCAATCGTCTAAAGATGAAGGAATGACAACTTTGATGAGATATCTAAAAACTAAAAAAAAATATATATATAACACAAAAACCTATTTTTGAAGGGCCACCCTACATCAATAGCGAAAAATGCTCTAAAACGGTCAATTTTTGAGCTAGGAAAAAACTTTTTTTTATCAAATCAGCTTAAAATTCTCCGATCTTCAACTTTGTAGAACAAGCTATGTCAATATTCCTTAAAATAAAAAAGTTTTAATAATTATCTTTTTAACATAGGGCCACCCTAATTTTCGTTCCGACCAAAAACATTGTTTTTATGTTAGAAACAACTTTGTAGAACATCATTTTTACGTAAAATCGCAATTGAAGGCGTGAGTTCCATCTTTCCTCCTAAAACCCCTATCCGTCCCACTGTGCAGTGGCATAGTCGGAAAACATCCCAGTCGATAAGTTTTTCGGCCTGAAGCAGGAATCGAACCCACACTCCTTAGCACGAAGCGGCTAAATGCCTTGGTGACACTAACCGCACGGCTACAAAGCTCACCATTAATCGTGGCAATAGAAGATTGTAACGATTTTTGCCTGAAATTATTATTTATTTTATTTGACATTTGTTCCAGTGTTTCAACATTGGTTATCATTTTCAAAATTTTGTTTTGAATTCTCTGCAGAGCTTTCTTCCTGGTATTACAACAACTAGTTCATATTGGTACAGCATACAACATGGCTGGTCTGAAAATTTGTTTGAATATCAAGAGCTTGTTCTTAAGACAAAGTTTTGATTTTCTATTAATAAGGGGTTAGAGACATTTTACATATTTGTTACAATTGGCTTGAATACCCTCAATGTGATTTTTGAAAGTTAAATTCTTATCTAGCATGAGCCCTAGATACTTAACTTCATCTAACCAATTAATTGGAACCCCTCTCAACGTGACAGCATGTCTACTTGAAGGTTTCAAATAAAGAGCTTTTGGTTTATGTTGGAATATTATTAGTTGGGTTTCGGAAGTATTAGAAGTAATCTTCCATTTTTGCAAACTTTTTAGCAATCGACTACAGATGACACGCAGACTTCGTCCTTTGGCGGAGAGGCCTGTGTCATCCGCAAACAAGGATTTTTGACATCCCTGAGGTAACTCAGGTAAGTCAGATGTGAAAATTTTGTATATTAATCCCAAAATGCTGCCTTGAGGAACACCAGCTCTTACAGGAAGTCCTTCAGCCCTGGAGTTCTGATTATTAACTAGAAGTGCACGATTTGACAGATAACTTTGAATTATTCTAACAACAGCATTTAATTACTAATTTTTGCAACCGACTGTAACGCTTAGCTTACAAAAAAGGTTTTTTTTAGAAAATTGACTATTATTTATGCGTAAATTTATCGGACATCATGGTTCCCTATTTCGCCATACGTGATAATTTGATTGTTTTATAATTTTTTAATCATTTCAATCCTACAAAGTTTATATCAAATATATCTTGAACTATTCAAAATGTAAAAGTTTTTGAGAATTGTCATAAGGGAAGGTAAAATAGGGAATCACTATAACCACAAACTGTCTGTGACTGTGATAGGATGCCGCTTCTTCTTCTTCTTTCTGGTGTTACGCCTCCACTGGGACATATCCTGCTTCTCAGTCTAGTGTTCTTATGAGCACTTCCACAGTTATTAACTGAGAGCTTACTATGCCAATGACCATTTAGCATGCGTATATCGTGTGGCAGGTACGAAGATACTCTATGCCCTGGGAAGTCGAGAAAATTTCCAACCCGAAAAAATCCTCGACCGGTGGGATTCGATCCCACCACCCTCAGCTTGGTCTTGCTGAATAGCTGCGCGTTTACCGCTACGGCTATCTGGGCCCCTGGGAACGGGTTTTGAATTAAGAAATTGCTGAATGAGCATGAGCATGAGCAGAGCATGATTGACCAACAGACGCTACTCAGGATCAGTAGCATCCTCAATGTGTAAATAAATACTGGTGCTCTCATTATTATAACAAACAATAACGGCGCCGGCTGCGTCCGAATGCAGGTCAATTTGGGGATGGGAGGAAAATGTTGAGGTGTTACTTGCTTTATGGAAGCCGATGAGTCCTCTGCACTTCCACAAGTAGACACTGGGAGTTTATATATGGGAAAAGTTTGGGTGAAGGATTCGTTTTGGTAAACGATAAATATATAATTTGAAATTAATGCACCTAACCGGATTCGCGATATTACTCGATAAAAGCATTGAACGCCAAACAAGTGTTCGTCGCTCGCCCCACAGGAGCAAGTGACAAGATCAAAGGATCAAACACTACTAACGCGATCCGCGATACTATTCCACCGTGGTACGCGAACGACGCGCGACATGTTTGATCGTCACCCGTCCCCGCAAGAGCAAGCAACCAGGTTCAAACACTACTCTCGACTAAGTGAACGTCAAACATGATCAAAAGTGTCAAAATTTAAATTTGGACCCAATTTAAAATAACGTTTAAATACGATAAAGCCATTATTTGAGCGGGAAAATTTGCCAAAGTAGTGGTAAGAACGCGCTCTATCGTGTTATTCAATAAAACAAGGTTTTATCAAAAGTTTAAGGACCGTATTGACTTGTAAGAGTTTGGCCTTCAGAAACGACTTCAGTGGTCATGAATAAAGTTAGTAACAGTATTTCGAATATATACAGAACATTTTTCATATGGGTGATCATAGTAGCCATATCAGCGAAATAAAAAAAAAAATGTTTTTTTAGACATGATTATACTGTTAGAACACCGAATACAATTAATAATCAGCAGCTTTGGGCGTAGTATTTGTTCTAAAAATATAAAACTTCTAATGTTTGCATTTCCAAAAGAAATTTTAAAATTAAAACAAAAACTACCATAAACTGATCAATGTTACCCCGGGGAACGGTACAAACAAATGTGAATAATTTGTCCACCATGAAGTGCCTTTCCAGGACGACGACGACGACGAACGGCGGCAATTAATCGCTCGTTTGTTAACTCTTCATTGGGTCGTCAAAGTCGTTCGTATGGTGCTGAAGATGACGTCGCCCGGTTGTTTGTGTGACATCTGTGCCCTCTAGAAGCGGTGCGAATATTTTCGCCGGTGCTTCCGTTTCTCATTGTATTTGATTTAGATGGGGGCCTCTTATGGGTGATAGCACAAGATTGGCTCCAATTAATTTCGTATTTTGGTGTTCTCGGTGAAATGGAAATGAGATTGGTCAGCTTTTTAATGGCTATAAAAATCCATTAAATCGTTGAATTAGACAATATTCTATGGATCGGCGATTTGAAACTTACCACGCAAAATCGTGGATCATATACCGTTTTGACTCATATTCCGAATAGGGGAAGGCGGGGCAGTATGGTCATACGGGGTAAAATGGGCCACCTTTTATTTGAGCTTAAAACACAGATTTTGATCTCAAAAACTATAGGACCTTATAAAGTATGCTTCAATTAGTCACCACCGTGAAAACTAGGCAAAAAACTGATTTGGAACTTCATATATCGATAAAAATCTGAAATGTTGATGCTACTACGAAAATCTTATAAGATTTTGGATGTAAAAATAAGCTTTGCATAAAGTTTTGTTTATTGACTTCAATTTTTTTCACAGCAGTTCGTTCTTCCATTATTCATAGGCATTATGTGCACAAAATTGTATAGATTCTAAAATAAATTTTCAATAAAATATAATTTATATGAAACATCTAGGAACGGGGCAATATGGTCATAGCCGGTCAAAGCTATCTTATCACAAAAATAGATAACCAAAAATGGCATGTCATTTTAGCAGTTTAATTGCAATATTGTTATCGCACGTGATTTCAATTAAAACTAGAATTTTTAACTGGTTAAACTTATTTGAACGACTATGTTTGAAAACTGAAGCTCTTAGAACCATGATTTATTGAACTGTCAGCAAAACATATTATTTCATGATTCAAATCAGACTTCAACCCAGTTTTTGTACTAAACTCTATCATACATTATTGTCTTCTTCTAAATTAAGCCTTGCAAATTGTTTTCCAATTAAAATAATAAGATTTAGTATGGCGGCTCATATTGCCCCGTAGGGGGGACCATTTCGCCCCGTATAGTGTAGAGTCACACACAAAATAGTGTTTTTCAAAAATGTTCCCAAAAAAATTCTAAGTAATCTTTTTACCAAAATACAACTGTGGTATGAAAGGAGATGCTTCAAACTACAAATTAAGCTTATGGATCGATTAAATTGTATTGTTTTTCTATGCTTTTCAAGAACTTTTGCTTAGGTGGACCATACTGCCCCTATTGACCCTACTTAAGGTCAACAGTGACTTCAAATGCTTCTGATTGACATAAATTGGATAATATTTGTGTAAATTTTAATTTCTTCGTAAAGTCTGTTAGCTGTTGGGTGCACCAATAAAAATGTTGATTTAATTAGGTTTGATATTGTTTTTATGAAAAGTATGGAACAATATTTTGATTCAAATGCCGAACACTATGTATATTCTGTCTCATATTCCGAACAGCACGAATAAATCGTATTCAAATGAATAATTTCAAATATTTTTTTCTGGGGCTTGTTCTACTGGTCTCAAACTAGAGAATCATCACTACTCCCGCGGTTAAAATTATATTGGAGACGCTAAAATTGAATCGCAATTGACTGCCATTTCCTTGTTATTTGATGACATATTTCAGCGAAACATTTCAACCAAATTGTCATACAAAAACCGAGTGTTCGAAATATGAGTCTGTTCGGAACTTAAGACAAATCGCGGGTAACTTCTCGAAGCATTGACCGCTTATCATTAGCTACAATACTCGATTACTTTTTCAAATCGACGTAAATAACTTCCTTACGGTTTTGAGAAAATTAATTCAGAAGAATCACAACCTGTCTTCTAAAACTGTTTTAAAATGAATCACCTTTTTAACATCTTTTCGATGTGTACATTGCTTAAATTTTGCATGCATAAGCTCGCGTTAAAAAAATATGGAGTTCCTGTTATTTCCCACAAAAGTTTTATTACAAAATGATAAGCCGATTTATTCAGTTACTTGCGACGTTTTTGTACCAGTGTAAAATTGACTCAAGTAGTGTTTTATTTTGATTCGTGGCTAAGTCTCTTTGTCTCTCCATACAGCGGAGCGGCGAAAGTAGTGGTTTGGTTGCGAAAGTTGAAAATCTTACTTTCGTCGTTTTGTAAATCCGGAAATCAAACGTTTTAAAAGTGAAAAATCGTCTGCGAAACACGTAGAATCGATAAAGTAAGCTTGTATGTCTATTTGAATAAGTTTTCGAGAATTGATGTTTTGTTTACACATTTCGTTTGAGATTTGAACACCTATGGACTGATGCACGAGTTCACTAATTAGACGTTTGAGCGGTGCTGAATTCACTGGTTTCCATGGTCACATAAATAACACGGCACCGCTGAAACGTCAAATAGTGAACTCGCGCATTGGTGAGAGATGATAGTTAGGCGAGCTTTGTTATGGGTATACAGCCGTATACCCTCCCTGGTCAATTCTGTGTTGTTTTTTCATAAGGGCTTATCTGCATTCATCGATTTCTCTTCATCGTTGCTCTCTTTGCGTAATTGCAGAAAACTGATTCTCTTTTCGTAACATATTTTTGTGCTGTAGAATGAAGAATCACTATATCCTGATTCATTGACAAGAAATATTACAGATTTATCTATTCTAGCGAAGTTATTAGCGAAAGAAAGGATCGACGAAGAGAAATCGCTCATGTCAGTTGGCCCCTATTGTAACAGTAACAGCGCAGAATTGTGCTTTTAGAAACAGCTATATCCCCTACGTAAAAATGTGCATGAATCCCGTGAAGATTTTTTGAAGAATTCCAAATGGATTTTGAATGTATTTTACATTTATATCCAAAACAATTCCAGAAGTTATTTCACAAGAGTGCTTGAAAAATTTTCAGGAAATGCACAGACATCCTGAAGAATTCACGAATATTTTGCAGAATAATTCCAGATCGGTGCCCAGAAGAACTACAGAAAGATTTATTGAAGAGTTTCAGAAGGAATTTCAAGAACTATTTAAGAATATAATATAAGTCACAAGGAGCTTCACGGAAGAACTGCTGAAGGATTTCTGGGAAAATATCAGAGGGATTAATATATTATTTAGGATGGATTTCCAGAAGAAATCCCGAGGATTTTTTGTAAGAATCCCCGATAGATTTCTGAAAGAATATTTTAAAGATATCCTGAAGATTTCCAGATTTTCAAAAAAGATTTCCATTCTTCTGGAAAGAAATCATATAAATATTTTCGGTAGAATTCCACGAGAGTTCACGGAAGTATCCCAAAAGGATTTTCATAATAACCCAAGAAGGGCTTCCAAGATAATCTAAGAGGAAATTCCAGGAATTTTTTTTGTAGAATCACAGAGGAATCAGAGAGATAAGTACATACAGTAAAACTTCTACGGTATCATAGTGTATTAAAACAATTTAAGGAGGATTAAGTAATTTAAGTAGGTTAATTAAGTAATTTAATTAATTTAAGTAGGACGCAGAGTTACTTGGGTACTTCCATGATTCACTTTGGCATAGAGGTTTTTTCTCAGCCAAATTGTCTGAAACTTTGCGCTTTAGTAGGACACATATTGTGTCCAAATATGAGCTCTGTAGCTTTCAAAATACCCCACTGCCGAAGTGAACCAATAGTGCCAAGAATAGGATCCGGCTCCCTATGGAAAATAAGTATGAACTGCGCAGAATATATCAGACCGATTAATCATTGTTGCGCACTTCTAAGAGCATTTTATGTTAATAATAATATTTTTTCACGCAACGTGTGGTAGTAGTATGTAGAACGACAATAATCATCGATTGATTTTACCCTACAGATTTGTTTTCAATCACAATTGTTATTTCTTTCCGTGCACGTGCTCGAGAAATTAATCTGGTGCCTTGTTGCAACAACCGCGGTACATTCGATGAATCCTATGCAACAAAAATTGTCGGTACGATCCAAAGCCATTTTGGTGAATTTAACAACACAGCTCTGGTTTTCAAGGGTTTTATTACAAATTGATAGTTTACTCCTACACGAACACCACGCTGGTGGTAAAGTGTCACAAATAACAAAACTGGTAGTTTACTGTCGATTCGATTGATATACAATTGATTTGTCTGTTAAACCCATAATAAATCATACTCGCGAGTAAATGTTCGAGAACTTTTTGCTATTTTCTTTCGGTATACTCTCCCGAGCAGGCGGGTGCGAACTTACTCACAGCAAGCCTGTTCGCGAGTCAATCATGTTTGTTTTGCGGTGGTTTACAGTCGTGAGTTGCTTCGTGAGGCAAATATTTCCATCACTGTCTAAAAGCTCTTTGAGTTATGATAATCCAATATTCGATAGCATATATCACAATTTGTTCAAAGATTGGAACATCAATTGGAGCCGATTGAAACTATACGACATGTTGTTGATCAATTCCAGCCGAATGTGCGACGCATTGATCGAAACCATGTGGCGTGTGGCCCTTTAAACGCCTTTACACATGTCAACCCCATTCGGTTAACATCTCGCGACACCCTACCAACTCGCTGATGATGACCCTTTGCACTTGTCCATTTAGCGACAGAACGTGTAAATTAAGCATTGTATACTAACTAATGTGAGCCCCCGTCCCCAACAACCAATAAAGATCCTACCAAGAGTATCTCTTGTGCATTTTTTTTGCTAACCGGCGCACGTACAGAGGATGCACTTCCCCAATGATCCGCATATCCACTTGTATGTCAGTCAGTTAGCGACCGGTACCCAACAATATCACAGTAGGACGGATTGGGGTTTTAGGAGGAAAGATGGAACTCACGCCTTCAATTGTAATTTTACGTAAAAATGATGTTCTACAAAGTTGTTTCTATTTTAAAAACAATTTTTTTGGTCGGAGCGAAAATTAGGGTGGCCCTTTGTAAAAAAAGTTAAGCATAAAAACTTTTTTATTTTAAGGAATATTGGGACAGTTTGTTCTACAAAGTTGAAGACCAGAAAATTTTAAGCTGATTTGACCAAAAAAGTTTTTTTTCTAGCTCAAAAATTGACCGTTTTAGAGCATTTTTCGCTATTGATGTAGGGTGGCCCTTTAAAAATAGGTTTTTATGATTTATTTTTATTATTTCAAGTTTTATCAGATAGTTGCCTTCCTAGTTCATACAAGATATAGCTAATTGAAACGAATAGATACAAGAATCTTTTCGTCATGAAAATTTAATTTACTTTCATAGACATAATGTATCATCGATACTAATACATACGGTATACGAAAGCAAAATAACAAATATGACAAAGATGAGAGCTTTCTTTTTTAATAACTGTGGAAGTGCTTTTAAAACAGTAACCTGAAAATCATAATCTGTTCCAGTTGGAACGTTATGCCAAGAAAAAGAATAATAAAACATTTTTTCTGATGAAGAGTTATAGACTTTTTTTATAACAAAAAACAACATTTTATGGGTTTATAGAGCAGGGGAAATAGAAAAAAAATCGTTGATATAATTATAGCGTTTTTCAGCGTAAAATATGAATAAAAATTGTATTATTCTTCGGCTGACTGGATCATAAGTACAGACCTGTTAAAAACAGTTTTTGAGCATCTTCCAAAACAGCTCTACGTATCAAATAATGCATATGATTATATTCCTTAAGGTGAAGATAAATTGAAGCCAAACTTCAAATTTTCAAGAGCACGGATCTGGAGAACTGATCAGCTGGTAGTGACCAATCGATTAAGTTTTCAGCCTGAGCGTATGTTCGGTTCTCCAGATTTGTGCTCTTGAAAATTTGAGGTTTGGCTTCGATTCATATTCACCTTAATCTGGACTGTAAAGTCAGCATCGTAATCATAAATCGTACTCTAATAATCAACCGTTTCAGGTACGCTTTATCTCCTACGATGCACAAATTACTTGTAAACGGATTTCCGGTAATTAAAAATTCGTTACTTCCAATCAGAATGTTTCCCGATGAGGCTGGTGAATCACACAACAAAAGTGTTCGAAAGTTTAGGAGGATGACAAATTCAACCGTGAGCTGCATTTAAAAGATGTTTACAAGACTATTTTCCTTATTTTTATTGCTGACCTCCTTTGAATATATTCACATGTACTTTTATATAAATATGCAATAAAACACATTGTTATTCATAATTAAAGCCGAAAGGAATTTATTATCATGCAAAAAAAACTTTTTGTTTGCCTCAAAACTACAAGTGAAAAAATGTTTGTTTTTCATGAAAAATGTTTATAACTCTTCATCGAAAAAATTGTGCAGGCCCCAAAATATGCGTTTCAATTAGCTCTACATGTGATGGGAAGGCAACTTTGCTGAAATACTCTAAATAAAAAATAAAACACAAAAACCTGTTTTTGAAGGGTGGCCCCTACATCAATAGCGAAAAATGCTCCAAAACGGTCAATTTTTGAGCTAGAAAAAAACTTTTTTGGTCAAATCAGCTTAAAATTTTCTGATCTTCAACTTTGTAGAACAAACTGTACCAATATTCCTTAAAATAAAAAAGTTTTTATGGTTATCCTTTTTCACAAAGGGCCACCCTAATTTTCGCTCCGACCAAAAAAATTGTTTTTATAATAGGAACATCTTTGTAGAACATCATTTTTACGCAAAATCACAATTGAAGGCGTGAGTTCCATCTTTCCTCCTAAAACCCCAATCCGTCCCACTGTGCAATAGGGGTAGGCGGGGCAAGATTAGCACTCTTTGTTTGAGACGTTCTTGTCCAAAGTTTTCAGTAAGTTATTTGGGATTCGGATGACCATTTTGACAAAAATGCTAAAATATTAGATATGAGATGACTTTTTTAATGAAAATAATTAGCCTAATATGCCTTTCTGCAAACGTATCTAACATTAGGAGATTCTCTCCTCTCTTGCTCTCTTTCGCAATTATACATTGCAATACTTAAATTTTGGGCAACTTTTTCGCTATAGATCGAAATGTCCTTGGCTAACGGTTTGTACAAAAAGGCGTGACGCAAGATTTAATTGTGGCTAAGCTATTAATTGAAGAGAATGTAAACAAATCGAGGCTTTCAATGTTACTTAGGTTGTTTAGAAAAGTTCAGGCAGGATTATATTACAATCATTGAGTTATTTTTTTAATGCTAAATATAAAGATGGTTGCTTATTTTACAAAAATTTGAATTTTTAAATACGTTTCAATCGAGCTCATCCTCAGGGTGCTCATCTTACCCCATCTTCCCCTACGACTTGAACTGATGAATGAATGGACAAATCGTAAACCAGTCCACGTTGATAGGCTAGAAATGCGTCGAGAGGGGCGCTGCAGAAGTGGATAGGCGCCGGCTGCCTGCTAACCAGCCAGAAAAGCAACGGTCTGGGGGATCCAAAAGCCGGGTGCGATAATTGGCTACATATGTGTGACATACACTACACCAACCAATGATATCGTTCACTGAGTGAATCGCCGGGAAAGGGGCCAACTCATCGTGTCAAACAATTTGTACTCCATGCAGCCAACATTCAACAAGAACAAACGACCAGTTGACGCGCCGCCAACTCGGAGGGGTTCCAATCCTACAACATAGTTGTAAATTTAATGGAGTTGGCAAGGTTAACACTTTTTTATTGGCGTTTGCCTTTTCGCCGAAATTTATAACGATGAGCAGTCCAATTCAATGTCAAGGACAACCGAATGATTGATACCGATAGCAAATACCAGTTAATTTGAAGAACTGTTTATTGTTTATTGTATACCCGTCCCGCGAATAATTCTCGCTGAACATGCCCATAAGACCCAGAGACATTGAGAGATTTCCAGAATCACCATTCCATGTTTGTCTGGGATTCTGTAATAAATATGCCATGGTATCCATTGAGGATTCTTTCATCGATCTCTTCCTGACGAATTTATCTGGAGATTCTTAATGAAATGCTTATAAGGATTTTCAAAAAGCTTTTCTGGAAAACCTCTGAAAACTCTTCTAGTACTTCCTCTAATATTCTTCCTAACATATAAGAATTAACACCACCAACTACGACAAAAATATAAAAATTTCTTCCAGTTCATTAACATTCCTACCAATATTAATTTAAGAATTTTTTCACTGATATCTCTTAAATTCCCTATGAACCGAGAGTTTTTGCATGCAATTTATTTGAAAAATTCTAGCTCCGAAACAGTTGACTTTAGAGGAAAGCGTTCTATGAAGAAGTTGTGGTGAACTGTTTGAGCTACAAGTGTATATTTCTATATATTGAAACAGTATTTTAATATGTATCATGAAAAATTCTAAAAACAAACTTAAATTTTAAATTACGAAAAATCTCCATCGGCCATTTTCAGTTGACAAAAACGGAACCGTGACAAAACCGCAATAATGTTCTTAGACAAAATATTTTACAAAATTTTAAAATAAAATTGCAGTCTTGCCAGGATAATACCCAATTTCATCATATACATAAATGCACAGCATTGATGTTTAGGAGCTGTGATTAGCATTAAGATTGTTCATGCGTATAAGTTCGTAATTAAAGTCGATTGCAGACTCCAATCAATCAATATAATTAATGAATGCGATAAATCATAAAGAATTTAAGTTTTCTTGGTTAGTAGGGAAAGTGTACCAGTTATGGTTAAAGTGGGTCCCTATTTGGCCATATGTGACATTTTGATAACTGTCACATTTTAAATATTTTTGAATTCTTCATCATCAAGATTTATCTTGGTATCCTTTAACATCAAGATTTATCTTAAATCTAACTGCTACAAAACACAAAAAATTTCAAAATTTGAAGGCATTAAAGTTACCACGTATGGCGAAATAGGGAACCACTATGTCTATAACTGGTACACTTACCCTATTTCAATGGAAAATTAAAACGAAAATCACATAAATGTGCGTTGCATCGTAGATGGGTCATATTTGTGAAAATAATTACAAGGAAGTGGGTCAAGCTAACCATTGTTGTTTTCTTTTTTTTTACATCTTCATCTTCATCTTTCTGCTTCTTTTTATTTATAGCATTACTGCCCATAACTGCATATTTGTAACATTCGACAAAAGTAGGCATTGAGTAAATGGGATACCAAGTTTGCATTTTAATGCAGTATGGGAGCAAACCAAAGTTTCAAAAAATCACTAAGAATTCAAAAGTGCTTATTTGAGGCTGAAATTTTGTACAACTCATATCGCATACTAGGTGAATAGTCAGAAAATAATTCTGATAGCAATTTCATTGCTATCTCATTATTAGGCTCATTTAAAATCTCAATGTGACTGTTATGCGATTATATTTACCAATGTGACAAAACAACTTGGTATTTTTTTCGAATTTTCAAGAACAATCTCACAGATTTTAGTAAGTCGATCGAAAGTATTTATCATTTGATGACTCTCCATGGTATTAACTCCAATTTGTTAAAAATGTCGAATGTGACTGTTATGCAGTTATGGGCAGATTACATCTCAAGTGAAAAATAGTCTTTTTCTCAGCTTACTGTTCTTAAAAATACTTCCTTGCGCAGTTATCAACTAAGATTTTTTACCCAAGGTATTTTTTTCCATTTTTGAAATCCGATTGGCAATTAAATGTGAAGTTATGTCTCAGTTTACACTACATTGGAATTTAAATATTTTTATCTGTGTAGCAACAAGAAAGGAAAATGCTAGAAAAAATCCTCGCATTTTTTGCACTCTCACTCGAATCGTGGATCTGTGTTGAAAATTTGGAGTGCAATTTATTTTCAAAATATTGGTTTTTGTCATAATAAATTCGTTTTAATTTAAATTAACAATCTTTAAATTATTCTGAACCATAATGAATGACGATCATAATATCTTCTCTAGAAGGGTTAATTTCAACTTTAATGTATTAATTTATTAATTAAATTGTAAAATGAGCCATTTTCATTAGTTATTAGCGATTCTCAGTCAATGACGATAGGTTTCCGATAGTAATAGCCCATACTACCTATTACCTCTTCTGACTTAATGGTCTAGATGGAGAATTGCGAATAACTAATGAAACTGGCCTATTTTACTATTTATTTATTTTTTTGCAAAAAATCAAAACTTTGAAAATTGACAAATAGGGTAAATGATGGCTTCAGCACCCTGAGGGTATTTTCGGCAACACTAACTTATCGTCCTTGTTGAAATTTATCTACGGAACAAGAGTTACCTTCAATGTAGGTACTCAACATATTTCTTGAACTATAATATTCCATGTAAATCACTTCTTTTACAAAAATAGTATATAATATGGGTTTTATAGTAATGACCCGATTTTGCCAGCCCCCGATTTTGTCTACCCCGATTTTAGCATCCTTTTTTCCCGATTTTGTCAGCCTAAAAATTTTATTTATTTTAATCAGAGTAAACACGTCTATATTGACAATATTGGATGCATAAAGTCAATTATGACCTTCGCTACGTCTATACACACTTAAAATAAATCGCAGTATCCTGTGAAATAAATCACCGAAATTGAACTGTAAAAAACAAAATTAAGGATTTTCCTGTGAAATCTACTATTTTACCGACAAAATCCGTGAAATCAACTATTTTACCAGAGAAAATCCGTGAAATCTATTATTTTACCCGTGAAACCCGTGAAACAATCCGTGAAACAAACAATTTTACTGTAACCCTGTGACATACTAACGAACAGTTCGGTAACAGCATTATTTCCACCGAATTTCTGTGAAATCGTGTGACAGTCGCTCTGGCAGGCATGAGCTTCCCTTTGTTGCAGTTTTTGCACATCACTAACAAGCAGTGTAAGCTGGCTTAGTTGTAGCAAGCCTACTTCCTGATCGGTAGGTCGGGAGTTCGATCCCCAGTCTGAGTCATTTTCTTATTTTTCTTTATGATCTCGTTCAAAGATTTTACAGATTGTTCGGTGATTTTTCACCGAAGCTTCAGCTGTTGAGATTACGGTGAAATTTCACCGTAATCCGTAATTTTTTTGAAGTGTGTACAATCATCTAAAAACCGAAATTTTGAAATTTGTAATAAAATAATGCTTGA
This sequence comes from Aedes aegypti, assembly GCF_002204515.2. Classification (NCBI taxonomy): domain Eukaryota; kingdom Metazoa; phylum Arthropoda; class Insecta; order Diptera; family Culicidae; genus Aedes; species Aedes aegypti. Next base: position 101,560,765 of record NC_035108.1, on the reverse strand, counting down.
AACCTGTCGAAATTTGTTTTCCCGATTTTGTCAAACCTAAATGCAGCATAGGGCTGACAAAATCGGGACATTACTGTATAAGGATAAGGATTGGCTCTGAAGACTGGAATGACTCGGGCTTTACCCTGCCGGGTGTGCTTCTAGATTCTCGTTTAGAATTCAACCAGTATTTTCTTTAGGGATTTTCTACGATTTCCTACAAAATTGTTGGTCAGGAATTTTTGAAGTTTTCAATCAGAACATTCAGAAATTACTCCACAAATTCCCCCTAAGATTAATTCAAAAATTCTTGCTGGAATTATTCGAGAATATCCCACGGATGTCGACTATTTTTCTAGTAATTTCTCCAAGGATGTTTCCAAGAAAAATATAAGTTTTTTTTATCAGAAAAAATTTTGTTTTGTTTTTTAAATCCAGGGGTAATTTAGAAAGAAGTCCTGGAGTAACACCAGAACTTGATTGAGTTCTAAAAAACCTCCGGATTGAGTTCTAAAGGTTTTTCTGGACTCTTGAGGAAATCTTGGAGGATTTCGTGGATGATTGAAAAAAATATCATCTGAGTATCGTGTTGGAAGAATTTTTTGAGAGATTTCTTAAGAAGCCCATGAAATTATGCCATTAATAATCTCTTAAAAAACATTAGCAGAATTCTAGAAGTTTTCCTCGAGGAATCTGGGATTTTTGGAGAACCCGTGAAATACTCACGTAATAGTCTCTAAAGGTCTTCTTATCAATCTAATTTATTGTATTATAATATTAACAGACAATATCAAATATAATTTCTTAATATGTACACATGGAAATAGATAAAAAAAATAACAGAAAGTTAAAAATAATTATTTTAAAAAATCACATAAAGTACAATTTTATAGCAGATTGTAATTCAGATAAATCAAAATCTCAACGTTTGAATTCAATATCACGTTTGAAAATGATATTGTTATTGAAAACGGTAGCAAACACAGAAACCGTCTGCCTGGCATAATCTTCCGGCAATGTTGAAAGTCTCTACAACAATCAGGAAATATTATAGAATACAATACAAGAATGCTGTACTTCATCCCTCTGTCATCCAAAATTCACAGATCTCAGGGACTCCTCCAGGGTCACTCCAAATATTCTTTTAGAAACCCCTTCACCGATTCTCCGGAAAAATCCTCAAATTATTTTTCAAAGGATTCCTAGAAGATTTTTATCCAGCAAATTCTCGAGAACGCCAAAGCTACTATTTCCAGTTATTTCCACAGGCATTACTATGAATATTTTTCCAGGGACTATCTCAGGATTTCGTCCAGATTTTTTTTTTTCCACTGGATCGTCCACCGGTTTCTCCAATTGTTTCATTCATCTGGGGATTTCTCCAGAAAATCCTACAAGTATTCCTCTATAAGTTTTGACACTGATTTCTCCAGTAAGTTTTCGATAGATTACTACAAAAAATAACTCACATTTTTTTCCCAAGAATCACTTTTAATTTCTAGGAGTTCCTCAGTAAATTACATCCGGAATTTCTTATGAAACGCCTTCAGCATTTTACGCAGGGATTGCTCATGCAGTTCTTACAAAATTATCTTGAGTAATTTCTCAAGAAATATCTTCATGGATTCTTCAAAAGTTCATTTGAGATTTCACACTAGCAACTGTTACAGCAATTTTCAAGTTGTTCCTCCGTACATTCCTTCGAATATTCATAGATTCCATCGTATGTTTTTTAAAGGAATTCTTTCAGAAAATCTTGCAGAATATTATCTATTAATCATTAATTTCTACAAAAATCACATCAGGGGGATGGGGATTTCGTTTGGAAATACTGTCCGCTGTTTTTCAGGTATTTCTGCAATGATATCTGAAAGTTTCACATGACAAATTCCTGAAAACATTCTTAAAAAAGCACTGAACAAATTCTATTTTGAGAAATTTCTCTAAAAAGTTGTGAAGAAATTTCTGAAGCGATCCTAGGAGGAATTTCCGGAACAGATTCTGGAAGTATGCTTACGAAAAACAGATATGAAATCTCAAATGAATCTTAAACCACAATGTTTGAGAAAATTCTTTAAAATTGCTGGAGAAACTCCTTAAAAAATTCTTGGAGATGTTTTGAATGAAAAATTTGGAGGAAATCGTAAGTAAATCTATGGAAAAATCCTGACGATAAATAATTACCGGAGTTTTATGTGCTTGGAAAAAATACCAAAGAATCATGATATCTTCTAATGAACCTTGAAGAAAGTTTTCGGAAGAAGTAGACATTAATGCAAGATATTTGAAATGAACACTGTCAAAAATCCTGGAAAACATCAAAAACATAAAACTCAATGTACCTTTCTCTAGTGCAATTCTTGGATTATTCTTCGAACAAACTCTTGGCAATTCCCGGGATCTCTAACATTTTTTGAAAGACTTTTTGAGAACTCTAGGAAGAATTGCTGATGAAATGCTTGCAAAAATATACAAGTGAAATTTGTTAATAAATTTAAATTATCTGAGTTATTCTTAAAACTTTTTTGAACAAGCCTAAAAAGCATCCCTGGAGCTAAACTAGGATAGTTTCCAAAAATTCCTCAAGCTAGTTGTTGGAAGAATCTAAATATGCATACTACTTTATTTTGGAATTATGATAATATTTCATCAATTTTGAATCAATTCAACCCCTCTACCAGCAGTTTCATTTTTTACCGCAAAAAAAAAAATCGCGATAACTTTTTGTGTCTCGGCATATTTGCACCATTTTTACACAAGTTTTCAAAAAACACTTCTAGTCTTAGAATCAATGCCGATATTGATCATTGGTCATTAGACTGATGCAAATTTTGAAGTTTTTGCTCCCCTATGCTTAAACCATGTTAATTATGGTAAAAATGATCCTCCCAAAATTTGAAGTGATTCAGAAGAAATTTGGTTGTGCACACGCCATTTGAAGTTTATATGGAAATTACTATGGGAAAGGCAAACCTTTTGTGTTCAGTTCTCTAACTGCTCGTCATAATAATCTATGGAAAAGTGATCACACGCATCTCATGTGAAAACTTCCCAGCTACAACTTTGCTGAAGACCATATTTCGATGGGACGTAAGGATAATTTGTTTTTTTTTTTTTTTTTTTTTTTTTTTTTTTTTTTTTTTTTTTTTTTTTTTTTTTTTTTTTTTAATTTCTTTATTAGTATCATTCCAAATATTACATTCATTTCTTATATCTAGGTGTTCTGTGTTATTTGACAACACTATCATCCTAATTTGGTAAAACAAATTTAAGATTTAATTAACATTTTGTTAATAACATATTACATTTCATTTGCCGTAGCAGTTCAGTTTTTTTTACAGGTGAGTTGATTTCACCTGCTTATAAGAGAAAAAAAAATGTTTTTAATATACTTAACCTAACTTAACCTAAACATATAACGCATTAATCGTGGCAATAGAAGATTGTAACGATTTTTGCCTGAAATTATTAATGATTGTATTTGACATTTGTTCCAATGTTTCAACATTGGATATTCTATGTAACTCATTGGTACTATACCAGGGAGGAAGCCTCAGAATCATTTTCAAAATTTTATTTTGAATTCTCTGCAGAGCTTTCTTCCTGGTATTACAACAGCTAGTCCATATTGGTACAGCATACAACATGGCTGGCCTGAAAATTTGTTTGAATATCAACAGCTTGTTCTTAAGACAAAGTTTTGATTTTCTATTAATAAGGGGATAGAGACATTTTACATATTTATTACATTTGGCTTGAATGCCCTCAATGTGATTTTTGAAAGTTAAATTCTTATCTAGCATGAGCCCTAGATACTTAACTTCATCTGACCAATTTATTGGAACCCCTCTCATCGTGACAACATGTCTACTTGAAGGTTTCAAATAAAGAGCTTTTGGTTTATGTGGGAATATTATTAGTTGAGTTTTGGAAGCATTAGGAGAAATCTTCCATTTTTGCAAGTATGAAGAAAAAATATCCAAACTTTTTTGCAATCGACTACAGATGACACGCAGGCTTCGTCCTTTGGCGGAGAGGCCTGTGTCATCCGCAAACAAAGATTTTTGACATCCCTGAGGTAGCTCAGGTAAGTCAGATGTGAAAATATTGTATAATATTGGTCCCAAAATGCTGCCTTGAGGAACACCAGCTCTTACAGGAAGTCTTTCAGATCTGGAGTTCTGATAATTAACCTGAAGTGTACGATTTGACAGATAACTTTGAATTATTCTAACAATGTATGTTGGAAAATTAAAGTTTTTTAATTTTACAATCAAACCTTCATGCCAAACACTGTCGAATGCTTTTTCTATGTCTAGAAGAGCAAGACCAGTAGAATAGCCTTCAGATTTGTTGGAACGGATCAAATTTGTTACACGTAAAAGTTGATGAGTGGTCGAATGTCCATGGCGGAATCCGAACTGTTCATTGGCAAAAATTGAATTTTCGTTGATGTGGGCCATCATTCTGTTCAAAATAACCTTTTCAAAAAGTTTACTGATGGAGGAAAGCAAACTGATTGGACGATAGCTAGAAGCTTCTGCAGGATTTTTGTCTGGTTTTAAAATTGGAACAACCTTAGCATTTTTCCATTTGTCAGGAAAATATGCTAATTGAAAACATTTGTTAAATATATCAACTAAAAATGATAAGCTACTTTCTGGAAGTTTCTTGATGAGGATGTAGAAAATTCCATCATCGCCAGGAGCTTTCATGTTTTTGAATTTTTTAATAATAGTTCTCACTTCTTCCAAATCAGTCTCCCAGGCATTTTCAAAAACGTTCTCTTGATTGAGAATATTTTCGAACTCCTGAGTAACTTCATTTTCAATTGGACTAGTAAGTCCTAAATTAAAATTGTGCGCACTTTCAAACTGCATAGCAAGTTTTTGAGCTTTTTCGCAATTAGTTAGTAATAATTTGTTTTCCTCTTTCAATGCCGGTATTGGCTTCTGAGGTTTTTTCAAGATTTTTGATAATTTCCAAAAGGGCTTAGAGCCAGGGTCCAATTGAGAAATTTTATTTTCAAAATTTTTGTTTCTTAATTGAGCAAAACGTTTCTTGATTTCTTTCTGCAAATCCTGCCATATAATTTTCATAGCAGGATCGCGAGTGCGTTGAAATTGCCTTCTCCTCACGTTTTTAAGACGGATCAAGAGTTTAAGATCATCGTCTATAATCACGGATTCAAATTTTACTTCACATTTTGGAATTGCAATGCTCCGGGCTTCAACAATGGAATTTGTTAAAGTTTCAAGAGCATTGTCAATATCAAGTTTAGTTTCTAAAGAAATGTTAACATCAAGATTGGAGTCAACATACGTTTTATATATATTCCAGTCGGCTCGTAAATAATTGAAAGTGGAGCTGATAGGTTTGAGAATCGCTTCTTGGGATATTTGAAATGTAACAGGGACATGATCAGAATCAAAATCAGCATGAGTAATCAGTTGGCTACAAAGATGACTAGAGTCGGTTAAGACCAAATCAATCGTAGATGGATTTCTAGAAGAGGAAAAACATGTGGGGCTATCAGGGTATTGAATTGAGAAATATCCTGAAGAGCACTCATCAAATAAAATTCTGCCGTTGGAATTACTTTGAGAATTATTCCATGACCGATGTTTGGCATTAAAGTCACCAATGACAAAAAATTTTGACTTATTGCGAGTCAATTTACGCAAGTCAGTTTGGAGCAAATTAACTTGCTGCCCAGAGCATTGAAAAGGCAAATAGGCAGCTATGAAAGTATATTTACCAAACTGTGTTTCAACAGAAACACTTAAAGTTTCAAAAACTTTAGTTTCAAATGACGAAAACAGTTGATGTTTTATACGCCTATGAATGATGATTGCAACTCCCCCACATGCCCCATCAAGTCGATCATTACGATAAACAAAAAAGTTAGGATCTCTTTTGAGTTTAGATCCAGGTTTTAAATACGTTTCGGTAATAACTGCTATATGCACGTTATTAACCGTAAGAAAATTAAACAGCTCGTCCTCTTTACCATTCAGAGAACGAGCATTCCAATTTAAAATATTTAAATTATTATTTGGATCCATTAGAAAAACGTAATCCAATAACAATTTGATTTGTAAATTTTACACCTACTTGGACTGCTTCAGTCATAGTGGTGGCTTTGAACATTGCATCAATCATTAGATTCAATTGTTCAGTTAGAAAATTAAAATCAGAGGCAGACATGTCATGTGATTTCCCATTGGAATTTCCGGTAGACGAAGAAGCGGAGTTATCTGTGGCGGTAGGGTTTTTTCCATTTGATTTGAAACAAGTAGAATGGGTACCCATGGATCGAACAGGGGAATTCGAATTTCCTGCTACGATATCGGCAAAGGATTTACCGTGGGTAGATACATTCGAAATAGAAAAATTCGAACGGCTACCCGACGGATTAGTTTGTGAATGAGCATGATTATGATTTTCCTGATGGGTATGATTCATGATCAAGCGATCGTTAACTGAAAAATGAGCATTGTTCGATACTCTACCAGGCAAATTCCGGAAACGACCGTTATCGTAACGGATATTATCTTTCATCTGCCTGGCACGAGCCTCAATGACCTTTTTGCGTGAAGGACAATTCCAAAAATTGGACTTATGGTTAGCCCCGCAATTACAACATATGAATTTGGTGGTATCTTCCTTCACTGGACAGACGTCTTTGGCGTGAGAAGAACCTCCGCAAATCATGCATTTAGCATCCATGCGACAATTTTTTGTACCATGACCCCACTTTTGGCACCGACGGCACTGAGTGGGGTTCTGGTAATTTCCTCCAGGTTTCTGGAAATGTTCCCATGTCACACGGACATCAAACAAAAGTTTTGCTTTTTCTAAAGCTTTAATATTATTTAGTTCTTTTTTGTTAAAGTGAACTAAATAAAATTCTTGAGAAAGCCCTTTCCGAACAATGCCAGATTGGGTTCTCTTTTTCATAATGATTACTTGGACTGGGGAAAATCCAAGTAAATCATTTATTCCATTTTTGATCTCTTCTGGTGATTTATAGTCACTTGAAAGACCTTTCAAGACAACTTTGAACAAACGTTCAGTTTTGTCGTCATAAGTAAAAAAATTTGTGCTTCTTCTCTTCAAGATGTTTGAGAAGAAGCTCACGATCTTTAAGAGTTTCCGGCAAAACGCGACAGTCTCCTTTCTTTGCGATTTGGAAGGAAACCTTGATTCCCCTAATGGAGTTCAAGATCTCCTGCCTAAATCCCCCAAATTCGGAACAACTGACCACGATAGGCGGCACTCTTTGCTTCCTCACTTGAATCAAAGAGCCTGGGCTAGAGGCTGCTTCGATTTGGTGTTCGGAAAATTTGTCTAGAGCATCGAACTGATTACTCATTTCGATACAATTATTCATTTCACCCTTGGAAGAAAGTTCGCATTCCGGGGAAGCGTCCTTTCTTCCATTCTTGCCACGTGTAGTGACAGTTTTAAAACCCACTTTTTTGGAAGGAAGTAGTGAATTCAGAGATTCACCCTTCCTTTTGTTAGTTGTTGATACCATGTTTAGTTAATAAACGAGAAAGACGTGACCTTCGAGAGGTTTTTTCCCTAGACGGTGTCCAAGAAGGATTACCACCGCTAGCTTTCGCCAACGGGTCCAACGAAAAATCGAAGGCACGGGTCCAAACAAGGATCGTAAAGGGATCAATAGTAGAAAAAATAGTACTGAAAAGTACTGTTTTAGTAGCACTGAAAAGTACCGTTTTTAATTTTAGCACTGAAAAGTACTGTTTTTGTAGCACTGAAAAGTACTGTTTTATTGCTTTAGGTAGTTTTTAAGAAAACTTCCAAGAGCAGAGAGAATTCGTGTACGCACAGCACGAAGGTACGATGCGCACTGATAATTTGTTATTATTGATCACAAAGTCTAAATCATGCTGAGATGATCATTCAATTACATTCAGAGCAACACTGCTTTTTTGCTGTAGAACATAGTAGCCTGGATTACTTTGATCTATTCTTCCCGCCAGGAGCACCACTGTTGCCTGCCGAACAGTTGGTGAAGCACGCTACATGCAAACCAACTTTATGATGATGAATAACAATTTATTCTGACGTCCAATCAAAAAGTGGTCTTCGGCAAAGTTGTAGCTGGGAAGTTTTCACATGAGATGAGTGTGTTCACTTTTCCATAAAATATTATGACGAAGAGATAGAGGGCTGAACACAAAAGATTGGCGTTTTCCATAGTAATTTCCATACAAACTTCAAATGGCGTGTGCACAGCCAAATTTCTTCCGAATCACCTCAAACTTTGGAAGGATGCTATTTACTATAATTACAATCGTTTAAGCATAGGGGAGCAAACATTTCAAAATTTGCATCACTCTATTGGTCATCTGGATCCAGAGGTACTCCGAAATTCCTTGGGAGACGATGCGTAACCATAATACACGAATACATCTCAGGCTACAGAATTTTTATCGTATTCGGATGTTAATATATTAATGAGAGTATGTTGTGAAAAAATGAAGCAATTTGATGCAGCCGTCTTTGAGTAATGAGCATTTATGTTGCTGGTACCACAAACTTCAAAAAACCTATCGTAATTTTCAGATATCTCTAAGAATACTTAACCAATTTGTACATTTTTTTTCAGAGTAGCTTCTTATTACATGGCATTGTATAGCCCACATTTTATCTTTTCGATAAACGTAAAACAAAATGGCCGCCTAAGACATTCATATGGAAAATGTCTGTCCCCCAAGAAACTTTGGAATATCTTTAAAACCAGATCACCAATCATCAATATCGAACGGAGATGAACCAGCCTAGGGCTGAAAATCTCCTTAATAAAGCTATAATAATAATAATAATCAATATCGACAAGGATTCTTATACTAGGAGGGTTTTTTAGAACTCGTGAAAACCTAGCAGTAACAAACATGATTCTCATTGAAAGTGATACTCTCAATGGAAACGAGTCCCCATAACGGACGATGGGAATCGGTACCGCACCCTAGAGGCTACGCCACGCGTGCGAAGCGAGCTGGCCAAATTAATGAATGAATCTCGCCGACCGCACCATCACCGCCAGAGTGTAAATTTTTGCCACTTGACACGACGAAGCTCCCTCGCGGCTCGTGCTCAACACTCGTCTTCCGCTCCTCTTGTTTGCTGTTCTTTAGGCTTATATTTTTTCTTCGCTTCCATCTTCAGATTTAGTGCCAACCCGAGCAGAATCTGATTTTAACATCTTATCGAAATGATATGAAATTTTGTTTTTCTTAGCGTATTGATATCAGTTCTTGATAACCATTTTATAGACTACATTCTAACTTGTTGATATTCTCAAATGCAAATTTAAAATATTATTTATTCATCAGAGCTCACAGTAAATACATGAAATTGTAGGTACAGTGATGTCTCCATGAGTTGAAATCAAAATATTCGATATTAACTTATAGAAACTGGGTTCGATTCCCGGCGGTCCAGGATCTTTCCGTAATGGAAATTTCCTTGACTTCCCTGGGCATAGAGTATCATCGTACCTGCCACACTTTGGCTGAGAATGCTCTCAGTTAATTACTGTGAAAGTGCTCATTGATTACTAAGCTTATAAGCAGGCTTTGTCCTAGTGAAAAAGTTATGCCATGAAAAAGAAGAAAAAGAACTAAGAATTAAATAAGTTTTTGGTTAGATTTACAATCAAAATATGTTATCATTTTGTATATTTTCAGTTAACTCGATCAGAATCATATGATATTTAGTTATATACGATGATACCACAGCACCAAAATAAATTTTCAATCTGTTCTCATTCCCCGCTCGGGACGCCAGCTGCCGTCGCCACCAATATCATGCTCCATGGTGCAATATGGGAGACGCACCCGAAGATAATCAAGTTTGCTTATTGTTTCAATATACCATCAAAATTGTTCGCATTGCTTTGCTTGCTCAGCTCACAGAACGAGAGCCAAAAACTGGAGTGCAGCAAGGAGGCTAATTGTGCCGAATAACATTTTTTTATCTGCTCCGACAATATTGATTCGAAAGAAGCATGTTGGTGTAAGGCAATTAAAAGTTGCGAAAACGTGATTTGCTAGGTTAGGCAGTGTAAAAGAATTTTAGGATTTAAAATTTTATACGATTTTCTATGCCTATATTCTAGCTGACAGTTTTTCGATTCTATAACATTCCCCAGAAAACCATTCCCCCGAAACCCGTTCCCCAGAATTCCATTCCCCAGAATCTCATTCCCCAGAATGTACCATTCCCCAGAATTTCACTCCCCAGAATGAACCATTCCCCAGAAAACCAATCCCCAGAATGGACCATTCCCCAGAAAAGTATATACCTACTCTACAGTTTTGAAACAATTTAGTTAAAAATACTTGAAAATGAAACTTCATACAAAGTTGTTTACAAGTACATGAGAAGATTAGCATTCATGCTGCTAATTATGAACACTTTACGCATAATTCAAATTTCATTTGCAAATGAACTATCACAGTAGTTTCACTTTTATTGGCACTTATGAAGACTGATAGATCAGTCTATAGGCAAACAGAATATCCAATATTTAATCAAAAGAATATGGAACTCATCACTATTCTGCACATAATAGAGCTACACCCTTCTTTCGGTATAGTAGTTTCCAAATGTATAATTTCTCATGTATGTCCAATTTTTACCAAATGGCTTTAGGACATTTCGTCGAATGACATTTGGTCGAATGACGTTTGGTCGAATGACATTTGGTCGAAAGTACATATGGTCGAAAGGACATTTAGTCGAATGGACATTTGGTCGAATGTCTTTAGAACACTTATTTTCGTCGAATGATGTGTAGTTGAACGGAAGTTTGGATGAAAGCTTATTTTGAAATGGTTTATTGGAAGATCATTTGGTAAAATTGATATTTGTTGTGCAAAGTTGATAAGATAACGTATTTTTTTGAATAATCTGAATCATTAACTTTTGTTGAATAAGAAATGGGACATTTACTGTAGTCTTATTTTCAAATTTTGATACACCTTTTTATTTGTAATTTGAAGTTATGCCAAAATCAAAAATTTCAATGATTATCCAAATGAACTATTGAACAGTTTTTTGTCATTAACTGAAATACTGAGCTCTAGTGAATTTATTATTCTTCTAAAATATCATCATTCTTTTAAAAACTGCTCAACAAGTTATTTTATGTCTCAATGATGTGAACATATTTTCTTCATTTATTATTCTTATGAAATATCATCGTTCTTCGTAATGAAGATCAGCTCATCTGATGGAAGCATTCGGAGAGAGAGCTCGTGATCTTTTTTTTGCATTCCGGGTCTTGCAGCTCAATGGACGTGGGTAAAATTTTTGAATGTCGAAATCAGAATTAAAACGGCAGGAAAAACTTGCTTTGAAGAAAACCTTTATGGCGAAGTGAATGTTAGGTGTCGGTAACTCTACCTATGTTCAATTAGCTTAGTGTGACTTCCAGCTTAATAACAATCCTCAAGCAAATATATGGTTTTGCTGACAAAGTTGATGACCTCGAGTGAATAACAGAGTTTGCAGTAGAAGATTTGGATTATTGAAAATGAAAAAAAAGTGCTGATTCTTTGTACCGCGTAAGGGAAGATCAGTTGACTGAGGTGACAAAAGTTGGCTTGTTTCCATTTCAAATCAGCTTATCTTGAATCTCAGAACATACCTGGACAAGGAAGCAGCATGAAACATCAAACACGCAAGAGGTAGATTAATACGTTGAAAGAGCGTCCATCAAACTGAATATCAAAATTTTGCTAATCGCATATAGATCTTAGGTAAAATAGATGATACTTTTTCAATTTCTTGTTAAAGCGAAAAAAATGCTACTCTCGACGGTAGTCAGACTGAACGTAAAACTTTGTTTCCATAGTATTTAGATTCGAGCACAATTTTTTCCATGAAATGTCAGTTCGACCAAATATTATATGCTTTCTGTTGCAACTAAACCTTTTCGACCAAATGTCCATTCGACGAAATGTCCGTTCGACCAAATGTACTTTCGACTAAACGTCATTCGACTAAATGTCATTCGACCAAATGTCTTTCGACCAAATGTCATAGATTCGTCCAATTTTTACCAAATATAGTGATGTATCCAGCTTTACATCAATGTTCTAGGAAGGTGCATCATAGCTTACCTTTTGAGGCCACCCCGAATGGAATAAAGACGTTCGTAGATTCATATTATACGTTTCCGATATAAGTATTACGTAAATTCGGCAAAATAAAAACGTAATATTATGCACATTAAAATGATACGCCCTTCTTTACGTCAAGTTCAAAAAACAAACAAATGACTTGTTTAATTTTGCACAAAATAGTGATGCACCCTTCTTTCAGTCTTATCCTGTTAACGATATAGGCAAAATGTTCCGTAAGGATACCAAATGACAAGAAGGCATTTGACATGATTGATTAAATGATCAAGGACCATTTGACATCATGGTCATTTGGCCAATGACCATTTGGCATAACATGAAGAACATCCTTTTTGAAAAGAAGGAGCATAAGTATGGCTGGATGGCAAATGACTTTATACCAAATGCCCTTATGCTATATGGGCTCTCCATCGATATATTTTGCCTTCTTCTTTCTGGCGTTACGTCCTCACTGGGACAAAGCCTGCTTCTCAGATTAGTGTTCTTATGAGCACTTCCACAGTTATTAACTGAGAGCTTTCTTTGCCGATTGACCAGTTTTGCATGTGTATATCCTGTGGCAGGTACGAAGATACTCTATGCCCAGGGAATCGAGAAAATTTCCTTTACGAAAAGATCCTCGACCAGCGGGATTCGAACCCACGACCCTCAGCATGGTCATGCTGAATAGCTGCGCGTTTACCGCTACGGCTGTCTGGGCCCCTATATATTTTGCCTATATAATTAATAAGATAAGACTGGAAGAAAGGTGCATCACTATATAGGCAAAAATAAACATATAGTTTGTATATTTTATGGGAATTTACTGAAAGAAGGGTGTATTATTATAATATGCAAAATAATCATGAATAAGGGGATTATGGGGCATAATGGACACATTAGGCAAATGCTTATTTTACATAGAATGGCAATTTTTCAGTTACTCTCGGCTGGTTTCCAAGTTCGTAATTAGTATGACGTGCTGGATCCATGGTGAGAAAAAAATCTTATTAAATGTCAGAAAAACGAGATAGAAAATTGGGTCCAAAACACGACTGATAAAAAGGTATCCGGGTGGAATTTAGTAAAAAACTAAATTATTAATGGGTGTCAAAACGTACTGACATGTAAAAGTGCTTCCCACTTATCACATTAACAAGAAGAACTTCTCTAGGTTAGTTACTTTGCTCTAAAATTTAATTCTTCCACCGCTTTGCGTATGAACTAATTTTAGCTGAGAAAAAATATAGTAGAATTTCAGAGGACAAATGAAGCAAAGCATAAACTTGTATACCGTCAAAGAGTTCATATACAATACATATTTCGTACAGTTTATAAAATTTTGCTGAATTATGCATATTCCCAGAGAATAAGGGGGTGTCCATTTCGCCCCGTGTGTTCATTATGCTTCTAATCCCCTACTTACTTATTTGTTTTGTCACATCAGACCTTAGCCTGTCACATAAATGACTCACGCAAACCAAAAATTAAAAAAAGAAAATAGAAAATGGATATTCATATAGCTTTCTGGGGAATGGTGCATTCTGGGGAATGAAATTCTGGGGAATGTTACATTCTGGGGAATGAGATTCTGGGGAATGGTTCGTTCTGGGAAACGGAATTCTGGGGAATGGTTTTCGGGGGAATGGTTTTCTGGGGAATGTTATAGAATCCAGTTTTTCATGTTTGCATATTGAAGTCACAGTAGATAAACTGCTACACGCATTTCCAAGATAAATAAAGAACAATGCACAGGTGGAGATCAATGGAAAATTCAGGGGATAATTGTATATCGCAAAATGTTTCATTTCATCATTATTATGTAATTCTAATATTTATAATGGTTTCAACAACGTCAATCGTATCAGTGGCCTATATGCATTTTTAGAAACAATACTCATTACTTCTTCATAGGCCCTATTCAAAAGTTTATCTCGAAAACTTGTTTTTTGAAAACAGAATATCAAATTTGTATCACAAAACTCAAAAATATGACATAAGATGGCAAATACATTTTGGACGCTACTGACGCTAGTCTATATGACAACTGCCCCATAGTACACCGACGCAGGAGTTGACCAACTCATCAATCCTTCAACTCGTACACTGAGGCAAGAGAACTTAATATTTTCTTAAGATATAGTTATGGTTTGGCGCCACAATGATTATTGTAGACATTTGTAAATTTTACCAGAGGCGACCCGTAACCTCACTTTTTACCTGTTCTACGCATCTAATAATGCCTTTTTCGAAAAATTGAGATCATAAAGCAAATAGAAAATGATTGGAATTTTCCTTTCTAGCAAATCTTCACTTGATAGATGCAAATTGGTTGCATTAAATCAAGAATTTCTATTCGTGGAACAGGTAGATTTGAGGTTAGAGAATCGCCACTGAATTTTACCTAAGATTTTGATGAAAAATTTGATTATTGATTTTCATGAGTCATTCAATGAACTATTCTAACCAACGCAATGCATTAACTACCAAGCATTCAAAATATTTGCTTGTTACTTCAGACGTGCTCGAAAATTGACACGTTGTCATAACATTTGATTAGACTTTGCATAAGTATTTTTGCCTGAGTGTAGGACTGTTTACCCAAGTAACCTTAAGCATTATATAATTGCACGTAATCTACCGTAAAACAACATTTTTTATGTAATTTGATAATGATAGTCCTTGAGCTACTGAACAACTTTGCCAAAGGCGCCATCTTTCTAAGTGGCCAGGATCCTAAGATAACCGCAAAACAAAAGTTCTATGCTCACTAGCGCTGCCTGGTGGACAAATTTCGAATATCATAATTTTTATAATGATAGCGCTTGAATTACTGAACAACTTTGCCGAAGACGCCATCTTTCTAAGTAGTCAGGAGCCTGAGATATCCGCAAAACAAAATTTCGATGCTCACTAGCGCCACCTAGTGGCAGAATTCCGCAATTCAATGACCACCATATGTTAGCCTTTGAACTACTGAACATTTTTGCTGAACATCATTACCCTCTATTTTGAATACTTCTTAAGATACTGATCATTTATGAAAACGGTCGTTAATTTGAATTTCGTTCGTAAAAAAGTAGTCGTAAAACGAACAGTCGGTAAAAAAGCGGTCGTAAAAAGAGGTTGGAGTGTACTTCAATCATCTAACCTTCTGATCCCGTATGGGTTTTGCATAAAACGTATAGTGCGTCAAAGCAACATTGGTTATGCTTGTAGATTTGGAGTGGGGTATGACCAAGAACAAGTTTAACTACTTCGTGGATCTACAAAAACAAAACATAGAACTAATTTTAATGAAAAGGTAAAGCAATACAGCTGAAGTAATAGAAGTAATTTTTAGTATACCATTTGTTGGCAGTAGAAATTTCCCTGAAATAATCAACGTCTAAAAGTTCTTAGCTTAATGCGTATACTAATTGCAATTCTACAGCGTCGTGACCTACATAAACGTTTTCTGCATTACCCCTTACAGGGACAGAAGCGAGTCCAACTCAAAGCTTTTGTCAGCCGTTCATGGAATTCACCCCTTTTTCCGAAGTAATGCACGATCTGAGTTTATCATTAATTGTATTCCAGTTGACGGAATGAATCACTCAATGCCCATCACGAGAGAAGTATTCCCCCACACTCTTCTCGATGCGAAACATCTTTGTTTGTTTGAACATTCATTTACTCAAGTAGGTATCTGGATGCAATCTTTCGCGAGTCGCAAGGTGTTGATTGCTCGGCCAAACAGAAGTGAGTCGTCGTCGGACTTTGAGATATGGGTGATTCACGGATCTTCCGCGCAAATTTCGAGACCGAGAGGAGGAGAAAATTGGTCTACACGTAGGCTGACCATACGTACCGTATTTAACGGGACAGTACCGTTTTCATCCCTTCGACGGACTGTCCCGTCGTTTTACGGGAAATGCTCGATGTGTCCCGTATTTTAGGAAATGGAGAATTGGCAAATAATTTTCAACACCAGTAAAAAAATTAAAATAACAACATAACAAACAGTTTTAAGATATATTTCAGAGTTTATTGTCTTACTCATCTATTTTCCAAGCAATTATTAGTTTCTCAAACAGAGTTAAACTTGATCCGTGCATGCTACGTTTCTTTACTCATATTTATGCCAAATTTTGGTGGATTTCCAAAATACGGATCTTCATAAGATAATTATTCATATAATGCCTAAAATGAAAAAGAACAACTATGTGTTTACTTCTGATACGCAATTGATTGGATTTACTGTTTAAAAAGTGGATATTTAAATAAAGTAATGAAATCTTAGACACATTTTCGTTTGAATTTGAAAAATTGAAAAGTGTAACGATGTTTTTTAGGAAATTCTTAAAAAACGCTGCTTTTTGGAAATCAAAGAATGAGTTTCAAGGTTCTTAAGTGATTTTTATTGAATTATACAGCCATGTCGATTGGGATTGCATAATCTGGTTCTGCTACTTTCCCTGGAATGGCGGTTTCCCGAATGTCGTTCTCCCAACGCCAGTTCTCAGAATGCTAGTTTCCCGAAAACCCCGTTTCCCCGAAATGATCAAATATCTCCTTCTTTGGTAGCTTATCGATCTTTTTAATTCAACACTGTCTCACTACCCGAGCAGAAGCAAAGTTCTGACCATAAATCGAGATATTGTTTGACATAATAGATAAAGATCTGAAGATAATATCAAAATTTTATTCCTGGAACTTATGAGCCATAGCTAAATTTGATGTTGGAAGATCTAAGGAATAGCTCGCTGATATTGGTGAGATCTTAGAAAAGCTAAATATGATATGCTAATAGTATTCCAGGAGTAAATTTTAGATATTATTTACGGATCTTTCATCTCTTATATCTTTCAAGTTAATATAAAATTTGTATGTCCATATCAAAATTTGCTATTACTTAGCTTTTTTCGCCTGCTCGGGTAAAGACTATTATTGCATTACATATCGAGCTGTATTACTTTACAAGGGAACAGGTCATTCGCGGAAATGGCTTCGGAGAAACGGGCCATTCGGGGAACTGGAATTCGATGAAAAGTAGCACAATCGCATAATCTGTGCCTTTTAAAATTGTCCCGTATTGTTTTTTATTTGTCCCGTTTTTCTCTGGTTGGCTTATGGTCAGCCTATCTACACGAGGTAGATAGGAATCGCAGTTTCCGAATCTTCTCTTTCGTTTTTTTTTTTTCGTTAATTTCTCGGAAAACTGGATCAATCTCTGCGTGCGAAACGGTTATACAGTTTGACGATCGTCTGTCTACGTGTCTGTGTGAACGCCTCAATGCACAGTGCTTCCTGAGCCCAAGTTTGTTGATTAAAATTGTTATGCGTCCGAAATTTGGTTTTAGAGATTTAATTCAGAAAAGTAATTCGGGATGTAGAGATTCTTCTTGAGAAAGTTTTATTTTTGTGATGAATCCCCCTAACGAAGAGATTTTTTTTTTCAAAAAAGTGAAGATAGGGAGACTTACGGCTTCGGCACCATTCGACTATTATCGACAACCAAATTTGCAGTATTATTCTATCAAAACACGTCAATGAAAACATTCAGATGATTCTTTGTTCTGTCCTCTTCCCACTGACGAGATTTGCGAGACTGAACAAACAATAACGCCAGAGATGTCATCAATTCAAATGAACACGCCTCAAAATGCGACTGATATGGAGCTGCCGAAGAGATTCACCAGCAGTTCTTATAGGGAAATTGCCGAACAGAATGAGGCTGCCGACAATAGTCACACTGACAAGAGATGTTCGCAGTGTTGTAAAAACGTTTCCAAAAGCATTTTGACAAGTCTGTCGGTGTGAATCGATAAAGGATTGAGCAACGCATAAATGTAAACAGATAAACACGGATTTTATCTGCTGATGTCCAAGAATATTAAAAAAGCACGACATCGGCTAAGACTGCCGAGAATACGTAAGTTCCCCTACAGCAATGTTATGCATATTCTCAGAGAATAAGGGGGTGCCCATTTCACCCAGTGTGTTATGACTCTAATCGCCATGTGTGAAAGAAAAGCAAAACATTTTTTAGCAATAAAATGTTATGTAACTCAACAAATCAGAGATTTATTTTAAATGAAGAAATGCGTACATAATCAATTTGAATAACTTTGTAGAACATATGAAACATCCCAAAAATATAGAGTTCTGTTTGATCTTTCGACCTTGACACTTGCTCCTACGGGGGCGAGCGACGAGGGCAGGATCAAACATGTCGCGCGTCGGTCTAGTAAGTGAAAAAGTGGCGTGATCGGTTAGTTCTTTTTGATCCTTTGACCTTGACGCTTGCTGCTGGGCAGTGCGTCAAGAAAGCAAAGTTTATTTTTTTTCCTTTTCGGGTCGCGCACCTTTTTTTTTTTTTGGAGTGCTTTTATATAGCCGAGCAAACGAGTGAGGCTGAGAGTGGATTGTGGCTGCACAGTGAAGGATAAAGGATCAATTGGTGAGCTCGTTTCATGCTACTATTTCTAATCTATAAAATATGTATGACTGCACATTTAATCGTTACAATTTTGGGACGTAAATATGAATTTTCAACAAACTATGAATTGTTCGTCACTGTGAGTGTCAACACAAACTCTGATTCATGAATTATTTATGTTTCACATTTTTTTTTTCAGAACACCCCTTTATTTTTGTAATTAAAAAAAAAAACTTTGAATGGTTCGACACTACAAGTGTAGACTTGCGAAAAGTTCACTTTATTCAACAAACTTTGGATGGTTCGCCACTGTAAGTGTCGGCATAAGCATAAGAGTGTTCTATGATGTTCCAACCAATCAAGTCTTTTGTTTCTTTTCAAATAAGTAAAATATAATAATACATGCTTTCGTCCTGACAGCTGTAGCAATGTTACATTTAGGTATTTGTTCAACAAACTTTGAATGGTTCGTCACCTCAAGTGTCGGCATAATTTTCCACTACATAGAAATTGTTCATATCAAATGAAAATATTATATTTACAAATAAGCATGTATATATCTCACAAATCATTATTTATCATGGTCTAATCGCTTATCAAAGTGAATCCTGTGACCCAACGATCCTTCCCATTAACAAACATCCCTCCCAGTAACCTTTGTGGAGATGCAGAGGCAAACACGGTCTCCAAATAGCAAAGGTTACACGCTAACATTCCTTCCCCCAATCCCACCTGACTGCAAGGACGTGGCCGGCGCCGTTATTGACCCTGTATAAATAGAGGCACTGAATTATGCACATTGAAGAAGATTATGGCCAATCCCAGCCAAACTTCTAGTTGATTCTTTGTGCATTTTCACTGACTTCGGTCAATCACGGAATAGCAACCATTGATATGTGTAGCCAGTCTAAGCTAAGCTAAGCTAAAGCATATGAAACATCTCAAAAATATACAAACAAAGCTATAACCAAAAACCTAATTTTGAGGGTTCACAGAAAATTATCCATAACTCTTAAAAGTCAATAGACAGAGTTAAATAAATAATTCGACGTTTTGTCTTACGACATTTTGTCCCTAAATTACAAAACGTCGAATCTCGATAAACTTCTCTGAGGACATCATACCTCTGAAACCAAATGTTTAGGCCCAAAACATTTTCGATTGCAAATTCAGAGCTCAGGGAGCACTGTGCGATGTGGAGCGGCAATGCGGGGGTGAGACCGTTCTTCTCTGGAACATTCATCGATGTTTCAGTTTTAGTTTTGTGAGAAGTGTTTTGATTCTGTTTTTTTTTCGATTGGAAATACCTCAGAGTGACGTACACGCCACAACAGATATCCATATAGCAACAGGTCAGCAGCGCTTAGCTAGGAAGGGTCGTTATTGCAACGGAATCCCACGGCGGTTGCAGCATATATGAGGGATTACCAATTACAGCGCGGAAGCTTTCGGTGATGAAATCGCTTTACCACTTCCCCACTCTTTTGGCCAACTGACGCATTTTCTGTTGGTGTCTGGTTTGGGTTTTTGTTGCTGTTGCTCTTTTCACTTCGCTGGAGACGACGTGCGGCGAAGTGTTGCTCTTTTTGCTTTTTTGTTCAACGTGTGTGTGTGTGTGTGTGGAGTTCCAACGTGCCAGACGCGTCAAGGTTGCCAGTAAGTTGTGATGATCATCAGAATCAGTTTTTTTTTTTTCTATTTGGTTTGCTGGAGTATGGTTTCATTTATTTTCTACCACATATTGATATCAAGTACACTAAAAAATGAGACCTTCTTAGCATAACTTGTGTGAAATCATGTCAGCCATACGCCAATTTGCTTTGGTATTCTAGGTCAGCCCCGAAAGCAAAACTTCAGAACTACAAGCGTAATCGGTAAACTCTCGATGGTTTATGAACACAATTCAAGCATAATTCTTCATTCCGACGTATCTGCAAAAATAAACAAATCGAGATTTGCTTTGCATGGGCTTGACAAACGCATAATCTACATATGGTCGGGGTTCTGCTAAACCGCACCAAGTGCCAAAAGTATTATTTTGAGATATTTAAGTTTGAAGTTCATTCATTTGCGAGTTAATCGCAAATGACTCTTTTCAAAATTTCACCGTTCACGAATGACTAACAGGGTCCAATAAGTAACTCAAGATAAAATATTCAAAAAAATCATCAAATATTTTCCATTTAATTACATTTGATTTCAAATCAAGAGGTACTCAGTTCACTCTGGCTGAACAAAAATTGAAGAAAATGGTTTTCAGTTCGGTATGGCTGAATGTGTTTCATGATTTCCAAGAACAAAGAAAAAAAAACGAAAAAAAAAGGGGTAATATCATCGCCATACATGTTGGAATGCTTGTCACAAATGTTTATGCACTATGAACGGAAAAGATTTGTAATTTTTCATAGAACTGGCCACAATGTAGTGATATGAAATGGTACAAGCCAATTCGTATTCTAACGTATTCAACCGACTTTCTCTTGATGGATTATCTATTTCAAGAGAAGAGTTATTGAACCAAGTCCCTCACGCATTCAAAGATTTGAAAAAGACAATAATGATGTAGTTAAAGAACGTGACGATCGAAGAAAACCAAGAATTTGATCTGCCAGAGCGCACCAAGTTACTCCCATTGAGCACACTTTGGCTGAACAAGTTCACGATTATTTATGTGAAGTGCATACCAGGAATGGGATGCATTTCATAATTCCCATTGTAGATGAAACTGCTTGTACTTTATTGTTCAAAAATAGTCATAAAAGCTGAAAGTTGATTGATTTTTTATGATTCCCTGTTAGGGACAACGTAAAAAAATATTAATCGGGATTCGAACTCGTGTCCTTTGAGTGGTGATTGGGCGTGCTACCTCTCGGTCATTTTGAACTGTTGAATTGAGAGCGAATAACTCGAAACAAGCTGTGCGCGATCTGATCAAGGAGGCTTGATGATAAAAACAGGTGAAAACGTCATTTTCTGAACAGCTAAAGCGCACCAAGTGCTTCCAAATTATTCAGACAACATCAAATTTAAATGTCTTGTTATTTCATCACGGCTCTTCCATGGACCCATCGACATATTTTATATAGAGCGAAGGCAAGCGTTTAGCGAATGTTGATATCTTTTCTTCATACAAAAACACGATTTTTATATAAATGGTACTTGGTGCGGTGTGGCTGAACAAAATTGGAATGATATTAGATCAGCACCACCGAAACAATACTGTATTTTACAAAGCCGTTAACTTACATGACATACTAAAATCCGTTGGTGTTGTTACTGTATGTTGTCCGGAATGGCCACTAAGCAATATTTGAGGAAGAATTATAAAAAAATGCCGTCTTTAATCAGAATTCTAAATTACCTCCAATGACAAGCTAAGGTTTATGGTTCGCTCTGGTTGGATACAATTTCAGTTTTACATATCCTGCTAGAGAAAAATTTTGAATTTACTCAACGAGGGATGGTTCAAATTATTCGATATCTTAAATGAAGATAGGTTATGATAATCTGAATCCTCTAGTGTAAATAACTCATTTTTGAAAAAAATGGCGTTTGGTGCGGTTTAGCAGAATCCCGACCATATTGAGTCAAGTAAAGTAATCCTAAAACGATTTTTTTGATTTTTTGAAATAAATTTCAATTCTGCCCTATGTGCACTTTACTCAGTGTTTTTAATTTGGCTACATACACCCTACCATTGCAAAGCGACTCAACTGTCAACATTTTTCATGCCAGCACATACACCGTACATATGCTCATAGCAAAGCGACCTATATGCAGAATCAAAACATAAAATTTTAATCAGCAGATACGTCATACTGTTTTCGAATTACTAAACATGTTGGAAATCGAGAGATTCGGATTTTCACAGCTGCAGTAAGCTGACGGGTCGGCAAACTGATGTGGAATATCATCAGTATTCGGTTTTAGACAATATTTCTCACCAAATTTCTCACAAGAACTGTTCTCCATTTACTTTTGTTACCCGCGGCTCCGTCCGGTGCTCCTGTTAGTCGAGTTGAAATTGGAAACATTCAATATTCGTTGTAGTTGAACGTAGAAACTGACGAATAGAACAAACTTTATTATGTTTTATAGGAATTTGCAAACCGGTGTATGTGCAGCTACAAAACAATACTGGTGTATATGACGTGACGCATGTGAAAAACGAACTGTCAAACCGACGCATCAAGCAAGGTGTATGTATCAAGCAAGGTATGATATCGACGAATCATCATGGTGTATGTGAGCAGCACAAAGCAAAAGGGTTTATTCGATAATTTCACCAGTTTTTCAATCTAATTCAAAACAAATCGGAATTGTTTAGTAGTGGTTAGAAACAGTGTTCTTTTTTTCAACTTATAGTAGATACAGTAATAGAAAAAATGCAAAACATTTTAAATAGGATTTAAAATGCTTAACAATATATTGCATTGCATTTTTCTCGAATCCTTCCGAATGTTAGTTACGCCTATTTGAAAAATCATGCTTGAATTAACCTTTCTGATTCAAACTCCGGACGCCTTCTGAACACTCTACTTTGTATGTGAAACATTTCACACTAAATGCGTCAATATTTGCCGTTCAACGTTCTTCATTTCAAGCCTCGTCATTAAACTCATTTTAAAGATATTTTTGAAAACATAAAACAATCAACTGCCATAGATATCTCTGTAACGGCTTGGTGATTGCATTTGATGATTTGGCATTCCTTATTATGATTTTCATGCGTTTTCCGGAATTCTAATCAAAGGGTCCGGAAAGTTTGCATATTTCTATTTATTTAAAATTATTTATGTAATGGAATCAAAATCTTCCCCTATCGTTCGAAAGCGTTTTCAAAGCTTGAATGAAGAAAAAATCATACAGAATTATTTATTTTCTATGAGTTTTACTTCAAAGAGTCCTTAGTGTCCGTAATATGAATCAAAACGTTATATTCCTACAAATTCATAAGGCTCATGAGACTCAAGTTTTGTCAAGCTTTGAGTTCAAAGATCGTTTAAGGCTTCACACGAACTCTTTTAAGCATAGGCGCTTTGGATCTACATACATGACCAGCAAAGTGTCCCATTTTCACGTGGAAAAAATAACTTGTTAAAATGTTAAGTTACATTCGTCGTATTATTTTATTAGGAGCCCAAGATTGAGGAAATTTAAGTGGAATCCGTCAACTCTAAAGGAGGGCTAAACGTGATTGAAGGTTTGTTTGAAGAATATCTGGAATATATGGGAAAAACGGTTCCAATACATTTTCGACTATGGGTGTCACTATAGTAGATAAATGTATTCAATTATTGATTGAAGATTCTCAAATCAATAAAAAAAATACTGCAACAAACCGAAAATCTTCTCGTTTAGAAAAAAAAACATACCTGTAATTCGATTTCTCCGGTATGAAACCCATGGGAAAGTTGACGGAATCCACAAAAAATTCCACAATAGCTTCTGGAGGCTCAAATGAATAAATTTGGTGATGTTACTTAGAAATTTTGTAGTTTGATCAAAATGATCGGTGATGTTTTGGAGCAATTTGAACAATGGTACAGTATGATGATAGCAATAGTGCTGTACTTGGTTTTGCACTACTGTTTAATCTTGACTATGGGTAATATGAATAAAAAGCGTTTCACGTTACCACAAGTAGCATTTACTCAAAAACAAAATCCACAAAGTATACTACACTTTTAGAATGAATTTAAAACCTTTCGAACTCGTAGTACGTACTGCTTTCGAACATGAGCTTTTACTATATACGGGTAGCAGTGAGCTGTCAACTGATACTGCACGAAAGAAAAATCCATTCAGAGTGCAGCGTAAAATCGATAAAATCATGCATATAAAGGGAATGCCAAATTTGTCGCTTATTCACACGATAAATCATGTGAAAATACGGATATTACTGCATTCCTACTATACATCGCGTAATCGAGCATAGATACAAATTCCTGTAGGTTATTTTACACGATTTGTAGTGTAAATTTGCGATAAATCTGGCATTTTCTTTTTCCAATTTTTTTTTGGCATTTATTTCCAATAGCTTGAATAAACCAAGAATTCTTATAACAAATCTAGAATGCTTTTCGTAATTCCAGAAATTCCGGAATTCCAAAGGAAATTCGAGAATCTTGGATGTCACAATTCTCACGTAAAGTTCAGTTTTACTTTATAAATACCTGAACTCCCACAGACATACAAGGATTCCTAAGAAGCAACATAATTATCGTGAAGCCTTGATTCACGGTAATCTTACGGAAATCTTAAAATTCTTTTTGAAATCCTTGATTTTTTTACGGACATCTCAAAATATATTTCGGAATATCAAAGCTGAAATTATGTTTTCATGATTTTTACTCAAGTTGTAATTATTCCATTCAATTCAACAATCTCAAAGCCTGAGTAACAATATCTGGAGCTAACTGGTAGTAAATGCTACTTTTATTCATACCAACGCGTTGTTTGTTGTATGTTCGAAGGGTGTAGTGAAGTAAAATGACACAAACATGTTCCACTCAGGTTCCACATGTAGCATTTACTACCGAGAATGTTGCAAGCTCTACATTTTATTCATCCCGTCCAATATCAAAGAAACAGATCTTGGATTTAATGTTGCATATTTTTAAGGTGCAAGTCTTGTATTTTACCTTGACACCAACTCGCATTTGTCAAAAGGGGTTGAATTAATCTTAAGCTTAAGCTCAACGCTAGAGAGAAGAGCTAATGCAAAGTTAGAACTCTTTAAATCATGGCGATTGGTGTTTAAAACTTTTAAACTGAGTCAACAAATTAATCCTTTCAATCAACGTGCTGATTTTATACCGTGTAGGGTTCACGCATGTGGAAAATGTTTGCGAAATACATATAAAGAATTCTCGCTGAACTTTATTAAACAACCAATCTAGCATTGAGAATTTCTCTTTGATAACTTTTTCTTAAATCAATATCTGAGCCGCATTTACAACTTATGACGTATTTTTTATACAAATCGCTAGCCAAAGATATTATCGTTCGATGTATAGTGAGAAACTTTCCAAAAGCTTCAGTATTGCTAAAGAGAAGAGAATCCCTCAGAAGAGAAGAGGATCTGCTTAGGTCGCGTAGAAAATTATTTTTCGCGATAATTATTTTTCGAAATGGAAACTGTATCCGAAAAATACAGTACCGTTTGTCCGACTATATATTTTTACGAGCAAACCTTTCGTTAGATCAGTGATTCTCAACCTTAATGAAGACACGGACCCTTTGGAGGCTCTAGAAACATCTCACGGACCTCATAGAATTTATATCATTTGAATCGGATTTTAAGAAAATAAAATATTTATCTATATCATATTGTCAGATATCCCAATGATCTCGCCGAGCAGTCAAAAAGATCTAGCAATGATTAATTTTACCAGTTTAGAAAAAAAAACATTTGAGCATTTGTAAAAATAATCAATTTACAAGTAAAATTATAAAAAAATCATCCTGTTCAGATGGGATTTGAAACTACAACATCTTGTTTGCCAGAAAAAAAACTGAAAAAAATTTCAGAATGACAGAATATTTTAACTTATATACTTGGGACAAACACTAAAATTTTGTGTCTGTTATCCACCACAAATAATTCAGGAATTTTGCTATGTTCCTTTGGAAAAATCATTAGGAATAAACCCAAAATTCAACATAAAATCTTACAGGTTAGGCATCTTGAAAGATTCCAAGATTCCAGATTTTTCACCAGATTGTATCTGCACCAGAAGACCACGAATTATTGTTATGTTCTCTTTAAAATCATAACCTGGAAGCTGCTACGCATATTTCAAGAAATTTTCTAATAGGCTACTGAAGAAATAAAATCACGAGAAACTTTAAGAAACCCTGCTCAAACATATTCACCGAAAACTACCAAGGATCACTTTTACAGATATCAGTTCAAAATCGCTTTAAAAATCCTGCTGATAGATTCGAGAGGATTCTGACAATAAATTAAGTTAAAACAATGACATTGAAGTTGTTTTTATTCCATATTATTTTGATTCTTGCAACAAAGATATCTGAAGAAGTCTGACAAGATTTAAGCCAGAAATATGCTTCGATAGTCACTTTCATGAACGATACTGTTTGGGTTTTTGGAGGTGTTAAGAGTATTTAATTTCCAAAATTCAAATTTGACTCAAAACCAAATTTTTAGTAAGTTTTGATCTTCTGAACTTTTTAAAAATATTTTTGAAAATTTGGAAGCAAAAATTGTAACCAGACAACATTAATAGCATTGACGAACTGCAAACTAGCCTGAAAAGGTTGCCTAAACAAACATGAATTAATGTATAGTATTCATTCTCGCATCTTGGCTTCAAACCGAAAACACTTAAATTTGTTATAAAAATTGGGCTGTCATTGTCCGTCTTTCAATGAGCGAAATTTTAATTTTGTGATTTTTATTGATTTCTCTCGGTTTAGTGGCGTGAAAAGTTTGAAAAATGATACAACAGTAAACGTTAAATATAACTCAAAAACGTTAAGCTGGAAACAAAATTTGACAATTCGTAAATAAACATAATTGCATTTAACAGCCCAACCTGAGAAAATCCTCGGTGAGATAAACTTTTTTAGCTTGTAATCTTTTATCAAGGTGTTGTACCAGCATCAGCATATCCGTATTTTAACAAAAAATAGATACTCAAAGTATCAAATATCTGCAAATACTCTTTTGCAAAACAAGCGAATTAAGCAATTCCTCACATTAATTCATCAAAATCAAGAAATACGACACCTATTGGCAACGGTTTTGTGGACCTCCTGAAGAATTTTCTCGGCCCCTGTGGGTCCGCAGACCACCGGTTGGGAAACCCTGAGTTAGATGGATTTTTCAGGCTTTCCTCCAAACAACATTACATTATTTAACTACTGCTGATCAACTGGAGACATGTACATAACAGGTAATCCTTTGAAATCCTGGATAATATGAATATCCTGCTGGACAACTCTGTTAACCTTCAGAATCCTTAAAGAATCGAAGGAACTAATCACTGTTGTAAAAAACTCAAATTCTCATAACTCACTGCCGATATTTTTCATGCGTGAGTTGTCAACCACGCAACTCAGCAGTCGAAAAATCATGGATGAATTGGCTCTTCTGTCAGATTCATTGTCTCGTATTCTCACTGTTTTCTTGCACAAATCCATGACTTCTTGTTAATATGGTAAAATTAAAATAATATTTGCTAACGTAAACAATGACATTTAGTTTTTAAGAGTTTTTGGCGGGTTTTATGACTGAATCATTTTTGACGGCTTGAGTGTAATTGAGTGATTTTGCATGAAAATATCAAGCGTGAGATTTGCGAAACAGATCTCTAATGAGTTTTTTCTCGCGGTAGAGCTTATTGAATGAGATTTGAGTGTGAGTCTATCAACACTGGAACTGATTCTAATAGTAATCCTGGAAGAAACTCTACATGAACTTTTGAGAAAACCCATGGAAAAATCACTTGAGAAACCTTTGAAAGAGTCTGATGGAGTAATCGTTTGATGAAATACTGGGTAAATTCCTAAAGAAGTCTATGGTGCAATATTAATGAGGAAACTACACGAATTTATTGAGAAACCCTGAAGAAAATCTACCACGAATGCAATTTTTTATGAAGGTAACGTAAAGTTTTCATAGCGCAGGTTCTATGCTTTCCTTAAAAAAAAGTTTATGGTTCAATTCATTGGAGTTCATCTAATTTCAATTATGTATCTTCTAGAATGATATTTTTCTTCTTTCTGCGTCCTAGTAGGGACAGAGATTTGAACCCATGACCCTCAGCTTGGTCTTGCTGGATAGCTGTGGCTATGGGGTGGGACGTAAGCTCAGGAAGAAGAAGTCCCCACAAGGAGCATTGGAATAAATCCTTGACCAGGTGGTCAACAGATCGATATCAGTGCTGAAAAAAGCACATATTATTGCTGAAAAGCAGTACTGTTTCTTTCAGTAGAAAAAGTTGGCCGTTATGTTGTCCATTCTCTTGATAGGCTGAATTGCAAAACAGTTATTAATGCGACAAGTGGCAATATGATGATTTTTTCAGCACAAGTAGTACATTTTTCTAACGAGGCTTGCCGATATATTCAAGAGTATCCACATGGCCTCCCACGCGACGCATTGACTTAGTCATTTTCAATAAGATATTCTGATCTTTAGTATGACTCTCACAAATTTTCACGCTTCAATCGATATTATATTGATCTGAAATAAATGACGCACCAGGTAAGACGTTGTATCCAATTTTCGAAATATTTAGATTATTTCTCAAACTGCCCACGCTAACCGTGATTGAACGTGAAGTTAGGTTCCGTACATTTTAGGATTTACTCTACAGCAACCTTTACGTACAATGGATCTTATTCTTTATCAAAATGGCTCACCCTTTAAGACGGATAGGGATCGGTGAACTAGTCGTTGAGAAATACAGGGCAACTAAGCAAATGGCGTCTGAAGAAACGTAGATATTTAGTTGACGACTCCCAAAACAGAACTGAAAAGTGCTACTTTTCAGCACTAAAGAATGCTGAAAAGTAGAGCTTTTCAGTACTGTTTTTGTTGTTAGGAAGAGTAGACATTTATGTTGTTCGTATCTTTGACAAAAAGTAGGCTGATATGCAAATTAGTGGCAAAAAATAATTTCATCATCGCTCTTTCTTTGGGGCTCTCGTTCACTGCTCTTATTCAACAGACTTGTTGCAACTGTTTTTTTTCGCTTGCTTTGATCGTGCTTAAAAATTAAATTAGAACGAATTTTGCAATGATTATTATACCCCTTCTAGCACTAAACCGAATAGCGCCTTCCGCTTTTTTTTTACTAGCGCTGCCTTTCTTGTACGTTAAACCTTATGTCGGAAGTAGTGTTCTGTATAGATCATCTGATGTTGTATACAGCGACTACTTCCAACATTAGGTTAAAGTACAGGAAAGGCAGCGCTAGTAGAAAAGCGGAAAATGCTAGAAAGAGTATACAAAAATAATCAATCCCAAGAAATTTCAAGTTAGATGCATTTCCCTTTTATATAGGGAAAAGAATTTCACTACTCTTGATAAATTATCACTTTGAGCGAAGCAAATAATTCATTGTTTAGTTTAGCAATGAGTTTCACCAGACATCTTATGAAGCTTGCTCTTGAATTTGTCTTGATTTGCTGATGAATTTTGTATGAGGTAGATATACCAATTACCCAAGTAACCAGTAAGCACGATAATGCGGCACGGTAACAGCATTATATGCGCATATAGGGTAATCATTTGATGCTTGTCAGTTTTATATACGCATATAATGCTATTATAATGCCAGAAAAGGCGAAATAGCGTGCCATTATAATGCGAAGATATAACCGTGCTTCTCGGCATCACTAGTGCTGATATAAGGCCACGTGAGAAACGTCAGTTGTTTTCGCCAGGTTTTTCGGGCGAATATTTTGTGCTTTCGCGTACGCAGCCAAGCAGCTGGTACACGAGGAAAATAAATAAATGAATGAAAATGGAAACCTCGAATAGTATGCAAAATGTAATAAAATGATTGAGATAGTACTTCTCCGTATCAGACTTATTAATTTTGGTGGTTTTAATCCTTTTGAGGACTTGAAATTGCCACATATTGATCCTTGTTTTATGATGATGAAATTCCTCATTTTGCGTCTCGAACCTGCGACACCTGTATTGTTGAGTTGTTGAAGTTCTGCTGCTTTGCTCCTTCGCCCACATAAGATGAATAGTATAAGAAACAAAAGTGACCAATTTAAACCACAACTTTTGCCCGTCATAAAAGCTGCAATTGTAGTAGTGAAAAGACTTATGTTTGACTCGCTCTCACCACTATATGTAAACACAAAGCACGTGGAATATCTATCAAAACACTGGATGGCATTTAAACAGGCCCTGTATGCGAATATAGAGCCAATATAGTGCTTATTTAATGCCCGTATGCATCAGGCTTAGAAGCATTAGTGATGCTGTAATAGGGTTTCTATGCAGCGGAAGTGCTGTTATAGGGTGTGTAAGCATTTGTGGTGCTATTATAATGCATGTACGCATTTATGATGCTGATTAAGGGCTTATTACTAGTGCTTATGGTTACTTGGGTATGGATGCAATATGTCAACAGTATGAATTCAAAGTAGATTTAAGCCGCGTTTCAAAAACCTAATCGTGACTTGTTGGTGTGAATTACTAGTTAAAAGCCTTGTGAATCAGACTATATGAATAATTCTAGTAATAAATTGTCTTAAAGCTTCTAAAAACTTGTTTTTAAAATCGTTGTCTTTGTACCAATATTGTTCCGGACATTCGCCATAAAAGTGTACCAATTATGGATGGATTATTTGTACGTAATGAGCTCAAATGCCATCCAATGCGATTATAAGCCATTTTTTTTTTGAAAAAGAGTCGAAATTGTGTGAAAATTCAACATATGATACAAAACAGCATTATTGAGTACACATTGCCCTCCCGGTTCGCGATTTTGGGGGAAAAAAGAGCACATGCGTAATGCAATGTTTCGAAATGATCGTATTTCGAATAGTATTGCACGAATGTTCTTATAAGGCCGTTGATAGCGGAACGGCTCCGGAAAGCGGAACCGGTTCGCCAGCATGGACATGTTACAGTCGACTCAGTGTTGGTTTACTTTCATTCGTTACAGCTCAGTCGAGAAGGTATGATTCATACTGACGAATCGGTTTCGCTTTCTGTTGCCGTTCCGATATCATTGCGTTTGGACCTTAATTATAATTAGAATTAAATAGTTTTTATCTCGCCTGTGAATATTGGCCGTTTTATTATAGTGAAACAATAACATTCATCACTTTTTGTTCCCACCATTGCCATAATAGTACTATAGAGATAATTGGAACTTCTTCCGTACTATTTTTTCTTTGCTCTGAACATAGCATACAAGTTCGATTAACGTGTTTCACACGTAGATTATCACTAATGTAAAACATGTCATTCGAACGTGTACAACTAGTCGCTATCAACAATCCAAATTCTATTGTAAAACACGTTAATTTACAAATAATTGACAACATTGCTGTAGCGATTGCGTAGTTTTCTGATACCAAGCAACTTTTACGAGCGCTCGGTTTCCCCAGAAATAACATGCTATTTAACATGGCACGCGTGAATGGGTAATGTGAGTCCTTGTTATGACAGGTGAACTAGTTCTACTAGTAAAGCATGTTCAAATCATATGCAAAAGACTTTGCTGTCGAACCTAATTCAATCCTTAACAGAATTACAGGTTTTACACGTCATTTCACCTTGCCAATCGAAACGACAGATTCACGTTGAAAAGAATGTAGAACAAACGTGTGGATTATTTTTAGTGTATTTCACGATCTTCACCCAAAATATATCAATGGATCATTGAAGGTGACTTTTTCGGCACTCACCACATCAAACCAAAGGCACCACCTTAGGGATGGTACACAAATTATGTCACGCTAAATTTTAACTTTTTCGAACCCCCCTTTTGTCACACTTTTTGTATGAGTCCTGCGAAAATTTTGTAAGGCTCGTCACGCTTGGCTCGACCCCCCCCCCTTGGAGCGTGACGAAATTTGTGCATGATCCCTTATATGGGATTTAAAATTGTGACAGCATTGCTGTTCTGTTCAATACTCAGGACTACGGTACCGTTTCGATTCATATTACGGACACTTAAGGACTCAGGGAAATATAACCCAGCATAGAGCATACAAAATAAATCATTCTGTATGATTCCTTAGCGCTATCGAGCGTCGGAAGCCCTTTACTTTCGAACGGTGGGTGAAGAATACGCTTCCGCAACATCAATAATTTTAAATAAATCAAAATGTGTGGCCTTTTCATGATTCTTATTCCGGACGCTTCCTCAATTTTGCCTCATATTCCGGACACTTTGAATCGAATTCCGGACAGCTCATGATAATCATTAATGGAACAGTCAAATCATCAATCGAAATCGTTAAACCACCAAAGAGACATCTAAGGTAGTTGGGCATAATAAATTTTCAAAGATATTTATGGAAAAAAATTACTAAAACGAGCCTTGAAATTGAGAACTTTGAACAGCAAAAATTGAAACATTTCGCGTGAAATGTTTCCCATACAAAGTAAAGTGTCCGGAATTTGAAGCTGTCCGTAATATGAATCAAAACGGTACGTGGCGCTATGTATTCTTTTCATAGCGGCCGTTCTGCTTTGAATGATCTTTTCTGAAAATGCTGGCCGTTGTTTTGGCTGATTCACATATTTTCCATGTATGTCACGGTGTTTGATGAAACATGTTTTCTTCACCGAAATTTGTGTAGAGATTTCATAGATGCTTGTAATTTTTTACTATGTCCTGTTATTTGTTGACAGTTCTGCGGGATACATCAGTGATTATGTGAAATATTTTACAGAATTGTGCGTTCCATTCTTAGAGTGTAGGAATCAGCTTGTCTTGATTGATACTGAATTTCATATATGAGAAATTCGACCGCTTTTTCATTCAACTGTTCTTAACAGGAATATCAACGGGTTTGAATATTTTAGTAAAATTTGTGTTGTGTTGTTAAATACAGAAAACTGTGGGTTAGTATTGATGTAAGTCTAGAAAAATCCGTGTATGTGGCAACACTGCACCAAGAGCACTTTCCAGTGCACCGGTGTGCGTACGATCGGCTGTCAGATTGCCTGGGTGTGTATCTGTCTGTCTGTATATACGTTAACAGCTACTCTTCTGTCTCTCCAACGAATCCACCGTTCCCCCGAACGACTTCCTATCCGTTGATGACTAGTCCGGAAGATTCACCGGGTTTTGACCAGCGCCTGAATCCCGGCCCGCGGAACAATCTTTACCTAGTAGGAGCAGCTTCACCTCGCTGGCTGCCCGTTCTCCATCGGCTCGTAGGGCTCGGTCAATGTTTTTGGACCGTTCGATGGCTTCCTTATCTCTGCTCACTGCACAACCCATTTTCACTCTTCACTCTTCTTTCACCACTTGTTCGGCTTCTTGCACCTCTTGATGATGGTGCGCTGCTGGCTGCTACTGCTGGTCTTCTTCGCCAACTAACACACTCACTCACGCTTTGACTCACCACACCTCACACACCACCGTAATGAGCTTCTTGCCACTGCACTGCTTGGAAATTTCACTCGCTTCGATTCTTGGAGTGGTGGTGGTGACTGTTGTAGGTGCCCCAAGCAGTAGGCTTCAACGGAGACCTAGCGCTTCGGGAGGTTCTCTCCGCTAGTTGGCACACTCCGTGGAACACTTGTTGAACACTGGCTACGCTTGCAACGCTTTCCAAAACACTCTTTGCTACACTTCTCTAGCACGTTCAACTTCCAGTAGAAACACTAAACTAAAAAATAATACTAAAGAAACCTGGGAACCAAGCCCAACACACTCCCGGAACACTGCACTGAATCGGAGGATGAGGAGAAGAAGAAGCACTGGAGGACGATACAACACAGTTAGTATAGTATGACGACAACGACATCAAAGACGACGCGACGACTCTGGAGCTGATTTCAGTTCTCTCTCGCGGGACTCGCTTTTCGCTACTGACTGACTACCAACTGACGGATTCGTCGGTCGGTGTTGAGATTGTTCGCCTTCGCCTTGTATCTGGCTTTGGCCTGTATGTTGTGAGTCACGAAAGCAGTTTGACCGCAGCTTTTGGCTTTCTTTCGCCCCTTGGTTGGATGTATGGTTGTTTGATAATTTTATTTCGCTCTGGCTGCGTTCTTATTGCTGGAAGCACTGCTGGATTTCCAGTGTGCGAGATGTGCTGTGGTAATACATTTGAAATGACAGTTACAAATTTCTTCTAAGAAGGTTATTGCCACAGTTGCCACGATGTGTGAAGCTCTGATAGTTTTTCTTTGCAAGACAATTCGGGACTACGAAGCTGCTGATGTTTTCTTCGGTTTTCTGTGAGAAAAACAAGGAGAGATATATTTTTTGCTTTTTTTTTCCACGCACACGATGACAGTTTTCCAATTCAAGGTTTTCCATAAGTGCGAGTGCTTTGTGAATCTCTTTTTGTTTCGTAGTCGCGAATAGGAGCATTACTTTAAAACGCTTCTTCAAATTACGTACCCACACGCTCGATGAAATGTCCCTGCACGTCACAATTTTTTGCTACAGGTCGCCAAAGTTGTATAAAACACTGGTTTAATTGATGTTTATATGAAATGTAAAGTATGATTTACCAATTTTTTTTGTGTCCTAATTCAGCAATCATGCGAAATAGGACTTCAACTTTCATTTCAGATATAATTTAGTTGAAATTGCACGATAAAATTTAGTATAAATCGATTTTTTCAACATGGTTGCAGTCTCTATACAAAATTATTCGTTTCTCTTACATGAAAAAATACAATACTTTTCCAAAACACAAAAAAATAACTTTCGTGCATTGATAGTATTATGAACTTTGCTAATAAGTATTGTTATATACATAAAGTTTGGATTCTGTGACAAATTAAGCAAATAAATTAGCTCACGCTATGTCTGAACCAGACGATTATAAAAATTGAATGTACATCGGATTTTTTTCTTTCTGGAGTTCAGTGTTTGGGCTATATTTTGATATTCGGAAGGTTTTAAAATATTTCATTGGTGAAATTTTTATTTTTTCCACTTTTTAGCTATTTTTCATACTAAAATTCATGAAAACCACGTTTTTCGACGCTTTTCAGCCCATACAAAATGGAAAAATGTCACCGATTGAATATTTTGAAACCTTCCGATTATGAAAGTATAGACCAAATACTTATCTTTGGCAAGAAAAAATCCGATGTACATTCGAATTTTATAATCGTCCGGTTCAGACATACCGTGTACCTTACAAGCTGGGAAACTTGCATGCAAGTTGGCTGATATAGTCAAATTTTGCATTTTCAACAGCCAATATCTCAAAAACTAGACGTGCTATAACATTGGATTTGGCAATGGATTCAGCAACCCCTAATTAAGTAAATAGCGGTATTTTGATACTTGAGACAAAAGCGTGTTCCGCAGTGCTACTAGAACATTTACAGTATGGCCCATAAAAATGCAAAAATTGTTTGAACGTGAATCTAGCATCTACAAGCGTTATTTTCATTGTTTTTGCTAGTGAATGTAATTTCTGATTACTGTAGTATATTCTAAAATAACTTCGCTATCTAAATTCTTACTGTCCTAAATAATGTAATAAAGCAAAGGTTTTGTTCGCCTAAAGCAAAAAACAGCGTCTGATTGTCGTGATAAACTTTCCACCTTAGAAAATCACACTTTATTGTTGTAAATTTTAGTTTGTTCGGTGTCAGATGATGGAGGAGTTCTTACAGAACGTGTTTTTCATGGTCACAATAAAATATTTTGCCAGGGTCATAGTTTTGAGGGCATTTGTATCTTATAGGTTTGATATGCCTTTATTTTTTTGTTAAAGTTTAGTAAAAAATAAATACGGAGGCCTATAACAGATTTTTGAGGACGAAATTCATTCCTTCGGTTAGAGACAACTTATATCAATACTAGCTCATAGGTTTTGAGCAAAACGGAGCTGCTTATCACACTCTCCAAAATGAGCCGTTTTTTTTCGTAAATATGTTTAAGTCTCCAATAACCCAAGTATGACTCAATTCTATCATTTGATATGGGCGTATGCTGGAGACAAGGAGACAAGAGAGTTTTAGAAGCTTTCATCACACAGATATTGAACTCGTCGTCCGCATGATAAAATTTGAAGGTATGCTTCCGATTCCTCTCTGGTAAGGTGAAAGTAACAGATAAAAATCATGTCCAAAGCAAAAAACTGAGTCTAAATAGATTAAACAATAAAAGTAATGAATAATATTTATGTTTCATATATTTTTATATTTTTTCGGGGAGGATTGTTTGAAACAATTGCAAGGGCAAATGTGTATGAATCCTTAACGAACAGATGTAAAAACTCCTGAAAGGCAAACTGGAGAAACTGGTGTAGGA
Organism: Aedes aegypti; assembly: GCF_002204515.2. Classification (NCBI taxonomy): domain Eukaryota; kingdom Metazoa; phylum Arthropoda; class Insecta; order Diptera; family Culicidae; genus Aedes; species Aedes aegypti. Next base: position 101,524,247 of record NC_035108.1, on the reverse strand, counting down.
ATTCTCGTTCCTAAAAAATCCCCAGATTAATTTCTTCAAGAATTGTAGAACGATTTATCTTCTTAAAAAAAACTCATGTAAGAAACATTGGAAGATCTCTAGCAGTTACAACTGGGGAAATCCAAAAAGTGAAAAAAATCGTTGTAGTGCTCATGGATTGGAGCAAATTACGAAGAAATTCCTCTAACCATCCCTTGGAACCGCAACTGGAAGATTTTTGAGAGACTTGTTGCTGGAATCGATAGAGAAATTTCTGAAGGAAATCCCAGAAGTATACCTGAAGAGATCATAGTAGAATTCTCTAGAAAAATTGCTTAAATTTTCCCTCGAAATATGTCGTTTCCTTGCAAGCAGAAAAAAGAAAAATTTTCCGTCCAATAGATAAAACTAACATATTCGTAAAAGATTGGCACCATTCAACAAAAAGAAAAAATATAAGGAGAAAGCTTGATAAAAAAAATTGAATTATTTATCATGTGTTCAATATAGGAAATTACAAACGCGTTGATCGAGTACTTATTTTTATGAAGGATGGAAGACACGATAAGGTTTTTCATGGTATTCTCATGCCTAGTAAAGCGTGAAATGGTTTGTGTATGACCTCCGAAAGTTCTGGCTCGTGAGAAGAACGATTGAGAATATCTATAGTCAAAATTCTAGTTAACTAACTGTAATCATTGATGCAAGAAACTTTTTTTAACCGTTTGAAAAACAAATGGAACTAATGTTTATGGCATATCTGTATGAATCAATGGACGGTTTATTGGAGAATTTTCGGATGAAATAAACAACCAATCTAATACCAGTCGCATTGTGTTATACACAACACGAATGTGAAGTGCGATAACCTTCGATATGATCTATCAAAGCATTGCTGAATCTCTTGAGAATTTATATAAATTCTTGTAGAACTCCCACAGCACTTTCTTTAGAATTTCTTGGTTGGTTCAGATTTGCCATAGATATTAGAAGTGATATTTTGTGGCATTAATAGAGCAGATAAAAACGATTTTTCGAAAGATTTTTATTTTGCAAATTGTTGAAGAAATTCCAGCAAAATATTTGATGGAGTTCCTACACGATGAAACATTTTTCTATCATCTTTTGTTTCTCCTGAAAACTTTTGCAGTTAGCCGGTCACTTCGGTAGCACAAAGGAATTACACATATTTACAGTATTTTTACTGTTCATCCAGTTTGTAACAAGAAATAGATGAGGAAATCAGAATAACCTCTGGGTTGCCTTTAGCAGTTTGGACTATTTTTGTATTTTTTTTAAATAAATTATTAAAAATGGATATCACTATAAAGGATGTTCATTAGACTGATGCAAATTTTGAAGTTTTTGCTCCCCTATGCTTAAACGGTGTCAATTATGATGAAAATCATTCTCCCTAAATTTGAAGTGATTTGGAAGAAATTTGGTTATGCACAGGACATTTGAAGTTTCTATGGAAATTAGTATGGAAAAGACAAATCTTTTGTGTTCAGTCCTCTAACTGCTCGTAATAATAATCTATGGAAAAGTGAACAAACACTACTCATGTGAAATCTTTCCAGCTACAACTTTGCCGAAGACCACATTTTGATGGGACGTAAGGATAATTTGTTATTAGTGATGACAAAGTCTAAATCATGCTGAGATGATCATTCAATTACTTTCAGAGCAACACTGCTTTTTTGCTGTAGAACATAGTAGCATGGATTACTTTGATCTATTCTACCCTCCAGGAGCACCACTGTTGCCTGCCGAGCAGTTGGTTAAGCATGAAAAATGTAAACCCAGCTTATGATTAAGAATAGCAATTTATCCTTAAGTCCTATCAAAATGTGGTCTTCAGCAAAGTTGTAGCTGAAAGGATTTCACATGAGCAGAGGTTGTTCACTTTTTCATAAAATATGATGTCGAAGAGATAGAAGCCTGAACACAAAAAGTTGGCGTTTTCCATAATAATATCCATATAAACTTCAAATGGCTTGTGCTCAGTCAAATTTCTTCCGAATCATTTCAAACTTTGGGAGGATGCTATTTACCATTATATAAGTCGTTTAAGCATAGGGGAGCAAAAATTTCAAAATTTGCATCACTCTAATGTTCATATTTTTTAATATGAGTGATAAAAAGAGTTGATCAATTGAATAATCCTAAAGAAACTTTAAGAGACTATAACGGGTTCAACAGGCTCTTCAAGAATTTCGTCTCAGATGCCCCGAGGAAAAGCTTCAGGAATTATTTTAGTGCTGTTATATGTATAGAATACATGCAGGGTCTCCTACAGGAACCTCTTGAGAAATTGAGTACCGTAATTCGGGGTGTAGTTGATCAGTGGGGAGAAGTTGATCATTCATGTTTCCACATGTATAAACTGTTAAAAGAGGTATGATACGATTTAAATCATCACAATTTCTATGATGTCGCATTACCTGATAGCTGTTCTTGGTGTTCCTAAATTTGGTTTGACATTCAAGATAATAATTTGCCATAGAAAAACATATTTTTTAGGAATTGTTTGATGGACTGTTGAACGGTGCTTCTCCAAACAATCGACTTTTGCCAAGGCTATATAAAGATATCATTATATTAAACAAGTACATACATTCCAGATACGTTCTGTGAATCCAGTTTTAAATTTGCATTGATGATGAAAAATCATTTGCAGAAAAAATAATGTTCTTTATGTGAGCGAGTTGCTAATTTGAAACAAAAATTGCATACCTTTAGGTGTTTACTGTGGTGCATTCTGTAACTCACAACATTTAATTCTAAAATTGATCGATTTATCAACAAGTTGTAAGTATTTTAAGACTGGATTCAGATTCAGTGATCCCAAATTGAGTAAATAGCATACCTCTTTACTTTAGGAAATTGACCGCAGTAGCTGATCAACTTTACCCCGAAATCAAAAACTTCACTATTTGATTTCTTAATAATGTTTTTATTATTATGAAAACATTTTGTCGAAATTTCGTTTGTATAATTCGATAAACATCCCACCAGTACAGGTTTTAAAAAAAATTAGATAATAATACATGTATCCTACTAGGAAATATATAACAGAATCGCTCAAATGTGATCAACTTCACCCCATTTTACGGTACTCCAAAGCTACTATCTCCAGTAATTCCCTCAGGTTTAGATTCCTCAGATATTTTTCACTAATACTTCAACCAAATTCTTCAGTTTCCTAGGAGATCTTCTAAAGCTTTGTGCAGCATTTCTTCCGTAGAAATTCACAAAAAAAGTTGCTAGAGGTTATTTTTTCAAGAAACCTTGCTCCGCCTATTCATGTGGATTCCTCCGAGAATTCATCCACGTTTTCCCCCAGAAATCCAAAATTCGTCGAACAAGTTAACCAATTACAGAAAGTATCTTTAGAGAAATTTTTAGTTGAAATCTTATATAATTCTTAAAACACAATGTTAAAGGAAATCGTTAGAAGTCTCTGGAGAAGTTTTTGATTGAATTTCAAGAAGACGTTTTGATCGGAAATTTCAGAGGATGTTTATTACCCGATGGATGAATCATTGGATACAATCTTGGAGGAGTCAGGAGTTCCCTGAACAAAAAAGGTGGAAATCAACAAATTTTAAGCGTTGATAGTGACAGCGAGCAACTCTGCCTGCCACACGATATACCCATGCAAAAATGGTCAATCGGCAAAGAAAAAGCTCTCAGTTAATAACTGTGGAAGTGCTCATAAGAACACTTATCTGAGAAGCAGTCTTTGTCCCAGTTGGGACGTAACGCCAAAGATGGACATTTAATATACCACCAACCTCTATCCCACCCCCAAAACGTGAAAATAGGAGGTACGAGAATTAGTTGTGTACGTAATATATGGTTGGTCGCAAATTTTAACAAAATTATCGACATTTTGTTTTTATCTAAATAATTCTTAACTTTAATTCAACACATTAGACTCTTCTGCAGCAACAAGCTAGACATAACAATTGGAATACTTTTTTCAATTATCTTAAAAATCTTAATTAACCTAACCGGAGGATGGTCCTGTAGATTCTTTAAGGGGCTGGCCCTGTGCCAACACTAATGAATGCAATACTAGGTGCAGCCCGCACACGTAATGTAACATGTGTTTTTCTTTATGTAGGCATGCCCTTTGTCTGCCGTCGTCGTCAGTACAAACAACTGTTTATCTGTTTTACACCGAAAAAAGCAATAAAATTCGACTTCCCCTCCCTAAAGCTTCTGGTTTCAACTGATGGCGACGAAATGACTTGTTCAAGCACCAACAAGTTGACGAATGACCCTCGACATCGGGACTGATTAATGGAGGACGCCCTCATTTTGGCACCAGAGAAAAACTGTAATCTGTAACCTCCGAGGAGGGAGCAGTTGATCGTTTGACAAATTTCCCCTGAGCTACTTGAACCACTTGAGTGGCAGCGAGCTCTTGACGATAGGTAAATTAGGTAGCAGTGTGCACAGCTAATAGATGATCCAATTGAGCCAGTGACGAAACGCAACTCAACCCAGACTCTTCAGGAGGTCCTCGTTTGCAATCGACCCGGAAAGCGAGACGGAAATCCACGGTGTGTCTGAAAGAGCTATGAACGAAAAATATGGCCATCAATTCTGCACCCACAATCATCTCCATGAATTTGCAATGACGGGGAAATAAAAGTTACAGTGATTTGAAGATTTAGTTCCATTTACAAGTAATACATTATTGATTGAAAAAATGTCCGTACATATTTAGAAACCACGTGCTCCGGTGGGGATCAAATCCACGACTCCCTATTCGCTAGATGGGCGCTACGGAACCCTTTGAGAGACCCCGACGCTCGAAGACGAACTCAGCTCGATTACCCCAAAGCCCATCTTCTTTTTCTTGGCATAACGTCTTCACTGGGACAAAGTCTGCTTCTCAGCTTATTGTTCTTATGAGCACTTCCACAGTTATTAACTGAGAGCTTTCTTTGCCAAAGTTGCCTTTTTCGCATTCGTATATCGTGTGGTACATAGGTACGAAGATACTCTATGCCCTGGGAAGTCAAGGAAATTTCCATTAGGTTAGAGTCCGCGGCTACAAAGCAAAATCATGTTGAAGGTGTCTGGGTTCGATTCCCGGTGGGTCTAGGATCTTTCGTAATGGAATTTTCCCTGATTCCCTGATCCCGTGAATATGATGCCGATAAATGATAACAGATTTATCCTCTCTCAAAGTTTGCTTGATCTATTAGCATAATGATTCCCAATCAACCAATGTGTAGCACTTTCCCTGTTTCAAAGATTCACCGAAGAAAGTATAGTTTTATATAAAACTCTTTCCGAGATAGAAGCGACCAAAATTTTTAAAATTCGCTGTTAGTGAACAATCTTAATCGTTCATGCCTATTTGCATTGTAAAACAGTATATTATTCTGGGTGGTGAATACGGGTACTATGACAAATATAGGTTCATCAACCTCACTTTCATTATTGTTCATATTTTTGAAATTAATTTGACCAGTTGTTCCATTTTATGTGTTTCTAAAGATATCAGTTGAAATTTTAGCAATCTACTGATGGTTATGAACGTGACACTCTAGTCAAAACCGGATCTCCTCACTTTTTCCTACCATATCTTTGAAATGGTGGTGGTTGCAGAACTGTTGGCCATTTTTTCACTGAAACCCGTTTCGGACACACCGTGAATCCAGAGCAAATGAGCTGCGCTATCCGTGTCAGGTCGCGGGTTGATAGCGTTCTGGCACTAACCTCGAACCATCATCAGCACCTCCTTGCAGTTGAACAAGTGATGGGAGAACCCGGCCCTACATCGGAGCTGAACTTTCTCGAATTATGAATTATTAAAACCGGGCGATAATCTAAATATTTACGCTAAAAAGCCGTTCGGGACCGAATCCCCGTGTCCCTCGGGTCTGGTCCGTTTCATTTGGTGCGTGGAGTGTGAACAAGGAAAATGCTCGTGCTGCTGGCGGAACACTATGGGCAGTTACCATATAGACTGGCGGCCAAACATAATTTTGTCATTCCATGTTATATTGTCTTCGTTTTGTGATATAAATTTGATGATTTGGTTTCAGAAAACTAATTCTCAATACAAACTTTTGAGTAGGGTCTATAGCTAAATGATAAGTTATATTACTAATTGTGCATTCAGTGCGCATCGTACCTTCGTGCTGTGCGTACACGAATTCTCTCTGCTCTTGGAAGTTTTCTTAAAAACTACCTAAAGCAATAAAACAGTACTTTTCAGTGCTACTAAAACAGTACTTTTCAGTACTATTTTTTCTACTATTGATCCCTTTACGATCCTTGTTTGGACCCGTGCCTTCGATTTTTCGTTGGACCCGTTGGCGAAAGCTAGCGGTGGTAATCCTTCTTGGACACCGTCTTGGGAAAAAAACCTTTCGAAGGTCACGTCTTCTTTCGTTTATTAATTAAACATGGTATCAACAACTAACAAAAGGAAGGGTGAATCTCTGAATTCACTACTTCCTTCCAAAAAAGTGGGTTTTAAAACTGTCACTACACGTGGCAAGAATGGAAGAAAGGACGTTTTCCCGGAATGCGAACTTTCTTCCAAGGGTGAAATGAATACACCCGATTCTGTTTTTGCACGGGGGATGCGTACCGTGCAAAAAAAGTTTTCAGTTTAAAATTTCAAAAACCGTGCAAAAAAAGTAACACCATTTCTCGACGTTTCATGCAAAAATAAGGTTTTGGCGGAAAAAAATGTATGGAAACTTTTTTTGCACGGCCGTGTAAAAAAAATCCGTGCAAAAACAGAATCGGGTGTAATTGTATCAAAATGAGCAATCAGTTCGATGCTCTAGAAAAATTTTCCGAACACCAAATCGAAGCAGCCTCTAGCCCAGGCTCTTTGATTCAAGTGAGGAAGCAAAGAGTGCCGCCTATCGTGGTCAGTTGTTCCGAATTTGGGGGATTTAGGCAGGAGATCTTGAACTCCATTAGGGGAATCAAGGTTTCCTTCCAAATCGCAAAGAAAGGAGACTGTCGCGTTTTGCCGGAAACTCTTAAAGATCGTGAACTTCTTCTCAGACATCTTGAAGAGAAGAAGCACAATTTTTTTACTTATGACGACAAAACTGAACGTTTGTTCAAAGTTGTCTTGAAAGGTCTCTCAAGTGACTATAAATCACCTGAAGAGATCAAAAATGGAATAAATGATTTACTTGGATTTTCCCCTGTTCAAGTAATCATTATGAAAAAGAGAACCCAATCTGGAATTGTTCGGAAAGGGCTTTCTCAAGAATTTTATTTAGTTCACTTTAACAAAAAAGAACTAAATAATATTAAAGCTTTAGAAAAAGCAAAACTTTTGTTTGATGTCCGTGTGACATGGGAACATTTCCAGAAACCTGGAGGAAATTACCAGAACCCCACTCAGTGCCGTCGGTGCCAAAAGTGGGGTCATGGTACAAAAAATTGTCGCATGGATGCTAAATGCATGATTTGCGGAGGTTCTTCTCACGCCAAAGACGTCTGTCCAGTGAAGGAAGATACCACCAAATTCATATGTTGTAATTGCGGGGCTAACCATAAGTCCAATTTTTGGAATTGTCCTTCACGCAAAAAGGTCATTGAGGCTCGTGCCAGGCAGATGAAAGATAATATCCGTTACGATAACGGTCGTTTCCGGAATTTGCCTGGTAGAGTATCGAACAATGCTCATTTTTCAGTTAACGATCGCTTGATCATGAATCATACCCATCAGGAAGATCATAATCATGCTCATTCACAAACTAATATTATTCCGTCGGGTAGCCGTTCGAATCTTTCAATTTCGAATGTATCTACCCACGGTAAATCCTTTGCCGATATCGTAGCAGGAAATTCGAACTCCTCCCCTGTTCGATCCATGGGTACCCATTCTACTTGTTTCAAATCAAATGGAAAAAACCCTACCGCCACAGGTAACTCCGCTTCTTCGTCTACCGGAAATTCTAATGGGAAATCACATGACATGTCTGCCTCTGATTTTAATTTTCTAACTGAACAATTGAATCTAATGATTGATGCAATGTTCAAAGCCACCACTATGACTGAAGCAGTCCAAGTAGGTGTAAAATTTACTAATCAAATTGTTATTGGATTACGTTTTTCTAATGGATGCAAATAATAATTTAAATATTTTAAATTGGAATGCTCGTTCTCTGAATGGTAAAGAGGACGAGCTGTTTAATTTTCTTACGGTTAATAACGTGCATATAGCAGTTATTATCGAAACGTATTTAAAACCTGGATCTAAACTCAAAAGAGATCCTAACTTTTTTGTTTATCGTAATGATCGACTTGATGGGGCATGTGGGGGAGTTGCAATCATCATTCATAGGCGTATAAAACATCAACTGTTTTCATCATTTGAAACTAAAGTTTTTGAAACTTTAGGTGTTTCTGTTGAAACACAGTTTGGTAAATATACTTTCATAGCTGCCTATTTGCCTTTTCAATGCTCTGGACAGCAAGTTAATTTGCTCCAAACTGACTTGCGTAAATTGACTCGCAATAAGTCAAAATTTTTTGTCATTGGTGACTTTAATGCCAAACATCGGTCATGGAATAATTCTCAAAGTAATTCCAACGGCAGAATTTTATTTGATGAGTGCTCTTCAGGATATTTCTCAATTCAATACCCTGATAGCCCCACATGTTTTTCCTCTTCTAGAAATCCATCTACGATTGATTTGGTCTTAACCGACTCTAGTCATCTTTGTAGCCAAATGATTACTCATGCTGATTTTGATTCTGATCATGTCCCTGTTACATTTCAAATATCCCAAGAAGCGATTCTCAATCCTATCAGCTCCACTTTCAATTATTTACGAGCCGACTGGAATATATATAAAACGTATGTTCACTCCAATCTTGATGTTAACATTTCTTTAGAAACTAAACTTGATATTGACAATGCTCTTGAAACTTTAACAAATTCCATTGTTGAAGCCCGGAGCATTGCAATTCCAAAATGTGAAGTAAAATTTGAATCCGTGATTATAGACGATGATCTTAAACTCTTGATCCGTCTTAAAAACGTGAGGAGAAGGCAATTTCAACGCACTCGCGATCCTGTTATGAAAATTATATGGCAGGATTTGCAGAAAGAAATCAAGAAACGTTTTGCTCAATTAAGAAACAAAAATTTTGAAAATAAAATTTCTCAATTGGACCCCGGCTCTAAGCCCTTTTGGAAATTATCTAAAATCTTGAAAAAACCTCAGAAGCCAATACCGGCATTGAAAGAGGAAAACAAATTATTACTAACTAATTGCGAAAAAGCTCAAAAACTTGCTATGCAGTTTGAAAGTGCGCACAATTTTAATTTAGGACTTACTAGTCCAATTGAAAATGAAGTTACTCAGGAGTTCGAAAATATTCTCAATCAAGAGAACGTTTTCGAAAATGCCTGGGAGACTGATTTGGAAGAAGTGAGAACTATTATTAAAAAATTCAAAAATATGAAAGCTCCTGGCGATGATGGAATTTTCTACATCCTCATCAAGAAACTTCCAGAAAGTAGCTTATCATTTTTAGTTGATATATTTAACAAATGTTTTCAATTAACATATTTTCCTGACAAATGGAAAAATGCTAAGGTTGTTCCAATTTTAAAACCAGACAAAAATCCTGCAGAAGCTTCTAGCTATCGTCCAATCAGTTTGCTTTCCTCCATCAGTAAACTTTTTGAAAAGGTTATTTTGAACAGAATGATGGCCCACATCAACGAAAATTCAATTTTTGCCAATGAACAGTTCGGATTCCGCCATGGACATTCGACCACTCATCAACTTTTACGTGTAACAAATTTGATCCGTTCCAACAAATCTGAAGGCTATTCTACTGGTCTTGCTCTTCTAGACATAGAAAAAGCATTCGACAGCGTTTGGCATGAAGGTTTGATTGTAAAATTGAAAAACTTTAATTTTCCAACATACATTGTTAGAATAATTCAAAGTTATCTGTCAAATCGTACACTTCAGGTTAATTATCAGAACTCCAGATCTGAAAGACTTCCTGTAAGAGCTGGTGTTCCTCAAGGCAGCATTTTGGGACCAATATTATACAATATTTTCACATCTGACTTACCTGAGTTACCTCAGGGATGTCAAAAATCTCTATTTGCGGATGACACAGGCCTCTCCGCCAAAGGAAGAAGCCTGCGTGTCATCTGTAGTCGATTGCAAAAAAGTTTGGATATTTTTTCTTCATACTTGCAAAAATGGAAGATTTCTCCTAATGCTTCCAAAACTCAACTAATAATATTCCCACATAAACCAAAAGCTCTTTATTTGAAACCTTCAAGTAGACATGTTGTCACGATGAGAGGGGTTCCAATAAATTGGTCAGATGAAGTTAAGTATCTAGGGCTCATGCTAGATAAGAATTTAACTTTCAAAAATCACATTGAGGGCATTCAAGCCAAATGTAATAAATATGTAAAATGTCTCTGTCCCCTTATTAATAGAAAATCAAAACTTTGTCTTAAGAACAAGCTGTTGATATTCAAACAAATTTTCAGGCCAGCCATGTTGTATGCTGTACCAATATGGACTAGCTGTTGTAATACCAGGAAGAAAGCTCTGCAGAGAATTCAAAATAAAATTTTGAAAATGATTCTGAGGCTTCCTCCCTGCTATAGTACCACTGAGTTACATAGAATATCCAATGTTGAACCATTGGAACAAATGTCAAATACAATCATTAATAATTTCAGGCAAAAATCGTTACAATCTTCTATTGCCACGAATAATGCGTTATATGTTTAGGTTAAGTTAGGTTAAGTATATTAAAAACGTTTTTTTTTTCTCTTATAAGCAGGTGAAATCAACTCACCTGTAAAAAAAACTGAACTGCTACGGCAAATGAAATGTAATATGTTGTTAACAAAATGTTAATTAAATCTTAAATTTGTTTTACCAAATCAGGATGATAGTGTTGTCAAATAACACAGAACACCTAGATATAAGAAATGAATGTAATGTTTGGAATAATACTAATAAAGAAATTAAAAAAAAAAAAAAAAAAAAAAAAAAAAAAAAAAAAAAAAAAAAAAAAAAAAAAAAAAAACTAATTGTGCATATCCAGCTTTTTACGCTAGCTATAAAACAACAGGGGGTGATTCGATTTTTTGCCTACTGATTTTGTAGTTTGGTCAAAGTAGGCTAGCTAGTAGGCTGATTCGACTGTCAAAAAAATTTCAGACTGTTTCCACAACATTTGTTTTGCATCTGAATTTTCTTCGAATTCAAGTTTTTGCATATTCATTATATACCTATTTATCAATATACGATTTTGGGCATCATGAAAAAGATCCTGAAGAACAAAGAAAGATTAAATATGAAGAGCTAAAGACAGTACCCAGGTAACAATTTGATGCTGTTTAAACGCTTTCTCAACTAATCGAATTCAGCCTTTGTTTGAACAAAAGTTGAGCATAGCGCTTACAACCGTTTGTTCAGCCCCTAAGCATCTGATTTTGGCGATTTTATTCAGCCTGAAGCTGATTTGTAGCAATTTAGTAGGCTGAATAAAAGCTAATCAAACGTTTATACGGAATATACTTGAATGTAGCTGATTCTATTTTTAGACAGGAAGCAACATTGGGTAGCTTGAGAATCGCTTATTCAGCTTTAATTCAATACTAAATCAAAAGAAGTTCAAAATATTAACAAATTCGTAACATCCACTGTGTTAATGGAGCTAATCATTTATACACGCTATATATATGTGCGCTGAAATTCAAATGTACTGATTTATAATTATGAAAAGTTGGGATTCGAACTGGGGTTCATTGATTTATAGCCGATCTCCTTAGTATCTGCTCCACCTGCGGTTGTATGGAAATTAGTAAATGGAAGAGCATGACTAATTATCTAATCTGAACAACAGCTGTATACTTTTTGATTTGAGTTTGCATTAAGGCTGAAGAAGTGGTACTAACACTAAGCGAACACACTGAGATTAACTGTCATGAGTTTGTTTTGATTTGTGTTTCTGCAATATCATATGCAGAAGAACAACGATTAGACAAGTCAAACTAGGCGATCTTAATTATTTTTTTCTCAAATTAGTGTTTGATTGATGTCATTGTAACCTATTTGAATAAGTCTAAACTTGAAAATCGTTCATCGTTCCCTAACTTTAAATCACCGGAATCGCGTGAAGTGTATATATTTTATTACTTATCAATCATAATAGATGATAATAGAAGCGTTTACCGGAGAATCATGGACTGGAATGCGTTCCAATCAGGTGAGTATCAATATCGATTGGGAAAAATAGGTTGGAGTTTTCGGAATATTCGCTTCATAATATCGAAATTTTTCACTCAATTTATGGAAACTGATTGAAACTTGTTTTAAATTAAAATCAACAGCCTTAAGATCAACGCCTTTATGTACGTTCCGATAGCTGAAGTATCTAGTTGAATATCCTATGTGTTGATTTATTTATGGTGATACATTGTTTTGATAATGGTTGATTACACAACCAGTTAGCATTATCTTTGAGGTTAGCTGAACTGAAGTGAAAGATGAAGCTGAAAAATATTTTATACAGCTTGATATTCAGCTTTGAGTGTTTTGCTGAATAAAAGAACTGAATAAGCTTCTGTTCATATTAGTGTTCAGCTATCACCGTGTTCAGCCATAGACACCATTAACCAGCTAATATCCAGCAAATACTCTCACTGTTCAGCTTTCATTGTTACTTGGGTAGGTATCCCGACCAGAACCACATAACAAGATTATAACACATTCCTATCAGCAGCAGTTAAAAATAACAGAAGTTGGTATAATTTTGTTATCAAGATGGCTTTGTCCTCAACTTGTTATATTTTTAGTAACACATTTATAACAACATTTGTTATATTTTTAACTTCGCTTTTATAAGTTTGTTGCAAATAACATCCGATGTCATAAACAGTAACATAGTTTGCAATAATTTTGTTATTTTTTAACATCCTTGCAACACATTCTGTAATAATTTTGATATAATTATAACAGGGTTTGTTATATTTTAGTTTAATTTGGTGCTAATTTTGTTAGAATTTTTGTTATTTTAACTACTAACGGTACATGTTTTATAACAACTGGTGATATAAAAAAATCATATCAGGGGAACACATTCTGTTATAATCTTGTTTCTTCCATCTGGTCGGGATACTAAGGACTGTTCATTAAAGAAAGTGGACACCTGATTGTTAATATTTTGGTGTGAAAATTCCAAGGAAAAAATTCAAATTTTGTTTCAGTGTGTACTCAAGTGTTTATTTTGACAGCAGCAGAAAGTTGACATCGAACAGTTGTAAATTCCAAGCGATAGGTCGGTTTAACATGGCGACACGCAGATTTATTCTGCACAAATGGTGCTCAGAAAAGCTGTCCTTCCGAGGTTTGGCTTAAATCGCGAAGTGTCCAAATTCCAATTTTTCAACACTGTATCGAAAACAGATGCTTATGACGACGTGCAATACATCCGAACAGAAAAAATTTGGAAAAAAGTTTTTTTATGGCAAGCAATTTGCTCCTGCGGTATGAAAAGTACTACATTTTTCACAACGGGTTCAATCAACGGCGAAAATTACAGAACTGAATGCATTTAAAAACGTCTTCTGCCCATCTACCGAAAGTATAACAAGCCTCCATTATTTTGGCCAGGGCTGGCATCGGCTCACTATGCTTCAGCTACTTTGGAGATGTTCAAGAAGGAAAAAGTCGAATTTGTTGAAACATGGAAGATTCTACCGAATTGCCCATAACTATGCCCCATTTGGAAATATTGGGCAATAATCAAACAACATCTTAAAAAAGATGGAAGATAAGCAAGTTCCATGGATTTTTTCAAGAAAATGTGGTAAGCAACACAAAGAAAAGTTACGAAGAAAGTTGTGCAGAATTCGATGGGAGGCATCAAGAGAAAAGTCAGATCATTATCCAGGAATGCTCAATAAATGTTCAAACTTATGTGAATTTGGTCGAGATTACTTTGATTTCCATATATTTCAAAACAACTCATGAATTTGTTCGAAAATAAACAGTTTGCTTTAAAAAATACGTGTCCATTTTCTTAAATGAACAGTCCTTACCAACAGCAAACTGTATTAAGCAGCATTAAGCTCCATCGTTATGTTCGCATATAACCGCACTACCATCTCATCTGTTTCTCCGGACAGGAACCCTCTTCCACAGACTTGGAAAATCGCATACAAAGCAAATTTATATTACGGATAAGTTTTGCGGGTACAATTGTAGAAAATAACAGTAGAGAAATCATTGAATAAACAATTTAGGAGTTCAAAACTGAGATATTTTAATTTCCATATATATTATAAGCTGCAGAACACATGGATTATCTTGATATGACATGCCTTTTACCACGCCATATTAGAGGTTCTTCGGGCATGGGCTTTTTCATTAGCTGAAGTGAACATACATGTGGTTGTGCTTATGTTGAATAAAAAAATGGTTCACAAGCGTAAATCAGCTTGTAAAAAATCGTCATATAGTTGGGTAACAAGTGACCAATGTCTTAAAAAACAGCATCTTAAAATATATTAGACTGTTGAATAGTCTTCGGAAATCTATCACTCAGAGTACGCCACCTCCTGCTTCTCAATTAGTTCAAGATTATGTTTGATATGAAATGAATATGATTCCTATCATTTCGTCCCCGATGCCGATTATTCCGTTGATGTCCGCAAATTATCAATATAAAAGAGCAAATAATTTTAATAAAATAGGAAATAAGATTTCAGTTGTCGGTTTCCAATGTCAACATAACTTTTTTTTCCTCAACAAGCTTACTTTATTCAGATATAAAAATTATAGTGTACCCAAGAAGTATCAGAAAGGGGTGATTCGAAATTTATGGCATGCTAGCGAAAAAAGCTGGATAGACCACTTGTGCGATTGAACCATTATAAATATTGGGACTTACGTAGTTATGATGATATGAATCATTTCCCCCTGAAGTAATCTTAACTGTTATTCAGGTGAAGAAACATCGAAGGCAACCCTCTATTTTTCAAGAGCACAAATCTGAAAAGCCGAACATTCGTTTGAATTGATAATTTGATCGATTGGTCATCACCACCAATAAGAGATCTTGTTCTGATATTCCAGGAATATTTTAATGGTAACTTTACAATGGAATGATAAACAAGAATCAGAATAGGTCACCTTCTGGGTTATTGGCCACCTGATCGCCCATAGTTCGGAAAGGTGCCAGGCTGGAGTGGGGAAGGGATCGAATCGAACCGTCCGACGGATGCATCCGTCGAGTCAGCAGTATTCGGCCTGCCAGTTAGCCAGCCAGCCAGCGTGAGTATTATTAGGGTTGAAAGAGATGAAACACATCTTGATGGGGCCTCACGTACGACGTCGACGACGTCAGTTTTGGCCTCTGGATGGATGGGTATTCACAGTCGATTCTCCATCCATGGGAAGATCTTACTTTTGATGCCAGTGGATATGTATGCAGAAGGCTTAATCGATAGAGGTGTTAAGTGAATTGAGTCAAACAAAGGAAGGGCGTGACACTTTCGATCAACCAATGGGAAGATCCCCTACTGAGAAGAAATATAGAAACGCGTTTTTTAGGATGTAGGCTGACGTTCATAACTACACGGGGAAAAAAATCTGTGGTAAAAATTACTATTTTAGCTGACTACGGTATGTTTACGGTACATCCCACCACATTACTGATACATTTGACAGAAATAATTTACAACAATCTGATTTCGACACCAGACATGGTAAAATCAAGCACGTTTCTGGTCTGCTGAAAATTGCCGGTGCGAGCGCTTAAGTTAACCCCCTAAAATGGTGGTTTTTACCGCAAAATTTTGTTGCGTGTAATAATATCCCATGTTACTTTAAGTATTTTGCCACAAAATAGTTTATTTTTCATATAATTTTATTTTATTTTTACAGAACATAAGCATTATTCAAAAGTTTTATGGAAAACTTTGAAACTTTTGTTCCATTATTGCAGTGGCGATTCCCTAACCTCAAATCTACCTGTTCCACGATTACTAATTATGGATTTTCAGCAACAAATTAACATCTAACAAATAGAGTTTTGTTAGAAAGGAAGATTACAACTATTTACTTTGTGTTTTATAAACTAAATTTTCCGAATTATCCATTTTTAGATTCGTAGAACAGGTAAAAAGTGAGGTTACGAGTCGCCTCTGCATTATTGCATTCCATTATTTGGTTTACATGAGTCCACGCTGAAAAAAACGTTTGTAAGAACTATAAGTGTTATGTCTTGTCTCGCGTCGCGTTTCGTGAATTCTCGCGTCGCGTTTCGTGAATGTCACGCTGAAAATTCAATCATAAATAATGCACATGAAATGATCGAGTCGTCGTTCCATTAAGACCCAAATAAAAAAGGTGCAAAAGTCAAAACTGAAAAAAGCAGTTTTACGCTTTTTTATTTATAAATTCTAGAAAAAAACACGTTTTTTTATTTGGAAAATAAAACGGCTGTTTGTTTTTATTTTTATCGATTAGCCGATTTTAACGCAGAAAACTGTTTTTTTTCAGTTATGACATTTGCTCTATTTTTACGTGGGCCTTAATTTGCATTATTTTTGTCATATTTTTCAGCGTATAATCGTGTAAACCAAGTATTCTCGTTTGCTTTTTCACTTTCAAGATTCAAGAAAGCATGCAATACTGGCAAATGTTGGATGCAAGCCCATCAGTTTCACTCAAGATTGCAAGCATTTCTGAGTACAATGAGGTAGTTTACATTATTTATCGTTGGATATTCCGTCATGCAATGAAAATTCAAGATTTTGTTGCTATTTACGTGAAAACATACACAGCAAAAAAATCTAAAATTTACATTGTACGTAAACTTTGATGATTGTCATGTAAAACGAGTTATAACTTACAATCTTGAGTGAAACTGAAACATTCGGTTCACACGATTATACGCTGAACAATCTGTCAAAAATAATGCTCATGGATGGATCGACGGCTCGGTCATTCCATGCGCATTATATATGATTGATTTTTCAGCGTAAAATCATGTAAACCAATGTACAATTTTTAGGATTTTACTAGCAACGTTGGATACAATAGCTGTGTTTGTAGAATTTATCATTGAATAATACATTACAAATTGCTTTACATGATTAAAACTAAAAATACGTGATGTGTAAATATAAGATTTGTTTGCTGTGTAGCTTTGACGTTTGGATTATTTTGAGTGAAAGAGCGGATCCGCATCACGATCGGAGCGTGCCCCGCTCAAATGTCACAATTCTCAGACCGAGTGAATTTAGTACACTGGTGGATTAGACCATTGTGACACTACACACCAAAACAATCTTAGATTCACGCGTCACGTATTTCTAGTTTCAATCATGTAAAGCCATTTGTAATGTACACCCCAACCTCTTTTTACGATCGTTATTGGGGGGTCATAAAAAGAATCGATCGTTAAAAAAATCAGGGATATAATTAGGGCACCTTCACCGGTGGTAAATTTTTTGTTTATACCAAAAATAAACCTGTCAAAAATAAATGGACCAGTAAAAATAGACCAAACCGCACGCGCATATATTTTTCGATCCATTTCGAATGTGATAAAAAAACAAACAAATAGTGAATTGAACAGTAGAATTTATTAAACCTGAAGAATACCGAAAAAACTCTGAAGGAGTACACAGATGAACTGCAAAGTTTTTCTCCATGAGTTTTAAAGGGAATTTACAACAGCAATTCCTTCGGGACTTCATCTAGAAACTCTTCCGGAGATCTACTCTAGACGCATCTCCAAGGATTCAATTAACAAATTCATTTGTGGATTTTCTCCAGACATTTTTTAGGGGTCTTCTCAGAGAATTCAAAACAGGAATTTCTCCGAGAAGCTTTTTGGAGATTACACCAGAAATTTCTCCGAAAAATTTCTCCAGAAAGTCCTCTTGGGATTTCAAGAATTCCTCCAGGGATATCCCCCAACATTTATTCCGAGGATTTTCTCCAGGAACTTCTTTCAGGCGTACATACGGGGATTTACTACAGGAATACCTCCGGGGATTTGCTGCAGGAATTTCTCCGGGGATTTTCCTTTAGAAATTTCTCTGTGGATTTCGTCCAGAAATTCCTCCGGGATTTTTCCAAGAGCTCCTCCGGGGATTTCCTCTGAGGATTTCGTATAGAAATCTATTAAGAAGTTTCTACGAGGATTTTCTCCAGAAATTTCTTTGGAGACTTTTTCAGATAATTTATCCGAATATTTCTCCCAGGAATATCTCTGGGGATTTAAACTAGGATTTTTTCCAACTTTGAATGGTTCGGTTTGTTTGTCTGTGCTAGAAGTGTAGACTTGCAAAACGTTCATTTTATTCAAAAGACTTTGAATTATTCGCCACTGTTAGTGTCGACATAAGAATATTATGTGATGGTCCAGCAAATCGATTATTCTTTTCAATTTGAGTAAAATATCCTAACAGCTGTAGGAATGTTGCGTTTAGCTATCTGTTCAACAAACTTTGAATGGTTCGTCACATCAAGTCACGACATTATTCTCTCATATTTGAAATTTTTTCATGTCAATTGAAAATATTATATTTCTAAGTATGTTTATATCTCACAAAAAATCGTTTATCATGGTCTAATCGCTTACCAAAGTGAATCCTGTGACCGTTGCTCCCCATTAACAACCATCCCTTCCAGTAACTTTTGTGGAGATGCAGAGGAAAACACGGTCTCCAAATAGCAAAGGTTACACACTAACATTCCTTCCCTCAATTCCACCTGACTGCAAGGACGTGGCCGACGCCGTTATTGACCATGTATAAATAGAGGCACTGAATTATGCACACTGAAGAAGATTATGGCCAATCCCAGCCGAACTTCCAGTTGATTCTTTGTGCATATTCACTGACTTCGGTCAATCACGGAATAGCAACCGCTAGCTCTAAGCTAAGCTAAGCAAAATTCTTTCGGGTATTTTTTCAGATAATTTTTCTGGAGACATTCTTCAGGAATTTATCTAGGGATTTGAACCAGGAATTTCTCCGGGGATTTTCGCAGGATTTTCTGCTACAATTTCTGCAGGAATTCCTCCGGCAATATCCTTAGAAACTCCTCCAGGAAATTTCTCCAGAAATTTCTCAGGCGATTGTTAATAGCTATTACTCCGAAGATTTCGTCCAGAAATTCCTCGGGAAATTTTGTCCAGAAATTCTTTCAGGGATTTACTCCAGGAATTGTTTCGGGAATTTTCTCAAGAAGCACCACCGAGAATTTTCTCCCGCAACTCATCCTGGGATTTCTTCCGGGAATTCTTATGCGGATTTCGTCCAGAAACTCCTCTGGCGGTCTGCTCCAGGTATTCCTCGGTAGATTTTCTCCAGAAATTTCTCCGAAGGTGTTTTTCAAAATTTCTCCCGGGATTTCCCTAAAGAACTGCTCCGGGATGTTTTCCAGGAATTTTTAAGGGGATTTCCAACAGCATTTCCTCCAAGGATTCCGATTAGAAATACTCGTGGGGATTTCATCCAGCAATTTCTCCGGGGATATCATCCAGGAATTCCTCCGAATATTTCCTCCAGAAACTCCTCTGGCGATTTGAAAACATGTCGCGCGTCGGTCGAGTGAAAGTGAAAAAATGGGGTGATCGCTTAGTAGTGTTTGATCCTTCGACCTTGACGCTTGCTCTTGCGGGGGCCGGCGATGAGGGCAGGATCAAACATGTCGCGCATCGGTCGAGTAAAGTGAAAAAGTGGCGCGTTCGATTAGTTCTTTTTGATCTTTCGCGCGCCTATTTTCTCAGAGTGCTTTTATATAGCCGAGCAAACGAGTGAAGCTGAAAGCGGATTGTTGTTGCCCAAGGATGACGGATCAATTGGTGAGCTCGTTTCATGCTACTATTTCTAATATTTAAAATATGTATGACTGCATACATCGTTACAACGGTGAGACGTAAATATGTTTATTCAAAAAACTTCGAAAGGTTCGTCACTGTGATTGTCGACATAAACTCTGATTCATAAATTATTTATGTCAATTTTTTTTATACAACACTACTTTTTCTATTTACCTTTATTTTTGTAATTAAAAAAAAACTTTGAATGGTTCGACACTACAAGTGTAGACTTGCGAAAGGTTCACTTTATTCAACAAACTTTGGAAGGTTCGTCACCTCAAGTGTCGGCATAATTTTTCTCTACATAGATATTGTTCATATCAAATGAAAATGTTATATTTACACATAAGCATGTTTATATCTCACAAATAATTATTTATCGTGGTCTAATCGCATATCAAAGTGAATCCTGTGACCCAACGATCCTCCCCATTAACAAACATCCCTCCCAGTAACCTTTGTGGAGATGCAGAGGCAAACACGGTCTCCAAATAACAAAGGTTACACACTAACATTCCTTCCCCCTATCCCACTTGACTGCAAGGACGTGGCCGGCGCCTTTATTGACCATGTATAAATAGAGGCACTGAATTATGCACACTGAAGAAGATTATGGCCAATCCCAGCCGAACTTCTAGTTGATTCTTTGTGCATTTTCACTGACTTCGGTCAATCACGGAATAGCAACCATTGATATGTGTAGTCAGTCTAAGCTAAGCTAAGCAGAAACTCTTCTGGAGATTTGCTCCAAAAAATCCTTCGATTTTTTTCATAGAATTCCTTTGGGGATTTCCCCCAAGAATTCTTCCGGGGAAATTTCTCCTGAAACTTCTCCGAGAATTTCAAATAGCAATTCCTCCGGGAGTTTTAAGGATTTCTCTCCAAGACCCCCTCGGGAATTTTCTCCAGGAATTTCCCAGGGGATTTCCAATAGTAATTCATCCGGGGATTTCGTACAGAAATTCTTCTGGGCTTACTTTTAGGAATTGTTCCGGAAATTTTCTCCAGAAGCACCTCCGGAGATTGATCCAGGAATTCCTCCGTGGGTTTCCTCCAGAAACCCCTTTGGCACTTTGCTGCACGAATTTCTCCGGGGAATTTCTACACGAATTCCTCAGGGGATTTCATTCAGAAATTCTTCCGGGGATTTTCTCTGGGGATTTCGTCTACAAATTCATTCATTGGATTTCTCCAGGAATCATTCCAGGGATTTCTCCCCAGAGTTCCTCTTGATGTTTTCACAAGGATTTCCTCTGGGGCCGAGGGTTTTCTTCAACGATTTCCTCCAGATATTCCTCCGGAGATATTCTCCAAGAATTCGTCTGGAAATTCTTTGGAGCTCTACCAGGAATTCCTTTGAATTTCCTCCTCAATTTCTCCAGAAATTTCTCCAGAAATTTCTCTAGATTTCGTCAAGCAATTACACCGGAGTTCCTCCATGAATTATTCTGTAGTTCCTCCAGGATTGCCTTTTGGAGACTAACAAGGATTTTGTTCAGAATTTCTCTGTAGGTCCTCCAGCAATTCTTCCGGAGTTCCTTCTGATGCTTTGGAGGAACTTCGGAGGATATGCTGGATAGAATCCAAAAGAATTCCTAAAAGAACTCCGGGTCTCTAGAGCAACTCAGGAGGAATAACCGGAGAAGCTTCGAAAGAATTCCAGGAGAAACTCTAAAAGAGTTCCTGAAGGAATTCTGGACAAAATCCTAGGGAATATCCAAAGGAAATCCTGGAGGAACTACAAAGCCATTCCTGGAGAAACTCAAGACGCGTTGCTGGAAGAGCTCCGGGGTAATTGCTTGACGAATGCCGGAGAAATTCCTGTAGAATCTAAGAAGAACATTCCGAAGCAAATGGAGCAAATCCCCGGAAGAATTTTTAGAGGTAATCTACGAAGCAATTTTTGAAGGATTATCTGGAGGAAATTCCCGGAGAAATTCGAGGTGCAATTTTCAGAGAAATTACTGGATGAATTCTCTCCACGGGAGAATTCCAGGACGAAAGGAGGATTTTTTTTAATGAAATCCCTAGAGGAAATCCCCGAAAGAATTTCTGGACAAAATCCCCAGAGGAATTGCTGGACGAAATCCCTGCAGGAATTCTCGGGGAAAATTTGCAAAGGGAGCAAATTCCTGGAAGTTTTTTTGGAGGTAATCTACGGAGCAATTTTTGGAGGAAAGCCCCGGAATAATATCTGGAAAAAATCCCCGGAGGCGTTCTTGGGGGATGTATCCAGAATTCCATTGAAATCCCGGAAGAAATTCTTGGAAAAAAGTAGATCTTGATATCCCCGGAGAAATCCGTGAAGTTCCCGGAGGAATTCCTGGAGGAAATTCCAGGAACAATTTCTACCAGAGCACCATTTGCCATGTTGGGTAAAGATTGAAGACTTCCATCGATTCAACTGTGAAGTCGATGAGAATGGAGTTCTTCGCTGTTTCCCCACGTTCAGCTCCTGGAGATCAAGGAAGAAGAGCATGCCCAGAATGTGTTCGCTTCTGAACAACCGAAAAGTGAAGATCCTAGTGAAGATGATGATGAAGAACGAAAACCTGACAACAAGGAACGTGCTAAATGGACACGATTGCAGAAGGATGAATCGGATGTGGTTCAGGAGTACGTATCGCAAAATCTTAGGGGGGAGCTAATCCCCGGAAGAATTTTTGGAGGTAATCTACGAAGCAATTTGTGGAGGGATTCCTGAAGGAAAGCCCTGAAATGATTTCTGGAGAAAATCCCCGAAGGAGTTCTTGGAGGATATCTCCGGAAGAATAATTGAAATCCCCGAAGGATTTTTTTGGAAAAAAAGGTAATTCTTGATATCCTTTAGGGAATCCTTGAAGTTCCCGGAGGAATTCCTGGAGGAAATTCTCGGACCAATTCTTGGAGGAAATCTCCTAAGGAATGCCTGAAGGAAATTCCCGGAGAATTTCCAGAGAAATTCCTGGAGGAAATCTCCGATTGCAATTCTCTGAAAAAATCCCCGGGAGAATTCTTGAACGAAAGACCCGCAGGAATTGCTTTTGAAAATCCTCTGAGATATTTTTGGAGAAAATCCCCGGAGGGAATCCTTAAAATCCACGGAAGAAATCTCCGGAGAAACTTCTTGTCCAAATTTCGGGAAGAAATCTCCGAATGAATTTGCTAAAAAAAATCCCCGGAGGAATTTCTGAACGAAATCCACACAGGAGTTGCTTATGGAAATCCCTTGAGAAAATTCCCGGAGGGGTTCTTGGGGGAAATCCCCGGAGAAATTCTTGGAAAAAAACTTCGGAAGGAAGAACTTTCGAAGAAATTGCTGGATGAAATCCCCAGAAGAATTTCTGGACGAAATCCCCGGAAAGATAGCTAGTGCAAATCCCCAGAGAAATTCCCGGATAAATGCTGTGAAAATATTCCCCATGGAATTTCTAGAGAAAATGCCTGGAGGAATTTCATAATTAAATTTTCGGTAAAAATCTCCAGGAAAAAGCTGGACAAAATCCCCGGAGAAATGCCTGGAGGAAAACCTCGAAGGAAATCCTGGAGGAAAACCCTGGAAGAATTCTTGGAGCAAATCCCCGGAGGAATTGCTGGATGAAATCCACGAAAAAAAAATGTGATGGAAATACCTGTAGGGTTTTCGGGAGGGAATATCATCGGAGCTATTTCTGCGGCAAATCCCAGGATGAATTTCTGAAAAAAAAAATCCCCGGAGGAATTCTTGGTGGAAATCCTGTTAGCCACACCTAGAAAACTTTTGAATTCACTTTATAGACTACCAAGCTCGGGGAGAAATATCCGAACTGGTAAACAAACGTGTGTCAAATCAGATTTGGAACAGCTCAAATCTTGTTCCAAATCCGACCAAGAATGGATCAGTCAGTTAGCCTGTTACAAAAAATAGACCAGAAAACTGGTATAAAATAAAATTGGAACATTATTTGCAACACCGGTTGAAGCATGGGTTGAGAACTTTTCAAAATGGTCATTCAAGTTTTCATATTTTGGTAATAGATGGCAACACTGCTCGATTGATATCAAAAGAGCCAATTATATGGGGGTGTGATATGCAGATACCATTAAATTTTAAAAATAACGATACCGAAAGTTCACCAAAGTTGAAGGAAGTGTTGCGTGCCATACAGTCGGCCGAAGCACTAATGTTCATGTGGCTGGCAACACTGTATAATAAGTACAAAGCAAATATCAAAAACATACAACTTGCGCAAAATAGAAAAATAGAAAGCTTAGCAACATACACACATAGATTTTATTTCGTTGTTCGGTTAAATTTGTTACCGATAACGTACTGTAAATAAATATTAAACTGATATTTGACGGTATTCCGAACAAGCTATACCAAAAAAACGTACACAATTTGTAAAATTCAACGGATATTTGTTTGTTTTCACCGAAATCGTCAATTCATACACCGAAAAACTTACAAACCGTTCAGATTCACCGTAGCCAGTAAAAGTTAACCGTATACTTCGGTACCTAGTGCTACAGTGCTTTACCGAACAAATTTGTGTTTATTTGTGCAGGCAAGATCTGTTAGAAAGGATAATGCACTGTCGGGCATCGTACAAGGTAAATGAGTCGAATATGTGTTCCCACAGAATAATCCAAATCGTTATTTTTCTAGACGGAAGTTGACCCATCCAAGACGGAATCGGCAGCACCAACTTTGTCCACTAGAATGGGCACCTAGCTGCAAACGTCCAGCTGGACTATTCAATTGAGGTGAAGATGAATCGAAGCCAAAGTTCAAATTTTCAAGAACACGGATCTGGAGAACCGAACATTTGTTCAAACTGAAAACTTAATCGATTGGTCACTAGCTGGTGATGACCAATCGATTAGGTTTTCAGCTCAAACGGATGTTTGGTTCTCCAGATCCGTGGTCTTGAAAATTTGAACTTTGGCTTCGATTCATCTTTACCTTAAGTGGTTCAATGGCGCTGAACTTGCAGCTTGCTTTTAGTTTGATGGTGGCTATCAGTGAAATTATATTGATATGAAAATTAAACATGTCAAACCGAATAAATAAACGTTCTCGAAATAAATTAGATGATTTTATTGAACATCAGAATGAATTGCCATTATTATTTTGTTTTTAATCAGCCTATCCCATTCTGACGGCCTGCAAATATGAACAACGCGTTCAGTAATAATTTTAACAAATCGTTCGGTAACTATTCACGGACGATTTGTAATATTTTGACAGCTGCGTTTTGATTCAAATTACGGATTGTTCGGTTATTCTTAACTTTACCGGAAGCATTACCGAGCGCTCAGCGGTTTATATTTCGGTAAAAAAAAAATACCGGAGTCGGTAATATTTTCTAAGTGTGTAGCAATACTCTTCAACTGTAATCCAGTTTTTCATGAACGGTTCAAAATTTTGTCGTGGTCAGGATCTTGAGATAACCGCAAAACAAAACTTTCATGCTCACTAGCACTGCCTGGTGGCAGAATTCCGCATTTCAATGACCACCACATGTTAGCCCTTAATCTACTGAACAATTTTGCTGAACATCATGATCCTCTATTTTGAACACTTATAAGATGTTGATCATTTACACAAACGGTCGTTAATCTGAATTTCGTTCGTAAAAAACAATCGTAAAAATACATTAGAGTGTATTATCCAATGATAAATCCTAAAACACAACTATTTTATCCAACATTGCTAACGAAAGCCTAAATTTAGAAAGCAAAACGTCTTCCTTTAAAGAATGTTGCAAGCGAAACCGCTCAGTTTACATGATTTTTGGCTAGAAAATAAATCATATATAATGCCAAGCCGTCGATGCATCCATGTGCTTTATTTTTGGCAGAATAATCAGCGTAGAATCGTGTGAACCGAGTTCAAGAACTTTCAAGAAGCAAGAAAGCATGCAATATTGACGAATGATGGATGCAAGATTCAGTTTCACTCAATGCAATGGGGCAGTTTACATTGTTTATCGTTGAATATTCAATTATAAATCGTTTTACATGACAATCATAAAAGTTTAGGTACCATTTAATTTTGACATTTTTTTTTGCTGTATAGAGCGGGGCCAGAACACGTGGGGAACATACAGAAGCCCCCGCTCAAGTGTCACAATTGTTGAACCGAATGAATATTAGACCATTGTTTCTCACATGCCCGTGATTCACAAAAGTTGGGCAAACCTGTTATAGACAATCAATTTCAAAACTGTTATAACTAAAATGGATGAATTTTATTCAGCAAAAACTGAAATTCCACTGTGTGGCTTAATTCCTTAGCAACCGTTATCTGCAAATATTGATTATTGCACTCAGGTCGAGCTTTTGCCCCACCTTACTCTATGGGTTGAAATCGCCCTCGCCATAAAATTATCCGATTTCATTTCGAAATTGCAGCGTCTTCGCAGGGAAATCTCATCCTCTCAGACAACAAGCCTATCCAAAGTGTGATCATTTTTCAAAGTTGAACCGAAAAACCATAAACACCCATTGGTATATTGGCACTTGAGCGGCATTTGGCCTCCAATGCACATGACGTGCCACATTTGTTTGAAATTCTGTAAGGCTCGCCGACTTCTTGGCTGGCTGATGATGATGATGATGACGCAGAGTCCCGTCATCTTTGTCGGTTTGATTTACTTGATCTGTTGAATGCGCAAATTGCGGCCATGTCGAGGGACATCTCTTGTGGCGAAACTTTGAGATCCCATCATGTGTCTTCAGTTTTTCGAAAGAGGAATTTAAAACTGATCTCAACCCATCGGCATGCGGTGCGCTATGCCGAACAATCGAAAGGGAGCCAGTTTATTTGTAGAAGCACAGTACAATCACATCATGCAAGTGTTTATTTGTCGTTGCATGATACCACTTCTCAAAACAGTATGCTGAGCTACAACAATAAAAACAGCGGCTGGACCACACAAATCTGGGCAGGAAGGGTGCATTCGGTTGCATATGTCCCGCCTTCGAAACGGTTTCTTCTTTTTATGGCGCATGGAACGTACAGATCGAGACCCTACATAATCCTACGAATTGTTACCTCGAAATTAAACTGAAATAATAAACAAGGAAATTCAAGGAATATGATCGTGAAACATGTTACGGGGAGATCGATAACTTCCGGTAGAAGTCTCTAGACGCGTTTGTCATACCACAGATGAATGATCAGAAGTATCATTCGAATTTTATTATTTTTATTACACACTAACTCTCCCGGCAAAATTTGTAATGCCTTAAAAGATAAACCGCAAATGCACAATTTCCATATTAGATTTTCATAATTTCCGAGCATCGATTTTCTGAACTTTTTCTTTTCACGAACACGTTGCAGAACCTGGACGAAGGCATGTAGAATCGCTGACCTGTTCCTAAAACATACAAATACCATTCCATTTGTATTCGATAAGACTGATAAAATTCCACACGTTCGATTCACATTTTTTAACGTCTATCTGTCGTGTCGATCGACAAGAAGAGCATTTGATTTGACACCAACCTCTTTTACACATTATTTTAACGTGCTTCATATTTGCGATATCTAGTAGAAGTAGTTTGCCTATCGCCTTATTGACATTGATTTCTCACACGCGTGGCTACATGTCATCGAATGCTAAATTGAAAATTTTCGACCCCCTCCCCCCATCCGTAACGCTTTTTGTATGGAAAATTGATGATTTTTGTATGAGTCGTAACGATTGAGTCTACTCCCCCCCCCCCCCCCCTAGAGCGCTACGTAATGGTTGTATGACATTTGCCAGAAAACCATTTGCCAGGAATTCGTCTGCCAGAATCAATTTGCCAGAATGGATCATTTGTCAGAAAACCATTTGCTAAAATGGACCATTCCATTGGATTTTCAGCATACGATACATAGTTGTATGCAAAATAATTGTTTCGTAAGATTTTTAACTATTTGTTTGATAAAAATTTTTAAACTTATCATGGTTTTATAGACTAGGGGGGAATATATCTGTAGGGGTAAACGTGCTACTGTTCAGCAAGTCCTAGCTGATGGACGTGGGTTCAAATCCCACCGGCAATGAATGCTCTCAGACAATAATCATGGAAGTGCTCGTAATAACAATAAGCTGAGAAGCAGGCTCTATCCCAGTTCGGACGTTGTTTTATACTTGTTATAAATAATACAATGATGATATAAATAATATTTGGCGCAACATTCACGACGCGAGTGATGTACTGCAGAAGTGACGGTAAATTTCAGTTAACGTTTCGCTGTAGCTGCACAGTGCTAGTAGTCCAATCCTCTTAATATAAATAATCTGAAAGTTGGCTACACAATCTTTCATGCTTTCATAGTGCAAATAATATTAGTATATTTAAGATACCAAAATGACGAGTATCGGAAATATTCGGTAGCTTTTAAGTTTCCATAAATGTGTCGGTCAATTGACATCAAGGTTGAAAATTAATTACAAAAAATGATTCTGGGGAATGGTCTTCTGGCAAAAATCATTCTGGCGAATTGATTCTGGCAAATGTCATACAATCTACGTAATTTGTGGATGGCGCTTTAGATGGGCGCCAGAATTATGAGCTCGGTATCAGAGTATTCGGGGAATGGTTACAGGGTACAATGAGGTTTGTATTGAAAACTAGCAAATCAACGTGTTTTGCATGTGAATTTTATTTGTCGATGGACACTAGTTTCTCACGTTCGATTTAAATGTTTTACAACTAGTAAAAATTAACATGCGAAACATTTGATCGACGGTTTAGAATTGTAGCAAAGTGAAGATACTTCTTCAGACTTTAGAGTGTTGAATTACAATGTTTTATTTTGAACCTTCCCGTCACAATGTTCAAGCATGGATTACTCTTCTGCACAATACTACTTCTCTCCTCTTTTCCATAA
This sequence comes from Aedes aegypti, assembly GCF_002204515.2. Classification (NCBI taxonomy): domain Eukaryota; kingdom Metazoa; phylum Arthropoda; class Insecta; order Diptera; family Culicidae; genus Aedes; species Aedes aegypti. The sequence goes on along the minus strand of NC_035108.1, from coordinate 101,495,524 downwards.
ATGTGAATCAATAGTTCAATCTAACTTATAAACTGTTAAAAAGTTAGTTCCAATTTTTTAAAATAATGTTTGGAAGGTTTTCGGGATTGTTTGAAAGTTTGATCTCCGCCTGAAAGAATTCAGCACGACACCCTCAAGTTTTTCCTCCTTGCATTGATGAGTATGATACTGGAAGTATCTCGTTCAACGACCAATGGTCTCTAAACATAAATAGAATTAATTATTAAACAAATATCATCAATATGTTAAAACTGAAAGTATACATAGCTGCATTGAGCTATTTCTTTCTTTTCTTTTATCGCTGAATTATCTACTTTTCATTACCGTTTCAATTTCAGATTTTAAGCAAAACATGCTTTGTTTTGTCCGACAGACAAGATTACTATTTGGATTTCTTATTGACAAATATTTACGAAGAATTCTGTGTAACTGAGTCATTGCATCCATTGTTGAAAAATGAAGCGTATCACACAGCAATCGAATATTCCCCTATTCATCCATAAAAATGCATGATCCAACGACTATGAATACGAGGAAGCCTTTGAATACAAATCAGCAGATTATGTAAACATTAAATGTAGATTAAATAGTGTTAATTGGCAAGAAATAATCAGAAATGAACGAAATGTCGAAAATGCTGCATACATATTCAATGAATTGAATTGAAACCACATAGAAGCTCTTTAGCAATGCATTTGATCGCATAGACATACCAATGCTACTTTTCAAACTGCAAAAATCGATCATAAAATTGGAGTCGATCCAGGACTGATAAAATGGCTTGAATCGTATTTAACTGACCACCAACAAATCTTAAAATTCCAAGGATACAAATCAAAACCAATTCAAGTCACTTCGGGTGTCTCTCAAGTCTTTCATTTGGGACCTCTTCTTTTTATTTTGTAAGTAAAAGACATTTCCTTCATTTTCAATAAAATCAAAGTGTTAATTTATGCCGGTGACATGAAGCTCCATTTGGAAATAAAAAATGAAGAAGACATCAATGTATTCCGCAATACAACAGAAAAATTCTACAAATGGTGCAAAAAAGCCTATTAGAACAGAATGTAACAAAATGCAATCTAATATCATTTAGCAGAAAAAAAAACAACACCACGCATTTCAATTACATAAGGAAATCAAAATGTGGAAAATGTGAAAAGGGACTTAGGAGTTATCTTAGAATCTGAACATCCTTTAACAGGGCTTATAACATGCTAGGGTTCATAGAACGATTCTGCTACAACTTTCATGACCCATACACAATTGAAACTCTAAATATTGCATATGTAAGATCAATCATGGATACTGCAGCATTGTATGGTCTGCTTTCTCAATCACACACGAAAAAAGATTAGAATCTGTACAAAAACAATTTCTACTATATGCTCTTCGTAACTTAGGTTGGACATACTTTCCACTTCCACCCTACAAAGCACGCTGCATGCTTATTCACATACAGACTTTGAAAGAGTGGCGTGAAATCGCAAGGGTTTCATTTGTAAATGATATCATTTCGCAACGTACTGATTCTACAGATATCTCAACAGAATTAAATTTCTACATTACTTCTAGGAAACTACGAAATCGTAACTTATTCTTGACAAATCATCATCGAACAAATTATGCTAAAAATGGGCATCTAAATCAAATGATGGCCATTTACAATCAACATTGCGATTTTTTAAATTTGTTTTACCAAATTAGGATGATAGTGTTGTCAAATAACACAGAACACCTAGATATAAGAAATGAATGTAATGTTTGGAATGATACTAATAAAGAAATTAAAAAAAAAAAAAAAAAAAAAAAAATCAACATTGCGAAATGCCAAACATCGGTCATGGAATAATTCTCAAAGTAATTCCAACGGCAGAATTTTATTTGATGAGTGCTCTTCAGGATATTTCTCAATTCAATACTCGGGCTATCAACATGTTTTTCCTCTTCTAGAAATCCATCTAAGATTGACTTGGTCTTAACCGACTCTAGTCATCTTTGTAGCCAATTATCATGCTGATTTTGATTCTGATCATGTCCTTGTTACATTTCAAATATCCCATGAAGCGATTCTCAATCCTATCAGCTCCTGGCGATGATGGAATTTTCTACATCCTCATCAAGAAAATTCCAGAAAGTAGCTTATCATTTTTAGTTGATATATTCAACAAATGTTTTCAATTAGCATATTTGGGACCAATATTATAGAGTATTTCCACATCTGACTTACCTGAGTTACCTCAGGGATGTCAAAAATCCTTTTTTTGTGGATGACACAGGCCTCTCCGCCAAAGGACGAAGCCTGTGTGTCATCTGTAGTCGATTGCAAAAAAGTTTGGATATTTTTTCTTCATACTTGCAGAAATGGAAGATTTCTCCTAATGCTTCCAAAACTCAACTAATAATATTCCTACATAAACCAAAAGCTCTTTATTTGAAACCTTCAAGTAGACATGTTGTCACGATGAGAGGGGTTCCAATAAATTGGTTAGATGAAGTTAAGTATCTAGGGCTCATGCTAGATAAGAATTCAACTTTCAAAAATCACATTGAGGGCATTCAAGCCAAATGTAATAAATATGTAAAATGTCTCTATCCCCTTATTAATAGAAAATCAAAACTTTGTCTTAAGAACAAGCTGTTGATATTCAAACAAATTTTCAGGCCAGCCATGTTGTATGCTGTACCAATATGGACTAGCTGTTGTAATACCATGAAGAAAGCTCTGCAGAGAATTCAAAATAAAATTTTGAAAATGATTCTGAGACTTCCCCCCTGGTATAGTACCAATGAGTTACATAGAATATCCAATGTTGAAACATTGGAACAAATGTCAAATAAAATAATTAATAATTTTAGGCAAAAATCGTTACATACTTCTATTGCCACGATTAATGCGTTATATGTTTAGGTTAAGTTAGGTTAAGTAAATTGAAAACGTGTTTTTTTCTCTTATAAGCAGGTGAAATCAACTCACCTTTAAAAAATCTGAACTGCTACGGCATATGAAATGTAATATGTATGTTGTTAACAAAATGTTAATCAAATCTTAAATTTGTTTTACCAAATTAGGATGATATTGTTGTCTTATAACACAAAACACCTAGATATAAGAAATGAATGTAATGTTTGAAATGATACTAATAAAGAAATTAAAAACAAAACACTTATTGAACATCAACACTTTACTCCACTTTTGCAAAAGCAAAAAGAAAATACTAGTAAGACGAGCAAATTTCATAACTTTAAAATACCTTTAAACTCTAATATGTTGAAGTTGGTAAGAATAAAAAAATCTATGTAAAACACCTAAGACTGATCACGTAAAATGTTGGATTCTCACTAACTTCAGAATTTTTAGAACAAAGTGTGGAAGTTTTATTATTTTGTGTATTCAAATTATTTAACATTAAAACATTGCACCAATCGCGTGATAATCTAAACCTTTTCCACAGGCAATGATTGCCTCAAACTCCGACTTCGTCTTCTCTCTGAAAACGAGGCCCCCGATCTGGCCATCGGGAGCTATCTATTTTCATGGCTTTTCCAGGGAAAACCGCGTGCGCCATTGTTTACACGATAGGCCCGGACCGGAGCATCTTCTGTGTGCGCGAGGGCAAACGTTCCCAGCGTAAATAAAGCTTATAATTAGCCGTAATGTAAACACCGGCCACCGGATTATGACATTTTAATGTTTTTACACTAATTAATTTATAAATCGCCCTCTGGCTTCGTATGCACTACTGTGGTGCATTCCGGAACCCGGAGGCATCACGGATTTTTTTTTCTATTCGTCTTATTCTGGAGGGGATTATTCTTTGATCCGAATGCATTTCCCATCATCGAGCGGTCGATCAATTGGATAATGATCAAAAATCGTTTCCTTTCATCGAGCATATTTCAAAAGAGGCGTATGACAGCCGACGACGCAGCATCATCCATTTCTAATGCCCTGCCGATATTGGAAGATTGAAGCGTGATGATCGGGTGTGAAGGAAAATCATTTTTCATCCGAATTTCGTTCCGAGGTTTTCCGCCGCTTTGTGGTCTCTTTGGCTTGGCTCTTTCATTTCTGACTCTGTTGCGTCTCACTTTTCACTCACTTTGGCGCGAAGATTAAAGGCAAGTCGAATGTTTTAATGATGGAATTTTTCGAAAATTTTCTGGGTGTCGGAAAAGAGTAAATGCGTTGCACGACGTCTTATGGCAGGTCGTATCCGTCTGCCTTTTTCCCCGTAATGAGTAAATCTGATTTGCTGAGAAATGTGCGAATGAAATATTCCTTCTCCGCAGTACGTACATCGTACTCTCGTACACAAATTATTTCTAATTATGGAAGTTTTCAGATCACGTTAAGCAATGAAACAGTATTTTGAAGTTCTAGTTTTATACCTAATGATCACTCTTCGATCCTTGTTGCTACCACGAACATAAAAGAGTTACACTCTGAATCCAGAACTTCCTTCGAAAAAAGGAGTTTTTAACTGTCCCTTAATGCCTTGTTCAGACTACGGAGTTGTATCATGATACAAGCAACGTGATACAACTGTATCACGAAACCCGTTCACACTGGATAGTATGGTGATATTGTTTGACAGCTGATATTATGATTTTACTTCTTCTTATTGTTACCAAATTTCATTGTTTACTATCTCTTTGCCAAAATGTTACAGCTCGGGAAGTTTCCCTAGGAAGTTTATTTTTCTGCAATCCTCCACTTCCAGATGTGTGTCGAAAAAGTTTGTACTGGTGGTTCCATCTGGAAATTCCTCCGGAAGTTCTTCCGTATACAGTCAAATTTCGTTCGTTGCACTATGTTTAATTGCATTTCGTTTTAATTGGGCTCCCGTTAGGGGGGCTATAACCCATCTAAAACGAAGACAAGGGTCACATTCTGACATAAAACGTATTTCGTCAATGTTGGTAGCTCTGTTTTTTTTTTGTTATAGATGAATTGACAGCTCAAAACTCAGCCCAATTAGTGAAAGTCTTTCACTAGGTGGGCTACAACTTTAGTGCAACAAGCGAAATTTGACTGTAGTTTCTACGCATTTCCTTCTGGTAATGTATCCATGAGATTCCTCCGAAAGCTCTTAAAGGAAATTCCTCCTGGAAGTTGCTGCAGAAAGTTCCTTCGGAAAGTTCTTTCGGCATGTACCTACCTTCGGAATTGTGACTCCCTTTGTAATTTCCATCGGAGTTCCCTGTGGATTATCTTTCGGAGTTTCCTTAGGACATTCGTTCGGAATTCCCTGTGGAATTAATTTCAGAATTTTGTTCAGAATTTCCTTTAGAACTTTCTTCGGAATTTCTTTAAGAATTTTCATTGGAATTTCTTTCAGAATTTTCTTTAAAATTTACTTCGGAAAACGAAATTCCCTGTGGATTTTTTTTCGGAATTATCTTTGGACATGCCTTTGGAATTTCCTTTCGGATTTCCCTTGGATTTTCCTTTTTTCGGCTTTTCTATCGGAATTTTCTTTAAAACATACTTTGAATGATTTTTATTCCGAATTTCCTCTGGATTTTGCTTTGGAATTTCCATCTGAATTTCCTTGGAAACTTCCATCGGAATTTCCTTCAAGATTTTTTAGCAATTTCCTTCAGAGTTAGGATTTTCTTTGGAACTTCTATGATTTCCTTCGGAATTAGGAAGTTTCTGTGGAATTTTCTATGAATTTCCCTTTGGGATTTCCATTGGAATTTTCTTCGCAATTTGCTTTAAAATTTTCTTCGGAATTACTTTTGGAATTTCCTTAGGAATATCTTTTGGATTTTCCTTAGGAATTTTTTTGTTGGAACACCATTCGCCATTTTCTTTTGAATTTTATTCAGCATTACCTTTGAAATTTTCCTCAGAGTTTCTTTTGGAATTTTCTTCGGAATTTCATTGGAACTTCCTTCAGAATTTACATTAAAATTTACATCCTTTTAAATTTCCCTTTCCTTTAGAACATCCTGTGGAATTTCTTTTGTAATTTTCTTCGGAATTTCCTTTGGATTTTCCTTCGGCGTTTCTATTGAAATTTCCTTCGTGATTAGGGACTCCATTGTAACTTTCATCAGAACTCTCATGATTTCCTTCAAAATTGTCTTTGAATTTCTCTTTGGAATTTCCATTAGATTTGTTTCGGAATTCCCTTAGGAATTTCATTTGAAGGTTCTCAAAGGATCTTCCTTCGAAAATTTTTCCAGAAAATGCTCTTGGGTCTCATCCAGGAGTTTCCTTCTGGAGAAATTTCAAAAAGAACGGTTGAAAAAATTCACTACGAAAAACGTTCTTGGAGGAATTCCCTGTTAAAATCCTGGAGGAGTATTTACGGAGCAAATCTGAGGTATTTTTGGAATTATTTCCGACATAATTCATGTAGGAATTCCTTGAAGAATGGCGGAGGGATTTCTTAAGGAAAGTTGTCAGGAATCCCTAGAGTAATTCAAGAAAAAAAACGTAAGAACCCAAGAATAAATATCGGGAGAAAATCCTAAACATTTTCCTGGAACATCCAGACAAATTTGTGGAGGCACTTCAAGTAGAAAAGAATGAATGAATATCCCGAAAAAATTCTAAAGGAATTCCAGAAAAAATCTTGAATTTGAAGGAACTTTCTGGAGGAACTTCCTTAATGGACTCTCTGGAGGAACTTCCTGAAGAAATTTCAAAGGAAATTCCGAAGAACGAAGTTCCGAAATAAATTCTAATAGCAATTCTAGAGGAAATTTTAAAGGAAAATTTGAAGGCAAAATTCAAAGGGAAACTTTGAATGAAATTCCATAGGAAACTCCGAAGGAATTTTCGAAAGTAGTTCCTAAATTCCGAAGGGAATTCTAAAAGAAATCGCCAAAGGAAATTCCGAAGGAAATTCCAAAATAAATTCCAAATGAATTTCCAAACGAAATTTCAAAGGAAATTCCTATGTTATTTCAAAGGAAATTCCACAAAAAAAAACAAAGGAAATTTTAAGGGAAAACCCAAAAAAATTTAAGGGAATTTCGAAGAAAATTCTTAAGGGAATTCCAATGAAAATTCCAACGGAAATTTTTAATGGAAATTCTGAAAGAAATTCCGAAGAAAATTCCTTAGGAAATTTCAAAGGAAGTTTAAATGAAAATTTCTAAGAAATTTCAAAAATGAATTGCAAATTTCGAAGGACATTTCAAAGGAATTCCAAAGGAAATTCCGGAGGGAATTCCACAGGAAACTCCAAAGAAATTTTCAAAGATATTTCTTAAAGAAATCTAAAAAATCTAAAAGAAATCCTCAAAGGAAATTCCGAAGAAAAATCCGAAGGAAATTTCAAAGAGAATTCCGAAAGATTTTTAGTAAGAAATTTCGAAGCAATTTTAAAGTAAATTCTAGAAGTAATTCCGGATGAAATTCCAGAAGGAAATTTCAAGGGAAATTTTAAAAGGAAATTCCGAAAAAAAAAGAAGGAAGAAAAATTCAAAGGAAAAATTGAATGGAAATTCCAAAGGAAATTCAGAGGAATTTCAAAGAAAATGCCGAAGAAAATTCCAATGGAAATCCCAAAGGAAAATCCATAGAAAGTGTCACAGAAACTTCCTAATTCTGAAAGAAATCATGGAAGTTCCAAAGAAGTTTCTAATTCTGAAGGAAATTGCTAAACAAAAAGTTCTATAAGAAAATTTTAGAGGATATTTCTAGGGAAATTCTGAAAGTAATTCCAAAGGAAATTCCGAAAAAAAAATAAAAGGAAATTCTTAAGAAAATTTCAATTTAAATTACAAAGGAAATTTAGAAATCGCCAAAGAAAATTCCTAAGAAAATTTCAATGAAAACTCCAAGAGAAATTTTTATGGAAATTCCAAACAAAATTCCGAAGAAAATCCAAAAGGAATTTCGATGGAAATTCTGACGAGAATGCCATAGGAAGTAACCATTAAAGAATATTTCGAAGAAAATTTCAAAGGAAATTGAGAAAAAATTCCGAAGAAAGTTCCTGTGGAAATTTCAAAGGAAATTCCGAAAAAAAAAATCAAAGGAAATTCCGAAGGAATTTTTGAAGGTTATTCCAAGAAATTTCGAAGGAAAATTCAAAAGAAATTCTCAAAAGAATGTTCCGAAGAAACATCCGAAGGAAATTCCGAAGAATATTCCAAATGTATTTCCAAACGAAATTTCAAACGAAATTCCTATGTAAGTTGAAAGGAAATTTCGAAGGAAATTCCAGAAAAAAATTTTAAAGCAAATTTCAAGGGAAATCCGGACAAAAAATTTAAGGGAACTCCGAAGAAAATTCCTTGGGAAATTTCAATGGAACTTCCAAACAAAATTTCAACGGAAATTCTAAAGAAAATGCCAAAGGAAATTAGTTAGAAAATTTAAATAAAATTTAAAATGAAATTTCGAAGGAAATTTCTATGTAAGTTCAAAGGAAATTCCAGAGCAAGTTCCGTAGGAAATTCCAGAAAAACTTCCAAAAGAATTTTCAAGGGAAATCCGGACATAAAAATTAAGGGAATTCCGAAGAAAATTTCACTGGAAATTCTAAAAGAAATTCCTTAAGAAATTTCAAAGGAAATTCCGAAGAAATTCAAAAAAGGAATTCCAAGAATATTCTTAAGGGCAAATTTCGAAAAAAAATCAAAGGAAATTTGGAAGAAATTCCAAAGGAAACTTCGGAGCGAATTCCAAAGGAAACTCCAAAGGAATTTTCGAAGATAATTTCAAAAGAAATCCCGAAGAAAAAATCCGAAGGAAATTCCAAAGAGAATTCCGAACGAATTTCAGTACAAAATTTCGAAGTAATTTAAAAGCAAATTTCGAAAAAGATTCTAGAGGCAATTCCGGATGAAATTCCAGAAGGAAATTTCGAGGAAAATTTTGAAAGAAATTCCAAAGGAAATACTAAAAGAAATAAAGGAAATTTAAAGGAAATTTCAAAGAGAATTCGGAACGATTTTTAGTAAGAAATTTCGAAGTAATTTAAAAGTTAATTCTAGAAGTGATTCCGGATGAAATTCCAGAAGGAAATTTCAAGGCAAATCCTAAAAGGAATTCTAAAATAAATTCTTAAAAAAAAATAAGAAAAAACCAAAGGAAAAATTGAATAGGAATTCCAAAGGAAATTCAGAGGAAAATTTCAAAGCAAATGCCAAAGAAAATTTTAATGGAAAATCCATAGAAAGTGCCACAGAAACTTCCTTATTCCGAAGGAAATCATGGAAGTTCCAAAGAAGTTTCTAATTCTGAAGGAAATTGCTGAAAAAAATTCTGTAAGAAAATTTTGAAGGAAATTCCGAAAAAAAAAATAAAAGGAAATTTCAATGTAAATTCCAAAGGAAATTCCGAAAAAAATCGCTAAAGCAAATTCCTATGAAAATTTCAATGAAAACTCCAAGAGAAATTTCAATGGAAATTCCAAACAAAATTCCGAAGAAAATCCAAAAGGAATTCCGAAGGAAATTCTGACGAGAATGCCATAGGAAGTAACCATTAAAGAAGATTTCAAAGGAAATTGGGAAGAAATTTCGAAGAAAGTTCCTAAAGAAATTTCAAAGGGAATTTTGAAAAAAAAAATCAAAGGAAAATCCGAAGAACTTTTTGAAGGTTATTCCAAGAAATTTCGAAGGAAAATCTAAAAGAAATTCTCAAAAGAATATTCCGAAGAAACATCCGAAGGAAATTCCAAAGAATATTCCAAATGTTCCACAAACAAACGAAATTTGAAAGGAAATTCCTATGTAAGTTGAAAGGAAATAACGAAGGAAATTCTAGAGCAAATTCCGAAGGAAATTCTAGAGCAAATTCCGAAGGAAATTCTTGAATATTTTTAAAGGAAATTTCAAGGGAAATCCGGACAAAAAATTTAAGGGAACTCCGAAGAAAATCCCATAGGAAATTTCAATGGAACTTCCAAACAAAAGTTCAACGGAAATTCTAAAGGAAATTCCGAAGAAAATTCGTTAGGAAATTTAAATGGAATTCAAATTGAAATTTTAAAGGAAATTCCTATGTAACTTCAAAGGAAATTTTTAAGGAAATTCTAGAGCAAATTCTGAATGAAATTCCAGAAAAAATTCCAAAGGAAATTTCCAGCGAAATTCGTACAAAAAAATCAAGGGAATTCCGAAGAAAATGCCTAAGGAAATTTCACTGGAAATTCTAAAAGAAATTCCTTAGGAAATTTCAAAGGTAATTCCGAAGAAGTTCCAAAAAGTAATTCCGAGAAAGAAGGGCAATTTTCGAAAAAAAAAATTCAAAGGAAATTTGGAAAGAATTCCAAAGGAATTTCTGAAAGGAAATTTCGGAGGGAATTCCAAAGGAAACTCCAAAGATAATTTCAAAAGAAATCCTCAAAGGAAATTCCGAAGAAAAATCCGAAAGAATTTCAGTACGAAATTTCGAAACAATTTAAAAGCAAATTTCGAAGTAATTTAAAAGCAAATTTCGAAGGAAATTCTAGAGGCAATTCCGGATAAAATTCTAGAAGGAAATTTCGAGGGAAATTTTGAAAGAAATTCCAAAGGAAATGCTAAAAAATTAAAGGAAATTTAAAGTAAAATTCGATGGAAATTCTAAAGGAATTTCTGAAGAAATACCAAGAGGAAATTCTGAAGGGAATTCCTAAACAAATTACGTAGTAAATACCAAAGGAATTCCGAAGGTAATTCCAAGAGGATTCCTCAAAGGAAATTCCAAAGAAAATTCCGAACGAAGTTCCAAACCAATTTCCGAAAAAAATTCCAAAGGAAATTTATATGTTAATTTTAAAGGAAATTCCGAAGGAAATTTCAGAGGAAATACTGAAAGAAATTCCAGATGAAATTCCAGAAGAAATTTCCAGAAGGAAATTCCAAAGGAAATTTTAAAGGAAATTTGGAAAAAAATTCAAAGAAAATTTGAAGGAAATTTCGATTAATATCTTAGAGGAAATTTCAAGAAAATTCATAAGGAATTCTGAAGAGAATTCTAAAGGAAGTTCCGAAGTAACTATCAAAGTAAATTTCGAAGGAATTTCAAAGGATGTTTGGAATAAAATTCTTGAGGAAACCCAAAGGAAATACCGATGGAAATTCCGAAAGAATTATGGAAGGAAATTCCGATGGATAATCCAAAAGAAATTCTCAAAGGAAATTCCAAAAAAATATCCGAAGGAAATTCTAAAGAAAATTTCAAATGAAATTCCGAACAAAATTCAAAGGAATTTTCGAACGAAATTTCATAGGAAATTCCTATATTAATTTCAACGGAAATTTCGAAAGAAATTCCAGTGAAAATTCCGAAGGAAATTCCAAGGGAAATTCAGATAAAATATTCAAGGGAATTCCTAAGGAAATTTCGAAGGAAATTTAAATGGGAATTCTAAAGGAAATTCCGAAAAATTACAAAAGAAATAAGAAACGACATCCTGAAGGGAAAATTTTGAAAGAAATTCCAAAGGAAATACTAAAAGAAATAAAGGAAATTTAAAGGAAATTTCAAAGAGAATTCGGAACGATTTTTAGTAAGAAATTTCGAAGTAATTTAAAAGTTAATTCTAGAAGTGATTCCGGATGAAATTCCAGAAGGAAATTTCAAGGCAAATCCTAAAAGGAATTCTAAAATAAATTCTTAAAAAAAAATAAGAAAAACCAAAGGAAAAATTGAATAGGAATTCCAAAGGAAATTCAGAGGAAAATTTCAAAGCAAATGCCAAAGAAAATTTTAATGGAAAATCCATAGAAAGTGCCACAGAAACTTCCTTATTCCGAAGGAAATCATGGAAGTTCCAAAGAAGTTTCTAATTCTGAAGGAAATTGCTGAAAAAAATTCTGTAAGAAAATTTTGAAGGAAATTCCGAAAAAAAAAATAAAAGGAAATTTCAATGTAAATTCCAAAGGAAATTCCGAAAAAAATCGCTAAAGCAAATTCCTATGAAAATTTCAATGAAAACTCCAAGAGAAATTTCAATGGAAATTCCAAACAAAATTCCGAAGAAAATCCAAAAGGAATTCCGAAGGAAATTCTGACGAGAATGCCATAGGAAGTAACCATTAAAGAAGATTTCAAAGGAAATTGGGAAGAAATTTCGAAGAAAGTTCCTAAAGAAATTTCAAAGGGAATTTTGAAAAAAAAAAAATCAAAGGAAAATCCGAAGAACTTTTTGAAGGTTATTCCAAGAAATTTCGAAGGAAAATCTAAAAGAAATTCTCAAAAGAATATTCCGAAGAAACATCCGAAGGAAATTCCAAAGAATATTCCAAATGTTCCACAAACAAACGAAATTTGAAAGGAAATTCCTATGTAAGTTGAAAAGAAATAACGAAGGAAATTCTAGAGCAAATTCCGAAGGAAATTCTAGAGCAAATTCCGAAGGAAATTCTTGAATATTTTTAAAGGAAATTTCAAGGGAAATCCGGACAAAAAATTTAAGGGAACTCCGAAGAAAATCCCATAGGAAATTTCAATGGAACTTCCAAACAAAAGTTCAACGGAAATTCTAAAGGAAATTCCGAAGAAAATTCGTTAGGAAATTTAAATGGAATTCAAATTGAAATTTTAAAGGAAATTCCTATGTAACTTCAAAGGAAATTTTTAAGGAAATTCTAGAGCAAATTCTGAATGAAATTCCAGAAAAAATTCCAAAGGAAATTTCCAGCGAAATTCGTACAAAAAAATCAAGGGAATTCCGAAGAAAATGCCTAAGGAAATTTCACTGGAAATTCTAAAAGAAATTCCTTAGGAAATTTCAAAGGTAATTCCGAAGAAGTTCCAAAAAGTAATTCCGAGAAAGAAGGGCAAATTTCAAAAAAAAAAAAATTCAAAGGAAATTAGGAAAGAATTCCAAAGGAATTTCTGAAAGGAAATTTCGGAGGGAATTCCAAAGGAAACTCCAAAGATAATTTCAAAAGAAATCCTCAAAGGAAATTCCGAAGAAAAATCCGAAAGAATTTCAGTACGAAATTTCGAAACAATTTAAAAGCAAATTTCGAAGTAATTTAAAAGCAAATTTCGAAGGAAATTCTAGAGGCAATTCCGGATAAAATTCTAGAAGGAAATTTCGAGGGAAATTTTGAAAGAAATTCCAAAGGAAATGCTAAAAAATTAAAGGAAATTTAAAGTAAAATTCGATGGAAATTCTAAAGGAATTTCTGAAGAAATACCAAGAGGAAATTCTGAAGGGAATTCCTAAACAAATTACGTAGTAAATACCAAAGGAATTCCGAAGGTAATTCCAAGAGGATTCCTCAAAGGAAATTCCAAAGAAAATTCCGAACGAAGTTCCAAACCAATTTCCGAAAAAAATTCCAAAGGAAATTTATATGTTAATTTTAAAGGAAATTCCGAAGGAAATTTCAGAGGAAATACTGAAAGAAATTCCAGATGAAATTCCAGAAGAAATTTCCAGAAGGAAATTCCAAAGGAAATTTTAAAGGAAATTTGGAAAAAAATTCAAAGAAAATTTGAAGGAAATTTCGATTAATATCTTAGAGGAAATTTCAAGAAAATTCATAAGGAATTCTGAAGAGAATTCTAAAGGAAGTTCCGAAGTAACTATCAAAGTAAATTTCGAAGGAATTTCAAAGGATGTTTGGAATAAAATTCTTGAGGAAACCCAAAGGAAATACCGATGGAAATTCCGAAAGAATTATGGAAGGAAATCCCGATGGATAATCCAAAAGAAATTCTCAAAGGAAATTCCAAAAAAATATCCGAAGGAAATTCTAAAGAAAATTTCAAATGAAATTCCGAACAAAATTCAAAGGAATTTTCGAACGAAATTTCATAGGAAATTCCTATATTAATTTCAACGGAAATTTCGAAAGAAATTCCAGTGAAAATTCCGAAGGAAATTCCAAGGGAAATTCAGATAAAATATTCAAGGGAATTCCTAAGGAAATTTCGAAGGAAATTTAAATGGGAATTCTAAAGGAAATTCCGAAAAATTACAAAAGAAATAAGAAACGACATCCTGAAGGGAAAATTTTGAAAGAAATTCCAAACGAAATTCGGAAGGCATTCCAAAGGTAATTCCAAAAGGAATTTCGAAGGTTATTCCGAAGCAAATTCCAAAGGAAGGAAATTCTAAAACAAATCCTCAGAATAAATTCTCTAGGAATTAACAAAAGGGACCTGAAGGAATTCACGTAAAAGTTCTGGAGGAATTCCTGAACGTCTTTGAGGATTCCTGAAATTATCACTAGTAGAACCAAAGGAATTCCTGGAAAAATCCACGAAAAACTCCAGGAGTAACATCTTGAGGATTTTCTGCACAATTTCCCAGAGGATTTTTTTTTTGAATTTTTTCTAACCTATTTCAAGAGGAATCTTTTATGACAATCTAGGAGTAATTCAAGATTATTTACCTAAATAAATTGCTGGAACATGGATTTATTGAAAGAATTTTCCGAATTTTTCCAAAGGTATTCCAGTACAGATTTTTGGGAAAATTTTTAGAGAATCTTCAAAAAATCCCGGTAGGGTGCAGAGCTACTTGGACACTTCCATGATTCATTTTGGCATAGGGGGTTTTTCTCGGCCAAATTGTCTGAAACTTTGCAACAAGAAGCACTTCAAGTGACAAGAATATTTAAAAACAACCTTGAAATTTCTGGATAAATCTATACAGGAATATTTTTGGAACCTCCGTGAAATTATCAGAAGTGATCCCCGATGATTTTCTGGATCTTCACTATGAAATATCTATAGGAATTTCCGAAATGACGATCATTGGTTCCGAGATAACAGCAGGACCTCAGCAAAATTGCCTCGATTGCCCCTCTGTGAAGCTTCCTTTGTCTGTAGTTTTCCTCCAAACTAATCACTTCACTGGATCTCATTGGCGTAGCTAGGATTTTTTTTCTGGAGGGGACCTAGCAAATACTTGTTTTACAGAAGTAATGTCGGTCCCAATAATCACGATTTTCACAAATTTGGTAGTTTTTAAAGATTTGTATCGATTTCATTCATTTATAATTTTGTCTCATTTCGTGGCATATCAGTGATATTTGTAAATTTCAATTATCGCTACGAAAAAGATTCATTCTTGTTGTGACCAGTCAAAAATCTTTAAAGAATTCTAGCAAAAAGCTCACAAGGATTGTCTTTTGTGTTTCTCCTTTGATTATTTCAGGAATTAAATCATGTGCTTTGAAGAGTTTCCTCTGAGAATTCCTACGGGAATTTATTCATGAATTATGTTTGCACTTTTCAGTGCTTTTTTCAAGAACTCCTTTACTAGTTTTCATTGAGTTCGTCCTGGGATTCCCCAAGAGAATCATTCTCAGACTTTTTGATCTCATCATAAAATTTCTCGAAGAATCTCTATCAAACTGCTTAAAAAATCGTTTGAAGAATTCCGCATTACAAATTCTTTTAATACTTTCTCCTCGAAGGTCCTCTAGATACACATTACATATAAATTCCAATTGTTAGTATAAAGTATCCTCCTGTGTTCATAAATAATTTGTTTAGGATTTCTCCAAAATATAGAACAAAAATATATAGGATTCTCACCAAAAATGACTTCACAATCAACAAGCAAGGATTCATTCCACGAATTCTTCTGAGAGTTCGCCAACAGTTTTTCCAACTTTGCTTTTGAATTTCTTTCTAAGGTTTCTCTATAGAATTGTTTGAAGAAATTGTAGCAAAATTATCCAGACGTCCTGCAAAAATATGAATTGAGTCTTCCAGGTGTTACTTTAAGGATTCCTAGCAATATTCCACAAAAATTTCCTGAGCAATTTAAAAGAATTCAATTAGGAAATTTTATTCAAGATTGCTCAGAGAAGCTCTCCGCAATAAATCTGTATTTTTTCATAGATAATTATTTTTTTGATTTATCTAAAATCAAGGTACAACATCTCTTCCGTGAAAATAATCAAAAATTCCCGAGTAATTTGTACAGAGATTTATTAGAGAATTATATTATTGTTTCTTGTACATTCTTCTGAAAAATTACCAAAAACTCATCTTAGCATTTTCCAGAGCTTTTTTCATAAAACCGCACTAACGATTCTTTTGGGATTTTAATTGAACATTTTTTCACCAGATTCACTTAACACTTGCAATTCATTCTTAATCTTCAAAAATAAATCTCCAGAATTCCATCAAGTATTCTTTGAGGTTCTAGAAATAACTCATTTTTTTGCGAATATAAATCTCAGGAATCTTCCATAAAAAAAGAAATATAAAAATTTAAACTCTCTCCATTTTTTGGGTCTAAAACTACTCCTGGGAAAACTTAATATTTTTTAGGGATTGCTTTATAAATTCCTCTATGAATCACTCCATATCAGATTTTTAAAGTAACGAAAGGTTTGAAATAACCTTGTTGATAAGTTATTGAATAATTGCAGCTTAAACATAATTCGGAAAATATCACTGAATTCCTGTCGTAAAATTTAAGAATTTCTGAAACACGTTAACAATGTACCTCTTAGAAGAGCTTAAGTGGTTCTTGTAGGATTTACTACATAAAATCGTGTTCTTTTTCGACGTCTTTTATAATAGAAAATGATTCATGTTAAAACGTATGAAATTTTTACTGAAAGTATTTGTAACTAGAATCTTATATAATATTTAGTATGAACTCTGAAGATTCATGATACTATGGTGAACATATTGATGTAGAACCCATTTTTTCCTACCTCTAGAAATTCCAAACAAACTTTGTTGAAGGTTTTATTATTCTATTTTGTAGTACTGTAGAAGTTTAACACGAAAATGTAAGGTTCTAATTTAACCCTTTCTTTCCCACAGCTTTATTTGACAATTTACCTATCAAAATGGCGTTTCAAAAAATAGTGCTTGAACAAAAGTTTTTACAAATAAGCTATATTATTCAAAATCACAATACAATTTTTTGATTGTTTTTCAATAGTTAGTTGATTGTTTTCCAATGCTTTGACCCTAAGGTCACTTATTTCGATGTTTACAAATGAGCGAATAAATTTATTCCAATCATTATTGAGCTACTCGTACCAATTCGGTTTAGCTACCGTTCGTTGAAAATCGGTGGCACCTGTGCTACCATGGCACTATGGGCCAGGGACGCAATCTGGCGGGATAAAATTAATAACTCAGTAACGAAGCGTTTCCGGTATTTGGTGTCTTCGGCAAAGTTTTTTGTAACAACGAGGACCATCTACTGACATAAACGGATAGTTCGTAAATCGTCCGCATAGGTGGCGCCACAATCTAACTTTTTACTGTGACGTTCTAGAGACTTGGCATGTTCGGCAAAGTTGTTCATTTTGATAAAATAAACAACTCTCTCGAAGACGTCAAAATTCCACAGCCTACTGTTTTCGAGTTATTGGCAAAATTAGAGAAAATTAGTGAAAAAACGATTTTTTTCAACGAATTTGACATTTTTTCTAAGAATCATGTCATATAATATTTTTTGTTGATAAATATATAACAAACGCAAGCTCTGGTGGAAAAATTTTAATAATACGACGCATAAAACTTAAGAAATTTTGAAAAAAACTTGAAAAATAGAGCAATTTTTGAACCTTAATATCTCCAAAAGCGCAGAAAATTGCAAGCTCAGATTTTTAGGCAACATAGAGCAATACTTGATGAAACGGATGTCAAAATTCCAGAGAGGTATATTTTGGTGTTTTTGAGATATTTCATTTTTTTATAATTATTATATTACTTCAATACAGCTAGTTTCCATGAGGAATCTGAAGGGACGATCGACTTTAAGAAATAACGAGTCGTGGAACAAAAACTTTCGAAAAACTGTTTTAAAAAGCCATCATAGTAGCCATGGAATTCAGTTTAAGAGCAGTTTCTTGAGTTGATATCGAGTAACGTAGATAAAAGTATAGATTAACACTGGGTACATAATTTTTTTCTTCAATAATTCAAATGGTATAGTATGTCATGATAAACTTGATCATGTATCAGTTAATTGTTGTCATCATGGTTCGAGGTGAGTAATTTATTTTGTGAATGTGTTACTTTTAACACGAAAAATCAAATTTTAAAGCATATTTATGTCGATATCTCTAAATACTAAAATTTCAGAGCGTACGATCTTTTGTCCGGAGCTTGTATATTTGTTTCAAAGCGGAAAGAGCGTTGATCCTTGGATGTTTTGAAACAGAGGATACAGATCAAAGGTATCAATTTGGAGATTCCTTCGATTTTGAGAACTGTTAGGTTGTTTAACCTTAAATATGTGTTTAATCAACGGATTTGCTTAAATTTTGAGCTGCCGGAAAATTGTAACAATGAATTCGAGATGAAATCCAAAGCCAGCTTGTACTGTGAGCAGATATAATAATTTCATGAAATATTGTTCGTTTTGTTGAGGAATAGATTCTCGTGCACATTTTTAACGTGGAAAAATAAATACTCGCACGTCAGTTTATATGGCACTTTCATAGAAGCACGCATCTTGCATTCAATGTACAATCCAACAGAATGCGTTACATGTGCGTTACTTGTTGGTTTTGTTAGCTACGACGCCATCCAATATATGGCAAACATGGTGGGAGAATATTTTGGTGTGACAAAATTATTTAGGTGTGAGTCTATTAGAGGGCAAAATCCTCAATAATAAAATATATTTTTTTGCTAATTTTAAAATATACTTAAATATTTGCCACGAAAATATTAATCGTGTAATGAAAAGAAAACCGTAAAAAATTAAAAAATCTCAAAAACACCAAAATATACCTCTCTGGAATTTTGACATCCGTTTCATCAAGTATTGCTCTATGTTGCCTGAAAATTTGAGCTTGCGTTTTTTTTGCGATTTTGGAGATATTAAAGTTCAAAAATTGCTCTATTTTTCAAGTTTTTTCAAAATTTCTTAAGTTTTATGCGTCGTATTATTAAAATTTTTCCACCAGAGCTTGCGTTTGTTATATATTTATCAGCAAAAAATATTATATGACATGGTTCTTAGAAAAAATGTCGAATTCGGTGAAAAAAATCGTTTTTTCACTAATTTTCTCTAATTTTGCCAACAACTCGAAAACAGTAGGCTGTGGAACTTTGACGTCTTCGAGAGAGTTGTTTATTTTATCAAAATGAACAACTTTGCCGAACATGCCAAGTCTCTAGAACGTCACAGTAAAAAGTTAGATTGTGGTGCCACCTGTGCGGACGATTTACGAACTATCCGTTTATGTCAGTAGATGGTCCTCGTTGTTACAAAAAACTTTGCCAAAGACACCAAAAACCGGAAACGCTTCGTTACTGAGTTATTAATTTTGTCCCGCCAGATTGCGTACCTGGCCCATAGTGCATGGGAAAGAAAGGGTTTAATCTTAGTGGAAACTTCTGTATTACTTTGAAATTTTGATGAGGAGTTCCTGATGGATTTTCAGGAATTAGAAACCATACGCATAAGAATTCTGTAATTTTTTACAATTTGTATAATTAGATTTAGATTCTTTAAAACGTTGCTTTTTTGAGTATGGAAAGATTTGTACGAGGTTCCTCAAAGCGGTTTGCGAAGGAAGAAGAAACATCAAAATGTTGAAACAAGTCGAACAATGGGTGGGCAATGGTACAATGAAAGATAATTTATAATATCTTCTCTACAGGTAAATTACAGGATAGTAAAATATTCTCTAATGAATTGACAAATAAAACAAATTTCTCAAGGTCCATCAGAATCTTCTTTATCCTTAAAAGCTATTCTTCCTTGATTTCTGGTTTTCCAGAATTCTGCCAGAAAGCCTCTAGAAATTACGTTTTCGTATCGCACAAAAATTCAAACCAAGAACCAATTTCTAACGAAGTGTTTTAAGGGAAATCAATAAAAATTTCTTTATGAATATCTGAATAAATTTTCCCCTTCCCAGTTATTTTGCTACAGACTCCTCTACCGCTATGCTTATTTCAAAAGCAAAATTTTCCTGGGGGGTTGGGGTTTCAACAAATTTCCTCTAAAGACTCGAGGGTAAGAGACATTTTGAAAACATTTTTTTTTTTTACAATTCTTGAATGATCCGGAGATTTGAACGAAAATTTCTAAAATAGAAAACAAAGAAAACTTTTTGACGCAATTTGTGAAATATTTTAGAAATATTTCTTAAGGACTTTAGATGAAATTTGCGGAAGAATTTGTAATAAAATTTTTGGGAAAACTATTTAAAGCAATTCAAAGAAGAATTTCTAATTCAGCGAAAATACCTCTGAATTAGATTTAACAGAATTAATGATTTTTTGGAGGAATTGCGAGCGAAAACTGAATTTTGGAAAGATAAAGTAACATTTTTAAGGTAAATCCAGGATCTTTTTCCAAAACCAATTTGAAAATAAAAAGTTGACATAGGAGTGGATGTCCACCAGGATGAATTCGCTTTGAAAGTATGAACAAGTCCCACAATATTATTTGACTTATTTCGAAAACATTTGCAAAAGTTCTGAAGCCCCCCTTAAATATTCCTTGAGGTATTTGATTAAACTAAAATTTTATAATGCACATCGAAAAGCTTTTTGAAAAATTGTGCTACCAATTTGTTGAATATTAATCAAATAATTTTGGAAATAATAATCTTTCTTGAAAAAATATTGTTCAAGCAATAAATTCATTCATGCAAAACTATTTAAAAAATTGAATCAAAATCAAAGAGAGCTAAGGTCACTATGGTGGATTTTGTTACATTTTTTTTACGCCATGTTAAATTTCTACCATTCATTTGAAGAAAACTTGGTCATGCCGAAATTTCTTGAAAGTTAAGCCTTATTTTTCGACAAGAATTCCCGCTATGTATTGTCTGAGAAATTCCTATAGTAACTTTGTCTATTTTTTCAATTATTTTTTTCGGACATTATACGAGTTGAAGTTAAATGGATTTCTTTAGTGGATTCTCATAAGGGTAATTATCATCACCACACACCTCGAGCAGGGTATCCTCCAAAAACATGAGAAATCAGAATGCAGTGCTGCTTTCTGCTGAAACAGAATTAATTGGATTGTTCAGAAAAAAAAACGTATTTTTGGGATCAAACTTCCACTTTTTTATACCACGATATTTTTGGTAATGGATATGTCAGAAAAGTTGTGCTTACCGCATACAATATGAAGCTAGCAGTAACCAATCGAACGACAGCCGGACGGATAAGCTTTCGGTTGTCGCGTGATTCACCAAAGTCAGAACTATCACGCTGATGCTGTATAAAACAAGCGAGGTATTCTCGCTTTAGTGTTCTACAACATAAAATAACGTAACTACTGAAGAAATTTTTGTCAATAACAAGAGTCATGTACCTAGATTGATTCAAAAGATTTTGCTGCAGGTTAAATTGTTTGTTTGTTTTTTAATTTTTGAATTTTATTATCATCAACAATTCTGGGGGGTGGGGGGTCCTGTATGGTTCTGGAGGGGGCCAGACCCCCCTGGCCCCCCCTGTTCCTACGCCAATGCTGGATCTATAAAAAAAACACATCTGTGCATGCCAAAATATCCATCTTCCATCTTCAGCTCACTTGGGCAAGGTATTTTTTTTATTCGCCAGTTCCATCAGAACTTCCAGCGATCGTATTTCAGTTTTTTTGTCCATCTGTTCCGGAACGAAAACAAACATTCAGAATGGCATTTCCATCAAAAACCCGTAGAATTGCTGCAAAATTTTGCAGTCGAGCAGCACATTCGAGCAGTTTGTATCATGATATTAGAAACGTGGCTTTCTCCCATAAGGGAAATGGATAATGGATACACCACGAGAGTTCGATTCTCACCGAGAAGACGTGCAACTTTTTTGCAAATTTCACATAAATTTGTCCATTTAATCCAATTGCAAAGTATATTTAATGTTTCGTTTTCCGGTAGTTTTTAAACTTACAATCGGCTAGTTAGCCGTAAACCGCGAATCATAATTAAACAAGTAATCTAATGATGAAAATTTAGCTTTTTTTCTTCGAGGAAATTGCAATTTGGAAATGATTGAGAATTCAGCATGATAATTACAACTTAAACTGGACTCCTAACTTATTTTTTTTTAATTTCTTTATTAGTATCATTTCAAACATTACATTCATTATTTCTTATATTTAGGTGTTCTGTGTTATTAGACAACACTATCATCCTAATTTGGTAACACAAATCTAAGATTTTATTAACATTTTGTTAACAACATATTACATTTCATTTGCCGTAGCAGTTCAGAATTTTTACAGGTGAGTTGATTTCACCTGCTTATAAGAGAAAAAAAAAACCCTTGAATATACTTCTCCTAACTTATTCATTTATACTATTTCACAGACGATCACCACCCGGCTGTAGGCTCACCTATCCGAATGAAATAAAACAAATTACCACAGTTAAACTTTCCAGAAAGACTTTCTCCCGAGGCTGAAGATTTATTTCCAACCCATTTAATTCTATTAGCATCGATTTGTCTGCCGAGTCAAGCCGAGAGGGAAAATTAATTACCCGTACAGCCAGCAAAACAGAGAACAGACGCGTGAACAAACCTCGCTCGTGTCATGATCCGCCTCTTCGAGTCGTCGTCTTTCTAAGCATTTTCACGCTAACGATCATCCCGAACCAATTTCACTTGTTTCGGTAGCTGCTTGAACTCGTTCCACCACAGAGTTTTCCCGCACCACAATCCTCCCAATCAATTCCTGAACGGGAAATCCATCTCCCATCCCATTATGGATGCCGCCAAAGAGTATTTTTCTAAAGTCATGATCGCGATCCCGAGAAAAAAAAACTGACAAGCACTATACCTACATTGTAAAGCATGAAATCGGCCGTTGAATCGAACTCGATTGAAGATCGAATTTCATCAGTTCGGGCGGGCCGCGGAGACAAGACTAGATGGGACCAACAAAAAAAAAAACGGTCGAATCCGGGCTAAACACACATTGCAGTGCAGAGTAGACCAAAGCCAGAGTTCAGTGCAATGAACGGCTCATTATTACATTGCGGACCATGTGTTCTCTGTTTTTTTTTTGTGGAATGTGGCGCCAGAGGCTTGCCGTTAGACACTTGTAGGGAAAGCATTAGCTTGTTATTCTTCCAATCCAGCGGGAATGACCATGTTTTCCAATCGTTTGGTTATAAGGTTTACGGCTACGATTTTCGAGAGGTCAAATCCTGGCCGGTGGTAGACTGGAATGTAGTTGATTTGCACTATCAATTTTCAGAAATGTGCATTAGAGCATTTTTCACTGAAACCAGGCCGCCATCAGCATACATCGTTAGGATTTCTATTTTATGTCACTGATCGCTAGTAAATTCTAAAACTGGAGGGTGGTCGTTTTGGTTTTCTCAAATTGGTGGACCTCTCGTACACCAGCTAGCTAAACAGTTTGGGAAAAAGCCCATTTTTTTAAAAATAAATCTCAGGTATTTCATTTTAATTTTCGCAGGTACGATAATACTCTATGTCCAGGGAAAGCAAGAAAATTTCCATTACGAAATGGATCTCCTGGTATCGGCCGGGAATCAAACCCAGACACCTTCAGCATGCATGCCATGGCTTTGATTTGTAGTCGCGAACTCTAACCACTCGGCTAAGGAAGGCTCTTGATATTGTATTATAAATATCATAAGTGTACTTATTAGAACTATTAGATTGATCGGTGTTATCCTTCCGATCAATATTGCCCCGTATCATTTCCATCACTTTGGAAATTTCCTCGGAAAACCGCAACCAGTGCTTTGATCTTGGGATCATTTCTTTGACACATAAAAAAAATCTGTTCACTCAAATTATTCCCCTGGAAACAGATGGTGTGAGAAAAAAAACTGAATCATCTAACCTTGATCGATTGAAAGCATTTTTCGTAGAAATAAACATTCACTCAGCGACAGAGAGATATTTTTGATTCTTTGATCAGTAGATATCCGATTGGGGAGAAAGGAACTTCACCATAAAGATTGACTAAATATGTTTATTCCATCCTTAGAACTCCATGTGTGTTCTGGATTCCACCGCTGCAACTTGTGCCAGAAGCACAGGTTCATTGTCTACCAAAGTAGCTTAATTTCCATAACGAGACGACCACCCACTGTTGGCTGCACTATCCTCGAAGACTGTGAGACCCTTGTAGGAAACATGACACCGAAAAAGGAGGACTTTTATGTTGACGGCAGCAAGTGGATTCTCGTCAAGTTGTTTCTTAGATATATTTTGCACCAGACAGTTGTCACCGAACTGTCGTCCATACTGGAGCATCCTTTGTTTTGCTTCGTATCTGTAAGCAATTCAAAGTGATGATTCTATGGGATGGCGTTTGCAAACCGCAGTCAAAACAAATGATAAACATTTATCGCCCGATGGGCGTTTTAGTTTTATGTCATTGTTTTATCCAAATGATCAAGTCTTACAAATTTCATAGTACCTAGTATGCTCCGATAAAAATATTTTAAAACTACAATAGGTTTGATTGCAACAGGAGCGGAGACAGGGTAGACTTGACTCCAGGGAAACTTGATTCCGCTCTATTTTCTCGAAATCTGAATTCCAAAGTAGTTTTATGCAATTTTTCGATTTTTTTCCAAAGTAGTTTTGTGCAATAAGGTACAGTGGGGGAAGGGCATATTAATATTAAATACTTGAATATGTTGAATGTTTTTGCACCATTGCTTTGTTTAAGGTTATATTCTTACGTCCACACTAATACTATTGCAAAACTGGTACTACACGCACACTAACACAAGCAAACTTGTGAGCCACAAAAATTGATTTATTTTAAAATTGTTTTCTATCAATCAAAAATCCATTGTATCTCTGTCTAAAATCGAATACTATTAGTTTTTTCAACACATGGTGAGCATTTCAGTTCTAGTTGAATGAATCACAATAAAAAATATTTGATTTTAATAAATAAATACAAATATATTGGACATGGTAAAACTAGGGGTAGTTTTTAATGGGGTGGGGTAAGTGGATCAAGTATTATTATCATTTATTGGCACACTGTTTACGAGAATTTTAATAAGTTTTAATATCCGCAATAGACTGGCCCACCTTAGTATGGGAGAAAAATAAAGTTGTATAATTCCACGGGGCAGGATTATTCTTTAGGGTTAGAGGAAGACTTCCTGAAAGTTTCAGCTTATTTGGTCGTTCCATGAGCTGGCGCAATTGAATTGAAGTTAATATGGGATTTTCAGCTCCAACACATAGGAAACAGCACATCATCTCATGTTTGAGTCAGGAAAATTGTTGATCGCGTTCAATTGAACCCAGAATGTCAAAAACACTACTTGATACTATAGCAAACAATATTGTAGAAGGTTGTATGATGATTAAAATTGATAAAGTTGGTGTTTTAACTATCTGAAGTAGATTTGCAATATTGCTTAGTATTCCTTCAACTTAGCTGGGTGGTAGCCACTAAGCGCATCATAGCCACCTATGACGCTGGGCGAGCTGCGGCAAATGGTGCATGCACATGTTTGATTGTACGGAATGCTGATCCAACAACTGGCAGCTTAATGAAAATGAGCTTAAATCCAGATACAACCTTCGGCAACAATGTTCATTAGCGTATCAACTAGTGAATTTGTCATTTTGGGCTCAATTAAACGCGATTAACTAGTGTACGAGACGAAACAGTGACATAGGGTCAATTTTCAATATATTTGAGACGAATATTCCATACAAACTTTGAATTGAATGCGCCAGCTGGGGGAGCAACCAAATGAGTTGAAATTTTGAGAGAGCTTTTTTCTTACCCTAAGGCACATATCTAAGGGGTGCCCCGTTGAATTTTACAACTTTTTTGCTTAAGGGCCGCAAATGTTGTTTTCCTTTAACTTTTTTCATTCCTAGCTTAATTGACTATGAAAAATTTGAATTAATCCACCTAACAGTTTATTTTTAATCTTTCTGGTATAAAACATAAAAAATAATGAATATTGCAAAATTTAAACAAAAGTTTACGTGGTTTATCTAAGCTGAGTTTCAAGTCGCTCATACTCAATACATAACAATCAGAAAAATCGAAACGAAAAACGATTTGAAGCACATTAGTCCCTCATTTGTTATCCACAGAAAAAAGTTTGAATTACATTATTCACGTTAGCTGTACATAACAATGAAGTTGACTATTGATTTTTCTGTATCCACTTACCCCACGATGCCTTACTTATTCTATACGAAATATGACGTCAAAGCTGCAAACCAATGAATCGGTATAAAGTATAATACTTTCGGAGCAGTTTGTTTGTATTAACAACAAAGATCTTTTGAACAACCTAGAAATCGTCTCATATTTTCAGAACTTGGAGATGTAAATATTTTACTTATTTTCAAATGCAACATATGAAATCCGTTTATATTAGATGTTTTTGTTGATTATGATTGTCTTGAAAGATAAGTGTAGGCTAGAAACTATACAATATGCATCCATTATAGTTATGGAGCAATAACATTCTGTTTGTAATGTATACATTTTTCAGAATAGTTATTATTGTTTTTTTTTTTTTTTTTTTTTTTTTTTTTTTTTTTTTTTTTTTTTTTTTTTTTTTTTTTTTTTTTTTTTTTTTGAGACGAATCAGCCACCGTATAAAAGTCTCGATAGTGAAGATTTTTTTTATTTTGCGATAAAATGTGTTAAAGTTAATAAGTTTGCTTGCTTTCATACATGTAGTAAAACAAAGGGATCATGTGGCCGGGGTTCTGCTAAACCGCACCAAGTGCCTAAAAGCTTTATTGGATATTTTACTTTAAGACAAAGTAGCCCGTCATTCGTTTTGGCAGTAATGATGACTTTGCAGCGTGCAATTTCAAAGTAAAAAAAAACTCATTCTTGATAGTTTATATTGACTTGAAAAAGTATCACTGTACGCGCCAACATACATAAAGTATGCTGATACTTTATGTACGAAACCAACTGATTTTCTTTGATTCGAAATCGTGAGATGAATTAGCAACAATCAACAACGACGCGTACAAATTTCAATGACGGTCTACTTCGCCTTAAGGTGAAGATGAATCGAAGCCAAACCTCAAAATTTCAAGAGCACAAATCTGGAGAATCAAACAACCGTTTGTGCTGAAAATTTAACTCACTGGTCACTAGCTGGTGGTGACCAATCGATTAAGTTTTCAGCTCAAATGGGCGTTCAGTTCTGTAGATTTGTGCTCATGAAAATTTGAAGTTTGGCTTCGATTCATCTTCACCTTAAAGTTGCTCCAGTTTGGTGCACTTTATCTGAACAAATTCACAGTTCAATGCGTGAAGTAGGTAACGTAAAACGTAAAACGTAAAACGGGGTAATTTTGATAGTTTTTTTCGAAGAAAACTTGAATATTTATGCAAGCTATTTCAAAGAATTATAATTTATATTTTTAAAACAAGTACTGGCATCCTAGCTATCGATTGCAGTCGAAAAATTTATTTTGAATGGATGATATAATTTTTCATATAATCGAAAGTTGGTTTTCTGTTTTGGGGTAACTTTGATAATGGAGTATGAGCAGGCTTGATAATTCTCCTCAACATCATCAGAGTTCGGTGACATACTCTAGAGCAGCGTGCTGCCAGTGCCTCTTTGCGAGGGAGCCAAAAAATGCTAAGCAGCGAGGCAACGAAAAATGAGCGAGGAAGATGCAGCACAAAAAAAAGCCGAGTTAAATTCCATCAAAAAAGGGTGCTCTCACAACTCCCCGAGGACTGTCTGTTCGGGCGGCAGACTCGAGAGTTCGTTTGAAGTGTGAGTGATGGTGAGCATCGCAACGAGAGAGAGAGAGTGTCTGAAAAAATCCTCGCATTTTTCTGCACTCTCACTCGAATCGCTTGAGGATCTGTGTTGAAAATTTTGAGTTTATTTTTTTCTCCTCAGAAAAACGGCAAAATCGCCTCCTCTTTGCATCGCAAAGGAGTTTCTATCAAGCCTGAGTATGAGTCAAACAAAATTGAATGAATAACGAACATTTGTAGGGCATTGCATACCTCAAGGCGTTTAACGTTATATGGAAATTTTTGACTTAGATTACAAAAATGCTCCCAGTTTGTGAAAATGCTCTTCGCTAAGAGATTTGAGACTGTATTCAACTTCTATGATAACTAGGCTGTCAAAAATAAGTAGCCAATTATTCAAAACTACACCAGATAGTGATCGTAGAGCAGATTGTTTGTAAGCGTTTCGAAAATGATAAAATTGTGTCATTTTTTAATATTCGTATAAAAAGCCTCAAATGTTCTTGATTCAAATGAAAACCACTCTTACATGAAGTAATCCTTATTGGACACCGTCTTGGGAAAAAACCTCTCGAAGGTCACGTTTTCTTTCGTTTATTAACTAAACATTAGAGTGTTTCAAAAAATCGTTTTTGCTCCACACCGCTCATTCAATCCTAGCTCAAATTCTGAGTGTCCTCCCAAAATTTGAGTTCATTCGGATGAAAACTGAGACTGCACAAGTCCTTCGAAGTTTATATGGGAATAACTATGGAAAATGCAAGCAAATCATTCAATCGGTCATAGTTTTTTGACCATGAGCTCTTGAGGATTAGAGCTACATTAATACTGTGAGATACATTCATCAGCTACAACTTTGCTGAAGACCTTTTTCAAATCGGACGCCTCAGTAATTAGTTATTGATTTATATCCAGTCACAAATTCTTCAGCAGTGCTCATTTAACTTCTGAACAGGCAACATTGCTGCACCTGGCGCAAAAGATAGCACGCACAAATCATGGCTACTATGTTTTACGGCATATATCCAGTGATGCCCGCAGAACAGCCCAATAATTATAGCCAAAGTTTTACAACTCAATGAGTGCTGGGAATGGTAATAGTAGTAGGCTTGAATTTCGCGAAAATCACGTGGACCTCTCACTACAGTAGTTTAAAATCGTGAATCTCATCAAGTAGCCTATATTGGGTATATGAATTTCTCTAAATCAGAAGTGTCATTGAAGGCTATAAATGCGGGAAATGCAGCGGGAAATAGAACATTTTTCTACAGTAATTTTGGGTTGCCCTTAGCAACGGGTGTTTTGCAATTTTCAAGGCTCTTTGCCTACAGCAGCGATGGGCGTGAGTTTCACTGGCTTCGCTGACTGTGATTGGCTTTGTTTGACTACTGTAGAATGAATTTCAGATTTTTTCCCAACCCTGCAACTCATTCAAAAATTAATAACTAATTACTGGGGCGTCCGATTTAAAAACGGTCTTCGGCAAAGTTGTAGCTGACTATTGTATCTCACAGTATCAACGTAGTTCTAATCCCCAAGAGCACATGGGCAACACTATGACCGACTGAATGAACTGCTTGCATTTCCCATAGTAATTCCCATATAAACTTCAAAGGGCTTGTGCAGTCTCAGTTTTCATCCGAATGAGCTCAAATTTTCGGAGGACACTCAGAATTTGATCTAGGATCGAATGAGCGGTGTGGAGCAAAAATGATTTTTTGAACCACTCTACTAAACATGGTATCAACAACAAATAAAAGGAAGGGTGAATCTCTGAATTCACTACTTCCTTCCAAAAAAGTGGGATTTAAAACTGTCACTAAACGTGGCAAGAGTGGAAGAAATGACGTTTCTCCGGAATGCGAACTTTCTTCCTGATGATTATGAATCCTCGCATTTCATTGCTCCTTGTAACAAGTATACGCTTTCTAATTTAATATTTATCCATGTATTATATTCGTTAAATGGTTTCCATTAAATAGTATCGCATGTCTATTCGTTTTTATCATTTATTCATATATAAATTCACCGCATTAGATCGTCCCTTCTGTAGAGTTGCAAATGGCATACGCTTGCACAAATGAGTTCCCTACAGCAGTTACACGTGCCTAAGAAAAGAACCCAAGCCAGCCCAAATTGTCAACGCGCGCATATTTGCGATGTCTCTCGGCGGACATCGACATGCCCAAAATCTTTTCAGGATCCAATGACCTTTCCCGTTCGGCTTAGCACACTCCTACCGAACTTAGGGAGAGAATTTGCCTTAACGTGCTAATGCGGCCGTTGGAAAGAGAGGTCGCAATTCCATTGAAGTTTCGGGTCCAGATTCTGAGAATTTTGCACTCGCGAAATTGAACTTCGTCCCATTTCGCGACCTCGAAGCCGAAGGTCACAATATAGCGGGTATCTGATGACAATTCCCAGCCTTGATCGTCCACTTCGTTTCGAACTGTGCACTGTGCTTTATTTTCTCGATTTCATGCGCTTTTTGAATAGCGCCCAAACCGTTGATTTTAGCGATATAGTTTGTTCGGAGAAGTTTCTTGGTATATTAAAGCGCAACTTTTGACGAAAAAAAGTTTTGTGATCAATCCACCTAGCAGTGAGATAGAAAAACTGTTTTTTTTTTCAAAACATTTAGATAGACATATGGTGTCTTCGGCAAAGTTGTAGAATTGTCAATTTGAAACAACTTTGTCGAAGACACAATTTTTCTATCTCTTATACTTTTTGAGATATATGCCGTTGTATTTGAATGGCCCCTAAAAATCATATTTTTTATCATAAACTTTTTTCCAAGATTTTTAACATTTTTTGTGTTTTCTACAAAGTTGTTTGTCATGAAAAAACCCCGTGTTTTTGCTGAACATATCATCACCCTATCTTTTGAAATAAACAAAGTTATTCATGAATTACTCTTTTATCAAGGGGTAGTTTAGGCCTCTATAACTGGCTTCGGCGCAAAATGGCGCAGACAACTCTTACAAATCATGAAAGTACCATATCTCCCCTCTCGGCAGTTGATAAAAACTTTTGTCTATAAGCGTCTTTGCATGGGTTTTTACTATCAAACAAATAGGCGTTATTAAAACAAACTCGACTGATAATTCTTTTTCCTTAAGATATAGAGAGGTGCGATGTTCAGCA
Organism: Aedes aegypti; assembly: GCF_002204515.2. NCBI lineage: Eukaryota > Metazoa > Arthropoda > Insecta > Diptera > Culicidae > Aedes > Aedes aegypti. The sequence goes on along the minus strand of NC_035108.1, from coordinate 101,464,802 downwards.
AAAACACGCATTTCAAGATGTTTAACAACTTTGTAGAAGACATGAAAAATGTTAAAAATCGTGTAAAAGGGTTACGAATTTTTTAACATAAAGTACACAAATTTGTATGAAAAAACTCGTTTAAAATCATTTTTGTTCGAAACTTTTTACTTAAATTTTTAACATTTTTCATGTCTTCTACAAAGTTGTTAAAACGCGTATACAGTTATCTCCTTAACTTATTTAGTTAATTATTGTGAATTATTTATCGTGTTAAGCAGGGAGGTTTAAAATTAAAAAATAAATCTTTGCTCCATATCTTCCTCGCCATTCTTACGATAAAAGTAATGTTCTGTGAAATTTTCAGCATTTTCTGTGGCGATTTATACTTAGTCTTTTACGAGTGCCTTGCAAAACAACTGAGGTTACGTATGCAAACTATTTAAGACCAATTTCATGACCTACACCAATCTAACATAAACGTCCTATTATAAATCATCGAAATCTCAATAATCACAAGCTTCGTTGGTATATACACAGAACTCGTTGTGTTTGGGAGGAATACTCCTAGCATGTTTGCCAGACTTATGGCATAAATATTTTCCCCATTAGTTTCAGTGAATGAAAACTCTCCAGTTTATTTGTTAGTAAACAGTATTCCACCCATCATCACGAAGTATAGAACTCCCGTCCATAGACGGATACCCGCGGGTAAGTTTACTACACAAGTAGTGACCGCATGCGATCAATGAACTACGACAACGATGACGATGGATTTGCCACACAATTCTTACCTCAATTGTATACAAAACTTCCCCGATGAATGGACGCGTATGCTGGATGACTCCACTGGACCACTCACCGGAACCGGATTACTCCCGCACTCATGATGATAATATTTAATTCTGCACGAAAGAGAGGGAGCGACTTTGTAAATGTTTATGATAGCCAATAGAGTTGTTATGTGCACGGTGCCCCCGAAGCCAATGCCAGGGCTGGTAACGAGTAAGTGTCTAAAGAATAGGAACTTTAGAAACCACTTGTCCAAAAAATTGAATGAGATGCCAAGCTGTCACAAATAAAGAAAAACAAAGATTGAGACCTAAACTAATCAGAACCCAAAAAATGGGAAAAGACCAAGACCCAAGAAAAATATTATAAGGATTTTATTTCGCTTGTAAACATTTACAAGAGATTTTTTGAAATTTCATCAGAAATTACCTATACATTTGCCCTACATTTTCTTCACCCAATGGATTACCTGTTTCTTGCTTTGCTCTTGCCCACAGTTGATCAGCAGAAGTTTTCTCGTTTCATTTTATATGGGGAAAGGCATCTAACTTCGAATTTCTCGTAAATGAAAGCATTAATCGAAAAAATATTTAGTAGGCGTGATAGTCATTACCAATACGTACAACCAGTACCAAACATTTTTTCGAAAATCGTTCTCAATTTGGGAAATAATTCGTTAGATGCATTTCGCCGTACAAATATGTTTCGCGTTACTTTTAGCGATTTTTCGTACATACACACCAGCGCATGTGCGTTACTATGTGGTGAGTAGCGAATTATGACAAGCATGTAACCCATTTCTTGTGGAATTCATCCAGTATTTTTTCACGGAATACCCTTAGATTTTTTTTTCATAATTTTTATCAATAAAATAACAATAGTATTCAATGTTTCTATAGATTGCTTCAGAAATTATTCCAGCTTTTCCAGTTTTTCAAATATCAGAAGTAAGTTTCATCGAGATACATATAAAACGAGATGAATTAAGAAACCAGTTTGCTCAAAAAGTATTTAAGAGACCCTTCCATTAAAAATATAGACTTGGATCCAAATAGTGACCAAATCTCTCAAAAGAGACCTGCTACCAGTCATGTGATGACCGAGGGCTTTCCCGAGCTATTTGATAAACAGTTTTATAATTTATAACAAAATATAAACTGTTTATCCTCCGGAGTGGAGCAAATTTGTACACAAAATGCGTATCGCCGGCGGTCCGGAGGGAGAGCAACAGTTTGGACTTACCGTTGTTGTTGTTTACTAGCCAGGGATATGCATATGATTGTTTGTGATATCTACACTTTTGCTTATATCTCGTGGTGGAAACAAATCACTATCGCGTGCCACCATCATCGGGCACTTGCAATCGGTTTACCATCCTGGCGAGGAAGATCTTTTGTTTAGTACATATTGGTTGAGGGTAAGTTTGTATGTAACCGACTCGTAAACAGCCTTCTCCAAGATTGTTTGTAAACAGATTCCAGATTTTACAATCATAGAAGGAGTCAAGGTTGGCACGAGAATCAAGAATTTGTTTGCGTAGCTGAAGATCAAGGACACTCAGAAGAGTTTTAAACTATTAACGATCAGCGTTCTCTTTTGATGACATATGGTCCAAACGGTCTAAGTTCAATGACAAGAATACAATGCGTAAATGAAAGTTTGATTTTTTTTTTAAATAAATTTATTTATTTATTCACGTGATGTTAAATCAATTAATTTGATAAAACCTCGTTAGCGATGTTACGCCAATTTACTCGGTCCATGACTGTGTCCCTCCAGCTACGATTTGTCCCACGCTATCCGGATCCTGTTGCACCTGATCAAGCCACCTCGTTCGCACTTCATCGCGCTATTTAACACACCGTCCATCGTTGCTCTCTGTTCTTGAGCTGGTTGATGTCATCCTTAACTTCCCTCAACAGGTTGATTTCCTTCATCCGCCTTGTTATTCGTGATCCTCTGTACCTGTGATGCTCTGTGCTGTCATGATTATCTGCGCCTGTGTTCTCCGTGCTTTTCAGATGTTCGTCGAAGTGTTGCTTTCTCCTTTCAACCACTTCATGTCCGTCCATCAAGATTCCATCCTTATCCTCAATTTTTCTACACAGTTCGCTTGTTACAAGTGGCGTTTTTTGTACTAGGAAGATTTATTCTATCTCGCTGTAGCGGTGCTTTCTGCAGTATTGCAGCCCGCACTGCATCCTTCTACTCTAAAACCTGCCTGCATTCTTCGTCGAACCAATTGTTTCATGTCCTCTTTTCCAAGTACCCTGCGATGCTCTCGGCTGCGTTGTTGATGGCTGCTTTTGTGGTACTCCAGCAGTTTTCAAGAGGGGTTTCGTCAAGCTCACCCTCTTCCGGCAACGCTACCTCGAGATGCTGCCCGTATGCGGTGGCGACATTCGGTTATGTCAGTCGCGTTAGGTTATACCGAGGCGGGCGTCGATACCGTACTTTGTTGATGACGACCAATGCCCGTTATGGCCCAAGTAAAAATGGTGCAAAGGTCAAAACTGAAAAAGCAGTTTTCTCTTTTTGAATAGACAAATCGAAGAAAATAAAAACACACAGCTCTTTCATTTGCCAAATAAAAAGGCTGTGTGTTCTTATTTTCATCAATTTATTTTTTTAAAAGGAGAAAACTGCTTTTTCAGTTCTGAATTTTGAGCCATTTTTTCTTGCACCTTATGTGCAACGATCGAGATGGGAATTTGATGACCAATAAACGACGGGGCCTGCCAAGTGGAAAGCGCACTTTCAGCAGTTGTTGAACAATGCACTCGGAAATGTAGCGAGCAATAGGATGCACATTGATGATGACGAGCAAGCCTACTGACTAGTTGGATGGCCTCATACGCCCAATGCAAAAGAAAGGGCACAGGATGGAGCCAATTTACGAGGAACTGCTATGCTGAATTCGGCGTAAGAAATGCTGTCGCACATCCTGTTTAATAGACTACGACCGCTCTACGAGTCCTTCGTCGGCGAATACCAAGCTGGTTTTCGTGAGGGCCGCTCGACAACGGACCCACTGTTTACCTTGCGAAATTCCGGGAGTATAACTTGCCGAATCACCATCTGTTTGTTGATTTCAAAGCGGGGCGTACGGTTTAGTAAAAAGAAAAGAGCTGTGGTAGATAATGTCTACACATGGTTTTCCGGCGAAACTAATTGGGCGCATGCTGTGTCTGAACCAGCAGATTATAAAATTCTAAATACCTCTAAATACTCAAGTCGGGAGAAAGAATTGAGAAAATATTATTCAGCAGGGAACCAGGTAGAGGTAGACAACTTTGTGGAAGACCATGATTACGCAGTGGAAGAGACCCTTCGGGGCAACTAGAAAAGTGTCGCCCAGGACCGATGAAGCTGGACCTCTACAATACGCACGGCAATGGCTTGATGCTACGCTGTAGCCATCAAGATACAAGGAAAGTACCATAAAACGGGGTAACTTTAAAAGGTTTTTCTTAGAAACCTTAAATATTTATGCATTTCAAAGAATTATAATTCATTTTTAAAACAAGTACTGGCATCCTAGCTATCGGTTACAGTTAATATAATGCCAAAAGATTTATTTTGAATGAATATATAATTTTTCATATAATCGAAAGTCGGTTTTCTATATTGGGGTTACTTTGATAATGGAGCATAAATCGAACGAAATTGAATGAATTACGTAACATTTATAGGGCATTGTATACCTCTAGGCGTTCAACGCTATATGGAAATTTCTGATCTCAACGACAAAAATGGTCCCAGTTTGTTAAAATTCTTCTCGCTAAGAGGTTTGAGACCATATTCAAGTTCTATGATAACTAAGCTGTCAAAGATAAGTGACCAACTGTCAAAGATAAGTGACAAAACTACATCAAATAGTGATCGTAGAACAGATTGTTTATAAACGTTTCGAAAATGATGAAATCGTATCAATTTTTAATATTCATACCATGCCCACACAGTTACGGATCACCCACAGTGACGGATCACTTTGGCGTTCAACATCGGATAACTCGCTCAAAACATAAACGTTGACGTGAAACATATTTTTCCCATGTTATACTATTTGTCTTCTACCATTTGTAATGTTGCACGCTGTAGCCATCAAGGTATCAAGGTATCAGGTATAGTCGTTTTCTGTAAGAAGTGCCGTCAGCATTCATAAGCTCCCACAGGTGGTAAAATTCAAATGTTATAGCATAAAACATGCTCATTCGCTTCGATTTAGCATGAATTCATCTTTGGAAAACATTTTTCTTTATTGTTGATTCTAAATACCGAAATATTAGCACTTCTAACTAGTGATCCATAATATGGACCAGGAAATGATTTTCCAAAGAATGTAGATTTCTGCCATTTTAAGGTGCAAGAAAAAATGAGGCAAATGTCGAAAATGAAAAAGTAGTTTTCGCCCTTGAAATCAACAAATCGGAAAAAAAGAACACACCGCCTTTTTATTTTGCAAATAAAACAGCTGTGTGTTTTTATTTTTTTCGATTTGTCGATTTTAACGCCTAAAACTGCTTTTTCACTTTTGACATTTGCTCCATTTTTCCTTGGGCCTTAAGCGTTGGATTCGACATTTTCAGACAATAGCACTAAAAAAAGGTTTGTAAATTTCATTATTTAGCAGACAAAAATGTGTCGAGAACTTGATGTGGAGCGAAAACTGTTCATGTCTCAGTAACTACAATGCAGTATCACACAAAAAAGGGAATTTCACCCTTGTTTCTAGCTCTAACACTGCTATTTTTTGCAGTAATATGTGACACATTGTTAACTTTCGCCAAATCATGCAATACAGATGCATTGAGTTGAAAATCTCTTGATTTTGCGCACTGATCCGTAATATGTCACAAATTGATCCATAATATGACAATCGATCCATAATATGGTTCTCAGAAACCGATATAGTTTTTAATTTTTATGCAATCCTATGTAAAAATTACACTCAAATCAGTTTACTAACCGAAGTTCCAATTTGAAACGATTCAATTCATGCTTTTAAATTACAATTTTACGTTTTCCATGTCGTTTAATTGAATTTTATAGGTTGGACACCACACTGTTTGATCCATAACTGTGGGGTCATGGTATATAAAGCCCCAAATATTCTCGATTCAAATGAAAACAGTTCTTAGATGAAGTGCCGATTAACAGAAATTATGATATTTCATTTAGTATGTGGTGGGTAACGCACTGTCAAAGTTACCCGCATTATCAAAGATACCCCGTTTTACGGTACACTTAAAATGCAGAATAAGTCATCCAAAATTAAAGTTTTACCACAGTTTTGGACTATTTTCGTGTATAATACAATAAACTTCAAGCAAAAATTCCTATCAAAAATGTGTATTTTTGAACAAACATCACTTCATATTGTTTTGACGTTAACTATGTCTTTCGGCAATATACTGGGTGTCAATTGAAAATCTAAAATTTTGCGACCGTCACGAAATTATGTAAGATTTTGAACGCTAATAACTCAGTCATTTATCGATAGATTTTCAATATTTTCCCACCAATCGGTTGGAAATGTATACAACAATTTTCTCGAACTATTGATTATCGACAATAAACTATTGAAAATTGGGAAAATGTCGACCCCTTTCTTACGCAACCAATCACGTTCAAGCAGTTTTCCACGCTTCTTTTGCGTTCCGCTTCGCACTATAAAAGCAGACCGATTCCTATTTCTTCGCTCATTCTTCTTTTTGCCGTCAGACTGTGAACATGGTCGGCGAGCAAGTCCCGAGTCTCGAGTGCCCTTCGCATTCTCAGCTTAGTTTTCAATGGGACGCGAATGGAACAACAACACGCATATCGAAGCTGCCGCGACTAAAGCCATTTTTTGAAGCACACATCGTCATCGCCACCGCAAACCTCATCGGGCGAGAAGGATTTCAACCTGTGCGCCGTCAAAATGTGTCCGTGTTACGAAAATTCAACAATTTAATCGGCCCTTTTCAGGGCCAACAAATGTGTTTTAAAGAGTTATTTGTGTAATATTCCCTAATGTGTTTACCACATACTTGCTAATATCTCATAGTTCATCTCATAGCATCATACAATAACTGATTTATTACGAATAATTGACAATAGGATAATTAGGGGATGTTTCCGAGGACGCTGCTGCAGTGCCGTCAGGATGCAATAACAGCGTAATGCTCATATTGTGCATCCCTTGCCAAGACATCAGTTTCATATAGCCTATTTCCCAGATAAGAAAACGAAGAATATGACAGGAGGAGCATCATCTGCTATTCTAAGGGCTATTCTAAGCATACCTCCTTCGTTGAACTCGATTTCGTTCTGTTTTCGCTTGCGAGCTAGTAAGAGCTCCTCCAAATATGCTCAGCTCCTCGCTACCAGAGGCACAAAACAGTGGATCATCATGCGGATTGTGAAATTGCTCAAGATTTCTGAATTGACTCGCGCTTCCAGAATTGGCCCTGCGGGAATCGGTGCTCAAAGGCAAGATTTGTACGAGATGGCTGAAGAAAATCGTCCAAAGCTGCTTGTTGGAGCGCCCATCGTCATCCCTACCGCAAACCTCATCGGGCGAGGAAGATTTCAACCAGTGTGCCATCAAAATGTGTCCGTGTTACGCTAACTCAACAAATTAATCAGCCCTTTTCAGGGCCAACAAATGTGTTTAAAGAGTTATTTGTGTTTACCACATATTTGCTATAATCTCTTAATTTATCTTATAGCATCATACAAGGCCAAGCGTTATTACGCTAGAGCTGCCGGTGTAGTAATACATAAAAAAAACAACTCTGCGTCTACCTTGGCCTTACCGCACACGATCCGGCTTGTTTGTACCAGTCATGATGTGGAGCTGGGCCGGTCAGACCATTATGGTGATATCTGCGCTGTAGAGATAACTATAATGGGCTAGCGAACGATTCTGTTTTGCGTGTTTATTGAGCCGAATACCACAACGAAGCAAAAGAAGTTCTTCATGACGCGGAGCTTATTCGAGTATCAGAAGGAAAACATACCAATGATCGTGACAGGAAATTTAAACGCCGATCTTACCAACCAGGACAATATCGAGTTTGTGGATTTCATGGAGAAGTACCTGAAACTCAAACTAGCTTCGGATTCCTCTAAGCCAACCAATCTCAGCGGTTCTTCCCGAGCAGAAGAAAATAACTACTGAATACCAAATTGAGGTATTCCATACCGGATAATTTCCAATACTACATACCTGAATGAGGTATGAATTAGCCCTGCATAAGAGGTAAAATACCTCAAATAATATCTCAAGCATATTCTACGAACACCAAACTGATAACTAGATCAGGTATTGTAATACCTCAATAATACTTGATGGATTTTCATATAAAAATGAAATTTTTCAATTGTAGTTCAATACCTCCAGCAGACCTCAATAGCTGTTTAATACCTCAATGGAGTATTTTTAATTGTTTTAAAGATTTTTTTCAATACCATTATAATAACAAATTGAGGTATTGACAACTGAACAATACCTAATTTTGGTATGATACCAAAAAATGGTATGCAAAAGTTATTGGGGAGTTATTTGTTCCTCCTCGGGTTGTGTCCACATGACGTTCACGCGCAACATTCGGGTGGAAAACAAGAGTTATTATTCTTGTTTCTTCTTTCATAGACCGATTCTTTCGGTGCTACAGTGTTAATCTAACAAAGGGCCCTTTTCAGGGGATTGACCCATTTCGCATAAAGACGTTTCGCATAAGGACGTTTCGCATAAGGACGTTGGGCATAATGGACGTTTCGCATAAAGCAGTTTCATATAAGAACAGGTAGCATTTTAAAGAAGGCATATAATTCTCTTTATGCCAAACGTCCATTATGCGAAACGTCCATCCATAAAATTATGCGAAATGTCCTTATGCGAAACGTCTTTATGCGAAACGTCCCTCCTCCCCTTTTCAGGGCCACTGAATTCTTCAAAGAGAGTTATTAAGCATTGATAAATTGCATTAAGCAAAGAAACAAAACTGCACACATACATCTCTCTTTAATTCATGAACCATTACATTCTGAATTATAACTAAAGGAAGGTTGCAATTATGACAATTGACTATAATACAAATGCAGCAAATCACATGGCGTAGTTACCGTCATGCGGTCATGTCTTGTACACAACCCCTACTGATTTTTTTTTTTTGGCGCTACGTACCAACTGGGGCAGAGCATGCTTCTCAGCTTAGTATTCTTATGAGCACTTCCACAGCTATTAACTGAGAGTTTCTTTGCCAATTGACCATTTTTGCGTGTATCATGTGGCAAGCTCGAAGATACTCTATGTCCTGGGAATTCGAGAAATTTTCTTTTCGAAAAGATACTCAACCGGTGGTATTCACCGGTTCCACGATCCTCAGCTTGGTCTTGCTGAATAACTGCGTGTTTACTGCTTCGGCTTCAACGTTATACATGTTAAACAAAATGTATTTCCTGTTGTATTAATTTAATCTAACAATTAGGTACGTCTCCAGCAATATTCTATCAAAATTAAAAAAAAATGAATCCCTTTACTGTCGACTAACAAAATGGCAGCAATCAATCTCTCCCTTCGCATCAGCCCCACATCCAGATGTTTTCCATCTCCTGAGATCAACTAACGACATCATCCATCAACCAGCCAATCGTTGCTTGTGGTGCACCGTTCGCCTCTACTCATCTCTGATCGAGACTCGAGAGCATGTTACGCGAGGGAAAACCGTCCTCGTTTGCCCGTTGAGTGATCTCTTCTTTAGCCAGGGGGGACTAGGACTGTATCGAAAAGTAATGGATCATTACAATAACCAAAAGGGCCGCTATGGAAAGCATCGATAGCGCCACCGCACTGTGTTTTTTTTTCTCGTTTTCATGCGCTTTTTGAATAGCGCCCAAACCGTTGATTTTAGCGATATAGTTTGTTCGGAGAAGTTTCTTGGTATATTAAAGCGCAACTTTTGACGAAAAAAGTTTTGTGATCAATCCACCTAGCAGTGAGATAGAAAAACTATTTTTTCAAAACATTTAGATAGACATATGGTGTCTTCAGCAAAGTTAAAGAATTGGCAATTTGAAACAACTTTGTCGAAGACACAATTTTTCTATCTCTTATACTTTTTGAGATATATGCCGTTGTATGTGAATGACCCCTAAAAATAATATTTTTTATCATAACTTTTTTCTAAGATTTTTAACATTTTTTGTGTTTCTACAAAGTTGTTTGTCATAGAAAACCCGTGTTTTTGCTGAACACATCATCACCCTATCTTTTGAAGTAACAAAGTTATTCATGAATTACTCTTTTTTCAAGGGGTAGTTTAGGCCTCTATAACTGGCTTCGGCGCAAAATGGCGCAGACAACTCTTACAAATCATGAAAGTACCATATCTCCCCTTTCGGCAGTTGATAAAAATTTTTGTCTATAAGCGTCTTTGCATAGGTTTTTACTATCAAACAAATAAGCCTTATTAAAACGAATTCGACAGATAATTCTTTTACTTTAAGAGATAGAGAGGTGCAATGTTCAGTAAAAACACGCGTTTTTAGATGTTTAACAACTTTGTAGAAGACATGAAAAATGTTAAAAATCTTGTAAAAGAGTTACGAATTTTTTAACTTAAAGTACACAAATTTGTAAGAAAAAATCGTTTAAAATCATTTTCGTTTATAACTTTTTACTTGAATTTTTAACATTTTTCATGTCTTCTACAAAGTTGTTAAACATCTAAAAACGCGTGTTTTTGCTGAACATTGCACCTCTCTATCTCTTAAAGTAAAAGAGTTATCAGTCGAATTCGTTTTAATAAGGCTTATTTGTTTGATAGTAAAAACCTATGCAAAGACGCTTATAGACAAAAGTTTTTATCAACTGCCGAAAGGGGAGATATGGTACTTTCATGATTTGTAAGAGTTGTCTGCGACATTTTGCGCCGAAGCCAGTTATAGAGGCCTAAACTACCCCTTGAAAAAAGAGTAATTCATGAATAACTTTGTTACTTCAAAAGATAGGGTGATGATGTGTTCAGCAAAAACACGGGTTTTCTATGACAAACAACTTTGTAGAAAACACAAAAAATGTTAAAAATCTTAGAAAAAAGTTATGATAAAAAATATGATTTTAAGAGGTCATTCACATACAACGGCATATATCTCAAAAAGTATAAGAGATAGAAAAATTGTGTCTTCGACAAAGTTGTTTCAAATTGCCAATTCTACAACTTTGCCGAAGACACCATATGTCTATCTAAATTTTTTGAAAAAATAGTTTTTCTATCTCACTGCTAGGTGGATTGATCACGAAACTTTTTTCGTCAAAAGTTGCGCTTTAATATACCAAGAAACTTCTCCGAACAAACTATATCGCTAAAATCAACGGTTAAGGCGCTATTCAAAAAGCGCATGAAAACGAGAAAATAAAACACAGTGACCGTAGCCTTGTGTGTTTGACAGAACATCAATGCTGTCACAATGTTAAATCCCATATACGGTGGCGTCGCTGTTCTGATGCGGTGATTGCCGAAAACATTACCTTCTTTATTCATCCTTTAGCAACAATTTTGAATGTTTCCGAAAATTTGGGTCGATTGTTCAAACATTTGTATGGTTTTGAGTGTGCTTCATATACAATATCACGATGCTATTTTTCCATTATTTGACATAGTATAAAGCCTTTCAAAATAATTAGCATGTGTCTCAAAATGATCGAACGCAAATTACAAATACTGTGCAAATATGTCTCAAAAAATAATAAATTAATTTTGACGTATATGGCGAATGCAATGAATCATTTTTGTACAACAAAGAAAAAAGTTCTCAAAATAGTATCATCTTTTTGCTCAAAGAACAAGCATCATGATCGTTGCTAATTTCTTTCCGATACAGTCCTTACCAAACCAAATGTGGGAGCGAATCGAGTGATCAGTCGACCGACGTCACAGAGTCAGCCATGGTGTGAAACTCCGCCCTCATTTTTCATGCCTTGAATGATGAACATGTGCGGAGTCACAAACACATCTCAATGGGTGTTTGATTCGCGTTTGCGCACTTTGAAGGTAGCGAGGTCTGAACGAGGAAGGGAAATGGAAATTCGCTGTCGGTTCATTTGGTGCTCGTTAATCGATGATCGTTTTCTTTGTGTTTTATTGCTGGTTGCTTGAGGCAATGGGGTGTTCTGTTTCACGTTGGGTGCATATTGAGGTTTGAACGCGTTGAACCAACATGTGCTCTTAGGGTTTCGAGTATGCATGACTTACTGTTTGTTTTGCACAAAATCAACCACCAGGATGCCGGTACCAATCTTTTATTAATATTATATCAAACATTACATTCATTTCTTATATCTTGGTGTTCTCTGTTAGAAAACACTATCATCCAAATTTTGTTAAACTAAATTAAACTCGTATCAACATTTTGTTAAGAACATATTACATTTTATTTGCCATAGCAGTTCAGAATTTTTACTTGGGCGTTGATTTCACCTGCATATAAGAGAAAAAATACGCTTTTAATTAACTCAACCTATGTTATCTTTAATATATAACGCATTATACAGACTACTACAGTAGTCTAGTGACACCAATCTCTTTATGCTTTCGGTGATAGCTTGATCTGTTTCTTTTGACATAAAAAAGGTTTTAAATATGGTCACAATACTTACCACAACCATCTTGGAATGCCTGTAGCAAGGTTCGATTCTCACACGGCCATAAACGAACGGGTTACGTTCGTTGAAAAGAGTTAAAAAAAATCTCATAAAACACACTGCGCTGCGTCGTCCATCGATTCAGCATTCAAGAATCACACAGTCTATACTAGACGGAAAGCCACACACGCATCCAATGGTTTGAACCCCGTGATGATCATCTACGAGATCTTCCCACCGAGCGCAAGTAAGAAGACCAGACTCTCTGCTGGCTGGATATTTTCCTGGTCAGTTTGGTCGATTCTAAACGCATCGCGCGATCCGATACTTTATTCCTCCGCAGAAATCTTCGGAACGTATTTCTAAAAATAACAAACTCATACACTATTACAAATAAACAGCGAGCAGCGATCTCCGGGAAGTGTAGAACTAGCCCTCGTGTGTTAAAATACACTCAAATAAAGATTTAAAAAAAAAAAAAAAAAAAAGGGATCTCCGGGAAAGGGTTAACTCCTGTGCGTGTGATTGCGATCGATTCCCGGAGATTTTTTTTTGTGCTGGTTTTTATGCTGCGATTGCCGAAAAGCGGCTTCGTGTCGCCGCCCGCAGTCGGTGTGAGCGGCAGTGGTTCTCAATTTACCTGTTTTGTTTTCAATGGCAATACAATGCTTTCTATCAATGCATCTGAAAACAAAAAAATAAAAAAAGGGTGCCTACCGTTTTGTCTAAAATTCCGAACAGACTCATATTCCGAATAGTCGGTTTTTGTATGGTTATTTGGTTGAAATGTTTCGCTGATATACAGTGCTGTTCTGAATAAAAGCAGCGCATGTCGATTTTCATACAAAATGCTCAACTTTGACATGCTGTAGTTTTGTTCCCTTTCAAGCAATCGAGTTGAAATTTTCTCCACAGAACTACAAATATGCCCAATTTTGTAACAACAAAATTTCAAAATTTTCTAAGCCCCTGCCGGAAAGTGATATACTAGGTGAAATTGTTCGAAAAAATAGCAGTTTTAAAAATTTGAATTTCGGCTTGACATTATAGTTTTAAATTGTACATCACTTACCATTGGAACAATCTTCTCCTACTTATCAAACCTACACCTAAACCGAAAATGTTTAAAATATTTGTAGAAGAAAAATTTTAAAATGAAAAACTGCTATTTTTTCGAAAAATTTCACCTAGTGTCTCACTTTTCGGTAGGGACTCAGAAAAAACTGAAATTTTGTAGTTACAAAATTGATCATATTTGTAGTTCTGTGGAGAAAATTTCGGCTCGATTGCTTGAAAGGGAACAAAACTACAGCATGTCAAAGTTGAGCATTTTGTATGTAAATCGACATGCGCTGCTATTATTCAGAACAGCACTGTATGTCATCAAATCAGGGCTGGGAATGGTAATAGTCGTCGGCTTAGTTTCGCGAAACTCACATGGCTTTCCCGGCTCAGTAACGTGAATCTCATCAAGTTGTTTATTTTTGGTGCATGAATTTTCTAAATCTGAAGTGTTATCACAGGCTGTAAATGCGGGAAATATAACATTATTCTACAGTAATTCTGGGTTGCCCTTAGCAACGGGTGTTTTGCTACTTTCAAGGCAGTTTGCCTACAGCAGTGATGGGCGTGAATATTATTGGCTTTGCTTGGCTATTTTTTATTTGTTTAGTTAACATCTAAACAGATAACACTGAATCTACAATTTCACGCCACTATACTCTATTTGTGGTCGCATCTTTCCATCTTCGGTTCTGCCCCACGCTCGCCATCGATACGCACTTGATCCGCCCACCTAGCTCGCTGCGCTCCACGCCTTCTTGCACCAACCGGATCCGACGTGAACACCATCTTTGCAGGGTTGCTGTCCGGCATTCTTGCAACATGTCCTGCCCATCGTATCCTTCCAGCTTTGACCACCTTCTGGATACTGGGTTCGCCGTAGAGTTGGGCGAGCTCGTGGTTCATCCTTCGCCGCCACACACCGTTCTCCTGCACACCGCCGAAGATCGTCCTAAGCACCCGACGTTCGAAGACTCCAAGTGCTTGCAAGTCCTCCTCGAGCATCGTCCACATTTCATGCCCGTTGAGGACTACCGGCCTTATGAGCGTTTTGTACATGATACATTTGGTGCGGGAGTGAATCTTTTTTGACCGCAGCTTCTTGTGGAGGCCATAGTAGGCCCGACTTCCACTGATGATGCGCATCCGTATTTCACGGCTAACGTTATTGTCAACCGTCAGCAAGGATCCAAGGTAGACGAACTCGTCGACCACCTCGAACGTATCCCCGTCTATCGTAACACTGCTACCTAGGCGAGTCCTGTCACGCTCGGCCCCACCAGCTAACATGTACTTTGTCTTGGCCGGCTGCCACCTTTACAAATGTTCAGCCGACAACCCAGACAACCAATATATACGTATAACGAAATCATCTAGAGGCTTTGTATGTGCAACATTTCACTTATAAGACGCCGCGAAAAGGCCTTCTACGTACAAAAGTGGAGGCGATATGCGTGCATATATTATGTGATGAATAATAACATACAATGCAAGTGTATAAATATTCTACTGAACTAACCTGTGATCTTATGCGACTTAACTTATGATAACAAATGTTGATTTGACAGCTGCTACGGATTGATTCGACTTACTTTGTACGAGTGTACGGGACGAAACAAAATGTACAAATGAACTCAGAAAAGAAGTGTTTTATGCGAGGAAGCTCATCAATCTGACGATTTTATCCTCGGTGTTTTGCGGGTTTGATGTAATTAGTAAGAATAAACGAGTTGTAACGTGAACTTTCATGCAATTTCTGGTTGTCTGGGAATATCCATATCATCCGCAAAGCAAACAAATTGACTGGATCTCGTAAAAATCGTACCTCGGCTGTTGAGCCCGGCTCTCCGCATAACACCTCTAGCGCAATATTGAACAACAGACACGAAAGTCCATCACCTTGTCGTAGTCCCCGGCCTGTTCGCCTAAAACCTTCACACAATTTTGCACACCTTCCATCGTCGCTCTTATCAATCTCGTGAGCTTCCCGGAAAAGCTGTTCTCGTCCATGATTTTCCATAGCTCTTCGCGGTCGGTGCTATCATAAGCCGCTTTAAAATCGATGAACAGGTGATGCGTTGGGACTTGGTATTCACGGCATTTCTGGAGGATTTGCCGTACAGTGAAGATTTGGTCCGTCCTCGAGCGGCCGTTGATGAAACTAGCTTGATAACTTCCCACAAACTCATTTGCTATTGATGATAGACGACGGAAGATAATCTGGAATAGCACTTTGTAGGCGGCATTCAGGATAGTGATCGCACGATAGTTTTCACATTCCAGTTTGTCACCCTTCTCCACTCCTCCGGCAGCTGTTACATTTCCCAGATTCTGACAATCAGCCGATGCAGACCGGCGGCCAACCTCTCCGGGCCCATTCTGATGTGTTTCAGCTCCAATACCATCCTTACCAGCGGCCTTGTTGTTCTTGAGCTTGTTGATGGCATCCTTAACTTCCCTCAATGTGGGGGCAGGTTGGTTTCCTTCATCCGCCGTGCTGACGTAGTCACTTCCTCCGCTGTCGTGACCCTCTGCGCCTGTCTTCTCCATGCCATTCAGGTGTCCATCGTAGTGCTGCTTCCACATTTCAATCACCTCACGTCCGTCCGTCAAAATGCTTCCGTCCTTATCCCTACATATTTCGGCTCGCGGCACGAAGCCTTTTCGGGAAGCGTTAAGCTTCTCGTAGAACTTTCGCGTTTCTTGTGAACGATGCAGCTGTTCCATTTCTTCACATTCCGCTTCTTTTAGGCGGCGCTTTTTGTCCCGGAATAGGCGGTTTGTTGCTTTCGTTTTCTTTTATATCGCTCCACGTTTTGTCGCGTTGCTTGCTGCAGCATTGCAGCCCGCGCTGCATCCTTCTCCTCCATAACCTGCCTGCATTCTTCGTCGAACCAATCGTTTCTTGAACTCCGCTCCACTTACCCGACGATGCTCTCGGCTGCGTTGTTTCTCGGCTGCTTTCATATTTCTCCAGCAGTCCTCAAGAGGGGCTTCGTCAAGCTCGCTCTCTTCCGGCAACGCTACCTCGAGATGCTGCGCGTATGCGGCGGCGACTTTCGGTTGGGCCGGTCGTGCTAGGTTATACCGAGGTGGGCGTCGATACCGTACGTTGTTGATGACTGATAGTTTTGGGCGCAATTTCACCATCATCAGCTACTGGTCGGAGTCAATCTTAGCGCCATGATAGGTTCTGACGTCGGTTATATTGGAGAAGTGCCGTCCATCGATCAAAACGTGGTCGATTTGTGATTTCGTCTGCTGTGGTGATCTCCAGGTGTATCGATACGGGAGGCTGTGCTGGAAGTAGGTACTGCGAACAGCAATGTTCTACAAACTGCTATATACACACTTAGTTTTTCTTCTCGTTGCTCGGTAAATATTCTTACCGGAAACTTACTGTAAATAGATATTTTACTGAAGTTTCGGCATTACAGACTTAATTTACGAATGTTCTTGAATAAATGAAAAAATCAAAACAATGTTTGCAAACTTTTACCGAAATCGTCGTTTCATTTACCGAAAAACGTGTAAATCGTTTCGATTCACCGTAGACTGTAATTTTTTATCATACTTCAGTTTATAGTGCTACAATGCTTTTCCAAACAAATGGTAATTTGAAATTTCTGAGGCTGCCATATTTGTTTCGGAGTGCTCGATCGTATTGTATCCGGTACTGTCTAATACAGTGTTTAAAAAAACTACAGCAGCCGGATTAGTGTTTGGTACTTCTTTCCCGTAAGTATGAGACAAGATTGATGGAATGAAATGTTTACATTATGATATACAAGTGCGAAATTATGTTTCCGGATTGCAGCGTCACATGAACGAGCACGGATGACGGAATCAATGGCACCGGTTTTGTTTGCAAGGGGTGAAGAACTGCAAATGAGGATTGTTTCCTTAACTAGCATAACTAGCATGTTCCTGTGGCGCTAGATTTGAAGCGTGTCCCACCTTCACCAACAGACAAGCAGTTGTATCTGATTAACAACGGGGCAATATGCCAGACGGATCCTCCATAGGAGCGAAACTTTTGTACCACTCACTTAACTAAATGGCTCTGCATTGCTGTAACCTGATAACAGTTGATTTTTTTGTAAATAATTCCAACATGTGCAATAGCAATAGATTTGAAAAACAAAACGCGAAATAAATCGATTTATTATATTTTATATCAATATGAACTTCATTGTTTTTGTTTTTTTTTTTTAATAAGCCCGTTCGTTTTCGACTGCTTGCTGTTACGAACAATGCGTTCGGTAAATTATTTAACAATTCTCTCGGTAATAATTCACGAACATATTGTAATTTTTTGACAGCTGCGTGTCGTTGAAAATTACAGATTGTTCAGTAATACTTAACTTTACCGAAAGCATTACCGAGCGCTCAGCGGTTTATATTTCGGTAAAAAAAATACCGGTGTCGGGGATATTTTCTAAGTGTGTAAGCCATCCAATTTCTGTTCCCTTGTCAGTTTAAAGTCCATCTTCAATAATGAAACAGTTAATCTTCAAACTAGGCTTATCAATATTTTACAATAACATTACAAAATGGCGCAAGTAAAATAATTTTTTTCTCGCTTTTTTTCATGTGTTTTAGCAAACTTTGATAATGACAGTTTTTTATTTTCGGTAATTCATGCATTCTAAATAATGCCTTGCACACTAATGAAAAATTAATATTACAGATGACGCCAGCTTCATGTTAAACCAAATACTCGATGAACATAAAAATACGTCATTTTTGTAAAAATCCGTCCGTGGTTGAACATGTGTATGATCCAAACCATATTTAGTTCAATATGATGGAAAATTACGTTTACTGTAACTTGATGTCATTTTACTTGCTTTAATGTATCAGTCGACACACAGCTTTCGTTTCGTGAACACGTATCATACGAATAGCCGAGTGAAGAGTTTTTATTTGAATTTCTTCAACCTTTTCCGAACGGAACAAGCTCATCCAACTAGCAATATGGAACGCCGTCAAAACTGCGCTGTTATTGACTTCAGCATCATACCAGCAAATCCAAAACCATCACGTGTACATGAATTTATCATCGGTAAAGTGCAACTAGACTGGGCGCAGGTGAAAGGCTTGCAGCTCAACAATGTCATGTCGTGTGTGTTCCTGAAGATGGACTCACCTGAATCAAAGTAGCAATTCGTAGAAAATAACAACATGAAACACACCATGGAATACAAGGGAACAACATACGAAATTCCATTCTTCGTTGTTGATGGTGCAGTCGATGTGATACATGATTTGCCTTTCGACATGGGAAACCAAACCATTGTCAAACACATGAAAACGTATGGGGAGGTATTATCCATCAAAAATGCTAGCTGGCAAACACTTTTCAAAGGCTTTCCAAATGGTGTGAGAATTCTCCGAATGCGCATTACAAAACCTCTGCCGTCGTATGTGGTAGTGGCTGGAGAAATGACTCTATGCACACACAAGAAACAAACTCCCACGTGGCGCCATTGCGGACGTCGCGTACACTACACCATGAAATGCTCAGAGTGCGCCAAATCGCTAGTAGCAAGCACTCAAACACACTGCATGACCAACACAGCATCATCTGGACCTGTACAGCAAGCAAGAGAGTTGAGTGACCATGCACGGCCGATCTCTCCGGTGCCAAGTCGCTCTTCATCTGTTGCCCACGTTAACACCTCTGCCAGCACCTCTGCCATCACCACTGCCGTCGCCACTGCCGCCACCAAGACTATCACTACAATTACCGCTGACACCGAGGACGATCAACTCTTCGACGAAGTAGAAACAAGAAATGCGTCTACGTTTCCACCATCTCGTTCTTCATCCCCACACATCGTCTCTAGACGTACAAATGATATCGAAATTGCATCCGAGATCAGCGATACCGAGATTGATGAGATCAATCCAACTCCGTCTTCTTCCCTAGCCGAGGTAGCGAAAAGGAAAATCAGCCGTATGATGAGGTCGCGAAATACCCCACAGGAAAACTTCAAACGTCCTGGGTCTCCGGGTACTAAAAACCTTGACAACAAGCGTGCATCTAGGTCCAGAAATCAGCATTAGAATGGATTTCGTAAGCTACAATGTAGGTACGATTAACATTAATAACATTACCAACCAAACGAAAATCGCTATGCTGCAGTCGTTTGTACGATCAACTGAACTCGACGTAATCTTCCTCCAAGAAGTGGAAAACACTGACTTGAATGTACCAGGTTTCGATATTGTATTTAACATCGACGACTGAAAGCGTGGAACCGCAATTGCTGTTAAACATCCTCTGCATTATGAAAATATACACCGTAGAATCGATGCGCGTCTGATTTCAATTAAGGTAGGAGGTGTCACGTTTATTAACGTATACGCTCCGGCTGGTGCGCAAAATAAGTCATCCAGAGAATTTTTTTTTCAACACGACTCACTATCTTCAACAGTCATCCGAAACAATCGTGCTAGGTGGAGATTTCAATTCAGTTGTGAATGTAGCAGACTCAACTGGATCAAGCAACTACAGTCCAATGCTAAAGCGTCTTATGTCAGCATCCAAGCTCATTGATACGTGGTCGATACGCAACAAGAATCGTGTCGAATTTTCTTATGTTAGAACTGATTCTGCCTCAAGGTTGGATCGAATTCCAGCAGAGATACAATGTAACCTTTGTTTAGAAATGCATATTTCACAGCAAACGCCTTCAGTGACCATAAAGCTTATGTTATGCGAATCACATTGCCAAGTATTGGACGTACTGTAGGCAGAGGAGTGTGGAGACTAATGCCGCAAATACTTGACGAGCCAGACACGATGACTGAACTTGAACGCAAATGGGTCTATTGGGTTCGATGTCGCCGACAATATCAAACATGGATGGACTGGTGGGTAACTTTCTGGAAACCGAAGCTGCAATCGTTCTTGAAGTGGCGAACATCGATCTTTTACAATGACTTTCGGGGCACTATGGAGATCTATAATGGATGTCTGAACAGAGCATATGTCCAACTACTAGGAAATTCGGAGCAACAGGTTGTGATCAATCGCATAAAAGCACAAATGCTTCAATTGCAGGTGAATTTCTCGACAACCATAAGGAGGTACAACAGTACTTACATAGCTGGTGAACAAACAAGCGTGTTTCATCTTCAAGAAAGTTCATCGCGTCGTTCTAGGACATGCGTTAAGAAACTCTCTACGCAAGATGGACGTATTATGACGACATCGAAGGACATCGAAAGGGAAATAGTCAACTACTTTCAAAATCTCTACGGAAACAGTGAACACAGAATGGTGGAAATTTCGTCCCTCACCGTTCGATTCCTCGTGACAACATCTCAAATAACACCATCATGAGAAGAATAGAAGAAGAAGATGTTCTGACTACCATGAAAGCCAGCTGCTCCAAGAAATCCCCTGGATCAGATGGACTCCCCAAGGAATTTTACCTTGAAACTTGGAGAATCATTTCGAGAGAAATAACGCTAGTGCTGAACGAGGCTTTGGAAGGTAACACTCCTAAAAAATTTCTCGATGGAATCATCGTGCTCGTTAAGAAAAAAGGTAATCGAAACAACATGTTGTCTGGGTTTCGTCCGATATCCTTGCTTAACTTTGATTTCAAGTTACTGTCCAAAATAATCAAACATCGTATGACTCCGTTGCTACCTCTTGTTCTTTCTTCACACCAAAAATGTGCGAATGGAAGCAGAAACATCTTCGAAGCAACCACAAGGATATTCGACAAAATCTGCGAGACTAAGCACCGCAAAGAAAATCGACTGCTGATTTCCTTTGACTTGGACCATGCCTTCGACCGCGTCGATTATCAGTTTTTTTATGCTCGACGGTACATAACATGAACCTCAACCATGACCTGATAAACCTGTTGAGCAATATTTGGAGAAACTCCTTCTCAAAAATTATGGTGAATGACCGATTATCTTCGGACATTCACATTCAACGTTCTGTGAGACAAGGCGATCCACTCTCAATGATATGTTTCGTTCTCTACATTCAACCACTTATTGACAAGATCGTCAACATTCCCGAGGGCCATTATTTGTGCGTATGCCGATGACATCTCGATGTTCATAGACAATGAGAGGATGCTGGAACGTCTAACAAACATATTCAATGATTTCGGTATTGTAGCAGGAGCCTGTTAATCTATTACTGGTACAAAAAGTGATACTATTAAACACGTATGTGAACTCCAAGATCTGGTACGTCACATTAAACGTGTGCCTTCTCAAGAACTTCGAGGCACGAATCGTCACAGAAATTCGAAAATTTCTATGGATAGGTCATCCTGGAAACTTCAAAATCGCTTTCCAAAACTTATGTCTACCAAAATTGAGAGGCGGGCTGAATTTGCAATCACCTGGAATAAAGTCGAAAGCGCAACTGATCAATAGAATTTTGCAGATGGCTAACGAATTACCGTTTGCTTCACAGTTTCTAGAAATGTCGTCAAATCCCCCGTGCCTATCCAGCATCCCTGCCGAATTTCAACATATAAGACTCGTCATTCAAGAAACTGCTTACTTGCCCCAAAGTGTGTTGGACTGCATTTCGGGATATGACTTGTATCAGTACTTTGTTTCGCTGTTACCGAATCCGACTGTAGTGATGCAAGCTCCAAGAAATTGGAAATAATCAGTGTTCCAAACAATCCATTCAAAAATTCTCACGGCGGAACAGAAGTCAACGTGGTATCTTATCATTCATGAGACAATCCGGCATAATGTTCTTCTGCATCACCAGAATCCTGACAACAGCCAATTTTGTGATCGATGTCCAACGGAAGAAGAAACAGTTATACATCGCTTATCTAAGTGTAATGGTAGTAGACGTATTTGGATGTACCAAAAGCGCCTCTTCCATTCGTTAGAACCAAACTTTTGAAGAACAGAACCAGAACGATTCATGTACCCAGACTTTCAGAGAATTTGCCGAACTATGAAGAATAGAATTGTTAAATCATTGGGAGCGTTGTTTTGTTACGTCATCAATAATGCACAAGAAGATCAAAGTATTGAAGAATATCAAATTATACATATATATATATATATATATATATATATATATATATATATATATATATATATATATATATATATATATATATATATATATATATATATATATATAATATAATATAATGCTCAATAATGAATCATTCGTAGCGTGAACGAGGATATTGTAGATTGGCTGGACGATCATTTGCATAGAACAAAATTTAATGTATTTGTTATAACAGGCAAGAACTGCATAATGAAAGAAGATCATAAACATCTGATGAAACCGTCCGATTGATTGCTCTAAAAGATTAAAGATTCTTTGTGGTATAAAATCTGTGACAAATTTTTAAAGAAATTTCTGCAGAACCAAACTTTTCCATAACTTTTTTTTTTTTTTTTTTTTTGCATTTCTTTATTAGTATAATTTCAAACATTACATTCATTTCTTATATCTAGGTGTTCTGTGTTATTAGACAACACTATCATCCTAATTTGGTAAAACAAATTTAAGATTTAATTAACATTTTGTTAACAACATAATACATTTCATTTGCCGTAGCAGTTCAGTTTTTTTTTTTACAGGTGAGTTGATTTCACCTGCTTATAAGAGAAAAAAAATTGTTTTTAATATATTTAACCTAACTTAACCTAAACATATAACGCATTAATCGTGGCAATAGAAGATTGTAACGATTTTTGCCTGAAATTATCAATGATTGTATTTGACATTTGTTCCAATGTTTCAACATTGGATATTCTATGTAACTCATTGGTACTATACCAGGGAGGAAGCCTCAGAATCATTTTCAAAATTTTATTTTGAATTCTCTGCAGAGCTTTCTTCCTGGTATTACAACAGCTAGTCCATATTGGTACAGCATACAACATGGCTGGCCTGAAAATTTGTTTGAATATCAAAAGCTTGTTCTTAAGATAAAGTTTTGATTTTCTATTAATAAGGGGATAGAGACATTTTACATATTTATTACATTTGGCTTGAATGCCCTCAATGTGATTTTTGAAAGTTAAATTCTTATCTAGCATGAGCCCTAGATACTTAACTTCATCTGACCAATTTATTGCAACCCCTCTCATCGTGACAACATGTCTACTTGAAGGTTTCAAATAAAGAGCTTTTGGTTTATGTGGGAATATTATTAGTTGAGTTTTGGAAGCATTAGGAGAAATCTTCCATTTTTGCAAGTATGAAGAAAAAATATCCAAACTTTTTTGCAATCGACTACAGATGACACGCAGGCTTCGTCCTTTGGCGGAGAGGCCTGTGTCATCCGCAAACAAAGATTTTTGACATCCCTGAGGTAACTCAGGTAAGTCAGATGTGAAAATATTGTATAATATTGGTCCCAAAATGCTGCCTTGAGGAACACCAGCTCTTACAGGAAGTCTTCCAGATCTAGAGTTCTGATAATTAACCTGAAGTGTACGATTTGACAGATAACTTTGAATTATTCTAACAATGTATGTTGGAAAATTAAAGTTTTTTAATTTTACAATCAAACCTTCATGCCAAACACTGTCGAATGCTTTTTCTATGTCTAGAAGAGCAAGACCAGTAGAATAGCCTTCAGATTTGTTGGAACGGATCAAATTTGTTACACGTAAAAGTTGATGAGTGGTCGAATGTCCATGGCGGAATCCGAACTGTTCATTGGCAAAAATTGAATTTTCGTTGATGTGGGCCATCATTCTGTTCAAAATAACCTTTTCAAAAAGTTTACTGATGGAGGAAAGCAAACTGATTGGACGATAGCTAGAAGCTTCTGCAGGATTTTTGTCTGGTTTTAAAATTGGAACAACCTTAGCATTTTTCCATTTGTCAGGAAAATATGCCAATTGAAAACATTTGTTAAATATATCAACTAAAAATGATAAGCTACTTTCTGGAAGTTTCTTGATGAGGATGTAGAAAATTCCATCATCGCCAGGAGCTTTCATATTTTTATTTTTTTTAATAATAGTTCTCACTTCTTCCAAATCAGTCTCCCAGGCATTTTCGAAAACGATCTCTTGATTGAAAATATTTTCGAACTCCTGAGTAACTTGATTTTCAATTGGACTAGTAAGTCCTAAATTAAAATTGTGCGCACTTTCAAACTGCATAGCAAGTTTTTGAGCTTTTTCGCAATTAGTTAGTAATAATTTGTTTTCCTCTTTCAATGCCGGTATTGGCTTCTGAGGTTTTTCAAGATTTTAGATAATTTCCAAAAGGGCTTAGAGCCAGGGTCCAATTGAGAAATTTTATTTTCAAAATTTTTGTTTCTTAATTGAGCAAAACGTTTCTTGATTTCTTTCTGCAAATCCTGCCATATAATTTTCATAGCAGGATCGCGAGTGCGTTGAAATTGCCTTCTCCTCACGTTTTTAAGACGGATCAAGAGTTTAAGATCATCGTCTATAATCACGGATTCAAATTTTACTTCACATTTTGGAATTGCAATGCTCCGGGCTTCAACAATGGAATTTGTTAAAGTTTCAAGAGCATTGTCAATATCAAGTTTAGTTTCTAAAGGAATGTTAACATCAAGATTAGAGTCAACATATGTTTTATATATATTCCAGTCGGCTCGTAAATAATTGAAAGTGGAGCTGATAGGATTGAGAATCGCTTCTTGGGATATTTGAAATGTAACAGGGACATGATCAGAATCAAAATCAGCATGAGTAATCAGTTGGCTACAAAGATGACTAGAGTCGGTTAAGACCAAATCAATCGTAGATGGATTTCTAGAAGAGGAAAAACATGTGGGGCTATCAGGGTATTGAATTGAGAAATATCCTGAAGAGCACTCATCAAATAAAATTCTGCCGTTGGAATTACTTTGAGAATTATTCCATGACCGATGTTTGGCATTAAAGTCACCAATGACAAAAAATTTTGACTTATTGCGAGTCAATTTACGCAAGTCAGTTTGGAGCAAATTAACTTGCTGCCCAGAGCATTGAAAAGGCAAATAGGCAGCTATGAAAGTATATTTACCAAACTGTGTTTCAACAGAAACACCTAAAGTTTTAAAAACTTTAGTTTCAAATGATGAAAACAGTTGATGTTTTATACGCCTATGAATGATGATTGCAACTCCCCCACATGCCCCATCAAGTCGATCGTTACGATAAACAAAAAAGTTAGGATCTCTTTTGAGTTTAGATCCAGGTTTTAAATACGTTTCGGTAATAACTGCTATATGCACGTTATTAACCGTAAGAAAATTAAACAGCTCGTCCTCTTTACCATTCAGAGAACGAGCATTCCAATTTAAAATATTTAAATTATTATTTGGATCCATTAGAAAAACGTAATCCAATAACAATTTGATTTGTAAATTTTACACCTACTTGGACTGCTTCAGTCATAGTGGTGGCTTTGAACATTGCATCAATCATTAGATTCAATTGTTCAGTTAGAAAATTAAAATCAGAGGCAGATATGTCATGTGATTTCCCATTGGAATTTCCGGTAGACGAAGAAGCGGAATTACCTGTGGCGGTAGGGTTTTTTCCATTTGATTTGAAACAAGTAGAATGGGTACCCATGGATCGAACAGGGGAAGAGTTCGAATTTCCTGCTACGATATCGGCAAAGGATTTACCGTGGGTAGATACATTCGAAATAGAAAGATTCGAACGGCTACCCGACGGATTAAAATTAGTTTGTGAATGAGCATGATTATGATCTTCCTGATGGGTATGATTCATGATCAAGCGATCGTTAACTGAAAAATGAGCATTGTTCGATACTCTACCAGGCAAATTCCGGAAACGACCGTAATCGTAACGGATATTATCTTTCATCTGCCTGGCACGAACCTCAATGACCCTTTTGCGTGAAGGACAATTCCAAAAGTTGGACTTATGGTTAGCCCCGCAATTACAACATATGAATTTGGTGGTATCTTCCTTCACTGGACAGACGTCTTTGGCGTGAGAAGAACCTCCGCAAATCATGCATTTAGCATCCATGCGACAATTTTTTGTACCATGACCCCACTTTTGGCACCGACGGCACTGAGTGGGGTTCTGGTAATTTCCTCCAGGTTTCTGGAAATGTTCCCATGTCACACGGACATCAAACAAAAGTTTTGCTTTTTCTAAAGCTTTAATATTATTTAGTTCTTTTTTGTTAAAGTGAACTAAATAAAATTCTCGAGAAAGCCCTTTCCGAACAATGCCAGATTGGGTTCTCTTTTTCATAATGATTACTTGGACTGGGGAAAATCCAAGTAAATCATTTATTCCATTTTTGATCTCTTCAGGTGATTTATAGTCACTTGAGAGACCTTTCAAGACAACTTTGAACAAACGTTCAGTTTTGTCGTCATAAGTAAAAAATTTGTGCTTCTTCTCTTCAAGATATTTGAGAAGAAGTTCACGATCTTTAAGAGTTTCCGGCAAAACGCGACAGTCTCCTTTCTTTGCGATTTGGAAGGAAACCTTGATTCCCCTAATGGAGTTCAAGATCTCCTGCCTAAATCCCCCAAATTCGGAACAACTGACCACGATAGGCGGCACTCTTTGCTTCCTCACTTGAATCAAAGAGCCTGGGCTAGAGGCTGCTTCGATTTGGTGTTCGGAAAATTTGTCTAGAGCATCAAACTGATTGCTCATTTCGATACAATTATTCATTTCACCCTTGGAAGAAACTTCGCATTCCGGGGAAGCGTCCTTTCTTCCATTCTTGCCACGTGTAGTGACAGTTTTAAAACCCACTTTTTTGGAAGGAAGTAGTGAATTCAGAGATTCACCCTTCCTTTTGTTAGTTGTTGATACCATGTTTAGTTAATAAACGAGAAAGACGTGACCTTCGAGAGGTTTTTTCCCTAGACGGTGTCCAAGAAGGATTACCACCGCTAGCTTTCGCCAACGGGTCCAACGAAAAATCGAAGGCACGGGTCCAAACAAGGATCGTAAAGGGATCAATAGTAGAAAAAATAGTACTGAAAAGTACTGTTTAAGTAGCACTGAAAAGTACCGTTTTTAATTTTAGCACTGAAAAGTACTGTTTTTGTAGCACTGAAAAGTACTGTTTTATTGCTTTAGGTAGTTTTTAAGAAAACTTCCGAGAGCAGAGAGAATTCGTGTACGCACAGCACGAAGGTACGATGCGCACTGTCCATAACGTGTTAATTTGTTGATTCTCTAGGGGCTCTTTACTAAATATTGCAGAATTTTGATAGCTCAAGGGATTTGTCATGAGCAATGATTTTTTTTTTCAAATTTCTCCAAAATTATTAGCATTATTTTTGTAAGATTTTCTAACGGTTTCGATGGTGCAACACCTGATAAAATAAGGTTGAAAAACCTAATTTGGAAAATTGAATCTCTGAGGACTTTTTTTGAGAATGTTTCATATAATTTGTCTAACTTCGTTCTGTCAAACAGTAATTTGAAAAAAAGAGATATAAAACGAAAACTTGTCCTGCCGAGATTTTTTTTCCGTTTTGGAATAAAGTTAGTTCATTATGCATAAATTAGTATCGAATCAATTAAACGAGAGACAGTTCATTTCTCGAATTAAAATTGATGTGAAAGGTAAAATCTATTTGAGAGCCCCTCCTGTTTCCAAAACGAGGCCCCGAAAGCTGGCAGAGCGGCATGCGCTCGGGCTTGAATAGGACACGGAATAGAACTGCCATCGATCGGACGATCGCGCAGCGGAATGGTAGAACAAGTGCACCATACAGAA
The DNA here is from genome assembly GCF_002204515.2 of Aedes aegypti. Classification (NCBI taxonomy): domain Eukaryota; kingdom Metazoa; phylum Arthropoda; class Insecta; order Diptera; family Culicidae; genus Aedes; species Aedes aegypti. Next base: position 101,436,618 of record NC_035108.1, on the reverse strand, counting down.
CAAGTGCGTGGGCTGGCTGAAAGGAAGAATGCCTGCGCGCGAGAAGTATGAGGAAAATTTCAGCTTACCGAGGCGAAAAACAGAAAACCGAGCGGAGAGATGGAAATCGTCTTGTTTGGTTTTTTGTTTGTTCGAAAGGATTTCTCAAATTAGTTCATCGTTACGCTTCGTCGGGCTCAGTCGTGTGCGCAGCCAACAGCTGTTAGGGTGACCCGAACCGAGACTCAAGTGTGACCTCTTGGAAAAAGACAAATTAACTGCTGTCTGGTGGTTGATTTTAATAATCTATTAAAGCGAGGAGCAAATATTTATTTTTTGTTTGATTCAAGTGGCCTAAATATTTATACCAATAGCCATTCGGATTGTTTAATCTCCATGTGCGTGAAGGCTAGTGCGGGTGTTTACAGGATTCGTCCGGTGTCTAGTGAGGAAAATTGTGTTAATTGAGTGTTGTTGTGACTGATAGGTAAATTTATAGTTTTTTTTGTGGGAAAAATGATCAAAACGGAAGAACACGTGGATTCCAGTACGGTGGCTGTTTCCGGTGGTTATCACTATCGGAACATCTCTTCAAACATTGTGATGGCCACTCCGCATATCATTGAGAATCCGGCACTTCAAATCATGGATAATCACTATCATTACCATACGAGCATTTCGTCGTCTCAAATAGACGTGAAGAACGAAATGGATGATCGCAATTCACCAGCTTATCACGTCAACGACGTGAAAATGGAAACGGACAAAATTCCTTCGATGTATCACCACTTTGATAAAATTTCTTCATATTACATCAATCGATCGCCGTATCTGATATCGCAAATGAACGACGATGCAGATTACGGTGAACCTCGCGCCTCATATCTGTCTCAACTGGACAACTCTGTCAACACCATGAAACTATCGGACGCCGTTCCTATACCTCCGTTGATTAATTACCAGTCCATAACGCATCCCGAAATGTCCGTACTGCAGCAACGATGTCGAAGCAATGGCTCCAGTGGGGGTCATATTTCGCCGACCTCATCAATGAACTCTGCGACACTTCCCTTGAGCAGTGTGCAATCGATAGCTACTAGCACTAGTGGCGGTCACATAACGATCATGCCGAATCCTATGCTACAGAAATCCCAATCCTCCTCACCCATAACACCGTCGGCTTCGCCAACTCTGTCCAGCTCGTCGCAACCGGCGATGATGAACGGTAGTGTTGGTGGCAACTCAACGACCAATGTGGCCCAAAAGAAGTCCCCCAGTGGCAACGGCAGTGGGGAACAGCAGCTTACCAGTACTACAGAGGGCGCGGGATCGAAGAAGACGAATGGGGGTCGGAGGCAGGAAAAACCGCAGCTCAGCTACATCAATATGATTGTGATGGCCATCAAGGACTCGCCCCATCGGAGGAGGACTCTAAGTGAGATCTACAAGTATCTGCAATCGAAGTGAGTTTTTCTCTGAATGTTTAATGTGATAGAATGGATAGCTTGTGGATAGAAAAGATTTCAGCAGATAAAGCTATCATTCTAGAAATGTGACAAAGCATGGTTAAGCATATTGTTCTTATGAGCACATTATTTGAACTCACGACAGCATGGTCATGCTGAATGGTTGTGCTTTTGCCACTACGGTGTTTGGGCCCAGACATGCACAGACTCATGTATATAATTTCACGTGATAATTTCGTCAGAAATCCCTTAAAGGATTTCATTTTAGATTTTTTTGTCAATTTTCTCCAAAAACCTAATGAACAAATATTTCACACATTCTTAATACCTATCATTTTTTTCAAGCGTTAGTTCAGCTATGAATCTTGGAATATTTACAGGATTTAGAAAAAATCTTCAGGTTTTCTTTGAGAAAGTATTTGTTTAAGGATTCTCATCTCGTGCATGAAGTGTCTTAAAAATCTCTCTCAGAATTTTCTTAGAGTTTCGCCCTTACACGAAAGTTAAAAAAAAGGTTTAAAAGTAACGAGGCAGGTAACCAACGATAGTCCGAGAAAAAGGGAGATCTTGAACTCCCAAACACAATGGTCATACTTTTTAAATCTCTTATTTTATACTTTTTAGAGATCCCTACCAGTGTTTGTAGACTCACATTCAAATTTCAATCAATGAGCTCTCCCGCTAGAGCACACTCATTGGAAATCTGCTTCGCCAATCTCATACTAGAGATTTTCATGCAAAATCACTCAATCGCACGCAAGCTGTCAAAAATAATTCACCCATTAAAAGTTCATGAAAACTGAATGCTGTAGTTTACGTTAAAAAGGATTACTATAGTTGCACCAGACTAGCATGAAAATATTGCTTTGTTCGAGACACCTGTGGAAATACGAGACAATTAGTGAAACAGATGAGCCAGGTCATCCATGATTTTTTTTACTGTTGAGCTGCATGATTTACAACTCACGCAAGGAAAATCATAAGCGTGGGTTATGAGTGTTTTTGAGTTTCTCACAAAACTGATTCCAGCATTGATCCATAAGAAATATTTCAAAAAATGCTTACAGCAATTTTTCATACAATTCAAACAAGGGCTTTCTTAACCTTATAATTCTTCCAAAACCGAGATGAGCCAGCCTCGGGCTGCAAATCTCGTTAATAAAGATAATAATAATAATAATTCTTCGAAAACTCTTCTAGCGTACATTGAAGCAAGATGTGCATACACACGGGTAGAAATCAGAATCCAAAAACAAGATTATGACTCATGATATCATGATTCTAGTGTGTTTTCATCTTATGAAAATACACCATGATTTGGACTCATGATATCATGACTCAGATTGCCGTAACGCAACAAACGCGTTAGAGCAACCGTAACGGTGCGCGACTAAACTAAATTACATAGCGCAGTATCATTACGCTGATCCGTACCGGACGCTGCTAACCGGGGTAGCAAAATGACAGCGCTGCTTTCGGAAAGCATCGGGTGAGCAAATTTAGCAGCGCGATAGTTGCGCTGCTATTCGATTTGAATTCAAGCATACGGTGTGGGATATGAAATTCTGGTTAGAGTTTTGGAAATCTGATGCATGATGCGCATGAAGTAGAAATTTCAAAATTTTAGGAATTCGGGTAAAACTTCAAGATTTTGATAAGAATACTAAAAATCTGATGCAATTATTGGAAATCCGATAGCAGTTTATGAAGCATTCGAAAATCTTCGTAAGAATCCTCGTATCGATTTCGGAGAATTATGGGATTTTGGGATTCCAACCGGAATCTTTGGGATTCCGATTGGAATCCTTAGAGTTCCGACTGGAATCCTTGGGATTACGACTGGAATCCTTGGAATTCAGACTGGAATCCTCGTGATTTCGGCTGGAATCCTCGGGATTCAGACTGGAGTCCTCGGGATTCTGACTGGAATTGGAAAGAGATTTTGATAAGAACACCGACTGGAATCCTTGGGATTCCGGCTGGAATCCTTGGGATTCCGGCTGGAATCCTTGGGATTCCGGCTGGAATCCTTGGGATTCCGGCTGGAATCCTTGGGATTCCGGCTGGAATCCTTGGGATTCCGGCTGGAATCCTTGGGATTCCGGCTGGAATCCTTGGGATTCCGGCTGGAATCCTTGGGATTCCGACTGGAATCCTTGGGATTCCGACTGGAATCCTTGGGATTCCAACTGGAATCCTCGGGATTTCGGCTGGAATCCTCGGGATTCTGACTGGAATTGGTAAGAGATTGTGATAAAAATAACGACTGGAATCCTCCGAATTCCGACTGGAATCCTCCGAATTCCGACTGGAATCCTCCGAATTCCGACTGGAATCCTCCGAATTCCGACTGGAATCCTCAGGATTCCGGCAGGAATCCTTGGGATATCGTCTGGAATCCTCGGGATGCAGACTAGAGTCCTCGGGATTCTGACTGGAATTCCAGTCGGAATCCCAAGGATTCCAGTCGGAATCCCAAGGATTCCAGTCGGAATCCCAAGGATTCCAGTCGGAATCCCAAGGATTCCAGTCGGAATCCCAAGGATTCCAGTCGGAATCCCAAGTATTCCAGTCGGATTCACAATAATTACGGTCAAATTTGCAATATTTCTTGTAGGATTTACAAGGATTCCGGTAGAATTGGCAAGGGTTCCAATCAAATTAGCATCCAGTCGGATTCATAAACAATCTCAAAAATTTCCGATGAAATTCTAATAATTCCGCACCAGAATATATGAATAGATATTCCAGCAGTGTTACAAAAATTCCCAACCTGAATTGATCATCATTATTTTCACAACTCATATGTTAACCCAAAAAGCAACGACCGGTACGGAAACGAGTTACTAAATATAGTAGCCACCGGTGTGAGAATGAGTGACTAAACTAAAATGACAACTCTGGAGGTGATCATTTTAATCACCCAAATAGTCGCCCCCGTTAAAGATGCTCTTAGGTTTTTGTAGCTGACTGCTCGGAATCATGATTCAAATGCCAAAAATGCTGAGTCGCGCATCGGTTTATGATCGACAAAATAAAAAAAAAATAAAAATAGCATACATTGAGATTCAAGTCAAGAACCTTCGGATAGGAAGCCACGTACTCTACCACTCAACCGCTTCGTCATCTTGAATTGAGAGTGATCGATACGAATGAGATGAAGCAAAGTGCGCCGCTTAGTGTTTTCACACTGGATGTTACGCTTACGAGGAATCATGATTATGACTCCAGAAACCATGATTTGTGATCCTGATATTATGACCTAACCAAATTATGAATTTCATGATTTGTAAATCATGGTGTGGGGATCAGATTTTTATCCGTGCATGTATCTATTTTGAAAATATTTGGTATGATTGAAGACATTGGGGTTCCGGTTTTTAAAAAAAAAACAATGAAATATGTATCTGAAGGAGGAAACTATTCTTTCCTAGAGAAATATTTTATAAAATTCCTGCGGTATCATGTGTGTTAAGATTTCATTATTTGTCGACATTGCTATCTTTCTATTTTTTAATATTTCATTCATCTCTAAAAGAGCAAACTCTAGCGTCTGACTTTCATTTTCGTGAATAATATCTTGTTCAAGTGTAATTAATGTTTTCTTCATATTTTGATTCATTATTTTTATTACAATCATACTCTGTTGCACGCTTATACTCTTCTTTTGTAATTTTCTTATTTCTGCCGGTGATTCGGTTTCATACACAAGAAGGTGATCAATCTTCGCTTTTGGTGAAACAATATGGTTTTTGTCATGTCCGTGTTGTTTCTTGGTCATAGCTCTAGTATGTACCATAAGAATATTATGGTTTTTTATCTCCTCCGATGATACTATTCTGGATAATGCACCTGCACCAATATTATCCCTTCCTTTTATATAATGTATTTCAAAGTCATAATCTTCAAGATCTAACCGCATCTGCGTTAGCTTTTTGGTAGGTTCTTTCATACCAAAAAGATAAACTAGAGGGTGATGATCTGTTTTGATAATAAATTTTCTTCCGTACAGATATGGTTTGAAATGATCTATTGCCCAATGAATAGCAATCATTTCTTGCATAATTGTAGGTTTTTTCAATTCAGCGTTAGAAAATGCTTTACTCACAAAAGCAATTGGCAAATCATTTCCGTCATAATCTTGAGACAATACTGCTCCACAAGCAATGTTGGATGCATCTGAGGTTTTTGAAGAAACAGTATACTTCAAAATTGATGAGGATAGTAATTTGTTACGAAGAGTTTCAAAAGCTGTTTGACAATCTTCATTCCAAGAAAATGTTGTATTTTTCTTTAGAAGGTTATTTAAAGGTTTAGCAATTTGTGCGAATTTTGGGATAAATTTCCTATAATAATTACAAAAGGCAACAAATCGACGAATGTCGTCTGCATTTGTTGGCTTGGGATAATTTTTAACAACTTCAAACTTTGAATCGTCTGGTAGTATACCTTGATCTGTAATTTTGTGTCCTAAATATATAACTTCTGTCATAAAAATTTGGCACTTTTCTGGATTGAGTTTTAAATTATAATATCTCAATCTGTCAAAGACTCTTTTTAAATTATTTATGTGGTGATTGATGGAGCATCCGATTACCACTATATCATCTGTATAAACGAATGCACATTCAGGTGTCAAACCTGCCATGGCAATCGTCATCATGCGTTGAAAAATATTTGGACTTATATTTAGTCCAAATGGTAAACGCGTGAAAGCATAATGCCCAGAGGTTGTCGAGAATGCGGTGAACCTTCTGGAATTAGAATCAAGAGGGATTTGATGGAATCCTGCCATTAAATCCGATGTGCTGAAATATTTGGCTCTCCCTAACTGATCCAATATGGTATCAATCCTGGGAAGCGGAAATCGGTCAGCTAAAATCTTTTTGTTTAACTGTCTGAAATCTATTACTAATCTCCATTTTTTTTTTTCATTTGTGCTCGATTTTTAGGTACCAATAAAATTGGTGAATTGTAAGCTGATACAGAATGTTCAATAATTTTGTTGTCTAGCATTTTTTTAACTTGAGATTCAATTTCTTCATTGTGCGCATGAATACTCCTGTAATTTGGAATGTAAACAGGCACACTGTCCCTTAATTCGATATTTTGCGTATAGAAATTGTTGGTAGTCAAATTATCTTCTCCTAATGCAAAAATATCATTATATTCTTCGATAAGGGTTTCAAAAGGTTTCATGGCAGTTAGAGGTAAATTTGAAACACTTATTTTCTGCTTAGTTTTTTCAACTCGTGTAGGAACGTTATTTTTATCAATTTTTGCTACGTTGAAATTTTTTAAAGGTATCATCATAGGTGTGAATGGTCTGATTAATGCGGGCTCATCAGTTGTGTTTATACATTTTACATATTGTGCTGAAGGTGATACTAATGTGTTTCCACAGAATATTCCTGGTTTCTCTTGAGAACATTCCAACATGTCTTCAGTTATATTTAGGTAATTTAAATTTCTTATAACTTCACTTCGTTCGTGGAGTATGATTCCTTCATTTAAATTGTCTTCAATTGCGATATTTACTTCTTCATTGTTGTGTCTAAAATTTAATGTCCATGATTCATAATCTATCGTACATCTAAATTTTGCCAAAAAGTCTCGACCTAGTATGCCATCAGTGAATATTGGAAATTGTTCATCTACTAATTGGAATTCATGTTCTAATGTAAATGAATTCTGAAATGTAAGCTGAGTTGTTTTTGATGCAAAGGTTTCAATCTTATTTCTTGAGATCGTGCATTTTTGATCTTGGTGTAATAGTTGATTCTTTCTTTTGTTCAGTTTAAATATGGCTATTTTGTCTATTCTATGTTGGTGTTAATGGTGCATTTTGTTCATTATCAGTATTTGCGTAGAAGATACATGATTGCGTGTTGCCACGATACGATCCTCTACCGCGTTGGAAACGTGGGTTTTGGAAATTATGTTGGTAATTTCCTTGACCACGGTAGTTGGAAAAATTCCCGCGATCATTAAAATTGGAGTGATTTCCGCGACTGGAGAAATTTCCGCGATTTTCTATTGTAGTTTTCGTGGCCTCCTTGACGATTGCTATCGAGTGCAATGTTGAACAGTAAATTCGAAAGTGCGTCTCCCTGCTTCAATCCGTCTAACGTCACGAACGAGGTTGACACCTCGTCTGCGATCCGAACACTTTATTTCGAACCATCCAGCGTAGCACGTATCAGCCTAATTAGTTTCGCCGGAAAACCATTTTCAGACATTATCTGCCAAAGCTCATTTCTTTTCACTGAGTCGTACGCCGCCTTGAAATCAATAAACAGATGATGAGTCTGCAAGTTATACTCCCGGAATTTGTCTAGGATCATTCGCAAGCTAAACATCTGGTCCGTTGTAGAACGGCCCTCATGGAAACCAGCTTGGTATTCGCCGACGAGGGACTCCTCGAGCGGTCTCAGTCTGTTAAACAGGATGCGCGACAGAATTTTGTACGCCGAATTCAGTAGGGTAATTCCTCTGTAATTGGCACACTCCAGTCTGTGCCCTTTCTTGTAGATAGGGCGGATGAGGCCATCCAACTAGCCGGTGGGCAATTCTTCGTCCTCCCATACCTTCAGAAGTACTCGGTGGATCGACTGGTAAAGCTGCTCGCTTCCGTGCTTGAGAAGCTCGACCGGGATCTCGTCCTTCCCAGCAGCCTTACAGTTCTTCAGCTCGCTGATAGCTTTTTTAATCTCTCCTATGGTCGGTTGGTCCACAGCTTGATCGTCGTCATCAATGTTCATCCTGTTTCTCGCTACATTTCCATTTCCAACGTTCAACAATTGCTGAAAGTGCTCCTTCCACCTGGCAGTTTTATCGGTCAGCAAATTCCCTTCTCGATCATTGCACATGGCGGGCACTGGTACGGTATTGTGCCGCGCACCATTGACTGTTGCATAGAATCTCCGCATATCATTCCGGTTCATGCTTCATGAGCGTCAGCAACTTATGGCAACTTATCAAAATGAAAAACAATCACCTGAAAAAGGTCAAGTGGAACCCCAACGACCAGCATGCAAAATCTATGTTAGATCATGTATCGAAGAAAGTTGAGAGATACAAACAAGTTTACAAGAAGGAATATTATGAGAAAATTCGGAATAATACACTGAAAATAATCCACACGTTCGATCCATATTCTTTTCAACGTGGATCTGTCGTGTCAAACGGCAAGGTGAAATAACGTGTAAAACTTGTAATTCCGTTAAGGTTTGACTTTGGTTCGATAGCAAAGGCTTTTACATACAATTTCAACATGTTTTACGATTGCGATATCAATCACTAGTACAACTAGGTTGCCTAACATCACAAGGACTTACATTTGCCATCTACGCGTGACATGTTTATTAAAATGTTACGTTTTGGGAAGCCGTGCGCCCATTATGGGTGCCTGGTATCAGGAAATCAAAAAATCGCTAATGAATTCTACAGCAATTTTTTCGAAAATTTGTAAATTAACGTGTTTTAAATTTGAATTTCGATTGCCGATAGCGACTGGTTTTACACCATCGATTGATGTGTTTTACAATTAGTGAAAATTCACGTGTGAAACACATTGATCGAGCTTGTAGATTTTTTTCAGTGTACTACAGTCGACTCTCCACATCTCGATGTTCTACAACTCGATATCTCTCCCTATGTCGATGATATTTTCGGTCCCTTCAGCCTGCATACATTTTCACTCTCCATATCTCGATATCCTCCTTATCTCGATACCTACCTCTCTCGATGTGATTTTCGTTCCCAATTTTCTCTCCGTATGTCGATATGCCCATTATCAAAGGTTACTAGACTAGATTTTAGAAATTCAAAACAATTTGCAAAGACGAAATGACATCTGTTTGTTGTTGATTTTCCTGGCAACGGAGTGATTTTCAATCTAGTATTCGTTAAAAATTTGTTCTATGTCTCGATCTCTCTCTATCTCGATGGTCCCTTCGATATCGAGATGTGGAGAGGCGACTGTACATACATATGGCAAGTTATGGAAAAACATAAATAAAACATTTGGTCGTGACAAAACTTCACGTTCTATAACTTTGGTTATAAATGGGAGGAAAAGAGAAAATGACACTGAAAAATGTCAATTATTTAATGAGTATCAAACATAGGTAGCAACTTGGCTTGTAGGATTCCTGTTGAAGGAAGACAGAATCCACTTGCCAATCTGAATCCAATCAGATAATCTCTCTACTTACAACCAAGTCCATCGAATGAAATTATCAATATAATAAAAACCTTAGCTCCAATAAATCTCTTGGGCCAACATTCCTGCTAGTGTAATTAAAACTAATGCCACAACATTTTGAAAAAATTAAAAACGTGTTTCAATCTAATTATGGCATCTGACCAGCATCCTAAATGTTTAAAACAGTTCAAAGTTTGTCTAATTTTTAAATCTGGTGACGCTTGTTTACTGGACAGCTACCGTCTTCTATCAACACTTTCGGTGTTCAATAAAGTTTTCGGAAAACTATTAGTTAGCAGGTTGTTGGACTTATTTGAAAAAAAAACACGATTTGATTTATAAATATCAGTATGGGCTTAGGCAGGCGTGTATCCGAAGACAGCCGACCCTGTGCAGGCCCGGAAGGTGTTGGATTATTTCAAGCGTAATCTGAACCTTTCGATACGCGACACGGCTCTTAAGGCCAAGTGTTCCGCTTGGTTCGTTCAGCAAATCATGAAACGAACTGAGCTTCGTGTATTCAAGGTCTGGAAGGCACCGAACGCCATCAACAAAACACGGCAGCCAAATCCCGCGCAAGGAAGCTGTATCGATAGCGGTTAACCAGGTCCGTCTCACTCGGGTTCAGATTGGGTATCACTTCTAGTGCTGCATTTGGTTCCTTCGGTAGTGCAAAAGTTACCCAAGTTTGACAGATCGCAGTATACTTTTCACGGCATTCTAGATTACCTTATGAGCCATAAAATTTTAGGCAACTGCAAGGGACATGGAGGTCTTTAATTTGTCTTTGGGTTAACGAAACCGAAATGTGTGGTTATGGATGACGAAACCTACATCAAGGCAAGGCAGATACCGGGGCATGAGTTCTACGTTGCCAAATCACGGTTTGATGTTCCGGAAGACATAAGGAAGAAAAAATGGACAAATTCGCCAAAAAATACTTGCTCTGGCAGGCCATATGCCAATGCGGTAAACTGAGTAAACCGTACATTACAACGGGTACCATCAACTGCGAAATTTATCGTACCGAGTGCCTGCAGAAGCGTCTGTTGTAGAGTGTCCATTCCGGGACATTCCGGGACAAAAAATCACGGGATTTGAGGAATTTCTGGATTTCACGTTTCCCGGGATATAAGATCTGACGTCCAGGAATTCTCGAAATGAACGTAAATTTGGATAAAAATAACTAAATTTTGAAGCAAAATTTTGACATTTTTCCTCAAACTCAAGCTTCACGAAAAGCACCATGAAAGTAAATGAATAAATTGAATATTAATACAGGTATGTTCCGTTTTTATCACGTTCCGATTTTGTCACGCTCCGATTTTGTCACGATCCGATTTCGTCAACAAATTATTCCGTTTTTATCAACACACAATTTTTTTTATTTTCTAAATATTCGGAATATAAACTATATACTTATTTTGAAGCAGTTTAAATGCTTTCCAATACCTTCAGAGTTTTCGACATTATGTTAATGTAGAGCACCTATGATACATGGTAGGTGACAAATCATATACGATTCAATAAAGTGTGACTCCTTCTTATCGGCTAATCAATTGGAGTTTTAAAACTTAGCATGGTCTGTCGAACAAGATTGTCCCATCCTTCAACAATCGAGAGTTGCTCTGGCAACGTTCTAGCAACAACTGGAATTTGTGATCAGTTGAATACGTACTTAAGAGAGTTGCAGAGACCTCTCCATTTTCTTATACAGTGGGATTCCGTTTTTGGCATGCTCCGTTTTTGGCATGCTCCATTTTTGGCACCCCCCGATTTTGGCAACAAAATGGATCCGATTTTGGCAACATTTTTGATTACCTTTGAAATTTTTGTTTTTTTTTAAATATCATCGTATCTTTTGTTCTAGTCTTTCCAAAAACCAAGTCAGCTTCAAGCTTACCCGTTCCAGAGCTAAATTGTTGTCGATATTCTCTTAAATCGCACCAACCGCTAGGAGTACTACGGTGCTGTTATTTAGTTCTAGATGGTCGTGTGCTAACAACGTTCTATGAAGCCATTAATCTCTATGAGTAGATACTCTTAGATACAACTAGAGTTCCAAGATCTTTGCTTAGGCATTCACGTTGTAGGTCCAGCCCACTTGAGTATGCTGGTAGATGATACAGGTAAAAAAAATATGTTTCTTCATATTTGGAACAGCTCGTTTGAACAAAGCACAAGAATTGACACAAAAGCAGCAAACCAATCAAAAAGTCGTGTCTCTTAACTCCCTATGAAATTTGATGAAGTAAATAACGTATTTCAAGTGTCAACACAATACCTAGAGAAATAAATGACCCACCAACTTCTCATATAGACTCCCGTGCATAAGTTTGGGTTCACCCCCTAAAAAACATATAAAAGTGTTCAGTCCATATCTCTGGGATTACACGTCCAATCAAGGATGGAAAAAAACACCTCTAACGACAAACAACACGGTATTTGAAAGGTCCAAGAGGGCTGTCGCTCTTGCAACAACATGATTTCAACACCTCGCCACACGCGCTGATCATAGATATATCGAGCATCCGATGAACTGTTTGTCGTAGGACAAAGGGTTTATCGGATATTGTAACATATTGCGATTAATGCGAATAAATTTAAAATTCGCGGATAAACTCTCTCACATACCATGTACGATTGACTTTCAGATTGAAGACGACAAGTTAGGAGACAAATCATGGAGTGCAATCAGAAATATCCTCCAAAATAATGACTTTGATTGGCGAACAATTGATCGTCAGCTCACAGGCCAAGCGATTCATTTTTCGCGGAGTGGATCGCATGATAAAGAACAACCACGATGCATCATTTGTTTTATCATGATCACTAGATTTCCATCCTTGCGTCCAATTCAAACTCTCTAAGCCGCCTTCGAAAGGTAAAGAGTTATTCTTACTTCGTATGTATTTTTCCAAAAAACATTTGTTGAATTCTGTGTACTAAATTTTTACTCAAAGTTGTGACATTTTTCAAAAAACACACTGAAAAAACAAAGCTGATTTCCTCCGCATTGGATCGACAAAAAAAATAAAATAAGGTGTCATTAGAATCGTAATCTTATATTCTTTGGAGAGCACTCATGAAATTTTTGCGCAAAAATCTGAAAACTATTCAAAATCAATGAAACAATCATTCAAGTCATCATGCAAAAGTTTGGGTTCACCCCTCAGTATGGTGTATCGTGCAAAAGTTTGGGCTCACCTGAGCCACACGCAATTGACATAGATGCTTGGGAAGAGTTTTTTGAAAACTTCTGAAAAAATTGTGTAAAAATATCGAGAAACAAAAAATTAGGCTGATACAAATATTAATTTTCTTTTATGTCACCCCCCCCTTCGAAAATCCGAAAATTTTGAAGGGGAGAAAAAAAAATATTCATGATTTTTTTGACATTAGTTAGATTTTTTCAATTTACAAAGTAAAAAACAAGTAAAATAATGATCCAGAGGACGACTAAAAACAGTTAAACAACTATCATTAAAAATAAAAATTCGAAAAAATAACTTTTTTTTTCATTTTTATTTTTTTGTTCCTTATTTATTTTTATCCCCCCCCTCGTACCTTCCAAGTGGTCTCGGACATAAAAGAAATTTAATATTTGTATCAGCCTTATCAAGGTTTGAATATTTTTATTGCGGTAAAAAAATAAGCTGCCGGTAAAGGGGTTAATCAAGGATGTGAGCCTCATGAATAAATCAAAATGTTTCTTACGAGATCCTCGTTTCAGCGGAATTTGGAGATTGTTAGTGGTACTCTAGGAAGTCCTTATGAACTTTAGAGAATTTCCGCGATATCACAGCGGAATCTTGCTATTCCAAGCGATATTCGCAAAATTCCTAGCAAGTTATTGGATAGCCTAGCGAGACACTTCAGAGTTCTAGCGGGTTCCTGTGGAATCTTAACGGACACACGAAGATTCTTATCGGCTCTCGAGGATCCTGTAAATTTCTGTTAAATATATATGATTGATTTATAACGTATAAGCTCAACTTCTAAATACAATTAAATATCATTTCAAATTGAAGTGTTTCTCATCACTAATTTGTGTATTCTACGAAATAATGGTCTTCAATTAAGGGGTGCTCTTGCGGCTTGCGGGCCGCATTTTGAGCATCACGGTTCTGTTTTTTTTTGTAATTAATTCTAGAAGAATCCATATTTCTATGGAAAATCCTTTTGAAGGCTTAGTCAATATTCTGTTTCGAAAATTATCATAGTCTTTGTGTACAGCAATTGATATTAAGCTGTTTCTGAGATGCCTTAGTATGCAAAAAATATAATCTTTGAGTCACTGACACTTGAGCTTAAAATATGAACTGATTTGTTATGTTCAATGAATTAGAATTATCATCCAGTTCTGTAACACCTAGAACTGTTTTTGTAAATACATTCCTAAAGAAATATATTGCATTTCTGTATTCTTATACTATTAAAGGAATTTTTCAGTTCTTGAATAAACGTCACTTATGCGATTATTGTTTTTATATTGCATGTGTAAACACATAGTTAAAATAAAGTTTACAAAACGTCATTGAAGATATTTCAGCAATGAAAAGTATATGGAACGTCTGTCACAATTTATATGACGGGTTTATAGATAAATAGAATAGTCCTATCCCACGAAAATCTGCTTCGAAATGGATTGTTCGCAAATCTGGTCATCATTTGGTTCCATAATGATGATATAACAACGCCCAAATGATATTCTTGAAATAAAAAATGGGTTCCGATTTTGGCACGGTTCCGTTTTTGGCAACTGAAAATTTCGACTGTGTTGCCAAAAACGGAATCCCACTGTATAACATAGCATCAAAGAATTTATGTGAATTTGATAGACATAGAGGCGTCCATTAATTACGTTAGATAGTTTTGGCGGTATTTCGACCCCCCTGCCTATGGTATTAATTTTTGTATGAAAATAAAGAATAATTTGTATGGCACGTTAAATATCTCAAACCCTCGCACTCTCGCTTTACTCCTTGCATGATTAATGGACGATCCCATATATGTTCAGTTCTTTTTTATAAGAGATGCAGTTGGGAATGAATTTAAGAATGTTTGGGCAACGGCAAGAGATATGATCGAGTTTACTTTATTTTTGATAAGACTGTCGACCCCGTCATATTTTGGACATAATCTTCTATCTCTGAAACTCGATAGTATTGCACGAATTATAGCAAACAGCCATTTATTAAATCCTGTTCCAAGGGAAAGGCGAAGAGGTCCAGCAAAAATAAGCAATCTATAGAAAATTTTGGAATCTCCATATAATAAATTTGCATCGAGGAAGCGGTAAAGGGCTGAAATGGATGACGATTTAAGAAACTGTTGATACTGCACGTTACCACGTCACGCACGTTGCCATCCCAAATTTGCTGGATTCTTGATCTTTGAGCAGATATGAACTCCTTCTCCACATGGAGACTAAAAGGTTAATTGGGAGACTTATACAAACAGCTATAAGTTAAGTCATAAAACTTTACAACAGAGTTTCTTATCAACAAGTTCTAATATGGTGATGCTTGTTCTAAAGTTTGTACACTTTTGTGTTTTTGATGAACTTTTATATAAATAAAAATGGAATGGTGTTTGTATGTCAATAAATGGCTTAAGAGCGTGCTAATATACTTACATGATTATTTCACTGTTGCATTGGCCTGAGTGTACCTACGTGTTTGAGTGAAATATTATATATATCAATTGACTTCTTATCTTGGAAAATTTATTTGTTTATCCTTATATTTCATTTCAAAAACATTGTATTGATGAAACTTTACTTTCATTTCAATAAAAATACTGGTTTAATTAAAAATGTGAAAAATCCCGGGATTGCGGGATTTCCAGGGACAAGCATCAGTTTTTGTCCTGAATCCCGGGACAAGCAAAACGGCCGGGAAATGGACACTCTAGTCTGTTGCCCTTCCTGCGTTGTCACGGCGAGACATTATTTTGGCCGGATCTGGCATTACGTGCGATCGACGTTGGATTGGAACAGAAACAATAACGTTGTTTCTGTACCAAAAACTGCCGATCCCCCAAATTTATCATAAATTCGTCCGGTGGAAAAATTTTGGGCTATGATGAAGGCCAAAGTTCGAAAATCGTCCAAGGTGTTTAAAAACGAGCTGAAATTGAAGAAAGCATGAATGAAAGTGACCAAAAAGGTTGGCTCCAGCATTGCACAACATGTAAAGAGGGGTCTTAAGGGAAAGGTGCGGGCGTTTAGCGATGGAAAGGACATTGAATAAAGTAATAATGCCGAAACATAATCCATATGTATTAGTTCATTCCCTGAAAGTTCCAGGAAAGTCCGATTTAAAATAAATTTTTGGCAAACACTTTTGTCTGGTGCAATTTTTTCGAGTACAGGCTTTAATCATTGAATACAAAAGAAATGCTTCTCCAACAAATCACGTGTCTTGAAGGTCGTTAAATGCTGCTCCAACTACAAGATTGTTAAAGCTCCGGTTGTTACACCAATCACCTGTTAAGAAATTCAATATAGCCACATGTATGTTTGAAAAACATATGCATGTAGTAAATTTATCGTTATAAGTGAGAAAATTATGTTTTTATAAAACTCCTCAAGGTCTATTAATAAAGAAAACACAATCTAGAACAAAATAACTGTTATTAAAACCTACTGCTACGGTGTTTGTAAATTTCAGTATGGTAAGTCATATATTTTTTTGTCCTCTGGGAGGAGTTTTTACCAACAATACCCCCCCCCATGATTGCGAAACTGACACATGTAGTTTGAATACTGTGGTAAATTAGGCCATCAAATTGCTATACAATTTGTCGAATAGGACAGGACACCTGCTTCTCTGCTTAGTGTTTTTTTGAACATTTCCACAGTTATTAACTGAGAGCACTCTGCCAATTGACAATTTTTGCATGTGGGGAAAGTGTACCAGTTATGGCCATAGTGGTTCCCTATTTGGCCATAGGGAACATTTTGATAACTTTCACAGTTTTAAGTCTTTTTGAATGCTTTAACATCAAGATACACCTTAAATTTAACTACTACAACACACAAAAAATTTCAAAATTTGAAGACATTAAAGTTATTACGTATGGCGAAATAGGGAATCACTATGTCTATAACTGGTACACTTACGATAAGCACGAAGATATAACGACCTAGATATTCATAGAAAGAAAAAAAAATCCGTTACGAAATTATCCTTGACCAGATTCAAACCCATGACCCTCAGCATGGCCTTGCTGAAAAGCAGCTCGTTTGACACTACGGTTATTTAGGGTCCCTTGTCGTTGTCCAGTTTTCTTCAGGTGAAACAAGCCAAATTTAAATATTTTAAATAAATTATAAGTTGTTTATTTATTTGGTAATTCTCGGCTAAATTAGTTATTGCGGTAATTTTTCTGGCCTGCAGTCTAAATAAATGATTATTCTCGTTCCAACGTTTCGATCCCGATTTGGATCTTCATCAGGGGATAAAGAATTATTGGTCACTCCTTGTTTATTTATCTTATTTTGTGAATCTTCTTTATTCTGCTACATGATCAACCGTTTCCAACCCACAGGTACGACTTCTTCAACGGGGAGTACAACGGATGGAAAAACTCCGTCCGGCACAATCTAAGTCTGAACGAATGCTTCAAGAAGCTGCCCAAAGAGTGCGGCAAGCCGGGCAAGGGTCACTACTGGACCATCGACGCCTCGGCTGAGTACATGTTCGAAGACGAGGGCAGTTTACGGCGAAGGCCTCGCGGTTTCCGGCGGAAGCAACAGCTCAAAGCGTATGCCGGTGGAAGTGCCTTCTATCCGGCCGGTACGAGCGGTTACGAAATCACGGTTCCCGAGCTTCCAAGTGGTTACATTTCGCAACCGTACAGCTCGTATGATTATCCCAGCGCGAATGGACAAGGTTTTGGTGCTGACACGTGGCATTATCCGTCGGAGGGGCTGAGCCAGTACTCGAAAATTACCCACACGTCACTGCACGATCATCAACCTCCGACGGGTTCCCCAGGCCAGCAGGGCCAAAGCTCAAGTGTGCTAGATTATGGCAACTACTCGTTCGGCTCCGGTTCCTACAACATCGATAATGGTAAGTGTTACCATAACCCTACAGTTATGGATCAATCTTTCCTTGGCCCGATGTAAAGTTCAACTAACAGGTTATCGTTTATAATAAAGTTCAAATTACAAATTACAAATTATAACATATTGGGTGAAAAGATCATAGGATAACCCACAAACGGTCAACAATTTAAAAACTGCATTTGACTCTTAGATAATACCAGCTTATTAAAGTGTTTTGTTTTTGATACTATTGCATAAAAAAGGAAGTTCTATGTTGAAACTGACAGAAATCTACTCTGTTTGAAAGTGATCCATAATTGTGAAAAACAAACAGTTCCTGGAATCACTTGTCTTCTTCTTCTTGGCATTGACGTCCCCACTGGGACAGAGCCTGCTACTCAGCGTAGTGTTCTAAGCAGTGCTGGGAATGGTAATAGTAGTAGGCTTGAATTTCGCGAAAATCACGTGGCTCTCTCACTACAGTAGTTTAAAATCGTGAATCTCATCAAGTAGCCTATATCGGGTACATGATTTTCTCTAAACAAGTAGTGTCATTGTAGGCTCTGAATGCGGGAAATGCAGCGAGAAATAGAACATTTTTCTACAGTAATTTTGAGTTGCCCTTAGCAACGGATGTTTTGCAATTTTCAAGGCTTTTTGCCTACAGCAGCGATGGGCGTGAGTTTCACTGGCTTCGCTGACTGTGATTGGCTTTATTTGACTACTGTAGAGTGAATTTCAGATTTTTTCCCAACCCTGGTTCTAAGCGCTTCCACAGTTATTAACTGAGAGCTTTCTTAGCCAGATTTGCCATTTTCGCATTTGTATATCGTGTGGCATGTACGATGATACTTTATGCCCAGGGAAGTCAAGGAAATTTCCATTACGAAAAGATCCTGGACTGACCGGGAATTGAACCCAGACATCTTCAGCATGGCTTTGCTTTGTACCCGCGGACTCTAACCACTCGGCTGAGGAAGGCCTCAAGAATCTTGTAAGTTAAATCTGTGAGAGCTTATGCATGCTGATGATATTGTTCAAGGAAAACGACAATATTTCGATAGTCGTGTAATACCAATTATTATGCTTATTATTACAAATAATAGGAGGCAATTTGTATGATAACGCAAAAATAGCTCACATCAATGTATGATATTCGGTGATCCATAACCGTGTATGATTTGTAACTGTACAGGCATGATACTTTCTTACTTGATGAATGGGACTCTTTGTTTCTGGTTCGTTTCGAATCGAACGTTGTTCTCGGTGCTACTTTAGGAATCTTAATCGATGTCGAATGTGCCCTGTTGACAGTTTCACTTATTGTTGCCCCGGCCTTAGAGGAGAAGCGTGTATAAATCATTTTTCGGCGTGAAGAGTAGCAGCATTTGTTGCTGACTGCAGAAAGAAGGTTCAACAAGTTGTTGTACACGCGGTTTCGGTGAAAGAGAAATGAATAATACAGTCTGGTCTCCAATCAGGTCACCAATGAATTACGAAGCTCGATTTTAATCACCTCTATCTCCTCCACCGACCACATGATTTCTTCTAAGAGCTAGTAAAATTTGTTATTCGGTTCCAAATTCAATCACATTCCCAAAATCTTGGTCTACGTGATACAATTAGAGATTATGTTTGCTAACAAATTTCCATAAGCTGAAAAAAACTACCCGTGATTCACCTTCCATCCCCCCTTAACATCTACTCATATTTAATTGCAGTCGGTTCACGATTCTATCTCTGATGGATCTTTGTTGGAGGATACCTAATAAAAACCAAATGAAGAGAATTAAAAAAGTAGATTTGACTACCTTTTAATTCTTATCTTTGATTATCTTTGACAGATACGCGTATTTCGACTACCACTTGTAGCCTTCTTCAGTGTCAGTTACCCGTATCCATTGAATACGAGTAACTGACACTGAAGAAGGCTACAAGTGGTAGTCGAAATACGCGTATCTGTCAAAGATAAGTAATTATGGCGGAATGGAAGGGTACAAGGTACTCAAATCTACTTTTTTAAATTCTCATTATTGAGATTCTTTTCAAAAGAGCCAAAAAATAAACTTTCTGGGATTACTGTAACGCAAACTGAACATTTACACACATCTCTAATCATTTTTATAAGGTACCGTGGGGCAAGTGGGTAATGGAATTCGCATAGTTGAGATTCTTCAAATTCTAGAGACTTTAAATTGAAACAAATGAGGTCGTGTATATTTTTAACTTGACTCCCACCAAATATAAGCAGCATGCTGAAATTGATTTTTATGAAAAATTTAAGAAAAAAATACAGAAAAAGTTTTTTGAAAAATGTCTCCTTAATTTTCACTTGCCCCAAAAGTGAGGCAAGTGAAAAGTTTACTGCTTTGAACAATAAATTCAAAAACAAACAGTTATTTTCACGATTTCTATTAGCTTTAACATTTGTTAAAACTTCCGAATGAACAATAACATAAGTAACATGTAAACAAAGAAAATGTTATTCTTTTCACTTGAATTTTCTTCTGTTCAGTTATGTTAGTTGAAATGAATCGACACCATTATAACTGCAACATTTCCAATGCTAGTTCTTACATTATAGGACAGCAATTGCATTTCTGCTCTGTAAAATTTCCACCGCTCGTTATTTGTTTTTTAAAAAGTCGGATATGACGTCCGATAACTCTTCGGGAGAAATCAAACGGAATCCTTCAATAACGTATTTAGAATCTTTTTTATGTGAATAGACCTATACCCCATTTTTATGTTTTGAACTAGCTTTACATAGACATTCCACGAGATTTCCGTGTGTTCTCTAATATTACAACTTTTCAGTCAACGTCTTCCTTTTAATTGAAGTAGACATATTAATGTTGTAATGTTTGGCAACATCTTCTAGAGAAGTTCCATGATTTCTAATAGCTTTTAACGCTTGAGTATAGAGTTTCTTGAATTATCAGCACGTTATGTTTTTCTATGATAATTGCGAACCATGCTTACTTATGGCTACTTAAAGAGAAAACACAAATTCAATCTCTAATGATAAACTTTTCACTTGCCCCACCTGATAAGAAAATTGACGGTGTTTAAATTAAGTTATTTTTAGGTCTAGGTCGAATTAATTCTAAAACTTTTTTTTATTGCAGTTTGAAACTGTCACAGAGGATAACTAAGAAGTGGTACAGGAAATTATTTTCCGCAACTTTTTTCCACTGAAAATATTAAAATAAGATTGTACGCTGCCAACTTGTTACGGAGTAACAGTTGACAGGTTAACAATTTTTCGCTCTATTATGCAATAATGGCTGAAACATCTCAGAAATCTCTTACCTATCGTAATGTTCTCAATGGCCTAAAAGGTTTACGCATGAGTTTAAAATGTTAATTCACATATTCAGTAAAATATATCAATTGTTTTCACTTACCCCATTTACCCACTTGCCCCGCGGTACCTCATAAGGAGATCTGACTGTATATGTTAACTTTTACTGGAAGATTTTAAAGACGAATCTCGTTTCAACTTGATACCAATGATTAATAAACGCTGTGTCAAAGTAGGTAATTTGAGTCATTCCTCCGCGTCACGATTTTCACTCCTTTCTTTTCTCAACTCCAAGTTCCAGTTTTTCGAAAAGCATTGATTCCCATTGTCAACAACGAGCTGCTCTTTACCGAACCGATGAAACCTTAAGCGGAGCAAAAGCAAGTGTGAAGCGGACGAAAATCTGTTGAAACATCACTTTGGGCATCGATTAAGATTGTATGATTTATGAGCCGTCGAAAATATTCGACTGAAACATTGTCCCACCGACCCACATAGGCGTGACTGGAGCAAAATCCTAGACCTAATTCAAAATTAAAATTTTGGAAATTTTTAAGACACCTTTGTATGTGTTTTTAATGGTATCAATCGTGAAACGGGGTAACTATGATAGTGTTTTGGAAGAAAATACAAAAATGTCCTTTTTAATTTGTTTTAAAGATTTTAATATTATATTTTCAAATCAAATACTGGTATACTTATTTTTAATTATGAATCGTTGTTTACGGCTAACCAGCCGAGTGGAAGTTTAACAACTACCGAAAAGCTAAACATTACATATAGTTTGCAATTGGATTAAATGGACAAATTGATGTGAAGTTTTGCGAAAAAGTTACACGTCTTCTCAGTGAGAATCGAAATCACGACTCCCTGATCTCTAGTTAGGGCGCGTTAGCCCTACGCCATGAGAGGACTCATGAACGCAGAAGTTAACCTGAATTCGATTTCAGCTCAATAATCACGTGGTCCTTTTTCGCAAAGTGCACCTCTTTCGGAAGAATTAGATGCCCTTCCAAACACAACGCTTCCAAGATGAATTGGAAGAATTAGATGCCCTTCCAAACACAAACCCTTCCAAAAACTTCACATCAATTTGTCCATTTAATCCAATTGCAAACTATATGTAATGTTTAGCTTTTCGGTAGTTGAAATACTGGTATATTAGTTATCGATTACATACTAATATACATACATTTTGAATGCACCAATGATAATGAACATATAAACGCATGGAAACCCATAACCGGGCTACTGTTTGACATAATTGCTGTTGAAATTTAATTGGAGAATATTGATAGAGAACGTGGATTCGATTTGATGCATTAAAGTACAGAGTTCATAAGCATGATTAACCACCCGCAATAGGGGCCTAAAGCCCTGTCTTAATTTTAGTACCAAACGATTAAGTTCAGGCCAGAAACACATATTTACTCAATTTGTGTATGACTTTCGTTGGTTTAAGGCAAAAAAAAAAACAGATTTTGTCACACCCCTTGGTTTAAACTCAAATTTTGGGTGTATTTTGTTTTCCGTGTCCCTTCCGAAATGTTAAATATAAACAACCCCAGTTTTAAAAAGATGAGCCCCTGTGGCGTTGTTGCCGACTTAGTGAATGTCAAACATGATCTAAAGTGTCAAGGTTCAAAATTGAACCAATTTTTAAAATTATATTTTAAATGTGATATAACCGTTATTTTAACAGGAAAAATTGCTAAAGTGGTTGCAAGAACATGCTCTTTCGTCTTTTTAAATAAAAACAAGATTCCAAAAATTTTAGGATTTTATTACTACTCCGTTATTACAGTACTTACACAGGGAACCAACAGATGTTGCTCAGGATCAGCAGCATCTTCAAAGTATAAGTACTAGTGCTCTCATTATTATGACAAACAATACCGGCGCCATCAGCGTCCGAATGCAGGTCAATTTGGGGATGGGAGGGAAATGTTGACGTTTTACTAGCTTTATGGAAGCCGAAGAGTCCTCTGCATTTCCACAAGAAAATTTTAAGAGTTTGGATATGGGAAAGGATTCGTATTGGTAAACGATAAAGTTACAGTTTTGTCTCAAATCCCGAACACTCGGTTTTTGTATGACGATTTGTTTGAAATGTTTCGCTGAAATATGTCATCAAATTTTGAGGAAATGGCAGTCAACTGCAATTCAATTTTAACGTATTCCAATCTATTTTATACCTCGAGAGTAGAATTGATTCTCTAGTTTTAGACCAGTAAAACTAGCTCAGATGAATTTAATTGGGAAATTATTCACTTGAATACGATTTATTCGCGCTGTTCGGAATTTGAATCAAGGTGTTCGGAATATGAGACATAATGAACACAGTGTTCGGCATTTGAATCAAAATGTTGTTTCGAGCTTTTACGTAAAAACAATTCTAAATAAGTTTAAATGAGCCACTTTATCGGCACACCCAATAGCTAACAGTAAGACCTTGCGGAGAAATTATAATTTCCGCAAATGTCAGCTAATTTATGCCTTTCAGATGCATTTGAAGTCACTGTTGGCCTTAAGTGTTCGGAATATTCCCTATATAGAAATTTCTGATTTTGATTATAACAACAACGCTCAATTTTTAAAAATGCTTCTCTTCTTCTTATTCTTGGCATTAACGTTCTCACTGGGACAGAGCCTGCTTCTCAGCTTAGTGTTTTTATTAGCACTTCCACAGTTATTTACTGAGAGCTTTCTTTGCCAAAGTTGTCATTTTTGCATTCGTATATCGTGTGGCAGGTACGATTATACTCTATGCTCAGAGAAATCAAGGAAATTTCCTAACGAAAAGATCCTGAACTGATGGGAATCGAACCCAGACACTTTCCGCATGTTTTTGCTTTGTAGCCGCGGACTCCAGCCACTCAGGATGCCCCAAAAAAGCTTATCATCAAGAAATTTAAGATCGTATTCAAGTTCTACAATCTTAAAAATAATGTAAATTACTGTGGACGTAATTGTCGTTAGGCGGCATCCATTTATTACGTAACGCTAAAATTGGAAATTTTCGACCCCCTCCCACCCTTCGTAACGCTTTTTGTATGGAATTTTTTTAAATTTTGTATGAGTCGTAACGCTCGAGCCAACCCCCTCCCCCCTTAGAGCGTTACGTAATTTGTGGATACCGCCTTATGACTGATGTAAGTGATGAAACGACACAAAAACGCACTCTTGAAGATGTATTGCACAAAAAATGGAATACAGGTCGGACTCGATTATCCGGAGACTCGATTATCCGGGGACTCGATTATCCGGGATTCGATTATCCGGAATTTTAGACTCGATTATCCGGAATTTGTTTTTTGATGTTCTTGTTTTTCTATTTGTATGCATAAATCTGAGATAATTTGGTATTGCAATATACAATATGGATGGTTTTGCAGTTTAGTACGTATTCAAGAAAAGGGGGTTTGAAAAAGTGGTTTTTTGTGTACGCTGGTCAAAATTGTTTTTTTTTCTTGCAAAGACCCCTGTACTGCTCCTAGAAAAAAATTCTGGCTGCGCCATAGCATCATATAAATAAAATAACGAAAAAAGATAATATTTAAGTTCTTTTGTCATAGATTTCAAATTTTTCTTAGTGATTCGAATATCCGGATGATTCGATTATCCGGAGAGAAAAAAAAATGATACTACGGATAAACGAGTCCGACCTGTATTACATGTTGCAAAACACGAAAACGATGGAAGTGTGATCGATATTTCCCCAGACATTAACGTATCTTAAATTCGACACACATTTACATCATTCGGTTTGTGCACCCAAAAGACGTAGAATTACATGAATTTTTATTCATTACCACAGATAACAGACGTTGAAGTCCGATTGTAATACTTGTCATTACTTTTGTATTTGTTTTTCTTAACTGATTAACAGAAATTATATTATTTCGTTTAGTATGTTGTGGCTCTCTCATTATCAATGTTACCCGCATCATAAAAAAAAAACCCGTTTTATAGTTTGATCACAGATAACAGATGTTTATGCTAGAACAAAAAAAAATCTGGAAACCTATGTAAATATTCAAACTGAAACTCCTTGCAATCACTAGCACTGCCATGCCACACAGCGAATTGCGTCAATCAGTGGTGAATATCAGTATCTTGACGTCAGAACCTATCGTGGCGCCAACATTGACTCCGACCACTACCTGGTGATGGTGAAACTGCGCCCAAAACTATCCGTCATCAACAATGTACGGTACCGACGCCCGCCCCGGTACAATCTCGAGCGGCTGAAACAACCGGATGTCGCCAATGCGTACGCGCAGCATCTTGAGGCAGCGTTGCCGGATGAGGGCGAGCTCGATAGGGCCCCTCTTGAGGACTGCTGGAGGACAGTCAAAGCAGCCATTAACGACGCTGCCGAAAACGTTGTCGGATATGTGGAACGGAGCTCAAAAAACGATTGGTTCGACGAGGAGTGCCAGAAGGTTTTAGAGGAGAAGAATGCAGCGCGGGCTGCAATGCTGCAGCATGGTACGCGGCAAAACGTGGAACGATACAGACTGAAGCGGAAACAGCAAACCCGCTTATTCCGGGACAAAAAGTGGAATGCCAAGAGATGGAGTACCGTTCTCAAGAAACGCGGAAGTTCTATCAGAAGCTCAACACATCCCGCAAAGGCTTCGTGCCGCGAGCTGAGATGTGCCGGGATAAGGATGGGAGCATCTTGACGGACGGACGCGAGGTGATTGAAAGGTGGAAGCAGCACTACGATGAACACCTGAATGGCACAGAGAACACAGGCACAGAAGGTCAGGACAACGAAGGCGATGGCTACGTCAGCGCAGCGGACAGCGGAAACCAACCAGCTCCCACGATGGGGGAAGTTAAGGATGCCATTCAACAGCTCAAGAACAACAAAGCCGCTGGCAAAGATGGTATCGGAGCCGAACTCATCAAGATGGGCCCGGACAGGTTGGCCGCTTGTCTGCATCGGCTGATAGTCAGAATCTGGGAAACGGAACAGCTACCGGAGGAGTGGAAGCAAGGCGTTATATGCCCTATCTACAAAAAGGGCGACAAACTGGAGTGTGAAAATTATCGTGCAATCACCATCCTAAACGCCGCCTATAAAGTGCTATCCCAGATTCTCTTCCGTCGTCTATCACCTATAGCAAACGAGTTCGTGGGAAGTTATCAAGCAGGTTTCATCGACGGCCGCTCGACAACGGACCAGATCTTTTCCGTGCGGCAAATCCTCCAGAAATGCCGTGAGTACCAGGTCCCTACGCACCATTTGTTCATCGATTTCAAGGCGGCATACGATAGTATCGACCGCATAGAGCTATGGAAAATCATGGACGAGAACAGCTTTCCCGGGAAGCTCACAAGATTGATCAGAGCAACGATGGACGGTGTGCAAAACTGCGTGAAGATCTCTGGCGAACACTCCAGTTCGTTCGAGTCTCGGCGGGGACTACGACAGGGCGACGGACTTTCGTGCCTGTTGTTCAATATTGCGCTTGAAGGTGTCATGCGGAGAGCCGGACTTAACAGTCGAGGCACGATTTTCACGAGATCCGGACAATTTGTTTGCTTCGCGGACGACATGGATATTATTGGGAGAAAATTTGAAACGGTGGCAGATTTGTTCACCCGCCTGAAACGCGAAGCAACAAGAGTCGGGCTAATGGTGAATGCGTCGAAAACAAAGTACATGCTGGTTGGCGGAACTGAGCGCGACAAGGCCCGTCTAGGAAGCAGTGTTTACGATAGACGGGGATACCTTCGAGGTGGTGGACGAGTTCGTCTACCTCGGATCCTTGTTGACGGCTGACAACAATGTTAGTCGGGAAATACGAAGGCGCATCATCAGCGGAAGTCGTGCCTACTATGGGCTCCAGAAGAAACTGCGGTCAAGAAAGATTCACCCCCGCACCAAATGCACGATGTACAAAACGCTCATAAGACCGGTAGTCCTCTATGGGCATGAGGCGTGGACTATGCTCGAGGAGGACTTGCAAGCTCTTGGGGTTTTCGAACGCCGAGTGCTAAGGACGATCTTCGGCGGCGTGCAGGAGAACGGCGTGTGGCGGCGAAGGATGAACCACGAGCTCGCTCAACTCTACGGCGAACCCAGTATCGTGAAGGTAGCTAAAGCTGGAAGGATACGCTGGGCAGGGCATGTTGCAAGAATGCCGGACAACAACCCTGTAAAGATGGTGTTCGCCACGAATCCGGTCGGAACAAGAAGGCGTGGGGCGCAGCGAGCTAGGTGGATTGACCAGGTACACCAGGACCTGGAGAGCGTGGGTCACAGTCGAGGATGGAGAGAAGCGGCCATGAACCGAGGGAATTGGCGAAATATTGTTGGCGAGGCTTTATCAAGATAATTGATGTAAAGCCAAATAATTGAATTGAATCAGTATCTTGAAATATTTCATATTCACCACAGACATCGTCATGGGAACTTATCGATGACAGCGCCACCACGATGTTGCTACTTGTGTTGCCATTTAAAATGACCGTGAATGGTCTTACACAGTTTTACAATCGGACTACAACGTCTGTTATCTGTGGTTTTATTTTACTTGTACTGGGCTTTTGAGGGATAGCCCTCAAGATTTAAGTGGTTCGTTCTCAGTTGGGGTTCAAAGATGGTATGTCCGGGATGGTGCCTTGACCCTCCCCCTTTTTCTGGAGGGGAGGTAGGTCCCCCCATAATTCATGCCATCACTTGCATGCGAACGACACGTTGATGGCCTTCCTCCATCTGCACACCTGAGCATGACTCGCTAAGAGGAAAAATATCAACGTCATATGCAGCCCAGATTCCGCTGTATTGAAACGTCAAATGCAGCCCGTCGATTTTATGGCTGAAAAAAAAAATATTTAAAACCTCAGTTAGCGGAGCGTAGATGCCGTTTATACTTCGGCTTGATGCAAACGCAATGGTTTTCAGTTGAGATGTTCATGTGAGAGTTTGAACGGCTTGCGCATGATTGATGTAAACACTGAGTGGAACAAGACAGCAATCGCAGAAAAAGAAGACCGTCTCCGCGATTCTCGTCTCAGCTGCACACCTCTTTAATACAGTTGTTGTGGAAGCAATATGGGTATGATAGGCAAACAGTTTCAACACTAAATAAATAGCACTCGCTCTGCGCGCGTGTGTAGCAATCGCCTGAGTTGGATGGATATGGGTTATGAAAAGTGGTTTACGTGATCTGTGAATTCGAAACTTGTAACCATCTGAGTTATTGGGTCACCAAGTGGCTCGCTACTTAAGTTGGTAAAACGTTCGTCTAGCATACAAGATTCCTGAATTCGAATCCAAGTCGAACACGTGATTTTTTTTCACAATTTATCCCATAATTCATCCATCTTTACCACGCGTAATAAGTTAATTAATTTAAAAACCATGCGGATTTGATTACCGAACAACTCAATATATGTACTGCTTTGCGTCAAAACTTAGCGATTAATCATGCAAAAGCTTTTCGATTTGGATTATTTTTAATAATGAGTTAAATCAATCATTTTTAAATGGATGACACGTTCGTTGCATACTGCAAGGCGTTCAGAGCATCTCCAAAATCAACCATTCATTAGCTGACCGGAAGTATTGACTAGACGTCCTTAACTCGTATAGGCCTGAGTGAACACAAAATAAAAAAACTAAAACTGTTACCGCTTGACGGAATAAAATTATTTTTATTATTTTTTTCAGTATACTTGTACACGTATCTAAGTTTTAAATGTGGTCATAGGAACTCGGAGATATACCTGTGGCTGAAGTTATTCCGGAGGGTCACTATTGGGTCAGGTTGGATGGAAAGGGTGCTGTGCTTTTGTCCGCCTGGAGGTAGGCAAATTTCAAGTTACAGATAGTTTTACGAATTTGATATAATGTGACCACTATATCGAAGAATTTTAACCCTCTAATACCCAACCCCGCCTTTAGACGGGGTACACTTTAGAATTTTGTGTATTTTTTCGTAGCTCGGAAATCAAAATGATTTTATTTTTGGCTTAAACCTTAACTCATAACACGTATATAAGAAAAGCTTTTATGACTTTTGAAACTTTTTTGTATTTTTTAAATTGTTTGAAAAATTGTATTCTTATATAACCTACAAATGCCTGGCGTTTATTTAATGTGTAATATACAAAATCGTACATTTTACATTTTTCTACGATAAACCTATCACAGAAGAAAAGCTTGGTGGTATTAAAATAATTTCAAACCTGTTTTTTCCGTTATTCACACGGAAAATAAAAAAATAGCAGATAAAAATTGAATATTTAATATATTTAAAAGTACTGTAAAAATTTGAATTTTTATTTTTGGCAAAAATCAGTAACTAGAAGAGGCTTTAAGAAAAAATGAAAAAGGATAGGGATGTTCAAAAATAAAAATTATAAAAATCAAAAACCAATTTATAAATTTGCGAATAAAAATAAATCATTGCCCAAAAAATGTTTAGAACGATTTTAGATGACTAAAAATGATATTCAGATCTAAAATAAAAATTTGGGTATTAGAGGGTTAAGAAGTGTGAACGTTTTTAGAAACGATTAAATTGGATCATCATGCTTCCTGCATTTGGTTGATTTTGCAATAGGTCATTTTAGGATTCCCCGGGACACCAACAATTTATCTTAAAGTGATCAATTTGTTGGCAAACACATTTTTTGTGAACTATAATGATTGATATCTACTTTCAGATAAATGAAACGGTTTAGTATCCCACAAGTCTATAGCCGGTTCTTCGGGATTGTAAGTCCGAGTGGTTACATTCGGTACATTATAAACGGTCCAAAACTCTTCATTTATAATGTTGAATATCAAATCTTAATGATTTATGCAAATTAAAATGATTGCGATTGCAAATAAATATAGATAACTTGGCATGTCCCAAAAAATAGCCCTTTTCTGCTCGACATGACCCATTGACTCACCAGGATAACTCCGGTCACATGGACATTTCCGAGTTGCATTGGCCACTTCTAGAAACTAGATATGTGTTCCAATATACTGACACACAATATTAAACCCCCTTAAATATTAGCTGAGCGGTGAAGGTTTAGTAATTCGGTTTCACTCAGGCCGATACGGGTTAAATATGCTACTAATGGGTTATACATTGACTAACGATGAATATTTTTGATGATTATCGATAAATCTTGTATACAAATCTTTTTAAATGGCTATACTAAATTAATCAAAAAACGTGATTGGGTTAATGATTATAAGACTCAAGAATCAATCATTCAATCATCAGCAATCAGTAAACAAAAATATCATTTTGGCTTAAATTGAATGATATCGTTATGATTATTTATCATCGCATTTCTGACAGCAAATGCAACGCAATTATAAATTTTCCTTAAGGCTAAGTAGCCCGTCATTCGTTTTGGCAACAATGATGACTTTTTAGCTTGCTTTTCAAAGTGATAAAACTCAGTCATGATAGTTTATATTGACTTGATAAAGTATCACTGTACACGCTAACATGCATAAAGTATGCTGATATTTTTTCAGGTATGTCAGTGCAAAACTAACTGATTTTCTTTGTTTCGAAATCGTTAGATGAATTAGCAACAATCATCAACGACGGGTACAAATTTCAATGACGGCCTACTTCGCCTTAACATTGCTTTAAATTTGAGCAAACAAAATAAAAACTGAAAAAGAAATAACAAACCATTTAAGGCCGCACGGGACTTCATCATAATCATCCTATCCATTGTAAGAAGCAAATTTCAAGAATCAATCCATATATCGATTCGAAACACTTTTCACTATAATTCTATAATGTAGTGCACAACCCATTCCATTTTCAGCTTCATCGGTTCATTAAAACTCAAGATTTACTTTTGCCAAGTTTCGATGATTATTGTTAGAGTGAGACAAAAGATAGGGAAAATAACACGGTCTTCCGTGTCACTTTAAGGAGAAGAATAATCCAAATGTCAAAATTTCAGGAGCACAAATCCAGAGAACTAAACAGCCGTTGACGTTGAAAATTCAACCGAATAGTCCACCACCAGCAAGTGACTAATAGATCGAATTTTTAGTTTTAATTTTGAGGTTTGGCTTCAAATAATCTTAACCCCAAACAGCTTTTAAAATTTTGGTCATGAAATTTGCCCGTTTACCCCTATGTGCGACCCAGCAAAAGGCAATAAATAAAATCCACACTTTGTATGCTTCCTTTCATCCCGCAGGTTTGAAAATGGCCCCTCTCTCGCAGATGGTTCAACCCACAGGCAGTAGTGGTGGTGGAGGGACGCCATCGATCATCGGCTCATTGCCTTCGCAACCATCATCGTCGCCATCAGGTGGAAACAACGGACCGCAACAACCAGGTGGCGCTGGAGGAGGAGTAGTGGTATCAATGGCACCGAATGGCAGCCCTCAGCAACAGCAGCACTCTGCCATGGGAACCGGAATGACGACCGATGGCTGTGGAAAGGTGATAACCGGTTATGGTGGCTCGCCACTAGGAAGTAATCACCATTCGTCGATGCTCGCGGCTCAACAGCTGCACCATGCTCCTCATGCGCACCATCATCCGCATCATCATCACCAACACCATCATGCTGCAGAGCCCAATGGGGGACTGAATACGGTGCTGACGGCCAATGTGCAGTACGAGCATGGCAAATATGCTACGAATTGATGGCGGGTGAATATTGCGCACTAATCATGGAATGGATCAATGGAAGAATGTTCGAAAAAAGGCATTAGACCTCTGACCTCCGAGGGTGAATTGGATCATTACAGTACTAATAGCGATAAGTGTAGTTTTTAGGGCGTTTGCTTTGAGTAGAGAAACTTTTCTTGCTGTGTTCTTTCGATATTGCGGTTTCTTTGAGATTGATGTAAATAAATTATGCCAAAGATAGACTCATTTGAACTGTTTTATTAAGCAACATAATACTCTCCTGTTGTTCTTTTTCTTCTTGGTAACGTTTCATCTCTAATTCCGAAAAGACTCATATTTCGAACACTCGGTTTTTGTATGGCGATTTGATTGAAATGTTGCGCTGGAACAGTCAATTTAATTTAAATTTATTTCAATCTATTTTATACTTTGTTGGTTGTAATGATTCTCTAGATTGAGATCAGTAAAACCTGGGAGGGAGAAACCAATGCAAAATTTCTCTACGTCACAGTGAGCCGAGATTTTGCTGCCACGAACTGTCACTGTGAGCCCGGATCTTAAACAATGGACAAACATGATAAAAGTGCGTAATTAGCCAAAGCATATTTTTACATTTCATCAAAAGTAGCAAAAATCGAATTAGAATCAATTCACGCACACTCAAAAGTAACGTCACGAGAGCACCATTTATTCTAACTTAATATGATGTAATGAGGCTCTTTTTACTGTTAAAAAAAAAACTAAAAATTAAACGCATAGAAAACTGTGGCCAATGTTTGTCCAGAAAGATCGAAGGTACACAACAAATGAAAACTACCGATTTTCACCAAGCCTGCCTTGATTGTCGTTGGCAAACTGAAGTTATTTTGCAGTTTGGAAAAAATTGTATCAAATTTCGTGTGTAGTATCGGTGCCTCTCTCCCAGAGTAAAACTAGCTCAGATACATTTATTTGCGAAATTATTCATTTGAATATGATGTATTCGTGCTGTTCGGAATTTGAATCAAGTTGTTCGAAATATGAGACAGAATGTACAGTGTTTATGTGGAAACAATACTAAACAAGTTCCCAACCAGGTGTGGCTGGTCTTCTTTTGAAGGATGCACTTGGAACTCGTTGTTTTTGGGATTCTAATGCACTTTTATAAATCAATTCTGTTAGGAATCGATACTCATCCAACGGTGGGAGAGTGTTGAATGATTCGATACCGAAAGTTACCGCTGATGAAAATTTTTGCCAATCGATATTCCTAGTGAGGTCAAAAGGAACCTGAATTGACTGTTCTGATCTTTCAAGATTATTTCTGATAGAGGTTATTATGGGCAAGTGATCACTACCATGGGGATCATCGATAACCTTCCACATGCAATCGAATGATAGTGAACTTGAACCCAAAGATAGGTCAATGCGGCTTTCTTTGCCGTCGGATGAAATAAGTGTCGCTTCACCTGTGTTCAAAATGTTCAAGTTGAAATCGTCGCATAAGTCATAGAAAATAGCCGCTCTATAATCGTCATAAGATTCGCCCCATCCAGTACCATGTGAGTTCATGTCACCCAGTATCAGAACTGGGGATGAGAGGATGGACACTGCATTCCAAAGATGACGGCGGTTTACTGAAACTCTTTGAGGAATATAAACAGAAGCTACGCAAAGATCTTTACCCTTTACGTTTATTTGGCAAGCAACGATTTCTATGCCTGGATGAGTCGGGATGGGGATTCTGTAGAATAAATGGCACTTTTTGATCCCTAAAAGCACACCCCCGTAATTGTCATCTTGATCCTGGCGTATAATGTTAAAATCGTAGAAGTTGAGATTATCTTCGGAAGAAAGCCATGTTTCACAAAGTGCAAATATATCACAATCGGAATTGTGAAGCAAAAACTTAAATGTGTCTAATTTAGGTTTAAGACTATGACAGTTCCACTGTAGCACAGTACAGTATGGCCCATAAAAAAAATGCGAAAATCGTCATATCATGTTTTATGGTAGTTTTTACATGGAAAATGTGAATGGTACATAAATATTATTCATTACTTGTATTGTTTAATCTATTTAGACTCAGTTTTTCGCGTTAGCCATGATTTTTATCTGTTATTTTCACCTTACCAGAGAGGAATTGGAAACATCCCTTTAAATTTTATCATGTGGACGTCGAGTTCAATATCTGTGTGATGAAAGCTTCTAAAACATCAACGCTGGCGTGAGATTCTTCACAGGCCTTGTCTCCAGCATACGCCCATATCAAATGATAGAATTGGATCATACCTGGGTCATTGGAGACTATTTTCTAAAAAACGGCTCATTTTGGAGAGCTTTGATTGAACCTTCATATAAGTGTGAGAAGCGGCTCCGTTTTGCTCAAAATCTATGAGCTAGTATTGATATAAGTTGTCTCTAACCGAAGGAACAAATTTAATCCTAAAAAATCTGTTATAAGCCTCCGTATTTATTTTTTATTCATCTTTAACAAACAATAAAGGCTTATCAAACCTATAAGACGCAAATTTGCTCAAAAATATGACAATTACAAAATATTTTATTGCGATCATGAAAAACACGTTCTCTAAGAACTCCTCCTTCCTCTGATACCGAACAAACTAAAATTTTCAACATTAAAGTGTGATTTTTGAAAATGGAAAGTTTATCACCAGAGTATACGACAATCAGACGCTATTTCTAGCTTTTGGCGGACAAAACCTTTAAACTTCTTTGCTTTATTTTGCTTATTTAGGGCAGTAAGAAAAATATGATAAAAATTGTCCTGGATAGCGAAGTTATGTCAGAATATACTACAATAATCAGAAATTAAATTCACTAGCAAAAACAATGAAAATAACGCTTGTGGATGCTAAATTCACGCTCAAACAATTTTCGCATTTTTTTATGGGCCATACTATAATCATATCTTGTACCTCACTTGATGAATTAGCCATCGAAAGATATGATCGAAGCAAGGAGGGGCCACGAGATAGTCAATTCCCTGAGATATTCTTCTATTGCGGGGAGAAAATGGTCGACTATGCCTCTGAATGAGTCTGAAACTCCGAGAGCATTACATATGCGATCCACAAGGGCCGTAAAAGTTATCAGTCCTCGCTTAGCCCGGGGGGTTTTCGAGGAAGAGCGAGGGACTCCAGTAGCTTTTTTCTTGATATCTTGTCTAGAGCTTCTTTTCGAAGTGTATTTAGTCGGTGGAGGCGGGTCGGCAGATCTTTGCTGCAACACGGAACGGAAGCATCAAAGACCTGTTTCTTCGGGATTTTCAAATTTGCCCCACCTCCTTTGGAATTAGGCAAATTTCTGAGGGAAGATTTCAATACCTTACGGCGCAGTCCCGGAGAAGATGGAGACTTTCTTTTACCGGGTGCGTGTACTTCCGAAAAATCTCCCCCATCGGTTTCGTCGTCGTTCGCTTCATCGCAAGACAACTCTTGAAAAGAGTTACCAACTGGGATGGATGATGAAGACTCTTCTGCAGACTTTTTTAAAGACTTTACCATTTCCGCATATGTCTTCTTGGAGCGCTTCACGATGGAGCGACTCTCATTTTGAATGCGCCTTTTGTATGCCGGGCACTTCTGCAAGTCATGAAGATCCTCGCGACAGTAGCAGCATTTTTCAGCTTCCTGTGTGCAAGCATCTTCCAAGTGAGCTTGATTGCATTTGCCACAACGGGGCTTGTTGTCGCAAAAGCTAGCACTATGACCAAGCTGTTTGCAGTTGGTACAATTAAATACTTTCGGCACGTATAGGCGCACTGGGTAAAAAACACTATCGATGCAAACAAATCCCGAACGGAACCAGGAAAAGTTACACGAAACGAGGCTGACGGCGAAAACACTTTCTTATTTCCTTCCATGGAAACTGATTGCAATTGTTTACAATCCAGTATAGCCACATCAGGAATGGACCGGTTCTCAAAAATGCCTTTGCCAGTCTTAATGTCTTCACATGTCAGACTCGCGTCGCTAATTTTCCCTTCCACCTCGACCTCTCTGGCAGGTATGTAGATAAAGTACTCCACAGTAAAAGCCTCATGCTAAGCAATCTCATTCGCTGCGTTGTAACTAGGTGCAGTTACACGCAGCTTGGATTGCTTCACTTGGTGAATAACGGTCCCAGGATATTTACGCGTCAGCTCTCTAGACATCGAGAGCACATTCAAAATCTTATTTTTGCGCCGGAAATAGACAACCCAAGGCCCAGCCGAAGACGGTTGATAAAACCGCGTTCGAGCAACGAGATCTTTAGGAGGCGTTTCGCCTCCATCCGATTCGTCCATGCGGAAAAGAATTCAACCGCAACCGAATCAACAAAAATAAAAAAAATGTGGAGGAAAAAAAAGAAAAAGAAATGAGTAGAAAAACTTATCAATTAGTGAGCTATTTTGTACACACCTCCCCTATAAGGGCAAAAAATAATAATGATAATAAAAAAAAACTTTCGAAAAAATAACAAAAAAACAGTCAGTGGACTATTTTGTACACTCTTCCCCTAACAGAGCCAGCAAAATAGCTCCGGGAGAGAGACAGAGGCGAAGCGAAAAACAACTTTGAACTCAACACTGTTTGTCCTGGGAGATGCGAAAGCAGTATGGATAGGTATAGAAATTTGCTACTTATCCGTTCCCGTTCGATGACCGCAAAATAGCTAGCCTTCCACGTCGTAGGTAGGCAAAAAATCGTATCACCGTCTTCGCTGTTGATTTGCACGGGGGAACCAATCACCGGGGGATGAAGGTGACAATTTATTGTGGCACGATACCAGTTGACCCTTGTCAATCTGGTTCGCTTCCTTCGCGGTGCGTGGTTTTAAGCACTACTCTCAAGAGGCACAAAAACTGGTAAAAACCACACGGACGGTGGAGCAAAAAAACCAATGAATATGCCGACTGCGAAAAACTGAACTGACTTGTTCGAGCGCACAACGAGGAATGAGAATGCTCGGTTTACACGACTTTACGCTGAACAATCTGTCAAAAATAATGCACATGGATGGATCAGTGGCTTGGTAACTCCATGTGAATTTTCAGCGTAAAATCATGTAAACCGAGCGGTTTCGATTGCAAAATTCTTTGAGAGAATCTTGCAACTTCAGAATTTTCAACGTCTGGAATCTCTTTTTCACAATTCTGAAAGGAGGAAGATGGCGAAGACTGATGATTACTTTAAATCTTCCCACACAGAAAAAAATCTCAAGTTTACATGGCACGTATTTTTTTATGATAATCATGTAAAAGGAGTTGCAACTGAGCATTCAACGATAATTAATGTAAACTGTCTCATTGCATTCGAAAATGCTTGCAATCTTCAGTGAAACTAAAACATTTCATGATCTTACATCCAACATTTGCCAATATTGCATGCTTTCTTGCATCTATAAAGTGAAATTGCAAACAAGAATGTTCGGTATACATGATTCTACGCTGAATATTCTGTCAAAAATAATGCACATGGATGGATCGACGGCTTGTCATATCATATGCATTATTTATTATTGAATTTTCAGCGTGAAAATCATGTAAACCGAGCCGTTTTGCATGCAACATTCTTCGAGAGAAGACGTTTCGCGTTCAATATTAAGGATTTTGGTAACAATGTTGTATATAATAGATGTGTTTATAGGTTTTATCATTGAATAATACATGAGAAATGGCTTTGCATGATTGAGGCTAATATTACGTTACGTGTAAATCTAAGATTTTTTTGGTGTGTATCAACGGAAATTTGATAAAATTATCCTTCAGGAATTAGGGAAGCAAAACAGTAATTTCCTACACAATTCG
Source organism: Aedes aegypti (assembly GCF_002204515.2). Lineage (NCBI taxonomy): Eukaryota > Metazoa > Arthropoda > Insecta > Diptera > Culicidae > Aedes > Aedes aegypti. Next base: position 101,399,188 of record NC_035108.1, on the reverse strand, counting down.
CGCTTCCTATGTGTTATGCATAAATGCACAGCAAAAAACTCTCAAATTTACATGGCACGTAGTTTTTTATGATAATCATGTAAAAGGAGTTGCAACTTAACATTCAACGATAATTAATGTAAACTGTCTAATTGCATTCGAAAATGCTTGCAATCTTGAGTGAAACTGAAACATTTCATGATCTTACATCCAACATTCGCCAATGTTGCATGCTTTCTTGCATTTTGAAAGTGAAATTGCAAACAAGAATGCTCGGTATACATGATACTACGCTGAATATTCTGTCAAAAATAATGCACATCGACGGCTTGGCATTTGATGTGCATTATTTATGATTGAATTTTAAGCGTGAAAATCATGTAAACCGAGCCGTTTTGCATGCAACATTCTTCTAGAGAAGACGTTTCGCGTTCAATATTAAGTAATTTAGTAACAATGTTGAATATAATAGATGTGTTTATAGGTTTTATCATTGAATAATACATGAGAAATGGTTTGCATGATTGAGGCTAAAATAACGTTACGTGTAAATCTAAGATTTTTTTTGGTGTGTAGATCAGTTCTAAGTATTTTTTCTTCTATGTATTTTTATTATATACAGTAAACTTTCGTTCGATGCACTAAACCTGTAGCCCACCTAGTGAAATATTTTTATTAATTGGGTTCAGTTTTTAGCTGTCAAAATATTGAATACAATTGAAATCCAAGGCTACCAAAATTGATAAATCGAGCCTTATGTCAAAAAGTGACGTTTGTCTTCGTTTTAAGTGGACTATAGCCCTCGTAGCGGGAGCCCAATTAACACAAAGCCCACCTAAAGATACACAGTTAAAAATAATGAAGATTACACGTCATGTAAACTTCATTTATGCAATGTAAACATGGCGTCATGTAAATTCAAGTCTGGAATCATGTAAATTTGTGTTATATGTCACGTAATCACATAGGATCCTGTTGGATTACATGACATATAATTGAAGTTTACATGTAAATATTCATTATATACCACGCTCCAATTATGTGCATTATATGGCTCAGAAATTTACACGCTTTGTTCGAACTGTGTAGTGCAATCAACGAAATTCGACTGTATCTCCATTACTTAAATTATGAAACATGGAATAGCGAAGGTTTCTGCTCAGAATTAGAAATGTAGACCATAGGTCCAAAGAAGTTATATACGAATAATATACTGAAATTTATCTTGATTTATAAATATAACATGCATAAACAATTTACTTACCTCATATTCATGGTTTAAATTGTTTTTGTTCCATTGATTTTTAGAATAATTTCATCGACATCATGATCAAAACTTAGTTGGTTAGTTTAATTTTGCCCTACCCGTTATAACTTATCGCGGTGTACCTTCTATCAGTAAGAACTCATATTTACGGAAAAAATGTCGAATCGGAAAATACTGGTCGATTAATCATTATCGATAATCGACATTCTTCTTCTTCTTCTTTCTGGCGTTACGTCCCAACTGGGACAAAGCCTGCTTCTCAGATTAGTGTTCTTATGAGCACTTTCACAGTTATTAACTGAGAGCTTTCTTTGTCGATTGACCATTTTTGCGTGTGTATAGTCGTGTGGCAGGTACGAAGATACTCTATGCCCTGGGAATCGAGAAAATTTCCATTACGAAAAGATCCTCGACCAGCGGCATTCGAACCCACGACCCTCAGCATGGTCATGCTGAATAGCTGCGCGTTTACCGCTACGGCTATGTGGGCCCCACATTCTTGGACTGTAATCAATTATCAACTAATCGATTAATTGTGAGAACCCTAGGTAAATCGGGTTTACCTATTAAAAGCTGGTTTGCTACTGACAAGAAAAGGAATCGCATATCTCGAAGCGTGGATAATTTTTTTCTAGAAATGGTCCAGGAAATCACATTTTTCTGCTCGCAGTACGCAGTTGAGAAGGATAGGGTTACCATAGTGCTCTCACCGGAAAGAGTACATTTTTTCGAACTCTGTATAAGAGTACTAAAGAATACACTTAGCCTAATAGCTTAAAATTTTGAAAATGCTCTTTTTACTAACGTGTTTATCTAAATTTCCTTGTTTTGACCATTTTTGTATTATTTTTCAATCTCAAGTCGTTTCTCACATTAACTTTAATGACATTGATTCTAAGTGAACAGATTTGTTCAGTCGGTTTTTTTTATAACGACAAATATAATAAAGAAAAAAAAATATTTTGAAGTCAAATAAATTCTGTATCATTTCAACAATATTTCTGCATTATTTGCCGGCTCATAATTGCTTCTTATTATTTTAATAACTACTAGTAATTTAGTTCAACAATATTTCTTGTTGAATTTGACAGCTGGGGTCAATGTGGCTCAACAAAATAAATTGTTGATATAAAAAAATATTTCTTTCAAACAACAAATTTGCGTATTAAAATAAAAAATGGCGTTTTTGAAAACAATGTTCTGTACTTTTACGATGTAATAATATTTTCTTTAATTTGAAATAAAAAATCCTTTTTATTGTTCCCAGCCTCCTCACACTTCATTTCCCTATATTTTGAAATGACCAAAAACGATTAAATGTAGCTTTAAAAATGTACATTTTCATGTGCTACTCTAATTTGTGATTGAATTAGTTCTGCATCGCAACCGATGGGGTTGGACTCATCAGATCAGTTTCCTTCCGCTGAGTTACGTTCAGTGGTTCGAGTAGGAATTAATTGCAATTTTGTAAAATAGCCTAATTGATTGCAAATTTAAGAAACTAAGAGTCATAACTTACTCAGCAAGGCTTCGGTCATGGTTTTGGATGTTCCGAAACTATTAAATAAGTAGAAATTTTTTTCTCATCCACGACAGACATTTTTGTTTTACATTGTTTAGAGCGAGAAACAAAATGACAAGTCAGGTCTTCAGCTTTAAACACTGCACACTTAGATTAAATTACTGGGGTCGGTAAAATTTTACTGGGTTTTGGAACTACCGAAAAAGTCAGTAAAATGAAAACTGTCGCCACGCGTAATTGAAAAGCAAATTTTACCATGTTTTATTTTTGATCGATGTATGATATAAAAAGAAAGCTCTCTGCAAAATTTCAGTAAAAAAAACTCTGTTTTTCGATTTCTGACATTTATTTTTAGTTTACTGACTTTTTCGGTAGTTCCAAAAACCCAGTTATTTTCACCGAACAGATTGAGTGTGTGAGTTGAACTTATATCAAAATCAACAATGGAAGTATTTGAAACAAACAAATCTGCAATTTAAATTGATATTTTATATTGTTGTTTCAAAAATAAATCTAACTTAAAGTGCTTTCAATAAATTCAAAAATATTTTTGTTTTCTTGATAAACATCATTGCTGTTTCAACGCAATTTGTTTGATTACAACAAATAGAAAGCGCTTGTCAAAAATAACAAAAATAAGCATTATTTTGAATAATTCTCTGCGTGTACTGTTCGATACCAAATGTAGAACAATATTGGTTTGTACAGGAAACTAGAACTGAGAAGACCCCTTTTTAAACCTCGGATCTGAAAAGAATCTCGAGTAGTGTCATTAAATTAAGTTTTTCTAGGGACTTGTTGAAGCAATATAGAAGACGCATGTTAGTTTAGTAGTTTAGTTGCGTCTTTTAGGCACTATATTTTAAAGTTACATCCTTCCATTCTCACAGCTGTGTTGAACCATTGGACCATTGGAAAACGACGTTCTAATAAAAGTGCCTGAGCAAAAGTTGTTCCCAGTAGTTCAAAACTAAACCAATAATCAATAATGAACTATATACTAAAAATCAATAGTTAACTAATTATTTAACAATAGTTTTACCTTTAGGTCACTTATATCTATATTTAGTTAGATATATGAGCTTGTGAATACTTGCTGATCATTATTAAGCTAATCGTACCAATTCGAATCAGCTATAATTTAACGAAAATCGTTGGATCCCTGTTTTCATGGGAAATATTTGGTTTCTTCAAAATATTATTTGATTTGTTCGGCAATCGTCAGTAATGACTAGAAAAGAGTACAATTGAGCCCATTTAGCAAAAAGAATAGTACACAAATTTTTAACACAAAAAAGAGTACATGTACTCTAAAAAGAGTACGTCTGGTAACCCTAGAGAAGGAATGTCATTTCATAGGGGGCTCTCTGTAGGATATTTTCTGATCCATTTAGACAAGGATTTTTTTTACTTTTTTCAGCGAAACAGCATACTTAGCTTAAATGTGGAGAGGCACTTCTAGCGGGAATGCACATTGGTCCCAAAGCCATATCTAGGAAGACAAAAATGATTGCGCCTAAACCGTCAATTTTAGATATATGGTGTCTTCAGCAAAGTTTCTCCATATTTTTCAGACTTTTTTTTCAGAGATGTGAAATTAGGGTGGCCCACATAGTTTACGAGATCATCACATAAACTTTTTTGCTGACGCATTTAGGACTACACAATGTTCTACAATGTTTTAGAATAACCGATTTGGAGCAACTTTGCCAAAGAACCCAAATTTCTGTCTCCTATGGTTCGCGAGTTATGATTTTTTTTAACAAAAAAGTTAGGGTGGTACTGAAAAATCGGTTTTTTCTCGATAACTTTTTATACGATAGTCTCTCGCAAAAACTTTGTTCCGAGCACTTTTAGAACTTTTGTTCTATCTCTTATGGTTACAGAGTAGACTGGCCCTTAAACAAAAAAGTTGTAAAACTTAACGGGGCACCCCCTAGATATGAGCCTTAGGGTAAGAAAAACGCTCTCTCAAAATTACAACTAAATTGGTTGCTCCACCAGCTGGCGCAATCGTTATGAAGTTTGTATGGGATATTCGTCTCAAATATATTGAAAATTGACCCTATGTCACTGTTTCGTTCCGTATACTAATAGTTCGCGTTCAAATAAGCCCAGAGTGACAAATACACTAGTTGATACCCTAATGAACATAGTTGCAGAAGGCTGTATCTGGTTTCATGCTCATTTACATTACTTTTTCAGTTGTTGAAAGTTAGGCTTAGATCAGCACTCCCGTACAGTCACTTATATGCATGCCACATGTGCCTCAGCTCGCCCAGCGTCATAGGTGGCTATGATGCGCTTAGTTCAAAATCAAGATTTTTTTTTAGGAAAATGTGTTCACTGTATTCTATTCTCCAATCGAAACACAGTGAACACATTTTTATTATTAATTATGTTCGAATAGAAAAACTGCTTTTGAAGTTTCAATGATGACGATGATTACGATGACGGCGCGTTGAACCTTAACAGTGATCCAAGGAACATTAAACCATAAACGAAGTCTTGTTATTTCTCGCGACATAATGTTTGTCCCGCTAACCTATGCCGTGGTTGGTTATAAATTGCTACCGCTTCGGCTTACTAAGCAGAAGGTCATGCGTTCAATACCGGTTCCGTTTATTATATTATCAACCCTAAAGGATAACAAAACGTATACTTTGAAGAATTCCTTCAAATTACCAAAACCTTACTTCCCGTGTTATCCTCCCATTGAAATATAGAAGTATCTGCAATTGTTCTATCTGAGCATCCAACTTATCCCATTCAATTCAATCAAATCCAATAAATCTGCCACAACGAATTAGTCAGGGCAGCATTCGCCTGTTGAAGAATGTATGAATCTTGAATTTGAACCAGATATAAATCCCAAATACTTGTCTAAGGTAACGAACCAGAAGGTGGGTCTTGATCAGTCGAAAACTGCTTCAGCAAATAATTTTCCTCTTTTCAACTCCTCAGATTCCGCTTACTATGATCGATATCAATACATGATAATTCAATTTTAAATGACATTACATACAGTTATTTCGATTGTTCTAGCAAATATCTCTTTGTTCGCTTTCTTCACCATATAAAATTCGGTTTATGGTGAATATATCTTGAAGCGTTGATTTTTTTTGAATATTTTGTATGAAGCACTTTCAGAACTTTCAATTTTGCACATTTTTGCTGAAGTCACCAAAGAGCTATCTCGAATATTTTTCAAGTTATGGACAATTTTCGGTTAAAAAACATATTATTTTCAAAATTTTGTCAATCTTTTCAAACAAAAAAACGTCCTCACAGTTTTTTCACCATAAACAGAGAAAAAGATAATCTTTCTAATGCCGACAAAAGATTGAAAATCCGTTTGCGCCTCTCGGAGATATCGGCATTTGAAAACAACATTTTTTTTTCGAAGAAAATGTCTAATAACTCTGTAACCATAAGAGATAGAACAAAAGTTTTTTTCGGCAAAAAGTTGCGCAATCAAAAGTTCTAAAAGTGCTCGGAACAAAGTTTTTGCGAGAGATTATCATATAAAAAGTTATCAAGAAAAAACCGATTTTTCAGTACCACCCTAACTTTTTTGTTAAAAAAAAAACTCGCGAACCATAGGAGATAGAAATTTGGGTTCTTCGGCAAAGTTGCTCCAAATCGGTTGTTCTAAAACATTGTAGAACATTGTGTAGTCCTAAATGCGTCAGCAAAAAAGTTTATGTGCTGATCTCGTAAACCATGTGGGCCACCCTAATTTCACATCTCTGAAAAAAATGTCTGAAAAATATGGAGAAACTTTGCCGAAGACACCATATATCTAAAATTGACGGTTTAGGCACAATCATTTTTGTCTTCCTAGATATGGCTTTGGGACCAATGTGGAATGGGTGGAAATGTTTTCACCCATTAAAGGGTATTCGCAAACAACCGTGTGACTATTGTCGGCAGCCTTGCTTTGTTCGGCAACTTTCCCCTAAGAACTGCAGGCAAATCTGCTTTGCAGCTCCAAATCGATTGCATTTGTAGGCGTATTCAGTTGAATTGATGACATCTCTGGCGGAATTGTTTGTTCAGTCTCGAAAATATCGCCACGGGGAAGCTAACAGAACAAAGAACCATTTTGATGTTTTTTAATTGGTGTGTTTTGGTAGAAGAATACTGTGAATTTGCCGTTTTAGTTTTGATTGCCGAGAGTAGTCGAATGGTGTCGAAGCCGTAAATTACCCCATAAAGTTGTTTAAACCGGGCAGTAGCGCAACCAGGATTTGGCTCTAGGGGGGGTTTTGTAAACTTGAAGATAATGTGTTTTTGGGAAAATAAAACGAGTGTAAAAAAATTCGAAGATAAAAATTGAGCAATATTGCTTGATTAACATTAAACAAAAAAAAACTCAACGCCATATGCAAAGTAAGGCTATTATCTTCCACCCTGGGCATTTTTGTATAGCGTTACAAAGCTACTCAAAGGAAATCTGTTGTATCTGGTGAAAATTTCCATAAGTTCCTTCGGGTTCCAAAGAACATTTCGTTCTTTACGAACATTGTCTTAGATTCAACTTTTTAAATATGGATTACAAAACGGGATTATTATAATATCATTTAGATCTTAATTTTTCGTAGTTTGTTCTAAAGTTTATCCATGTTACATTTGGAGGCACATTGGCTTGGAAACGTTCAATCACTCTTCTTATGTTCTGTTCCTTACATACGTTTTCAAGTTTTTCAACGAACATAATGATCTTTCAGCGCAAGTTGCAGCAATAAGCATTGCGACTATCATTAGCAGTTTGTCGAAGGCAAAACAGCATTGCAGATATTGAAGCATTTCAAGATTGTAGACGAAATTGTGTTATTTTCCAGCTTACCAACAATCACGATCTCCCTTAATCTTTCCTAGGATTTTTATTTGTTATCATTGAAAACTAATGAATTGCTTCTCCGGAAATTCACGTGCTCTCTGGAGGTTATAATATTCGGCAAAATGCTGAGCCAACTAACAAATTTTTCGAAAAATCGAATTTTGATGAAAAATGTATCTTTTAAAGCGGTCTCAATATGTTTCTTTCACAAACTTCTCTTCAAAAACCTGTAGCTTATTTATAAGAAAAAGCGAGAAAATTTAGTCCTCCTCAATAGTCTTCAAATTATAAAGATACAACATAGAACAATATAATTGTTAACACAACTTACTGCTACGATGTTTGTGTATTTTAGTGTTGAATTTCAAAAATATATTTGATAATTCCTATGAAAAAAAATCTGCTCTGGGGGGGGTTTTGACCCCCAAAACCCCCCTTCGTTGCGCCACTGAAACCGGGGCTTATCAGTTTGAATTACCAAATAAAGGCCGGTTTGCTACTGACAAGAAAAGGAATCGCCTATCTCGATGCGTGGAAAATTTCTCCCAAGAAATGGTCAAGAAAATCACTTTTTTCTGATCGCAGTACGCAGTTGAGAAGAAATGTCACTTCAAAGGGGGCTTTCTGTAGGAAATTTCTTGACCCTTTCAGTCAAGGAATTTCTTTACTTTTCTTGAGCGAAACAGCATACTTAGTTTAATGCTGTATAAATCGCCTGAAACATAGGCAACAAGCCAGCCAACTTCTACTTGCAGCATCGCGTAGAAAACTCGCCAAAGCTTACCACAGCGAAAAGCATGTGGCGGTTATTAAACTGACAGCAATCACGCACGTACATTTACTACTAGTTGTTAAGGTATGCGTTGTTTGAGTCCTGTTTTTTTGGAAAGCAGACGCCAGATTTTCCTAAAATAAAACTTTTTTAATTAGAAAACTTATATTTGAATAATTAAAAAAACAAATTTAGCAAAGATGTGGTATCGATCCGGTATTCAAACGCATAAATGGTGCCTAGAAATTTATCCGCGTGTTTCGTAAATTGCAAGCTTTCGTGCAGTTTCTTCGAAACTTGAAAGCACAACGTAACGGACCATGCTTTAAAAGCTTGTATCCGTAAGATTTCAGAGCTTTTTGCTGCACGGCTTGGTAGGTATTATCCATATTATCCAACGTTAATGAATATCCAGCACATAGAATTTGCTCATGGAAGCTTTTCCCTTGTAGGGATGCTCAGTTCCTCAAGACTAATTTTATGAGCCAAAACGGATCATTGAAGGTGCTTTTTTCCGCTTTTATCGCATCAAAACATTGTGACAGCATTGCTGTTCTGTCAAACACACCATACTACGGTGGTGCAATCATAGCGGTCGTTTTCGTTATTTTTATTATCTATTGTAAGATTACATGGTAATTGTACTATAGTTAATTGATTTTGATTCTTCCCACATTGACATGATATTTTTATAGGACTGAAACATTTTTTTTTCATGTCACGAATAGGCGAAACTATTGAGGGGGAGAAGCTAGAGATCTATTATATTTTGTTTGACCCATAATAGGTATTTAATTTTTTAGAAGACATAAAACCCTTTAGAACAGTGGTGCTTATCCTGCGGCCCACGAGCCTCATGTGGCCCACGACGCCCACAGAGCATATGTGCGGGAACGACAATTCATAATCAATTTTCGGAAATAAAAGCAAAAGCATTTGAAGTTCGTATGTAAGTCATGGCATTCTTTCTATAAACAAATATTTTTATGGATTAAGCATAATTCAATGTGGAATGAGATTTTGGATCTATGTAAGTGTAATTATAAATTTATTTGACGAGAAATTCTGTTTTCAATTCAGCATTGATCCATATCTCTGGAGGGTAGATATGGATGCACAACCATATTTTGGGAGAAATCCCTAATGAATTTCTGAAATATCTCTAGGGTCTTTTCAAATTAACACATGACATAAGAATTAAAAAAAAATCATACGGCACTTTCTCCTAATGGTAAACGAACTTCTATTAACAATTCATCGCATTGCATAGGGTAACCAATATATTTTGGACCCCTATATATTATGGACCCCCTTGGCTATTTTTCTGCAAATTTCCCAGTTTAAATCTAAAGACCAACTCAATTTGCATGCCATTTGGAAAGATAGGACTATTCCGCACTTGCATCAACCGTTTGTACAAAGAAAATGTGTTTATTTTATCTGAAATTTATTTAATTTAATCGGTGCATCCATGCAACCGTTACAACTCGTTACACATAGAAATTGAAGCCGTCAGAAATTTCTCAAATGTAAACAAAAACTTTTTTCCAATTTCTGAACAGAAAGCGTAGAATTTGTTCGGTTTTCCGTTGTCGATCGATTGTTTAGACTATGGGCAAGCATATTATACATCCAGTGTCATGGACTTTGACGCCAAACGATAAAAAAAATGCCGGGGGTCCAAAATATATACTTTGACGGTCCAAAATGTATTGGTGTGTCCAAAATAATGAAAAACAGTGCTTCACAATTCAATTATTTTCGATGTTTTTTGGATCCTACATGACCGTTTGGGCATTTTTATCTCGTAGAGGAAGTTATTCTCTACATTTTGACATGTTCTTTGACTTGGTTACTCTGTTCAAATAATTAATTGGGACACAAAACTAAAATCACTTCCTTAGGGGGTCCAAAATACGACCGTTACCCTAGACAACATTCCACACATTTCACTTGAACCTACTCAGTTTTCATTTTTAGAACGTTTAATCTCCGGATTTACAAAACGACTTGAATCAGTTTTTCAACCAACCCGGGAGCATCATGACAGCTGCAGTACAACGTCAATGTACCGAAAAATTTTGGTCCGTGGTACTGTCAAACTCAATGAAATCATGGAGTGTTCTCAAAATAGGGCGTAAACTAGAATTATGCTTGATGGACATAAAAAAAAGTTTTACATTATTTGTTTGGCATTTGTAACATCATTATAAACGAGTGATCACCAAATAGCGATTCTCTAAAAGGATTTGTACGGTCATCGGGAAGATTTTGTATGGCCCACGAGCGAGTTTTGAATAGTGATGTGATGTGGTCCGCATGCTGTAAGTTGCTTATAGTAACCGTTCCTTTGTTTACGAAATTATTTTTTGACCACAGCAAGACAAATTTGTTAGGGATCGTTCAAATATTACGTTCAAACACAACAAGGAGAGGTAAGGGATATTTTGTAGTGTTTCGGTCCATACAATAAATTGAAATTTTCCATATAAACCTGTTACCTCAGGGGAGGAGGGGGTTTAAATTGGCAAATTTCTTCGTTACATATTTGAATCATCCCTTAGATATCTACGATAATCATTAATTTATGGGAAATTGACTGTAGTTATAAGCTTGAAATCAATCTGAGATTATATCAACTCGCAGTACATTTTCTTTTGCGGATTTGAACACTTTTTTCTCATACTCACCACCAGATGTCTAAGTTTCAATCAGATAAGCTTATTGGATGAAGTATCCCGCTTTTACGAACGCTAATATCACCAAAAATTAGCCCAATTTTACAAAAAGGGATCTAGTGATCTGGCGTTTGACTTGGGTCGCTTGATATGGACTTATCCACCGGTGCACTAAATTTGCTCAGTCCAAGAATTTTTACACTTGACCGAAACACGTGGGAAGCATCTACGTGACCCGCTAAAACGTCAAAATTCTTTAACCGAGTGAATTCATCACACCGGTGGACAAGTCAATTGACTGTTTAACGATAAACTTGCGACGATCGACGCGCCACCATATTTCATATAACGGAGGATATTAGAACTAACTTGGAGGTGATGATTTGGAGGTTATTTGGAAAGTTGGAGGTTAAAATCACCTCCAAACACTAGCGATTTTGCGGTGGGATGTTGACGTTTGATCACGAATAGGCTAATATTTTCAAAGCTGAACGATCACTTCGACATCTGGTGGCTAGTAGGAGAACCGTCATAAAAGAGGTTGAGTTGAGACCGCACCGTGTGCAGCATAGGAAAGAGCAAACATATTACACTTTTTCTCGGAATAGTTATGTTGTAGACGATCAGAGAGCATTGAAAAACCTGATAAACTTTTTTTCCTTCGAAAATGTACAGATCCTACAGTGCTCATGTACGATTATTGGGATAAAATTGGAAAATTGGTGTTTGGCTACATAGTAGAGTGGTTTAAAAAATCGTTTTTGCTCCACACCGCTCATTCGATTCTAGATCAAATTCTGAGTGTCCTCCCAAAATTTGAGCTCATTCAGATGAAAACTGAGACTGCACAAGCCCTTTAAAGTTTATATGGGAATTACTATGGGAAAAACAAGCAATTCATTCAATCGGTCATAGTGTTTGCCCATGTGCTCTTGAGGATTAGTGCTACGTTGATACTGTGAGATACATTCATCAGCTACAACTTTGCCGAAGACCGTTTTCAAATCGGACGTCTCAGTAATTGTTTATTGATATCCAGTCACAAATTCTTCAACAGTGCTCATTTCACTTCTGAACAGGCAACATTGCTGCATCTGGCGCGAAAGATAGCACGCACAAATCATGGCTACTATAGTCCATTTTACGAAACGGCAACACTGATGATATTGCTGTTACTTTCACACGTTACGACACCGCCTCCTGTCAAATTTTCATTCATAAAATGAGCGATCAGCTGTTCAAATACGTCTCGTAAAATGGACTATGTTTTACTTCATATATCCAGTGATGCCTGCAGAATTGCCCAATTATTATAGCCAAAGTTTTACAACTCATACAAAATCAATAACTAATTACTGGGGCGTCCGATTTAAAAATGGTCTTCGGCAAAGTTGTAGCTGATGAATGTATCTCACAGTATCAACGTAGCACTGATCCTCAAGAGCATATGGGCAAACACTATGACCGATTGAATGAATTGCTAGCTTTTCCCATAGTAATTCCCATATAAACTTTAAAGGGCTTGTGCAGTCTCAGTTTTCATCCAAACGAGCTCAAATTTTGGGGGGACACTCAGAATTTGATCTAGAATTGAATGAGCGGTGTGGAGCAAAAACGATTTTTTGAACCACTCTACTACATAGGTTATAAACCTCCGGATTCTTTGTTTGTGGTTAAATTTGTTATGAAATCACGCGTATCGCAAAAATAAAGGGTCGAAATGATTATGCCAATGGAAAATAGTTTAATAATTAATTGATTATGAGCTAATTTTTTGGTAAAAAAATTGAATTTTGGACGTAAACAAACATTTTCAATGACAATTCTCTCCTTTTTCCCTAGCGACCTCTATGATGGTGGCGCATTAAATTTGCCTATTGACCGGAACAAAGCCAAACGTCAATATGTTGGATCCCTACCAGAAAGAAAGCTAACTTTTGGCGGCCATTACCGCTTTTCAAAAGCTGGATAGTTCAGCCAATGGACTTATCCACGGTCTACTTTTCTTGTTGATTTTTTCCGATCTAAATATGTTTACATAGAATGACATCCACGCCAACACGAATGTTCATCGGATGAACAATGCGTGGATCAATGTGCAACGAAATCATTTATTTTTTCTGTATACATCGCCCGCTGTAAAGGTTTTCTTCACGCTGAAAGTTGCAGCGTGACGTCATCGTATATTAGTTCATAGGCTTATTTGATTGAAACTTAGACCTCTGGTGTTGAGTATGAGAAAAAGTGTTCTAATCCGCATAGAAAAAAAACTGCAAATAAAAAAATATCACTTTTCTACTTGATTCGATCTCCAATTGTAACGGTTGCCACGGTCCCTTGGCCAGAATATCAGGAAAAACTAAATCCACTTACGCGCCAAGCAAGTAGGCGAAATCTACTTGCATGTGGACCAGCAAGGTTTTTACCCGGTGAGACTCCTCAAGGCGAGTCGTTTTCAAATTTAACTGATTTCCGAACCAAACGTATCGCAACTTACCGTTCAAACCTTATACACGCTAACAACCCAAACCAAAATAAGATCAACTGAAAACCCGCGTCATAGTCAAACTCATTTAAACTTTCTCGACACCTGACAGGGCTTCTAGGGTTCAATAGATTAACAGCAGAAATCTAAGTAGTTCATAAAAAAAACGTGTATTCCAATGTTATTAAATCCCTGAATGTGCAGTCTTGAATTTCTAAATGCCTACGCTAATGTGCTTCTTAATTTTCTATTTGAATAATATTTTATGCGAACGATTATTATCAGCCTTACATCTAATGTTCTGACCTGCTTTTGGGCCTTCCCTGGCCACTCGGGCGGCTGGGGCCGCTGGTAATATCCGGTTGGAGACCTTACCGTGGTGTGTATGGTGATGGTGTCAATTGCTCACACCCGATGATGCTGGCTTGAGTAGTGATGAAACGCCTTAGCCGACGAGGGTCCTGCGCACGACGCTGATTGCAGTGCCGACGGTAAGGGTGAGCACTCACAGCACGAGGTTTGATGGTGTGGGGAGCGGTTACACGCTCGTATCCGCATGCGTGTGGTAGTAGAGTGGTAGAGGGTGGAATAGGTTCACCCCTCACGTGGTGATCGTGCGTACCGTGCATTCACGTGAATCTGTCCACCCAGAAGATTCCCTTCGATGTCAGCAGAGGAGTGGAAGTCTCCGTGCTGGCCCTAGAGTGCGCGAGGGTCGGATGCTGGCTCGACGACGAGGACGGGCCTACAAGCCGCCGGGCTTCGGATCCGTCCCTAGGGTAGCTAGGCTGGTTGCTGACCCCTACACCCTGACACCTTCGCTTGAAGGAATATGGTGTCCTTCAAGGAATGAAACACAATAGAAATCGTTCGCATTACAATTTGTTCACTGCACATGTTAGCACATAGGATCAGGTCACAAAATTTACCTTTGACTCCGAGGGAATACTGCACAAGTTGTTATTTGAACAACTTTAATTTTCTAGTGTCTGTTCACCTAGGCTATGGTCTGGAAGTCAACTAGTTAGCACATTTTATCGCGTTTACTTCTTCTACATACTCACATTTTTAAAATAGACACTATCGCAAGGGCCATTAGTTTAAGTTCAATACACTAACAATTCTTGAGCTAAAATATAACAATAAATTAGTTTCACATCACTTTTTTTACTAGTTTCATCTTTACCTTAACCACTACTATAACTTTTTTTCTTTTAGGTATACTGGGTATTATTTCTGCCTCCACTTATGGTTTTTTTTCGACTTTCTAGCTTGCCGATCAGAATTGGAATGAGTTTGACCACGATACCCCGACGCTATGCATTGTCGTACCGAAGCTAAATCTTTTGTTTCAGCGATTAACGGCTCATCACTTGTTTTTTTTAACTGATGATCCAACTGATAATCGCTCTAGGTGATGAGGAGTAAACAAAATTGTTGCCACACGTGAGATTTTGAATTTGATGGTTCCATCACCCACCACTAGGGCACTCGTGTCGGTAAAGAGATGCTATAATAACCCTTGCTTGTCCATTGCGTAGATTTCTTAATATACTTGTATGGTGTAACTGAATTAGTATTAACTAAAATTATGGACTAGTTCTTGTAACCACGTTACATTACCTCCTACTCCAACTAAAAAAATATATTTACTTCGAAAATATAGGGTAGATGTATTAATCTTCGCCCCCTCCCTAGTTTTCGCCCCCCTGGTAGAACATTAGCTTGTTCTAGATTGTAATAAAATAAAAATGTTTTACTTTTTAACTTATATAAAAGATTGGAATAAAATATACTTAGTTTCCAAATGTTACTAATTAAAGTAATCTTCTAAACCGCCAAATAATCACATATAAAAATGTGGGAAAAATGATACGCTATTTTTTGCGTTCATTGAGAAAAGCGTCTATTTTAAAAGGCAAGGAAAACATATTAAGATAACTATTTCATCTTTAAAAAATGAATAGTTCTGATAAGACATGCATCAGCAAGAGACACGAATAGATTTTTTCAACTATTTCAGCAATTATAACCAGTTTTAAACTATTTTTTCAGGGTGGCGAAAACTAAAGCACGTTTTCGTACGATTCTAATCTTCGCCCCTGGCGAAACTACCTGTAACGTTCTTTCAGTGGTGCGTGCATTAATTTTCGCCCCTCCTCGAAATTGTTCGAAAAACAAAACAAACTCATTGATTTATTAACTGTTTACAGGAGGTTACAGGAAGTTTAAAGGATTTTCTAAATGTACCGAATGGTTCCTTCTTCTTGGTATTACGTTTCACTGGGACAGAGCCTGTTCTTAGCAATATATTCTCAGCAGTATTCATATGAGCACTTGCACAGTTATTAGCTGAGAGGTTTCTTTGCATAAGCTGCCATTTTCGTATTCTTTTATTCTGTGGTAAGCACAAAAACACTTTATGCCTAACGAAGTCAATATTATTCCCGTTAAGAATAGATCTTCGACCGACCAGGAATCGAACTCAGACACCTTCAGCATGGCTTTACTTTGTAGACGCGGACGTTACCACTAGAATTAGGTGGGATTAAGAACTTCATCAACGTTTTTCAACCGACTACTAAAATCTGTTTAGTTTACCATAATCTGGTAAAAATCCTGTGCAGTAAATGTGACCATTTCCATAGTAGCATTAACTACGAAGCATTTCAATCCGTGACACCTACCGTACAGCACAGTGTAGTTCAGATCAAGTTTATTTCTAGTTATAAATATTGCAACTCTGGTTAAATAAATAAACTTTCTTGTGTATTGATGTTGACTACACTTCAAAAAAGTTAACAGATTTATGTAGTCTTGAAAATTGTTGGTGTAGTTCTTAGTTTTACCATGCATTCAGTAGTTTCTACAATAAAATTCATTTCAGTGTATGATATTTGTTGCTCATCATTATACTGATAGTCTGTGACGAAGAACAAATTGAACTTATTATTGTCAATCAAATAACCCACCATATTCAGCAAGAATGGAATAGAAACGAAATATGATCAACCGATTTTTAATATTAAATATTATTTTTACCACTACATGAGTTAATGGGTTTACCGCAGTACTTTTTTTCCGCATTCAGTTTTTGGCACTGCTAACATGATTGAAAACGCTGAATATAATAAATTTCTCCCGAAATAACGGTACTTGATATAATTATTTAAAAAATATTGGAGAACTTTTATGTATGACATATCGGGGTTGATTCCGATATTCTGATATTGGATTATTTCATGTTGGGAAATTTCTCGACTTCCTGGGAATAATAACATATATCCAGGCTTCCGAATTCTCACTCACTCTCACGATAATGGATTTATCCCTCACAGCAATTTTCAGCGATTAGCTGCCTTGCGATTTTATCCGTCCACAAAACAAAGCGAAAATAGATAATTGCACATTTCCGCAGCTGTGAGAAGTTTGTTTTCTCTTTCTCCGATCCATGGAGAACTTTTCCTGTATCCATCGCCACAAGCAGCTTTTCCTGTATCCATCGCCACAAGCAGTTGCTTTTATGCACCAAATTAACCACTCCTTTCGTCAAGTTGGGGTGGTAGCATGGTTAGCGTGCACGCATCGCGGTTGTTTTTAGCAATGTTCTAGGTTCGAATCCCGTCGCCGGCACTAGTTTTTGTTTATTCACATAGTGATAATTCTCGGGAGCAGTTGGTGAGCGAAAATATGATGGAGTGAAAAATAAATTATCCTCGGAGTGGAGTGGTTTTCGGTTATCCACCATCGTAGCTCCAGGGAAAATTAGTGTGAGCGATAAAAGATGTTCACGTGAGGAAGCGAAAAAAGCATTCTCCTTACGTGAGAAAAATCGTAGATTTCGCATCATTGATACGAAAATTCAGAACCCTGCATATATCACATAAATGCTACAAGAGCATAAATAATTAATTTGCAATAAATAAAAACAATACATAGTGGAAATCAGGACCTTCCATAGCCTTCGTTAGTAGGCGGCTACAAAGCAAATCCATATTTTTGTAATGGAATTTTTATTTGAGTTCCTTGTCCATGAAGTGTCATCGTGCCTGCCACACGGTACGACTGTAGAAATGGCAACTTATGTAAAGAAACCATTTAGTTATGAACTAAGTACTCTTTGAAAATTAAGCTGAGAATCAGGCTCTGTCCTAGTGTGGACGTAATGCCAAAAAGAAAAAGACATAGTGGAAATAGGCAGGATAAGTACCAGTGAAGATGAAAAGTGAGAAGATAATAAGTACTTGATTAAACTATCGAAAACCTGTACTTCAATTAATGGGGGCGAAGATTAGAGCATGGGTGGGGCGAAAATTGAATTTGGGGGGACGAAAATTAAAGCACACCATCAATCCAAAAATTATACTTTTTTCAATAGTAAAACTTTGTTTTGGATAACTTTGCAGCTTGATCATCCTAAAATAATAGATGAATAGTTGAATAAACCCAATAACATTATTTGATATTGATTAATAGAGTCAGAAATTTATTATTCCTGCGATTACATGGTTTAGGGGGGCGAAATCTAGTGCTTCTACCCTATTTTTTTTGCAAATTTGTTATTTAATTTTGTATGCAACCCAAAAGTAAAAACAAAACAAAGCTCACCTTTTTCTTTTATTTGTGCCTTCTGTACTCCTTGTTCCAACATTCCGAACAAGTTGAAGGCTTCAGATATCTTTCTAACTCTAATAATAATTCATCACTAGTTTATTATACACTTAGTAACAAATTTGATACTTAATGATAAGTATTCAAAGGATTTTAGATCTATATTAATTTGATTTGTATCACTTTTCAATTGTTCACGGAACCAATTTTTTTTCATTTCGGATCACTCACATTCTAGCTTTTGCCATCTCCTATCAACAAAAAAAACGCATCCTACTTGGAGGATACATGCAGATTACCATCCGCTACAACAGATCAACCGAATAATAGGGGTCAAAGCTCCCTTTCGTCAAGTTTCCACTCGACTAGACATCGCGGCGAATCCTACCGAACTGGAACACTTGGTTCTCTGTTTCAGATAACTATCTGAAAAAAAAACTACCTGTACAATCAATTTACTCCTCCATAAATTCCTCTCTGTTTCATCTAAAATTGCTCTATCTGATCGTGATCCGGTATCACATCCAGCGACGGTGCCTATTCCTACTGACAGCCTTTTTCTCTCTATGAGTTGTTACTCTTTACTCTCACTTGCCTATACTCGACTTCTCTCAGTGCTGTCAGTCAGTCATTCTATCGGTCGCGGATGAAAATGGTCGCGGTTCGTCGCGAAAATTTGAAAAAGTGCAACTTACGGGGTATCTATGCTACTTAATTATAATTTAAGTGAACTAGTGAAGTGCTAAGGCTAATCTACTATTCTTTCAGAGGAATCTCAGCTCCAGAAGGTAATGAAATAATGAATGTGTCGTTAAATATGTTAGGCTGATTTGGTTTTTTTTTTTCAGTGGAACGGAATGGAAACTGGAGTTATGGTAGCCAGCCACCGCAGCAAAGCATGCAAGCTCAGCTGGTGCTCGGGGTCATTGACTCCATGGGGAAATCTAACAAAATTTGTTATGAAATTGCTGAGAGTGAGAAAGAAAAAACTAGTTTGAAACTTGGTTGCTGGCATTTTACAAATTTTGTTGCTGAGACGAAGTGACAATTGGGAAGTTTCATATTAGTGATTTCTAGCGTTTTTCGTGAAGATCTTCACGACATGGTGAAGAATTTGTCAAGGTTGGATATAAATTAGTGAAAAAACGTGAAATAAATCAAAGAAGCTCATTCTCGCATGACAAAGTGATATTTTGCCGATTGGTAGATATGTGTACTGAACTGACCTACTATGGGCTAATGAGTTGGCTGTTGAGTTTACTCACAAAAAAATGCTGTTTTGGATACTAGTGCGTCTATTCCTGTGTTTCAAAATTCAAAATCCTACGGAGCAGTAGTTTTCCTACATGGCGGGCGTTTAGTGACCTATGTACTCTCGGTCTCTAAGGTCTACAACGGAGGAAACAGTAAGCTGACATCTCAACGTTGGACAAGGTAAGCCTCTAAGAGTGTTTTATTAACATGGTTTATGTGCACCTAGTACAGGTAACACCGTCATAGCTTGAACTTATTATGTTTATTTGGGTTGCAGATCAGCGGATCTGAACACTCCCAATTTATTGCCCTGCAGATCTTCTAACTCAAAACAATGTTTTCCAAGTTTTCCTACGACTCTAGCCGGCGAATATGTGTTAGCCAGCTTCGCATTAAAATTGTTGGCTTTATTCGACAAGAAATAGTTCTTTTTCAAAACTATATCGCCAATTTTGAAATCATGAATTTTAGCTTTTGACCGTAAGTTGTAGTACTTGCTATACTTTTCGTATGCGACTTTCAAATTATTTCGCACCTGTTCATGTATTTCTTTCAACTCCTGAGTCACAATTTTGGGATTATAGTCTTCTGCATCTGAGGTATCCCTGATCCGAGCGTACTCATGACCTGTACCTATATAATTCCTTCCATAGTTTATAAAGAACGGGGTAAATTCTGTGGATTCGTGTACAGCGGTCCTTATGGCCATTGCAACCTGCTGTAAATTGTCATCCCACGCCTTCTGATTTCCTCCCTTCAAGAAGGCTCTGATGGAGGCGACAATTACGCGATTCACCCTTTCAGTGGGGTTGTTAGCCGGGTGGTAATTTGCATTTTTCCAATGACTTACGTGATACTTTTTCATAAGTGTATCAAACAGTAATGATTTGAACTGAGGTCCGTTGTCTGAAATTAAGATCTCAGGTACTCCAAACAGCAAAAATACCATCGACTCGAGAAATTTGACTAGACTTTCAGCTTTGGCTTCTCGCATTGGTTGAATAAGGACAAATTTCGAGAAGTGGTCCGTTACCACCAGTAGCATGGTGTTTCCCGATCGAGACCGAGGGAACGGTCCCATGTAGTCAACTGAGATTACTTGCCATGGCATTGAAGCTACTTTGGGACGACCCATGGGTGGAGTTTTTGGCTGATTTGGATGCTTGGACATCTTACACGTGTCACATCCGCGACAGTAACGTTTGATCTCCACACTCATCCCCGGCCAATAATATTTCTCCTGAATGCGACGCAAGGTCTTGTAGTACCCAAGGTGGGCAATTCCATGCTCGGACTTGAGGATTTCAATCTGCTCAGCTTTTGAAGGGATGAGCTTCCACTCGAATCGCTTATCTTCTGGTCGACCACTATGGACATATTTGTACACTTTTCCTCGTATGACCTTGAAATCCTTGTATTTATCCGGCTTGGCTACAATGCTTTTCTTCAAGTGGTCCAAATCCAGGTCAAGATGAACTGCGTCTACGTCTACGGACCTTGATAAGGCATCTGCAATTATGTTTAATTTTCCTCGCCGGTATTCTAAGACCATATCGTGTTGTTGTAGCTTAAGATCCCACCGAGCTAGCCTAGCCGAATTCCCCTCCACACTGATCTTGTTTAGCCACTTCAGCGATTGTGCGTCCGTAACTACTCGAAACTGGGTACCTTCTATAAAGTGCCGAAATCGTTCTATGGCAAGTATCACAGCCAAACATTCGCGCTCAGTCGCCGAATACTTCTTTTGCGTTGCCGAAAACTTACGCGAGAAGAAAGCGATGGGCCGTCGCACCCCATCAAAGTATTGCACGAGTACTGCACCAGCCGCAACAGCGGATGCGTCCGATTCAATTACAAACTGTTGGCTGAAATCGGGATTGGCAAGAACTGGTGGGGAAGTTAGAATTCCCTTGAGAGTTCCTAAGGCTTGCTCTGCTTCTTCGGTCCAAATGAGCTTACCCTTACTCTTTCTCAGTAGATCCGTAATTGGAGATAAGATTGTCGAATAATTAGGGATAAATTGTTTGTAAAATCCCACCATCCCCATTAGTCTCCTTACGTCCTTTAAATTTGCGGGGGAAGGGTAATTCAGAATCGGCTGCAGTTTAGCACTGTCGATGGACAGTCCATTCTCGGATAGTATATATCCTAAGTAGGAGATTCTCTTTTGGCAAAATCTGGACTTCTCGATACTTATCGACAGATTTGCGGCTCGAAGTCGATCGGCTACTATTTGCAATAACCGGAGATGTTCCTCAAATGTTTTAGAAGTGATAACAATATCATCCAGATATACAAAAACTTGAGGTTCAAGGTCGTACCCAAGAACCCGGTTCATTAACTTGGTTTGTGTCACTGGAGCCCCTGTTAATCCGAACGGCATGACTTTGAAACGGTATAACGATTTACCTGCCCGAAAGGACGTGAGGTCTCTACTCTCCGGAGCCAACGGAATCTGCCAATAGGCCTTCGAGAGGTCTATGATCGAGAAATATCGAGCCTTTTCTATTCTACCAAGAATCAACTGCATATCCGGAAAAGGATACGCCTCCTTCTTCGTTACTTCATTAATCCGACGGCAATCGAGGCACAGTCTCCATTCACCAGAGGATTTTTTAACTGGTAATAGAGGATTACACCAATCCGATGTAGATTCCTCTATTACATCCAGTTCTTTCATTCTTCGGATTTCTTTTTCCATTTCCCTCTCTATGGCCGGTGACCACCGATACCTAGGGGGTCTCTTGGGCTTCTCCCCTTCCAGAATATCGATTCGATGTTGCAAAATGGTAGTTCTGCCTAGCTTCCCGTCTCCCTTCAAGGTTTCAATAATTTTGAGGAGCTGCTTCCGCTCTTTAGGTTGTAATTCGTGTTCTGTGAGTACTTCAGAGGTTTCTACATGTTTCGGTTCTTCTACTGATGGGAGATCTAAGCTGGAATCCTCAGTTTCTCGAGATTCCACTATACGGGAGGACTCTTCTAGTATTAAGTTAATTTCCACGCCTTCGCCAAAATATTGGTCTATACAATTCAAACTTACATTATCTGAAATGATACAATTTGTCTCCAATCGCGTGAGTGTACCATTGTTTTCGCAAGCTGGAGTTATTTTGAACGTTTTCCAAAAATCGTTCCCTAGAATCAGTTTTTTAGCTAGATTGGGAACATATAATGTGGGTATTACATTCGTTATTCCCCTAAAAGTATAGGGTATGTAAACAAGTCTGGCACATTCGTGTGGAGTCCCATCCGCGGTTCTGATTTGTAGGTTCGTTGGTTCTTCTTGGAAGTTATGTTTGGACAGTAGATTTGGATCGCTAACAATACTTGCAGCCGCCCCAGAGTCTAAAAGTCCCTTGACATCGGTTCCAAGGATATTGACGGTAATGTAAGGACATCTGTTCTCTTTCGTTTGGATAGCCATAACTGATGGAAATTTTTTGTATGCACGCGGAAAGGGAGTCGCATCCGAACTATTGGAAGGGTTGCTCCCTAATTCCCTTCCGCCTATTCGTTTTTTGTACCAAGTTGAGCACCTCGATGGTTGTTAGTGCAATTATTCGCAACCACATCCGGTTGGCCACAAATATGGCAAAACAGTCTCTTACTTTTGGAACAATCCCTCCAGTAATGTCCAAATTGCCTGCAATTCCAACACAAAATAGGATTAGCGGGAGCAACTCTGGAGGAGCTATCTGCCTGGGCCTCGGTACTACTTTCCGTTACGATGGGCTGCCTTGGCTTATTCCTGATTATAGCGTTGATTTCTGGGTCGTCTTGACCAGGAACGCCGTCCCAGTTCTCCTCATCCAGGCAGTGTACCTGGTACGGTCGAGGGCGCTGTGTATACGATCGGTAGACCGATTTGTCCAACTCGTAGCAGAGATTACATAAGGTCTCAATGTTAATTCCTTCGGTGTCGATGAAGGCCAGGTGGGGTCGATACCAGTCACGCATGTTATCGAGCAAAATTCCTTTCCTGGTCTTCTCCGTCATTTTCTTAGACAATTGCTGACACAACCGTTCTATCTCTCCCATGAAAGTGACGAACGTTTCGTTTGGCAATTGTTT
Source organism: Aedes aegypti (assembly GCF_002204515.2). Classification (NCBI taxonomy): domain Eukaryota; kingdom Metazoa; phylum Arthropoda; class Insecta; order Diptera; family Culicidae; genus Aedes; species Aedes aegypti. Next base: position 101,375,706 of record NC_035108.1, on the reverse strand, counting down.
TCGCTCTCGGATCTCCCGTTCGATGACCTTGTCCTTATTGGGCACTTCGAAACGGAGTCTCAAATGGTACTTCAACGTATCCCAAGTTGCAAACTTGTGGCTGAAGGTATAATACCAGATTTCAGCTACTGATTCTGGCCGGAACAGAAAGTTTGCTTTACTAAGCAGCTCCATCTCCGAGACCTGATTATTACGCGCTAATACGTCGACTCTCTTCAGGAATTCCTCGACGGACATACCTTTTGGGTCTCCGCTGAACCTAATTGGCCACTTATTAATTGGGATTCGGTTCTGGAACATTCGGGGGTCCACACCTACGTTTACTGCGGCATTGTATGGTGGATGAACTCCCGCAGACGGGTTCTGAGGTATTGGCGGTGGTCGGATTTCCCTTTCGATTCGTGTTACCGGTGTTGAAGTTGCATTATGAATACGGTAGCTTGGTATTTCAGTTGGACCTTGTCGAGTACTGGCATTTCCGACTAATGAAGCTCTTTGTTCTAGCGGTTCTCTCTGGGATGCTGTACTTGGATTTGGATTCTGAGGAACGTTCTCTACGCGCCTTCCTCCAGCTTGTGAAATCCTACTCTGGAATTCCTGCATTCCTTGGGCAATTCGGATCATTATTCCTTCCATTTGGTTAGTCAAAACGTCTTCGACTATTCGACTTACCTCAGCTCGAAGCCTTATGCTTTCCGTAATTGTCGGGGTCACAGGACTCTCGTTAGGTGGTTCTGCTGTCTGAGGAGGTATCTGTTGATCGAGAATGCGCTGGAAGTTTTGTGTTGACTGAAATTGCGCAGTGGATTGAGGTGGAACAGAATGATTCGACGGCCCTTCTGTTGCAAGATTATTTCCTGGCACGGATTGCGATGCCCTTGGATGATGGAGCGTATCCTCAAATCCGAAGTTGAAGTCCAAAAGTGGTGGAGTTGGGAATTCCGGCTCATTAGACACCACTTCGACCCCTAATTCTTCTGTAGGTGGAGGTATTATGGCTGGGAGGTTCGCTGCTGCTCCTTCTTCATAGGGAACCGATGTGATCCCTTGTGATTGGTGGCTGCTAAATGCTGCGTTGGTGAGACCAGGCGATCCGGAGCTCAGGCTCGACTGAAAAGCGACTCGAGGACGATTTAATCCACCCAAGAATGTCGTGGTGCTCCCGGCTAAATTTGATTTAACCACGGTCGTGATTCCTGATGAACGAGCAACGCCTGGGGGTGGAGGAAATTCCAATGTCGGGTCTCTGGGAATTCTTACTGTCCCTGTTTGGGCGGCCGTTCTCTCGTCTACCATGACCGGTGTGCGGTCGTCTGGACTTCCGAAATGATCAAAAAGAAAATCGATTTCCTCCAACAAGTCTTCCTTAATCTTCTCCTGATCCGCATTGATGGCATTCAGTCGTAACACTCTCAAACGAATATGCCGTAAACGAGATATCAAGTATTGTCTTACCCCCTGCATTTCAAACTCTTGTCTTATGGTGATCAGTTTCACTTGAATCACCGCAAGCTCGTCCAAAATAGTTTTCTTGGAATGAATCATTTTCGGGCTACGAATTTCATCTAATTGAATAGTGCGTAGCATTCCTCGTTGGTCAACTAAGGGAGCTCGGGACATATTCACCCCTCGAAGCTCTAGCTCGTATTGAACTTCATCGGGTAGAAGGTCATTGGGGTTTATATAGGTCCCTAAACCAATTTGATTGCTCGCGTAAGCCATAATGGGTGAATTCAGATATAGGTCAGTTCAATATTTAATTATATAATAGAGGAAATAGAAAAAATCTTGAATTTGCTTCAATACAAAACAGAGCAATTCATCCACAGTAAATAAAAAAAAATCCAAATTCAGCTGAAAATGTTAACAATAGCTCAAATTAATGTAATCTTACTTTATTTCAGATAACTTCATCCAATCTAATTTGAATGAAAACTAAATCTACAAAACCGATCTATCTTCTAGGCTTCTGTGAGTATTGATCCTTATGCTATGGTTCTTAGAAAAATCGCAACTGAAGGAAAAAGAATTTCAACTAATTTTTCCGAACTTATGAACAAAATCGAAAAGTACTATCGAGCTTAAAATTGGTTCCTAAATTGGTTCGCGCGCCCTATTTTTCTCGGGGCCCCACGTTGGGCGCCAAAATGTAACGGTTGCCACGGTCCCTTGGCCAGAATATCAGGAAAAACTAAATCCACTTACGCGCCAAGCAAGTAGGCGAAATCTACTTGCATGTGGACCAGCAAGGTTTTTACCCGGTGAGACTCCTCAAGGCGAGTCGTTTTCAAATTTAACTGATTTCCGAACCAAACGTATCGCAACTTACCGTTCAAACCTTATACACGCTAACAACCCAAACCAAAATAAGATCAACTGAAAACCCGCGTCATAGTCAAACTCATTTAAACTTTCTCGACACCTGACAGGGCTTCTAGGGTTCAATAGATTAACAGCAGAAATCTAAGTAGTTCATAAAAAAAACGTGTATTCCAATGTTATTAAATCTCTGAATGTGCAGTCTTGAATTTCTAAATGCCTACGCTAATGTGCTTCTTAATTTTCTATTTGAATAATATTTTATGCGAACGATTATTATCAGCCTTACATCTAATGTTCTGACCTGCTTTTGGGCCTTCCCTGGCCACTCGGGCGGCTGGGGCCGCTGGTAATATCCGGTTGGAGACCTTACCGTGGTGTGTATGGTGATGGTGTCAATTGCTCACACCCGATGATGCTGGCTTGAGTAGTGATGAAACGCCTTAGCCGACGAGGGTCCTGCGCACGACGCTGATTGCAGTGCCGACGGTAAGGGTGAGCACTCACAGCACGAGGTTTGATGGTGTGGGGAGCGGTTACACGCTCGTATCCGCATGCGTGTGGTAGTAGAGTGGTAGAGGGTGGAATAGGTTCACCCCTCACGTGGTGATCGTGCGTACCGTGCATTCACGTGAATCTGTCCACCCAGAAGATTCCCTTCGATGTCAGCAGAGGAGTGGAAGTCTCCGTGCTGGCCCTAGAGTGCGCGAGGGTCGGATGCTGGCTCGACGACGAGGACGGGCCTACAAGCCGCCGGGCTTCGGATCCGTCCCTAGGGTAGCTAGGCTGGTTGCTGACCCCTACACCCTGACACCTTCGCTTGAAGGAATATGGTGTCCTTCAAGGAATGAAACACAATAGAAATCGTTCGCATTACAATTTGTTCACTGCACATGTTAGCACATAGGATCAGGTCACAAAATTTACCTTTGACTCCGAGGGAATACTGCACAAGTTGTTATTTGAACAACTTTAATTTTCTAGTGTCTGTTCACCTAGGCTATGGTCTGGAAGTCAACTAGTTAGCACATTTTATCGCGTTTACTTCTTCTACATACTCACATTTTTAAAATAGACACTATCGCAAGGGCCATTAGTTTAAGTTCAATACACTAACAATTCTTGAGCTAAAATATAACAATAAATTAGTTTCACATCACTTTTTTTACTAGTTTCATCTTTACCTTAACCACTACTATAACTTTTTTTCTTTTAGGTATACTGGGTATTATTTCTGCCTCCACTTATGGTTTTTTTTCGACTTTCTAGCTTGCCGATCAGAATTGGAATGAGTTTGACCACGATACCCCGACGCTATGCATTGTCGTACCGAAGCTAAATCTTTTGTTTCAGCGATTAACGGCTCATCACTTGTTTTTTTTAACTGATGATCCAACTGATAATCGCTCTAGGTGATGAGGAGTAAACAAAATTGTTGCCACACGTGAGATTTTGAATTTGATGGTTCCATCACCCACCACTAGGGCACTCGTGTCGGTAAAGAGATGCTATAATAACCCTTGCTTGTCCATTGCGTAGATTTCTTAATATACTTGTATGGTGTAACTGAATTAGTATTAACTAAAATTATGGACTAGTTCTTGTAACCACGTTACACAATAAAAAGATAAGGACACCGTCTTCAGCCATTTAGCTGCACGGAATGTAACTTAACACTAGACAATGGATAAGGATGCTCCAGTGGCACAGTTGAGAAACATTCCTGACGAAAAGTTTCAATGGCTGAAGCGGGAATCGAACCCACACCCAATGACACGATGCGCTTAAATGCCTAACGACACTAACCGCACGGCCACGAGGCCCACAATATTTTATTTTATTTTATTTCACGGCCAGCGCTTTCTTTTGAGGGCATAAAAGCGATCCACAAATCAGTTAGGCTGTATTGTAAGTAATTTATTATAGATTACTTTTCCGCAAAACAAAGCACTAACTCGTCATTTAATCTTTTCATCGAACGAATTGGTACGCTCTTAAGTTCATTTGGTGCTTAAACTTGGTGATTTTATTAAATTTATTTCTATTGGCAGACGAAAATATCAGACTCGCCCTTATTTCATGTCATTCCATTCGTTGTTTCGCACCCGTCAACAACGAAACAAAATTCCGATCTGCCATAGTGAAAAATTGTGCCGGCAGCGGTGGATGGCCCCATTGTTTACGTTGAAAGTAGGTACGTGAAAATTGCGTTATCTGTCACTTCGCGGGGGGGTTGTTTTCAACCTTCGAAACCTAAACAGAACTTACGGCGTTCCGTTACATGAAGAGAAAAAAACGACGTAAGCACGAATCAAATTAATACACTACTTGAGTTGATTTTACACTGGTTCAAAAACGTCGCAAGAAGTTGAATTAAACGGTGTATAATTTAGTCATTATTTGTTTAGTAGATTCTGTAGATTTCAGAAGAACCAAAAATATCTTAGATTCACGTTTTACGTCGGCATTTGGAATGTATTATTTAAAACCAAATAAGTACTGTTCACATATACAACAAGTATATTATTTGGTTAAAAAATGCACAGCAATGATAAAATACAATTTGGTCATAATGGCACTAATTTGTGCTAATTTATATGCGTCATGTTGTGTATAATTGCATTTTCAAAAGTATAGCTACTTAGACTGCCGAAAATACGTAAGTTCCCCTACGATTTAATCGCAATTTAATCGTGCAATTCAAACCAAACTATATCCTACGTGGAAAGCCTAATCCTATTCCTATATCGATAAATATAGATAAATCATACTTCAAATTTCATGTAAAAATTCTTAAATCAGTATTTCATACAACTTTGGCGACCTGTACCTCAATTTTGTGACGAACATTTCTAAAAGCAGCACATCAGATCATAAATTTACTAGATATAATTTGATCCTTGAGACATGCACAAATGTTGTTTATTTTTACGCTGTAGGTACAGCGTAACATTGTAAAACATATCTTTTAACCTGGGAGGGAGGTACAAAATGTTTTCAAACTGCAAGATAACGACAATCAAGGCAGGCTTGGTGAAAATCACTAGTTTTCATTTGTTGTGTACCTTTGATCTTTCTGGACAAACATTGAAAAAGGGACACAGTTTCCTATGCGTTTAATTTTCAGTTTTATTGAAAACAGTAAAAATAGCTTCATATTCCAATACGCTATGTTCAATTAGAATAAACGGTGCTCTTGTGACGTTACTTTGGAATTTGCATGAATTGATTCTAATTCGATTTTTGCTACTTTTGATGAAATGCAAAAATATGCTTTGGTTAATTAGGCGATTTTATCATGTTTGTCCATTGTTTAAGATCCGGGCTTACAGTGACGGTTCGTGACAGCAAAATCTGGGCTCACTGTGACGTAGAGAAATTTTATATTGGTTTTTTCCTCCCAGCATTTAACCATCTAACAAATTCACTCGAAACTTGTATGGATATCTCGGCAGTACGTGACGTAAAACTCCCAAAAGTCGATTTTTAATCCTCAATCGCAATAATCTGATGTCTGCATGTTCAGGCAGTAAACGAAATAATTTTTCTCTGTCTGTCCACCTTCTCCAGGTACTCACAAGTCCAAAATCATCGGTTTTCTCCAGTCGCTTGAGTTCAGAAAAATGTGAACCATAGCCAGATTGGAGGAGGTCCCAACGCTAATGGTAATGACGTCGGATACCACATCGGACACGTCGGGACCGGACACCCGCAGTTCGATCCACCTAAGTACCTTCACCCGGACTGCCCAGGGAGACTATTCCGGAATTCCACCACAAAAGTTAATCCCTTTGTTTCGCCAACAAGACGAGTTAATTCGTTCACTTCGTTCTCCGCTCATTATGCTGATCTCGTCTTCCTTGGACGGTTCGGCGTTGGTGTCCAATATGAGCCTGGGAAGGCCCGGCACGAAGCATATGCGAAAGAAGGCGACTTTGCTTCGAATAAATCCTTTCGGGCCGGTCATTTACATTTTTATACGCAAATTTCCCACGTTCAGACGATTGGCTTGCGGCGTTTTCGTCGGAGGATCGACTGGAGAAAGTGTGAAAATTATCGTCCACAAATACATGCATATTCATGAGTGGGATGCAGAGAACTTGTAACAGATTAACTAGAAGGTTTTAGAATTAGTCATCCCGGGTGATCGGTTCCAATCTGGATTTAATGATTAAAGTCCTTAAAAGGTACAATAATTCATATTCGAACTTTAACTCTGAAAGCCCCGGGACATACCTTTTTTCAATCGACTGGTGCTTAGAAACAAATAAGTTTATTGAAATGCGGTTTTCACTATGATCAATGAGATGATTTAGACTTCCTGAGAGTGGGGTTTTCAAACCGGAAGTTTAGGTCTGGGCAGGGTTTTCAACAGGAAATAAGTGTTCCCAAGTCACATTTCACGACGAAACTAATATTTAACGAGAGGTTTCTAGCCATTTCTAGACTCTAAGCAACGGCCGAATGCAAGAATACATCATTTGATTTATTTTATAACATGGGGCGGAAACCGGAACCTTGTCCCGGAAGTACTTTCCGGGTAGGAGCCGAGGCTAAGGAACACATGTAAATTTGAACCAATAGGGCTACTTAAACATCATGGAATCATCTCAGAAATCCTTTCCAAGTCATCATTGGAATTATCAATTTTAGCATATGGTAGGGTCGCTTCTGGTGAACCAGGAGATAAACGTAAATAATTGGTAAAACTAGTCATGCGACCACTCAAACTTCATGAAATAATCTCATCGTTATTGTAGGAACCCGAATAAAAACGTACCTACCATTCATTGAATGGAATAAACCAATAATGTACAATATCCAGCTTTTTACGCTAGCTATAGCTATAAAACAACGAGGGGTAATTTGACTTTGACATTATTTGTCTACAGATTTTATAGTTTGGTCTTAGTAGGCAATCAGTTTAGATTGTTGATTGAAATGTCAATAATTTTCACTGGATTTGTTTAGCAGCTGCGAGTTTTTTGTATCACAATATCAACCTCATTTTTCATAAAACTATATTCTTTTCATTTTAGGCACACTGCAATGAATTTTATTGTATTGCTGTGTGCGTTTGAAACGCAAATATGAAATGCGGGAACACGAAACGCGGTAAGATTTTCCACAGGCAATCCGAAGTCAAAGTAAGCTTTTCTATGTTAGGTTGGCGGTGATATGTGTAATCGTTGCTAAGTGTCCATTGATTGTTTTGTCTTACCGCATGTGAAGAACATTTAGTGAAGATTTGCATCTTAAATGCACACAGCAATAAAAACTACTGAATTCATAGTAAAATTAAGAACTACACCAACGATTTTCAATCGACTACATTAATCTGTTAACTCTACCAAAACATAGAAAATATCACTACACAAGAAAATATATACTGTCTATTTAACCAGAATTGCACTATTTATGACTAGAAACATTCTAGATTTGACAAGTTTGGCATTATAGTTTTGACCACACTGCGTTGTACGGTGGGTGTCACGGATTGAAATACAATGCTTTGTAGTGAATGGTACTATGAATATGGTCGCATTTACTGCACTGCTCAGTGATTTTTACCACATATTAGTAAACTTAACAGATTTTTGTAGTCGGTTGAAAATTGTTGGTGCAGTTCTTAATTCTACCATGGATTCGGTAGGTTATACAACAAAATTTGTTTGCGTGCATCAGTTGATTACAATGGATCATTGAAGGCCGTTTTTGTAGGGGCTCACCGCATCAAAACAAAGGCGCCACTGTATATGGGATTTAACAATAGAAGTAATAAACCATAGAAGAAGAATGTCGCTGGCGTCGCAGTAGGAACATCTTTTGCTGGCGGAGATAGGCGGGGCTATAAATGTCAACGCGAAAATGTATGCGGTTTGACACTTATGTACCCAACATGTTTCTGAGCGAGAACCAAGGGAACACCAGCGACATTATTCTTCTATGGTTTATTATTTCTATTGATTTAACATTTAACATTGTGATAGCATTGCTGTTCTGTCAAACAAACAGGGCTACGGTGGCGCTATCTATGCTTTTCATAGCGGTGAGATGGTCAAGACAAGCGTGACCAGCCTTACAAAAACTGCTTCTCAGCTTAGAGTGCAATGGGCATTTCCACAGTTATTAACTGAGAGCTTTCTTTGCCAAAGTTGCTATTTTCGAATTCATATATCGTGTGGCAGGCACGATGATACTCTATGCCCAGGGAAGTCAAGGAAATTTCCATTACGAAAAGATCCTGGACCGACCTGAAATTTAAACCAGAAACCAGTTGCTTCGATATCCAGGAAAAATGCCAAAGCACTTGCTGTTTTGTTACTTTTGTTTCACCCCACTAGTGTAAAACGTAAAACTCAGCAAGGTTTTGCTTTGTAGCCGCAGACTCTGATCGTACGGCTAACGAAGGCCTCTAGAGTCAGGAGTTATTGTAGGGAATTAAACACGATTACATCCAGGCATTCCATCAGGAGAACTTCTAAAGATTCAATCATAAATTTCGCGTAGGTTTCTTTCAGCAGTTCCTTCAGGGTTTTAATCAGGACTAGCTCTAGGGATTCCATCGGAAGTTCCTCTCCGGATTCCATCGGAAGATCCCCTAGGAATTCCATCAAGAATTCTTCTGGGGGTTTCATCAGTTGTTCGTCTAGGGATTCCATCAGGAATTCCGTTTGGAATTCCTCCAGATATTCGATCAGGTGTTCTTTCAGGGATTGCACCTGGAACTCAACTAGGGATTTCATCAGAAGTTTCTCTTGGGATTCTATCAGGTAATATTTCATAGATTCTACCTGGAATTCCTACATGGACTCCGTCCATCGTTGCTCTAAGGATTCTATCAGGAGTTCTTCTCGGGATTTTAACAGAAGTTCCTCCAATGATTCCATCCAGAGTTCCTTCAAGAATATCTTTACAAATTCTTCCAAAGATTTATTCAGGAGTTCCCCCAGGAATTTCATCAGGAGCTCCTGTAGTGATTCTATCGAGAGAACCTTTAGGGCTTCTGGAGATTTCATCAGGAGTGGAAAGTCAAAATGCGTTTTAATCCTCCAGGGATTCCATCAAGAGTTCCTTCTGAAATTTCACCCGGAATTCTTCAAGTGATCAAATCAGATGTTCCTCGAAGAATCCCATCAATGTTTCATCTAGAAATATCAGGAGTTCATCTAGGGATGCTCAGGAGTTCTAACCGGAAACTTACAGGAATTCTTCCAGGGATTTTATCAGGAGTCCATTCAATGATTAGGAGTTCCTTGAAGAATATCTATAGATAGGAGTTCTTCCAAGGATTCCATCAGGAGTTCCCATAGGGATACTATCTGGAATACCTTAGGGCTTCCATTAGAGTTCTTCTGGGGATTACATCAGGAGTTCCTCCAGAGTTCTATCAGAGATTCCACCTGAATTGCTTCCAAAGATTCAATCAGGATTTCCTCTAGAGATCATATCAGGAATTCGTTGAGGAACTTCATCAGGACTCCTTCTAGAGATATCATAAGGAATTCTTCTAGGGATTCTTACAGGAGTTCCATCGGAGATTCTTCCAGGGATTACACCAGAAGTTCATTTATGGATAATTGCAGGAGTTTCTCTAGGGATTACATTAGGAGTCCTTCTAGGTATTGTATCAGGAGTTCCTCCAATGATTTCATCAGAAGTACCTTCAAGAATATTATAAGTTTTTGTAGGAATTTCTTTTGGAGATCCTTCAGTAAGTCTACCTAGTATTGCTACAGGAATTCTATCAAAAGTTTCTCTGGGGATTCTATCATAAATTACACCAGGGATTACGTCAGAAGTTCTTCCGAGGATTCCATCAAAAGTTTCTCTTTGAATTTCATCAGGAGTTTTTCAATAGATGCCATAAAAAGTTTCACAGGGATTCCATCAGAAGTTCTTCCATGGATTCCTTTTAACATACTTCTTAGATTCCATTACAAAATCCTCCTGGGACTCCATCACGAACAGCTTCTGGGATTCCATCAGAAGTTCTGTTAGAAATTCTATCAGGAATTCTTCTAAAGCTTCCTTCAGGAATACCTCTATGGTTACACTAGTTTTCATCAGGCTATTTGCTACGGATTCCTCCCGGAATTTATGAATGGATTGTATCAGAATTTTACTTCAGGGATTTTTTTGAGAGAATTCTTCAAGGGATTCGTCCAGGAATTCTTCAAATGAGTTCTCCCGGAATTGATCAAAAGATGCCTCAAGGAATTAAAATCTCCTAGAATCGTCATGGGTTATCAGGAATTCCTCATGAGATTTTACCAGAAATTTCATATAAGGAATCTATCACTGAAATTACTCTAGAAATTCCTTCCGGAATATTTCATGAAATTTCTCGCGGAACATCTCCAGGGATTCTTGGGGGTTTTCAGGATTTCATCCAGCAATTTTACCAAAAATGTCTCATAAAGATTTCCCAAGTAATTTGGGAACCCCCCAGTACATCCTCCAGTGACTCTATGAGGAGTTCCTCCTAGGATTCAAAAAAGGATCTACTTCAGGGATTGCTCTGAGAATTCCTTCATTGATTCCACCAGGAATTCCGTCGAAAATTCCGCTAGGATTATCTCTAAGGATTCCAACTAAAAATCCTCCAGGGTTTTCTCTAAGGATACCATCAGAGGTTCATCCATGGATTGCATCTGGAATTTGCCCAGGTAATTTTCCATGATTTCCTCCAGGAAAATCTGGAAGGATTTCAGCTGAAATTCTCATGGGGATTTCACTAAGAATTTTTTCAGAATATGTTCCAGTGATTTTACCGGGAATTCAGAAAATCCTCTAGAGGTTCTTCCAAAACATTCTGGAAAAAAATCCGTCAAAGGTTATATCAAGATAATCTCTAATGATCCTATAAAAACTCCATCAGTAGTTTCTTCATAGACTTCATCAGTAATTTCTCTAATTATTTCACCATTTTTAAATGAATTTCGTCAGGAGTTCTTCCAAGGTAAACACTGGGAATGCCACCAAAGTTTAGCTAGAATTTCCACAAGAAAAATTTAGCACAGCTTCGTCAGAAGTTCTACCAATGGTTTGTGAAGCTCAGAATCGTTGTTGGCAAGCGGGAGCACCACGAAGAACCTTGCATTCCATTCTGACATTACTATAGGAGTGAGGCGTCGAAGTTGTGCCATGCCTACTAGATCGTTTGATGTCCGATCCGATGTTACATTCTCGGAGTTCTTTCAACACGCTTTTGATTGTCAACCATCATAACAGGGTTGGAAGACAAGATCTATGACAATGTTTATTCAGTACCACACATCCTCCCTCTTCTCAGGAAAAAAAGTTTGAAGTGATGAGTTTTCACATCGTTTCCGTCATAACGAAAGCTTTCAGGAACTCAGGATATATATTTCACATCGCTAAGAACTTCACCGATGTATACTGTTTCATATTTCAACTGTTCACTTGTACATGCGACTATGAAACATTTTTCCGCTGTAGGATACCCACGCAATCAGAAAGGCGTTGAAATTATTGATCGGTTGAATGTCGTTCCAAACATTAGAAACGGCAAGCTAATTATATGAAATGACATATCTAAGATGAATTTTGGACAAAATATTGCTATTAATAAACTGACATATATGCGTTCAACAGAGTAGCATCAGTGTTTGACTTTCATCTTGTTGTACATTCAATCCACCGTACTTTCGCGGAAATACTCACTCAAAGACTTGTTTGACTGTTGTTACTTGTTTTGATATAACATATCTACTAAGTTGCTAGCCATCATTGGGCTTACATATCTTATTCTATAGATACAGTCGCGCATGCATGTGAACATCACTTTTATTAGGAACCAATTTGTGACCACTAGTCGCGATAGTAAGTGTACACCACCATTACTTAGAGCAAATATACGACCACCAGTCGAGTTAACAACATCAATAGCAGTTACTATGAACAAGTATGCGACCACCAGTCGCGGTAGCAAGTGTACACCACCATTGCATAGAACAAATATACGACCACCAGTCGAGCTTACAACATCAATAATACTTGCTAGGAACAAGTATACGACCACCAGTCGAGTTAATAACATATTAATTGCAACCATCTGTCGCGTTAAAGACAACCAAATACCAAACCAAATGCAACCATCAATCGCGGCAATAATATTTTTTTTTAATTGCAACCACCAGTCACGTTAAGGACATTTTTTTTTTTGCATTGCATACACCAATTGTGTTAAGGGCATTTTTTCATAGCAACCACCAGTCGCGTTAAGGATATTTTTTTCAAACATGTTATTATTATTATTTTTTTTAACATGGCATTTATTTAGAAATAATAATGAATATAGTAGATTTGAATAGTTTGGATCTCACCGGTTATCGACACAAAATTCACAAATTTCACCAATTCAGTATGCTTCACACTTAACTTGTTCGTTAAACATTACGGGATACACAATGTACTGAAGCAAATAGGAAAGAAAACAATCATGTGCATTATAGGTCAAACTTGACCAAAACATCGATAATACTGAATCGATTAAAATTCGATTCGTCCTTTGTATCGATTCGATTTCTTCACTCGAAAGCAAATTTACAAGAACAACGACTCAAAATAAGATCAAATCCCTTGTATTAGGATTTCATGTAGTTTCAACATCAAAAAATCGATTGATTGGAACGAAAAATCTACTTTTGGAACACCAATTCAAAATCGCCCATGGTTAGGAATATTTGCACACACTTACATTCATTTTTCACTCTATTTTATTTTATTGAAATTATTTTGTTTTTATTTGAAAGCAGGAGAGATAAGATATAGAAATGTGTGTATCATCACAGAGGAAACGATGAAATGATCACATACAACCAAAGCGAAGTTTTATTGTTATTTATATAGAAATTTGCACAGTTGATAAATGTTACGGGAGTTTTTTTTTCGATTGAAATAACTAATTGATAAGTTATACAAATTGATAAATATTCATGAAAACCACTAATAACTTTAACACTTCACTTCTCTTTTGCAAAATCACATTATTTTACAAATTATACTTAATTATACGATATTTTTTTTATACTCGTTTTGTACGGATATGTTCAATTGACTTCTGCAAAAAAAATAGTTCAGTTCCTAACGTTATTCTTTTTTCCGTTCAACCTATGCAGAAAATAGGTCCCTGATAAAAGCAGAATGCGCACTTCATAACTTAGATGAATCAGCTCGAAATGATCATAATCTTTGAATGGGATAAAATAGATGAAACACTTTCTATTACATTCAAATATTTCCATCGAAGCAATCTTTTTGAATTCAAATGCAAAACAAAATATTCACTTCAAAGCCTGCATCGCGCAACTCAAATAGTTGAGGTGATGCTGGTGTTCAATAAGAGCAACAACAAGAACAGAGAGAAACATTGCTGCTTCAGCGAGTAGTGAAGCGGCTAATGCATATTAATGTCATATTTCCTCTTCAATCAGTTTTCTATTATTCATAGAAAATACCACATTGCTGTTTACTTACAGATGCCTTTTTTATCAGATTCAAACTTCACTCCACAATCACTCTGAATACATATTTTCACACGCGGTTTAAGAAGCACTCGACACAAACACATTTCCTAGTGGACACTCCCGCTTGCTATCGAATCCAGGCTCTCCACGAAAAACGAAAATTTATTTAAAACTCCTGGCAGGATCGCCAAATGTGAAGCTCAGAATCGTTGTTGGCAAGCGGGAGCACCACGAAGAACCTTGCATTCCATTCTGACATTACTATAGGAGTGAGGCGTCGAAGTTGTGCCATGCCTACTAGATCGTTTGATGTCCGATCCGATGTTACATTCTCGGAGTTCTTTCAACACGCTTTTGATTGTCAACCATCATAACAGGGTTGGAAGACAAGATCTATGACAATGTTTATTCAGTACCACACAGGTTTGACTAGGATTTCCCTTCTTAGAATTTTTAGGTTAATCAGAAATTCCTCCAAGGTATTAACCAAATAAATTCCACAAGCTAACAAGATTTTTTTTTCTGAAAAACCACCAATATCTCCGCGAGATAATCGACCAGGAATTCGACGAAGGATTGAACTAGAAATTCTTCCCTTTTCTACTCTAGGTATTCCATTAGGAAGGCAGCTACAAAATTCCAAAAGATTATTCTTCCAGGGATTCCACTGATATTTACTCAGAGTATTAAACAAAGCATTTCTCTAAATGTCTTCAGGTTGAATCCCTTGAAGATTTTTTTTTAAATTCGTGAACAATTCACTGTGAAATGCTTGAAGGAATCATCAGAGAATTCACTGGAGAAGTTCACTGATAAATCTCTCTAAGAATTTCTAGAGATATTCCTGATGGAATCGCGGGAAAAAACCTTGTAGAATCTAAATAGAAATTCTTGAAGTTTAGCTGGAGGAAATCCTGGAAATCTTTGGAGGATATTTAGGTGGAATTCTTGTGAGAAGCATTGGATGAATCACTGATTAAATCCCTTGGAAAGTTTTTGCATAAATCCCAGCACAAAAAATAAAGAATCGCTGAAGAAATTATTTTTGGAATTTCTGAAGCAACTGCTGGTAGAATTTAAGGAGTTGTCCTGAAAAAAGTTCTGGTGAAATCCTTGTGGGAATTTTTGGTGATATATTTATTGAGAAGTATCTGAAAGAATTCGTTATGTGATTCCCAAATAATGATAGAATCCTTGGATATAACTGGAATTCCTTAAGGAATCTCTGAAGAATTTATTATATCAATCTCTGGACGATTTCTTTGAGCCAGCCTTGGACTAAACTCTGAAAAATCACTGAAGAAATCACTTGAGGATTTCGTTGATCTTTGAAGGAATCAGTAGAGAAAATCCTGAATAATTAGTAGAGGAACCTTTGAAGAAATCTCTGGAAGAATACCATCTGCCTTAAGAATTTTCTCCGGAGGAATTTCTGGGTAAATCTGTGGATAAATTTCTAGACGAATTGTTGATAAAATTCCTGGCAGAATCCCAGGAAAAAAATCTGGAGGAATACATAGTACAAAAGTTGTGCTCTTCCAGTTGAAACATTAACCTAAGAATGCTAATGTCGCTACTGTTCGTGTTACCAACATTTAGTTTGCCACGCGCTGACAGCCTGAGTACCGGGCCTCAAAGTGTCAAATCAATTTTAAAGACCAAAACAAATCATTGGCATTTAAAAAACAGCGAAAACTCATAACTGAAGGTAAAAATAATTAAAATCAATTTTGTGGTAACAGCGCCACTAGCGTTCTACTACTAATATTTCTATTGCTCTTCCTCACTACGATTATTGCGGTAGAAATATTCACCCCCACAGCCAGAGAAATCTAAAATAATAACAATCAAAAGGTTGCAGCAACATAAATCGGTTTGACTAACTTGGGGGCGGAGTCAATGTTGGTCAAACCGTCTGAGCGTCTGTGGGCTGCATTACGTTTGCCATATATTCCGGGCACTTTGATTCGAATTCCGTACAGCTGATGATAATCCTTAATGGAACGGTCAAATCATCAATTGAAATCGTCCAACCACTAAAGAGACGTCAAAGGTAGTTGGACATTATAAATTTGCAAATATATTTATGTAATAAAACGAGCCTCGAAAGTTAGAACTTTTGAACGGCGAAAATTGAAACATTTCGTGTGAAATGTTTCCCATACAAAAGAAAGTGTCCGGAATTCGAAGCTGTCCGTAATATGAATCCACACGGTGCCGAAATGGTAGTAAAGAACAAGTTCAAAAGCGTCTATTGATGATATCTCTTAAAGAGGCGTACATGACCTTTGAAGAAAGAATAATGCATGATAAAAACAAACCACGACTTTTTTCATAAGCATAATATTGACCCTTTCCAGACACCTGTTAAGATTGGCTTTGACCAAATAAGAAATAAAATATTATTGTGATATCTTTCCAACCATAAACAAACCAATTGGATTGTTAGACGGAGTTGATTTTCTCATAACCGGTTTGGTGCGAGATCAATTGTATTTAATTAAAAAAAATCTGTATAATTCCGTTTTATTTCTTTTAACTACTCCCAATAAAACAAATATAATCTATTTTGTGATGAAAACTCATTCATCACTAGAAAATATGATCATACTAGACTATTTAAAGCGAAATAAAAATAAAATAAAAAATTCATTTCGGTCTTAAAAAATTAGAAGTAAGAAAAACTTTTTTCCCTAAAATATGCCCAATTTGCAATGTATGGACGACTTTTAGTAAATTTAATTACGAAACTTTTTGCCTAAGGATGATCAAAATCTGAAATGGCCGTTTTATTTTGATCGACTCTAAAGTTTTAAATCATTTTTTTTAGTGCAGAAAATGTTTTTTTATTTTTTCAATATTTTTTTCTAATACTTCAGGAAATTTCACGACAGTCCCCCATACAACACTTTTTTGTAGGTCTTACCGTGTTTAATTATACGGGTTCATAAAAAAAAGTGAAATAATTTTGACCCTTTCCAAACGTTAGTCTAGATCGATTTTGAAAAAAAAAAACAAAATATGCAAAGTATCTTAATGTCATATACTTTTGACATCCAGAAAAAATCCGTTAGCTTGAGATGCTTTATCAAGGGATCATGCACAAATTACGTGACGCTCCGAGGGGGGGAGGGAGGTGCCAAGCGTGACCAGCATTACAAAAATTTCGGAGGACTCATACAAAAAACGTGACAAAGGGGAAAGGGGGTCAAAAAAGTTTAAATTTAGCGTGACATAATTTGTGTACGTACCATCCCCAAGTGAAATTGTGGCTTGTACTCTACAGAGGTACAAACTTGTTCAAAAGAAACCATTTGTTTTTCATGACTTGAACAATCGTCGTTTGTTACACTTTTTCATGTGGTTCAGTTAGTAATATACAGAGTTACTTAATATCAATCATATCAGCTGATGGCTGATGCTCTTAAACTATCAATATCACTTGCGAGCTATCAATAATCACTTTGATTTGACAACCCACAGTAGTGATGCGACATTGCACTCTAGATCATAATAACTGCAGAATGAGTGATCACGTGATAAATATCCATGCTATTAATGTTTTTCTGTGACCAATACATAGTTTCAATCTATCTGCAGCACTGTCAGAAATATCGTACTGATTAATTGCAATTTAGTTTGCTTAATTTAAGGCTAAACTTAACCTATCAGTGATATCCATAGTTTATCGCTATCAATGCACTGGTGATTGAGTAGATAGCATGATATTGATGTGATATAGATTGTTCCGAATTTTCGCAGTCGGCTTGTACAAATCAGCAAATTTTATGTGTTGATAGTGACAGCGAGCAACCCTGGTAATGTATTATTCACACAGATGAAAATGTTCTCCAAGCCCATGCGTTGGAACTACGTCGTGCAAGGTACGCTGTGTAGCACACCAGATCCTCTGACCAGCGCTACTATGTCCGACGTTAGGTTCGACGTATACATTTGGTAAAAAATCGGTTTTCGCGTGTCAGTGGTTCCGGCTTTCAATTGGAGACGCGATAACTTATTTATAAAATTAACAGGCACCTATCTCTCTGATGAAGAAGTCCTCTGATGACTACTTATGACAAATCTTAATTGGCAAATCATTAGTATGAAACATAAAATTATAGTGAAAAGATTTCCATAGCCTGCAACAAAGATATTTTGACAACTCTCTTATAAGCCTATGCATGCTATAAAACGTTTGACTTTTACTGTGCGCCCTGTTTTCAAGTTGCCCGTGAGAGAGAGCGAGACAGCACCAACACACGGCGCACAGTAAAAGTCTAAGGAACAAAAGAACTTATGGCACGTACAGAGACTTATAGTGTAAGCAAGATAAGTCAAAAGGGGGTGATTCAAAGTTTATAGCGAGCTATCGTAAAAAGCTGGATAGTGAAGGAAATAAAATAGATTGTAAAGTAACTAGGCTAAGGGTCCATAGGTTGAACCACTGAAGTGTTGTAAGTTGGGCAGCGTATGTAGGAAAATTAAAGTTGTAAGAAATTGTTATTAAAAGAAATAGATAAAAAAAACTATGTATGACAAGACTTTGATTTTTATTAAGGTTTTGCAATATGAAACCAAATCAATGTATTCAAAACATTGTAACATTTTGATAAGATCAAAAACACTACTATTAAAGATACATTTTTAATTTGTTTGAATTTCATTTCATTCTCTTTGGAAGACATGTAATTAGTTCAAACAGTAGGTGACCATCATCAAACTTTCTATGTACAAAGCCAAACTCTAAAAATGAGCACTCTTCTGCCCGGAGGACACTTTTTCATGAACAATTTCCCCAGTGGCACTTAAGTATCGCACCGAATATTGGTTCAACTGCTGCTAGCTGCTATCGCTTGAAAGGCCTACACACAGCCTACGAGTTCGCCAGTCATTCTCGCGAAGAGCAGCACATGCCAAAAGTGCGTCTTACCGCAAACCCTACTCGAACCTGTGTGCCTTGCAGAGCACCATTTTCGAGGTTCACACCCACAAATCCATGAACGAATCATATCAGTTGGTAGTCGGTATGGTGTTTAGCGGAACACACGCTTTCGCTTTGGAAATTCAACTTTGCCATCTGCTTGCTCTTGGCTACGGCTATACTCGCAATAATGGCAAATAGGTACAGGCAAAAGTGCAAAAGTGATTATTAGGGTGCGGAGGGAGCGACAATTTTCGGAAGCTCGTATACAGAGCTCATGTGCTATGGGTCAGGAATCGAAATTCTGCGACACAATTTCAAGCATTTTTAGAATGAACGAAAATCACACCAAATGTAACTCAAACTCAAATATACACTCCCGTGCAAAAGTTTGGGTTCACCCCCTCAAAAACATACAGAAGCGTGTAATTACCCGTCAACTTGAAACTTTTCATGGCGCATTCAAAAAGCAATGAGTTATTCTTACTTCGATTTTTTTTTTCCAAAAGCATGTTTTGAATTTTGTATATTAATTTTTTACTTTAAGTTGTGAAATACATCGCTGATTAATTAAGCATTGGATCGCCCAACATTTAAAATCAATGTGTCATTAAAATTGTAATTTTATAATCTTTGAAGAGCACTCACGAAAGTTTGGCGGAAAAATCTGAAAACTATTCAAAATCAATGAAACAGTAATTCAAGTCATCGTGCAAAATTTTGGGTTCACCCTCAGTATGATGTATCAGGTATGTATGTATGTATGTATACTTATGTATCGTGCAAACGATTGGGATCACCTGAACTAACGTAAAACACGAAAATATATTTAATGTAACAAGTTTTTTAGACTTTTATCGCAAAAAAATATTTCTGGCCCATAGTGTCATGGCTCTGAACTGTAGCCGTCGACGTCCGCAGAGCCAGAGGGGTTGTACCTTCAATAGATCCGACCCACAGTACCTATCAAGTACTTGTGGGGTGTTCAAACTAGATTGGCAGTTGTGCCATCCATCACCGTCGTCGTCGTCGTCCTACCTATTCGTTGTCGTGTGGCACACAGTCTGTGAAAACAATTTCTGCTACTTAAAAGTTTCTGTTATTTTAGATGGGAAATTTTGTGGCTTTGTTATTTTTGGCAACTTTGCTCTCATTTCTACGTTCTACTTGGCTTTGTCGGGAATTGAGCGCTGGCGGAGCGCTGTTGGCCGACGGGTGGAATTTGGTGGAAAATTTCTAACGATGTTGAGTGGTTCGGATAAAAGTTTCCAAAAATTAGGATCTGCAAGTTAAAGACTTCCCTTCAATGAGATTACACTATAAATTAAACTCCAACAGCTTGCAGGTTCTCCTCGAGTATTGTCCATGTTTCATGCCCGTATAGGACTACCAATCCTTGCCACAAAATATAAATTTCATAGACATAGTGGGCCAACTTACCCAACAACGTTTCTTCCGATGCGAGAGTGAATATTTTTGACGGAAGCTTCTTCTAAAGTCCGTATTAGGTGTACAACTAGCCCAAACGATTCGCCTGTACATTTCTCATCAACCACCTCAAATGTATCCTTGTCTATCCTGACGTTGCTTCCCATCCGAACCGTTATTTTTCTTTCACAAGTCTGACTTTTGCTGCTAGGCGGTTGTAGAATTCTGCCACCTTTTCAAGCATTTGAGCGATAATGTCAATAACATCGGCGAAGCAAACAATATGAATGGATCTGGTCATCGAAATGCTGCTTCCACTTTTCGATCACCATACGTTCGTCCGTCAAGAGGCTTCTAATCAAGAGGCTTATCCCTATACATTTTAGCTCGTGGCACAAAGCTATTGAAGGATGCGTTGAGCTTCTGGTAAAACTTCCGCGATTCTTGAGACTGGTACAGCTATTCCATCTGCTTGCACTTCACTTCCTGTGGACGTTTTTTTCTCTTGCATCTGAAAGAAGCTGGTCTGCTGTTGCCGTCTCTGCCTATAACGTTTCACGTTCTGCCGAGTTCCTTGCAGTAGTTCAATTGTTACTAAATTTCTGTCGATGTTTTTTTGCGTAATTTAGTGGATTTAACACATGTCGGTACATAGAGGCTGTAAACGAAGTATTTGCCCAGAATCCACGAATCGCATATTATCGGCTTCCATATCATAACGTAATTCGTACGTAATTTTCGATAATAGTGGCTTAACTCATTTAAAGGGTAAAGTCGATTAACTCATTAAAGAGTAACACACTATTGGTATTTAAAATGAAAATGAGTACTAAAATCAGGAATGCTGATTGAGGTTGGGAATTTAATGAAAAGAAAAATAGAAAATATATAAGAACACTATTGGAAGACTCCGTTCATATAATGTAATATCAACTACCGAAAAACTGAACATTATATATACTTTTCAATTGGATTGAATGTACAAATTGATGTGAAATTTGCGAAAAAGTTACTCGTCTTCTCGGTGAGAATCGAACCCACGACCCTAGATTAGTTCACTAGATAGGGCGCGTTACCCCTACACCACGAGAGGACTCATGGACGCAGAAGTTAACCTGAATTCAATTTCAGCTCAATAAACCCGTGGTTCTCTTTCGCAAAGCGCATAACCAAATTACGTAGCTTAGCTTAGACTGACTAAACATCACAAAGCGCATAACCAAATTACGCAATATATTTATTATATATAGTTATCATTCATATTCAAATACATGAATTACATAATTCGTGTTCATTTGTGGAAGTTCCTAAACACTGGGCTGTGCTGGTGAAAATGTTGGCGCACTTAGAGTATTTCAAAACATCCTCATTGGAACATCTTAGTCTATGATGGCTATAGCGGGCAGTATGCACTCAAAAAAGTAGTAAAAATGCTTAAATATCTACAACCAAAGAGTGATTTGTAAAAATCATTATCCGAAAACGAATCTTTGATAGTACTTATGTCTCTGAAATAAAAAAAAAAACGTAGTTTTCACTTTCAACAACATTTATCATTATTTATGATTAACAAAATGGTGATTTGGTGGTATCAAGCTAACATGTGCACTATTCACCCATAATTTTTACGAGAGATGAAATTTAATTATAGGGCTAAATTACCGTTTTCTATGCCATAAGTATACTGCCCATAACTGCATATCTGTAACATTCGACAAAAGTAGGCATTGAGTAAACTGAATACCAAGTGTGCATTTTATGGCAGTATGGGAGGAAACTAAAATTTCAAAAAAAAAAAAAATACCAAGAACTCAAAAGTGATTATTTGAGGCTGATATTTTGTACAACTCATATCACTTACTAGGTGCAGTGTTGCTCAGACTCATTTCCCCCAAAATAACATTTTTCGAACTACGAAGCCACGAACTACTACAACCATGCTCTATCCTCCTAAGATAGAAAAGCAGATGGTTAAGCTTGAGTACTGCACACAAAATCGATCAATTTTGATCCCAGAGAGCCACAATTCAAGTTTCGGTGAAATGAAATGAGTGAGTGAGTGAGTGCGAATCATTTGGCCCACCGAGATCGAACGAAACTGTCGGATCCCATGTGCAACACTCAAGCCCAACCACCTCCCCCTCCATCTCAGTTCATGGCTTCACAATTCGAATTTCGGGGAACTGAGTCTGGTCAACACTGACTAGGTGAATAGTCAGAAAATAATTCTGATAGAAATTCCATTGCTATTACCGTAATCCGGGGTAACATTGATCATTTTTTTTAGTTTTTCTTAAATTTTTCATTTCACAATACAAATGTTACAAGTTTCATATTTTTAAAACAAGTACTGGCACCCACCGCTCCTAGCTATGTACTTTATTTTGTTTTTCGATAGATTTAAACATGTTTAAATAAATGTTTTAAGTGATTTTTTGGTTCAGCTGATATGGGGTAACATTGATCACCCAAGTAAACAACGTTCGCTAATATTGGAAATGTCGTTACTTACTAAAATCAGGGCCCCTGAAGCCGAATATGAAGACCAAACTCTTACAAGTCATTTACTTTTTGAGTTATTTCAAAATTAAAAACACCTTGAATCGCGTAATACGCCTAAAGGTAGGCAATTTCCTCAGGAAATTCTACATTCGTAATAGTATTTAGTTAATGTTGCCTAAATGAATAAACTTATGAAAGATTTGACAACGGAATCGTTTTCGGCGATGCCATTTTTAGTAACACCCGCATTTTCCTTGATCACATCGTCTGCAGAACTCATGTGAGACATGAATTTTCGGTAGTGTCAGTGAAAATGATAGAAATCATTGTTTCAAAAGTTGACAAATTTGCGCATGAACTAAACGCAATTTTGGTAAAAACCTTTATTATCATTAGCTTATGAATATACGAAAGAGAGGCACCATTCATGGTTCGAAAATGTTTCATCAATAAATCTTTATTTGAACGTTTAACAAGATGAGTCATCCCGATCAATGTTACCCCGCTGATCAATTTTACCCCGGATTACGGTACATTACGAGGCTCATTTATAATCTCAATGTGACTGTTATGCGGTTATACTTACCAATGTGACAAAACAACTTGGTATTTTTTTTCGAATTTTTTAGAACAACCTCACTGATTTCAGTTAGTAGATCGAAAGTATTCATCATTTGATGACTCTCCATGGTATTAACTCAAATTTGTCAAAAATGTCGAATGAGACTGTTATGCAGTTATGGGCAGTATAATAATGATATCTATTCAAAGGGGGAGAGGCCCCACATTTTAGGGGCCTGATTTGAAAGATGCATTATTTTTTTTAATAAATCCCGAAAAATGAGCGATATTTATGTAAATCAATTGAATAAATAAATTAAAATAAAATACAGTTATCTCTCCATTACTCGATTTTGAAGAGACCATCGAGTTAGGGAGGTATCGAGATACAGAACACATTTTCTTCAAGTTTTAAACATTTCTTTATTTTGTCAAACTAATTAGGTGAAAAATAATGCAATTCAACCACATTAACCTATGTGACTTTTTTTAACGGCCTACAAAAATTGAAAATTTTATCACCCAGAAATGGAAAGTAAATCTTGATTTTACTACCAGTTTGATAATAATATTCAAATTCATGGAATTTATTAACATTTGGGGGATATTTGGAACTTTCCAAGAAAATATCGAGTTAGAGAGGTAAACTTACATGGGAAAATGAAACAGATAGCATTGAGTTAGAGAGGTATCGACTTACAGAGGTATAAAAACATGTGTTGTGGTGGAATTTTGAGCGAAACTGGCAACACTGAGTAATAGAAATATCAGTAGTGAAATGTGTACTCGAAATGTTGGGAGGCCGTATCTTGGAGCCCGAAATAAACACCAAATTGTATGTATAATCTTAAGTTCTAAATTAGTATAATAATAAAAAATGAATTACAGCCTTGAAGCTGCTCTCAATAATTGGTTTATTGCACCAACGATGACGATTCCTAACAGTATGCTAGATTTAAGGGACCGCGCATTCTATCGAGTTAGGGGAAATATCGAGAAACAGAATATCGAGTAAGGGAGAGTTGGTTGTATTAGACCAATAAAAATGGGATTTTGTTGACTTCACGAGGATCAAGGTAATTAAGAAATATTCAACAACTATTTGGATAAACCAGTAGAGTTCCATTCTTTTGCTTAAATTCCTAACGATTTTCTTACGCGACTTTTCCAACTGTTACGAAAGCATTCTCAACGAAGTTTAAGACTAGATTCGAATGCAATCTCTATGATCGAAGCCTGCTGTGCTCAACGATGGACGTAAAAAAATGTCGTCCGTCAAATTCAAGATTGTTGCATTCATTACGTTATAAAGTGTATGCATCCGGTAGTAGTGTTGATACTGAGAAGATTTTTCAAGCAATGTTGCTGCTATTTCCAAGAACGGTGAACTTTCGTGTGTGAGCCCGATTTCAGTCGGAGGAAATGACTATGGCTTATGGGCAAGAAGTGTCGGTCTTAGCGTCCGCATACATACAATACACAAGGCTACAAGAAACGAAAAATGCTGTATTTGCTGACCACCGAGAAGCTACCGTTGATTGTGAAAATGCAACATGCAAGCATTGCTGGGAACAGCGGAATGCAAATCCGGGAGTACAAAAACAACAATCGTTGGTACACTACATCTGGTGAGATCGTTTTAACCAAGGTTTTAACCCATATCCGCCCAGCGTCCTAAAAATAGGACAGAAGCCCCGAACGCCCAGCGTCCTATAAATAGGACAGTACTTGTAGTGCAAATATATTGAAAATAAAGAGGTTTAGGAGAAAACTGTCTTCGTCATTGTTGGTCACAGGACTGCTGACCTCCACTTGGTAACTATTTTAATTCAGAATTAACTCACCAGGTGGCGCACAGACGCCAACAAATGTCACATATATAAGCAACATATGAAACAATTTTCCGGCGTACAAATATTTGCTTCGTTTATACCTCAATCCAGCGATGAAATACAAGATTGGTGTCTTCGACAAAGTTTAACAACTAAATAATACCTATTTGCATAGAACCTTATAAATTCGGAAATCACTCCCAAGATGGCGCTAGTGAGCCAAAACTTTATTTGCTTATATCTTAGTCCAGTTAGGAGATACAACAGATCAGCTAAATGAGACCTATTCGCCTAAAACCTTATTAGTTCGAAAAACACTCAAAAGATGGCGCTGTGGTCGAACATTTTGATTGTTCATATCTCAGTTCAGTGATGAGATACAACATTGGTGTCTTCGACAAATGTGTTCAACTGAATGAGATCTATCCACCCGAAAACTTATTAGTTCGGAAAACATTTACTTTGGGCAAATATTGTATTTGCTTGCATCCCAGTTCTGTTATGAGATAGGGTTTTGTTCTTCTTCGTCGTAAGCGCTACTATTCGTCGTATCAAACTTTAAATGTTCCACTACGGCGGATATTCAAACTTACCTGCAACATAGATTCATTATGCAAGTGTAATTTTGTGAAAGCTGTTATGGTACTACTTGTACACCAAAAATGCAATAAAACTACTGTATTTTGGTAAATAACTTCAGTTCAATCATCCACTTTGCACTTTTTTACCGAAATCGCATGGACGAACACGATTTGGGAAAAATGCTTATCGATCGACTGAGCCACACCACTTTCCAACACAAGTTTCTTCCCGCCCCCGTGGGTGACTTACTTCGTACTTCTTCACTGAAGGATTTCATTCCAATCACACGCCGTAAAACTTCAATAAATCACCAAATTTTACGAAATTTCCTCAACCGCCGCGTATTATTCAGAATGTAAACAAAGTTCAATCCGTCGTACTGAGAAAAAAAAGCTTGTGTGCATCAATGTGTGCGCGACGCTCGACGTAAAAATACGATTCCTTTGATTGTGTTGTTTTCGCTTTACTGTGAGCAAATGCCACAATTGTACGGTCAAAAGGAATTGTGTTCATATGTTCGTGCTGGATTTCGATGACGAACAATTAATTTCAAAGGAAATTAGTATATTCCGTCATGCTGAAAGAATGGAGGGAGATGCCCGTAGATCTTTATATTCTAGTAAAACATTTTATTATAGCGTTGATATGTTGTGTTTTGACCACTCAATACACACAGTGAGCCGTAAGTTGTGAGACGAATCTGGATACTGATTGCGACGGAGTTGAAAACGATACGACGGATTGAGAATACGGTAAGATGCATTTTCTATGCATTATTTCCAAAAAGAGATCAAGATTTATCAAAATGTTATTGTACAATGCTAAAGTCGTTTTGAGAAAGAATTGTTTGGCATCATTTTGTATCAGCATCATTAACTGCAATACTGGGAAAATTGCAGTTCTCACTGATCAATGCTTAATACGATGGATACTAGCACATCACCCTACAAAATTGGTGTCTTCGACAATGTTGAACAACTAAATGATTCTTAGTCACATAAAACCTTATAACACTTACAAGATGGCGGTAGCGGGCAAAGACTTTATTTTGCTAATATCTCAGTCAAGTGATTAGATACAAAGTTTGTATCATGGACAATGTTGAACAACTAGATGAATCCTATTCGCCTAGAACCTTATTAGTTCGGAAAACACTCACATGGTAGCGTTAGTGGTCAATTTTTTTTTTACTAAGCAAGCGATGAGATTCGAAATTGGTGTCTTCGACAAAAGTGTTCATCTAAATGGGATCTATTCGCCCAGCAGCATAGTAGTTTGAAAAACTCTCCCAAGGTAGTAGACAAACATATTATTTGCTTATATCTTGATCCAGTGATTGGATACAAAGTTAGTGTATATGACAAAGTTGAAGAACTAAATGAGACCTATTCGCCTGGAAACTTAATACTTCATCTAAATGGCACTACTGGGCACACATTTTATTCGCTTTCATATCAGTCCACTGATTAAATCCAAAGAGAGCTATTCGCCTATATCCTTCTTATTTCGGACGTCATTCTCATGATGGCGCTAGCCAGCAAATATTTTATTCGCCTATATTGAAGTCCAGTGATGAAAAATTTGGTATCTTCGAAAACGATGATCAACTAAAGGAGATATTTGAGGTTATGGCTTTCAGTCTTAAATAAAACTCAAAAACGGATTTTTGCTTACATCCGACGTTTCGGACACATGTATTGTGCCTTTTTCAAGGATTAGCTGTGTTCCGTTTTATCGTTTGCCCACAGCATAGGCAACATTTGTCCAACAGCATAAAACGAATTCCCCGTTCGGGTACTATACGGGAGTAGAAATCCGAAAACGATCCGGGTCGCAGAACTTAAAACGCAGTTGCCTGTTTTGGCGCCACTTTACTTACATCACACTTTTGATATGAATTTCAATTTTATATGGGTAGTCAAGTTTCTTTGTAACCCCCTCCTTCCTCTTCTGTGACGTGACGTAATTTATAAATGACCCCTCACCTGCAGTTTTTTTCAACTTGTTTACATTGTAATGGGTCGAAGAGCATGTAAATACATTTGATTTATCTCGAAAATAAACTTATAGAACAACTAGATATGGACGACACACTTTCAAGAATGTTTTTGGATCCCCACCATAGACTTGAAATTTTTTGGTAAAATAAGGTTTAATTTATGGGAATACGACTATAAATAACAAAAACGGAGCTGAATTCCAATTGTGAGATACTTTGGGCGTTAAAGGGTTAAATACTCAATATTATAGTTTTTGTTCAAATTGCGCACATAATGAATTCATGGGAAACAGTTCCTGTACAGCGGGTTGTGGCCCGGGATGCCATTGTTCATCACATGATATGGGGCAGTCAGTTCGAGAGACTAAAGTCTGATAGAATACTTGAATAGTACAGATCTTGGATTAGGGAAAGTGTACCAGTTATGGCCATAGTGGTTCCCTATTTGGCCATATGTGAAATTTTGATAACTTTCACATTTTAAATCTTTTTGAATGGTTTAACATCAGGTTATATCTTAAATCTAACTAATACAACACACAAACATTTTCAAAATTTGAAGACATTAAAGTAATCGCGTATGGCGAAATAGGGAACCACTATGTCCATAACTGGTACACTTACCCTATTTGGTGAAATAATATCTATTTTTACGATGGTCAATGGATCTTTTGTGAATGATGATAATTTTGGGATTTTTTGTATAACTTCAATGAGCACAACTCCGTTAAACATTGTTTTCATGCAATTTATTCCAAAATTAGGTTTTATTTAGTTTTTGTATAAATTCTTAAACAGATTAATTCAAATGTTCTTTTAACGTTTGAAATTAATTACAGGATCATGGCTTCAAGATAGGCTAGAAGTAGAAAACTATTTGATTCAAATTTAGTGAGTTCGTAGGATATTTCTCTTCCGTCATAAAGCTCGAAAAACGCCGTTTGTTAAGATCAATGGAAATATTTGGCTATTTCACAAATATTTGACATCAGATTAAGAACAACTAGAGGACTTGCTCAAGCTTGCGGCGAAACGAGAAGCAACCTTGAAAAACAAAGGATTTCTTGAAGTAAACAAGATTAGCGAAAGGAAGGCAAGTTATGGGGCGAAGTCTGCGAAGAAACCAAGTTCAGCTGTTTGCTATGCGTGTGGTAAGAACAATCACGATTTTCGAAGCTGCCAGTACCGGAGTTATGTCTGCGAGATTTGCAAGGAAAAAGGTCCGGCTATGTGACCTGGTCTGTCCGAAAAAGCCGAAGGAGAACTCTGGAAGAAAGGAAAACAAAGTCAATCATTTGGAGGTGAACAGCATCGGCTGCTCTGACCCTTATTTAGTGAACGTTGCGGTTAATGGACGTATGACGAAGTTTGAAATGGATACAGGATCACCGATTACAATATTTTCAGAAGCGTTTTATCAAAGCCAGTTTGGAGAATTTCCGTTACATCCGTTCCGTGGTAAGCTGGTGTTTTATAACGGCGGTGAGGCTACACCGAAAGGAGCATTTGAAGCTGTTCTAGTGTATCAGGGTCGACAAGCTGTTGGCCAAGTTGTTGTCATTGAAGGAGGACGCAACCCATTGATCGGACGAGATTTTATTGGGGAGTTGCTGAATTTGCGAATTAACAAGTTGGATACGGAGTCATCAGAGAAGCATGGAAAAGAGCTGAAGGAAGTTTTAGATCGTTACGGAGAATTGTTCGATGGATCGTTTGGCCGTTACAAGTATTCGGAGGTCAACTTTCAATTGAAGCCGAATGCTGAATCGAAGTTTTTCAAGCCAAGGAAGATACCAATTTCGTTCCAATCCAAGGTGGAGGAAGAATTGGAAAATCTGGAGAAGACAGGCATTATTTCGAAGGCAGAAACCGCTGACTGGGGAACACCTTTGGTTCCAGTTTTGAAGAAAGATAAGTCAATTCGTCTATGCGCTGATTACCGGGTAACCGTGAATCCGTTTCTTGAAGACAAGCGGTACCCAATTCCGGTTGTAGAGGATTTGTTTGACGCGCTGCAAGGAGGTAAACTGTTTTCGAAGTTGGATTTGAAGTCAGCATATAATCAACTTGTTAGCATGGAGCACCCACAAAGGTATTTATCATGTAAACCGATTGCCATTTGGAACAAAACCGGCCTGTGCGATTTTTCAAGAGGTCCTAGAGAAGCTACTACAAGATTGTCCTGGATGCTTCAATTTCCTCGATGATGTTTTGGTAACCAGTGCAACAGTTAGTGAGCATATGAGTAACTTATCAAGGGTCTTGGGGAAGCTTGTGCAAGCAGGATTTCGCCTGAATAGAGAAAAATGCGAGTTTTTGAAGACCAAAATGCAGTTTTTGGGACACATCGTAGATGGTGATGGACTACATAAAGATCCAGAGAAGGTTCGAGCTATTATGGATGTTCGAAGACCGGAAAATGTGAAAGCGCTACGAGAGTTCCTCGGGATGGTAACGTATCACGCCAAGTTCATTCCGAATATTTCAACAATATTGAGTCCGTTATACCGAATGCTGAAGAAAGACGAACGATACAATTGGTCAGAATGCGATGCGGCTTTCGAAACCATCAAGCAGATGTTGTGTTCCGACAACGTCTTAACTCCGTACAATCCAGAATTGCCTGTTGTGTTAATTACTGATGCTTCGGGCAAAGGCGTCGGAGCTGTACTCTTGCAAGTATTCCCAGATGGAAGCCAGCGGCCAGTAACATTCATTTCGAAAGTGCTGAAGAATCATGAGCAAGAATATTCACCTTTGGACATGGAAGCGCTGGCTGTTTATTATGCTGTACGAAGATTGAGTGGCTACTTACTTGGAAGAACATTTACAATTTTGACGGACCATCAACCTCTGGTGTCGATATTTGGACGAAAAAGAATTCCAGAGAAGTTGTTTTTCGCAAGCTACAACGTTGGGCTGTATTCCTGGCTAATTATGAATATGAAATCAAGTACATCAAAGGAGTAAGCAACAAGGTAGCAGATTTTTTGTCACGATCACCAGTTCAATGTAGTGAAGACGACGTTGGAGACGACGAAGAAGTAATGTTTCTACAGTATTTAAAATCCGAGACAAGATCGTTAGTGGAAAAAAGCAGCTCATTATGGAATCTCAACGCGATCCTGTTGTTAGCCGAATAGTGAACTTTGTGAAAACCGGATGGCCAAGCAACATGAATGACCAGGGACTAAAGAAGTTTTATGTACGGAAAGATGAGCTGACGGTTGAAGAAGAAGTGCTTTTGTGGGGCTATCGCATTGTGGCGCCGGCCAAGCTTCGTCCATTTTTGCTGCAAGAACTACATTCATCGCATCTTGGAATATTCAAAATGAAGTCTCTGGCCCGCAATTACTTTTGGTGGCCCAATATCGACAAAGACATTGAAAGCATTGGCAAGCGTTGTGAAATTTGTATCCAGCGTAGACCGGAAGCAGGTAATACCCCGATTTCTCCATGGAAGTTAAGTTCAAGGCCATTTGAGAGGATACATAGGGTAACCAATATATATTGGACCCCTATATATTTTGGACCCCCTGGGCCATTTTCCTGCAAATTTCCCAGTTTAAATCGAAACACCAACACAATTCGCATGCCATTTGGAAAGATATGACTCACGCATCAACCGTTCGTACATAGAAAATGTGTTTATTGTATCTGAAATTAATTTAATTTAATCGGTTCATCCATGCAACCGTTACAACACGTTACACACAGAAATTGAAGCCGTCAGAAATTTTCCGAATGTAAACAAAAACTTTTTTCAAATTTATGGACTAAAAGCGTAGAATTTCTTCGGATTTCCATTGGCAATCGATTGATTAGACTATGGGCAAGCATATTCTACATCCAGTGTCATGGACTTTGTCGCCAAACGATAAAAAAATGCCGGGGTCCTTGAATGAAATATATACTTTAAGGGTCCAAAATGTATTAGTGTGTCCAAAATAATGAAAAACAGTGCTTTACAATTCAATTATTTTTGACGTTTTTTGGATCCTACATGACCGTATGGGTATTTTTATCTCGTAGAGGAAGTTTTTCTCTACATTTTGGCATGTTCTTTGACTTGGTTACGCTGTGCAATTAGTTAATTGGGACTAAAAACGAAAATCACTTCCTTAGGAGGTCCAAAACACGACCGTTACCCTATAGATCACTTGTTCCTGAAAGAGAAGAACTCCCTCATAATAACGGACAGCTATTCAAAATGGGTGGAGTGCTACTTGGTACGTTCGCTTACTACCAAAGAAACCATCGAAAAGCTGGAGGATTGTTTTTCACGTTTTGGAAACTGCGATGTTCTTGTATCCGACAACGGAAGATCGTTCACGGCAAATGAGTTTCAAGCATTTTGTCAGGAAAGAGGTATTCGTCATTTAACATCAGCACCCTTTAGTCCCTGCTCAAACGGTGCTGCGGAGAACGCAGTCAAAACGTTCAAAAATGCTTTGAAGAAAATGTTAGCAGATTCCGGAAACCATGGTAAGTCTTTGGCAACACTAATGAATCATCACCTACAAATGCATAGGGCTACACCGCATTGTACCACGAATGAGACTCCTTTCAAGTTAATGTTTGGACGGGAAATGAAAACCAGATTTGACGTTCTAAGAAAACAAACCAACGTTCAACATTTCGAGAAAACTTGGAAACTCAATATTGGAAAGAAGGGCAACAATTTTGCGGTTGGTGAGATTGTATATGCGAGGGATTATCGAGACCCTGATCGACAACGATGGATAAAAGCCAAGATTGTTAGAAGAAAATGCGAAAACATATATGAATGCCATGCTGCCGATTTGGGTATGATTGTTAGAAGAACACATCAAATTATGAAGTACGCATATGACGATTACGAAGATGAAGGTGCTCGTGAAGGTGACATTGAAACAATTGTTGCTGTTCCTGATGATGAGTATCTATCCGCGGAAGATGATGACAACCCAATTCCACAACCAGATCAACAACAACCAGGTCGCAGTCGTGAGAATGGAGTATATGTCACTAGTAGCAATCGGGTAGTGCGAATTCCAGACCGCTACTAGCTTACGGGGGAGATGTGCTGTAGCACGTTTGATCCAGGCAGCCTTAGCGGCCACATAGCAACGACCATTGATTAGTTACCGTAATTTTGGGTGAAATTGATCCCTTTTCACTGTTTTTCATGTCTGTTTTTCATGATGTTGCCAATTCCAAACAACTTAATGCAGGAAAACAAGTACGACGGTGAGCTTCATTGGTTTATATACTCAAATTTTCATACAGTTGTGATTTTAGTGCTGAAAATCGTCTCTAAAATAAAAAATCAAGAAATTCCATTTTGGGGTGAAATTGATAACCTGTCAAAACAATTATTGTTAGTTTTGAAAACAACTTTACTTATTTAATTTGAGCCTCCTGAATCCAAATATGCTTGCCAAGTTCTTAACAATGCAAAATTTATGGAAATAATAAACAATTAATTTTCAGCAATACCGCAGAAAACGCCTAAATGTAGGCAATTTCCGAAGGAATTTGATGATATCTATACAAAAATTCAATTATTACAACAAAATGAACAAATTGGTACGAATTTTTGATGATAAAATTCGTTTTGGGGATATATTTCAAGCATGCTTAGAATGCTTAGGTTGACACCATGTCCAAATCCTTGTTGAAAACTATAAGTTTATTGATGTCTGCCAATACCACACAGAACACGATGATGGAATTTCCTATTATTTTCATAGAAATAAACATTCCTCAACACAAAATGCTTCACAAAATGTAATTTGACAATAGTTAAGACAAACAACGTTCATTTACATAGGTTGCATTGGTTTCTGTGCTCTATTAGAGGGAAATAAAATCGTGTGACACCGTGATCAATTTCACCCTACTGATAAATTTCACCCGAATTTACGGTACTCACCTTATTGATTCAATAAAACATTCATTCTGTATTTTTCCATCAAACGAACCAAACGTATTTTTAATTAGTTCGATACAGAACACCCAGTATATGTAATCGAAAGGGGATCAAGTGTCAACCGACATTTTTGAACTCTTTATAAGACGCGCAGTCGAATAAACTCCAAAATGTACTTTAGAATGTGCAAAAAAAAAAATTGCCGAAAAAGTAAAGTGGTAAAATGCTTCCAAAAGTAGAACTATTCAATGGTTTAGTGGTGCTGGTAATATGCTGAATATTGCATTTTCTTCCAATACTGCTGTGATTAAGTTAATGAATTTATAATTTCAAAAACGTATTTTGACGTTACCTTGATTAACTTTGTTAAAAAATGTTAAGTTAAACGAATTTGCTTTGCAATGACTTCGTAGAAGCTGTA
This sequence comes from Aedes aegypti, assembly GCF_002204515.2. Lineage (NCBI taxonomy): Eukaryota > Metazoa > Arthropoda > Insecta > Diptera > Culicidae > Aedes > Aedes aegypti. The sequence goes on along the minus strand of NC_035108.1, from coordinate 101,341,735 downwards.
GTGCATGCGAATATTGCAGCAATTCCGGCCCGGTCATTCTGGAAACGTTGCAGTTTATAAAACCATTAATCTTCCCCGGGGAACCTTTGCCATTTAACAGATGGAGCTTCTCAGCAATTGATCAAGTGGGTTGAACTTTGTTTATCCTATTTGATCATTTGAGGTTGGTCAGGATTCTGCTATAATCTTTATATACAAGAGAGGCAAAGCGCTGGCAGTAAGCAAGGAAAAACTGCCGATGCTCATGTATTGCACTAATGCATAAGATACACTGTTACACTGATTTGTACGCTAATTTTGACAAATATCAGCTGCAATATTAAAAATTTGTTCAAAATTGGGTACATACCATAATGATGCAGCCAAATGAATTGGAAGCTTTAAGTACTCACATACGTCTACAGGTTCATTCCTATTAAAAAAGCAGCAACCAAAATGTTAAAGATCACGCTCACGACGAATTACGACATATTGTTGCCATCAAAAGGATGAAGCCCTTGTTGAAAAGAATTATTACGGGGAAGAAGCCGAGCTAGCAACGAAACAGGAGGGCCGATCCAGACTTCATATAATTTAATCGTTTAATGTTTTCTTAGGATTTATCAATTGAATAAATTATAACAAAAATCTCCCGTATGAAACAGATATTGAGATGCGCGTCTTTAGCAACGTAAACACAGAGTTTCAGCGATGACGACGACGACGATGGCAAAGACTGGCCCAGCATCCAGCCATGCACCGCCCGATGATGACGCACCACATGTGATGAAGGCGCGCTTTGGCGTGACTGGAGAAATGGTCCACATCTCAGCTTGGCTCTCGGTGGGGAAAAGGTACCAGATGCAGTGGCTCTCAAAGACTCTTTTTTTTCAAATTTCTTCGTTAGAATCAGTATTCCTTAAAACTAGATGTTCTTTATTAGGTAACACTGTCATCATATTTTGTAAAACTTAATTAAGCTATTATCAACGTTTTATTATCCACATATTACATTTACCTTGTCATAGCAGTTAGAGCTCTCAATCATGATCCACAACACATCATGAGAGTCTGTTTATCATATTCTGCTTCAGCTCAAATAACTATAAAAGAATCAATTAATGAGTAAAACACTGAGAAGCGCTGTTTTATTGTTTCAAGAAATCTCGAAACATCCGACAGCAGAAATGATTTTAATCTAAATTATACGAGAATGCGCACCAAGTTTGAAAACCACTGCTCCATAGTGTCTGGTCGAGTCCAAAAGCATCGTCGACACCGGCCAGAGCAAACGCAACGAGCAACGATGACGACGCTTGGCTGCTGGCTGTGTTGCTGCCCGTGATGGGATTCTATTTTGGAGTTTTGTTTTTACAAGGGGATTTTCTTCAGAAGCGCGAGAAATTAATAAGGCGAGACCCAGAAAAATCCCCACACTTTCCGCGGGATTCCGCGGTGCGATGAGCCAGTGAGAGCTCTAGAAAAGAGTTCAAGATGTTCGGATGTAGGGTTTATGATTGATGATCTCTTTGTCACCGAATCAACACCTCTCCCGGGAGTCCGACCAATATTACTCTGCATGCATAGAGTGAAGTGGGGCAAAATGGGGCGAAATAATTTCCAGAAAATCAATAGTAGTTGCAAAGGACAAAATACCACACAATGAACTTTCAACATATTGTCTACAATTTTGCTGAACAAACTCGTGTAAAACTTTTTACCCGTTTTACTTTTAAAAATGATTGCCTTAAGCAAACATTTGCAAAAATCGATGTTTGCGGTAAAATACACACCAAATTTTAATCAGCCATTTGTCCAAAACGGTTATTGGTAGATAAAAATACTCAACTGACAAATTGTTGAAAACTTTTGTCCCACCTTACTCTACACTTGTGATCTTTGAGCGAGTTGAACGTCTTGTACAGCAGTGCAAAAGATAGTTTTCCAGTCGGCTGCGGTCGCATTAGGGCAGCATTCATCAGCTGGAAAACGTCGAACCAGGGGTTTATAACGCAGTCTAAGGCGCCACCGATAGAACCTGGGGGCAGCAGCAGCAGATCATCAAATATGTACATAATTTCATGCTACACTTGACTTGACACGAAATGAATGGGGACGGTTGATTGCTAATGCATAATTTATCGAGATTTCCTCCCGGCTGAAGACCAGGGAAGCTGCTGATGATAATGATGATGGGGACGATGCGTGGATCTGTGTAGTTTGGATTGCAGAAGTGTTCAAATTGAATGCAGAAACCAATAAATGTGAGTTAACGTGGCTAATTGATAGATACTTTCGGGAGCAACGTTGATTGAATTCAGTGTGACAAGGGCGATCTGGGTGTGATTTGTTACTGGTGTGACTGGAATACCCTCGGGGTTCTTTATGTTTTTCTGGTCAGTGGTTGAATATTTTCTAGAAAGATGGATCAATAGGTAACTGCGGTAACAGAATACAATGCAATCATTTATAACAATTTTTACTCGAATATGCACAATGCTAATATCGAGGACCCCCGTTGGTTTGACCACATTAATTTGAACAGTTTTAATTTATAGATTGTACCCCGTTTGGCATAAAGTCGTTTGGCATAATGGTCGTTTGGCATAATGGCCGTTTGGCATAATGATTGACTTGAAATAAATATAGGCACATTGGCACGGTAAATGGCTTGGCATGGCGTACCATTGGTACCTCGCGTACCTACAGGAATAAAATAGACCCCATTGTGTGGTCCTTAGCTTCTTGCCCAGTAACTCCTATCCCTACCTCCTCGTGGTACTGGCCGGGGTACGAGTAACCTTGGGGAAGATCGGGTAACCAACCCCCGGTGGGAACTTTGGTCGTATTTAAAGACAATTTAAAGACAATTTACACCGTCTTCAGCACTTAAGCTGCACAGACTGAACGATCACTAACATTAGGCAACGTACAACACGAAACACCCAGTAGCCCAGCGACGAATTTTTCGTTTGATGAAAAGTTTCCACCGACTGGGGCGGGAATCGAACCCACACCCCGTGGCACAATACGCCTAGACGACTGACGCCGCTAACCGCAAGGCCACGAAGCCCACAGGGAAGGGGGGGTTTGCTTCAGCAAACCTTGAGCGTCTGTACTCCATGTTAGGAGCGGCTCACAACAGCGTCTGTTCCCCATGTCAGGGGCGGCTGATCATCGTCCGAGTGCCAGAGAAGGACTCTAAGCTAAACTGCGCACTATGGCCCTCCGAACATTTAGGGGGAATGGTCCTCCGGAAATCTAGGGGGTTGGTGTCAGGCCCTGCAAGCCAGTCGTAAAAATACATCAGCACAGGAACGTCAACGAGAGAATACGGACCGGAACAATCGGCAAAGACCACAGCGACGAAAATCGACTAGCGAATGGAAACTCGGTACGTGGAACTGCAAATCTCTCAACTTCATCGGAAGCACACGCATACTCTCCGATGTACTGAAGATCCGCGGTTTCGATAACGTCGCGCTGCAGGAGGTGTGCTGGACAGGTTCGATGGTGCGAACGTTTAGAGGTAATCATACCATCTACCAGAGCTGCGGCAACACACGTGAGCTGGGAACAGCTTTTATAGTGATGGGTGATATGCAGAGGCGCGTGATCGGGTGGTGGCCGATCAACGAAAGAATGTGCAAGTTGAGGCTCAAAGGTCGGTTCTTCAACTTCAGCATCATAAACGTGCATAGCCCTCACTCCGGAAGCACTGATGATGACAAGGACGCATTTTACGCGCAGCTCGAACGCGAGTACGACCGCTGCCCAAGCCACGACGTCAAGATCATCATAGGAGATTTGAACGCTCAGGTTGGCCAGGAGGAGGAGTTCAGACCGACGATTGGAAAGTTCAGCGCCCACCGGCTGACGAACGAGAACGGCCTACGACTGATAGACTTTGTCACCTCCAAGAACATGGCCATTCGCAGCTCCTACTTCCAGCACAGCCTCCCGTATCGATACACCTGGAGATCACCACTGCAGACGGAATCACAAATCGACCACGTTTTGATCGATGGACGGCACTTCTCCGATATAACCAACGTCAGAACCTATCGTGGCGCTAACATTGACTCTGATCACTATCTAGTGATGGTGAAACTGCGCCAAAAACTATCCGTCATCAACAATGTACGGTACCGACACCCGCCGCGGTATAACCTAGCGCGACTGGCCCAACCGAACGTCGCTGCCGCATACGCGCAGCATCTCAAGGTAGCGTTGCCGGAAGAGGCTTGTCAACGAGCTTGACGAAGCCCCTCTTGAGGGCTGCTGGAGCAACATAAAAGCAGCCATCATCAACGCAGCCGAGAGCATCGTTGGGTACGTGGAAAGGAGGTCATGTAACGATTGGTTCGGTGAAGAATGCAGGCAGGTTTTGGAGGAGAAGGATGCAGCGCGGGCTGCAATGCTGCAGCAAGGAACGCGACAAAACGTGGAGCAATATAGAAGAAAACGAAAGCAGCAAACCCGCCTATTCCGGGACAAAAAGCGCCGCCTGGAAGAAGCGGAATGTGAAGAAATGGAACAGCTGCATCGTTCACAAGAAACGCGAAAGTTCTACGAGAAGTTTAACGCATCCCGAAAAGGCTTCGTACCGCGAGCCGAAATGTGTAGGGATAAGGACGGAAGCATCTTGACGGACTATCCTGAATGCCGCCTATAAAGTGCTATCCCAGATTATCTTCCGTCGTCTATCACCAATATCAAATGAGTTTGTGGGAAGTTATCAAGCTGGTTTCATCAATGGCCGCTCGACAACGGACCAAATCTTCACTGTACGGCAAATCCTCCAGAAATACCGTGAATACCAAGTCCCAACGCATCACCTGTTCATCGATTTCAAAGCGGCTTATGATAGCATCGACCGCGAAGAGCTATGGAAAATCATGGACGAGTACAGCTTTCCCGGGAAGCTCACAAGGCTAATAAGAGCAACGATGGACGGTGTGCGGAATAGCGTGAAGATTTCGGGTGAACATTCCAGTTCGTTCGAATCCCGCCGGGGACTTCGACAGGGTGATGGACTTTCGTGCCTGCTGTTCAACATCACGCTAGAAGGTGTCTTGCGGAGAGCCGGGTTCAATAACCGAGATACGATCTTCACAAGATCCAGCCAATTTGTTTGCTTCGCGGATGATATGGATATTGTCGGCAGAACATTTGGAACGGTGGCAGACCTGTACGCCCGCCTGAAACGTGAAGCGACAATAGTCGGCCTGGTGGTTAATGCGTCAAAAATAAAGTACATGCTGATAGGCGGAACCGAGCGCGACAGAGCCCGTCTAGGAAGCAGTGTTACGATAGACGGGGATACTTTTGAGGTGGTTGATGATTTCGTCTACCTTGGATCCTTGTTTACGGCTGATAACAACGTTAGTCGTGAAATACGGAGACGCATCATCAGTGGAAGTCGCGCCTACTATGGGCTCCAGAAGAAGCTGCGATCGAGAAAGATACCCCATGTACAAAACGCTTATAAGACCGGTGGTCCTCTATGGACATGAAGCATGGATTATGCTGGAAGAGGACCTGCAAGCACTTGGAGTGTTCGAACGAAGGGTGCTTAGGACGATCTTTGGCGGAGTACAGGAAAACGGTGTGTGGCGGCGGAGAATGAACCACGAGCTCTCTTGGCTCTTCGGCGAACTCAGTATCCAGAAGGTTGCGAAAGCCGGAAGGGTGCGCTGGGCAGGGCATGTTACAAGACTACCAGACAACAATCCTGCAAAGATGGTGTTCGCGTCGAATCCGGTTGGCACAAGAAGGCGGGGAGCACAGCGAGCGAGGTGGCTTGATCAGGTGCAACAAGATCTGGAGAACGTGGGCCAAAATCGAAGTTGGAGAGACACAGCCATGGACCGAGTAAATTGGCGTAACATCGTTAACGAGGTTTTATCAAATTAATTGATGTAACACCAACTAAATAAATAAATAAATAAATAAATAAATATAGGCATTTTTAGGCTTTTACCCAGATCAACACCATCGAGCCCATAGCAAAAAATTTTGGTAGGTTCTAAACAAGCGTGGTGTTCGTTCAGATATTTTCCAAGCTAACAATTTCAAAACTTGTTGTGACATTAGAGAGCATTACTAAATAAAACTCGTGACGGGTCTCTACATCTCAGAACATAGAGTATCTTTGAGCTTGTTGCGATATACATATTTGAAAACAGTAAATTGACAAAGAAAGTTCGCAGTTATTCATCAAGGGAACGCTCATAGAATATTTCGCTGCAGATCAAGCTCTGTCCCAGTTTGGACGTAACACTCGATGCAAATTACTTGATGAAAGAATGATTTTTTTTTGCAAATTATCGAAAACTCTAATTCAAAGATCTATCAATGCGGCCTAATGTATAAATAGCCTATATACGAGAGCAAATTATTTTTCGTTTAAAATGTTATAACGCAAAAAAAATCTGTTCACAGTATAGCTCAAATGAACAACACATCTTTGATAGAAAATATTTGTGACAAAACTTTTCAACGGTTCAAAATAAATTCTAATTTTTTAAGTGTACATCAAAAACACCGTCTATTATCGAGAGAAGGAAAATTTGTGATTGATTTTTTTTCAACGTATCTCGGTAGGAGATCACGCGTTTGCCCCAAAAAAGTATATGTTGAATTTTGGCAGGTTCTAAAATAATTATCATTCTAACAACACATCTGGCAAGAATTGATAAAACAGCAAAATATAAAAATGGTTAACATTTAGCTTTACTAAATAATAAAATTTAAAAAAGTATGAATATAAAGAACAGTCTATTTTAAAAAGAAGGCAACATTTACAATTAAACCAATAGAAGAATGAACGCCAAAAATTATTGCGGCAATGACTGACTTTTATATCCTGTAAATAAAAAATAAAATAATATGTTAATCAGTCCACAGCCCGGGAAGTCTCTCTTCTGCACCAACTGTAGCCAGTACTTATAGCTCAGAAATACCATAGGTACGAACACATAAAATGTACCAAGTCAAAAGGTACAATAATTAATATCACTTGAGATAGGTAGACATGACAGTTCTCCCGAAACTGGTGACGAGAAAGAACGATAAACAGTCAAAGGAAGGAAGTATTCTGTCATTCTCGCTATACACATGTTGGAAAAAATGCTGAGGATGGTAAAACTTGAAAGAGCCGCCAATTAAATAAAGAAGGGTGCATATTAGATGATCACCCCGTTCACCACCCTGAAATGTATAAAGTTACAACAATTATGATTGCCAACAACTTTTCGGGGAAGTAGGCTAGTCGGGGAAACGGGATATTCGGGGAACTGGCGTTCGGGGAAACGACATTCGGGGAAAAGTAGTACAACCCATCGAAGTAATTGCAGTAATCGATTTCTGCTTTCGCTGATAATTTTGACAGATCAATGTTATCGATTGCTGCCCTTTTGTCTATTGGAAACAAACAAAAAAAATACTTAAAAAATATAACTCCCATACATAAAAGAAGGAGAAATTTATTGAAATTTTAAATCAACAGTTTTCATTCCTGTAATAATGGTTATATCATATTAAGAAAAAAAAAAAAATGTTCAGATAAAAGAAAGGTAAACTTGTGCTAAATATATCAAAATCTTCAGTGCAAAAATTTGTTCCAATAGCGAAACTCAAAAGAAGAATTAATATTTGAAAGAACGGTAATTTCTGGATAAATAATAAAATACCATTGGCAATAACTTTCCTGATATGCTTAAATTTATTCAAGAGCGAATGATTGTTGAATAAAGTGTCATTTTGTATCAGTTGACTCCAAAGCACGCTGGTGTCATCAGAAAGATTCAATAAAAACGTAAAAACGAAAAATTGAGAAATTCGGTGGTAGGTCATTTGGCATAAAGTCGTTTGGCATAATGGTCATTTGGCATAAAGTCGTTTGGCATAATGGTCGTTTGGCATTATGGCCGTTTGGCATAATAGTCGTTTGGCATAATGAGTCTGAAACCAAGAATTTCTTAAGATGACATTCGTTTTTACGTTTCTATTCAATCTTTCTGATGACATCTGGCTTGTTTTGGAGCCAATTGATACAAAATGACACTTTATTCAACAATCATATGTTCTTCAATAAACTAAAGCATATTAGGAAAGTTATTGTAAATAGTATTTTATTATTTATTCAGAAATTATGCTTCCTTCAAATATTAATTCTTCTTTTGAGTTTCGCTATTAAAATGAATTTTTGCATTGAAGATTTTAATATATTTAGCACAAATTTACCCTTCTTTCTAACATGCTTTTTTTTTTTCTAAATATGATGTAACTATAATAATATGTATGAGGACTGTTGATTACAAAATTAAAATAAATTTCACCTTCTTTTATACATAGGCTGTTCCTTAGAGCTATATTTTTTAGATATATTTTTGTTTCCAACTGACAAAAGGGCGGCAATCGATAACATTGATCTGCTCAATTTCGTTTCCCTGAACGCCAGTTCCCCGAATGCATGTTCCCTGAATAACCCATTCCCCCGATTAGCCCACTTCCCCAAAAAATTTTTGGCTCTCATAATTGTCGTAACTTTATTTTTTGCTTTTGCTTTTGCTACTGCAAACCTTGAGCGTCTGAACTCCAACTGTAAACCTTGAGCGTCTGAGCCGCTCCTCACAACAGCGTTCCTCAGAGAAGGACTTTAAGCTAAACTGTGCACTATGGTCCTCCGAACATTTAGGGGGAATGGTCCTCCGGAAATCTAGGGGGTTGGTGTCAGGCCCTGCAAGCCAGCCGTAAAAAAATTAAGCAACGGATAATCAACGAGAGAATACGAACCGGGACAATCGGCGAAGACCACAGCGACGTAAAGGGACTAGCGATTGGAAGCTCGGTACGTGGAACTGTAAATCTCTCAACTTCATCGGAAGCACACGCATACTCGCCGACGTGCTGAAGGACCGCGGATTCGGCATCGTAGCGTTGCAGGAAGTGTGTTGGAAGGGATTAATGGTGAACGTTTAGTGGTAACCATACCATCTACCAGAGTTGCGGCAATACACATGAGCTGGGAACAGCTTTTATAGTGATGGGTGATATGCAGAGGCGCGTGATCGGGTGGTGGCCGATCAATGAGAGAATGTGCAAGTTGAGGATCAAAGGCCGGTTCTTCAACTTCAGCATCATAAACGTGCACAGCCCTCACTCCAGAAGCACTGATGATGATAAAGACGCTTTTTACGCGCATCTCGAACGCGAGTACGACAGCTGCCCAAGCCACGACGTCAAAATCATCATAAGAGATCTAAACGCTCAGGTTGGCCAGGAGGAGGAATTCAGACCGACGATTGGAAAGTTCAGCGCAGCAGACCCGCCTCTTTCGGGAGAAAAAACGCCGCCTGGAGGAGACGGAGTGCGAGGAGATGGAACAGCTGTGCCGGTCTCAAGAAACGCGTAAGTTCTATCAGAAGCTCAACGGATCCCGCAACGGCTTCGTGCCGCGAGCCGAGATGTGCAGGGATAAGGATGGGAGCCTTCTGACGGACGAGCGTGATGTGATCGAAAGGTGGAAGCAGCACTTCGACGAGCACCTGAATGGTGCTGAGAGCATAGGCAATGAAGGACGGGACAACGGAGGAAATGCCTTCGTCAGTACTGCGGAAGATGGAAACCAACCAGCCCCCACTTTGAGGGAGGTTAAGGATGCCATTCACCAGCCCAAGAACAATTAAGCTGCTGGTAAGGATGGTATCGGAGCTGAACTTAAAAAGATGGGTCCGGAAAGGCTGGCCATTTGTCTGCACCGGCTGATAGGCACAATCTGGGAAACAGAACAGCTACCGGAGGAGTGGAAGGAAGGGGTAATCTGCCTCATCTACAAGAAAGGCAACAAGTTAGATTGTGAGAACTTTCGAGCGATCACCATTTTAAATGCGGCCTACTAAGTATTATCCCAGATCATCATCCGTCGTCTGTCACCTGTAGTAAACGAGTTCGTGGGAAGTTATCAAGCCGGCTTCGTTGACGGCCGATCGACAACGGACCAGATCTTTACTGTACGGCAAATCCTCCAAAAATGTCGTGAATAGCAGGTTCCAACGCATTACCTTTTCATCGATTTTAAAGCGGCATACGATAGTATCGACCGCGTAGAGCTATGGAAAATCATGGATGAGAACAGCTTTCCCGGGAAGCTCACGAGACTGATAAGAGCGACGATGGAAGGTGTGCAAAATTGTGTGAAGGTTTCAGGCGAACACTTCAGTTCGTTTGGATCCCGCCGAGGACTACGACAAGGTGATGGACTTTCGTGCCTGTTGTTCAATATTGCGCTAGAAGGTGTTATGCGGAGAGCCGGGGTAAGATTTTTACGAGATCCAGTCAACTTGTTTGCTTCGCGGATGATATGGACATTGTTGGCCGAACATTTGAAAAGGTGACAGACCTGTACACCCGCCTGAAACGCGAGGTAGCAGAATTTGGACTGGTGGTGAATGCGGCCAAGACAAAGTACATGCTAGCTGGTGGGGCCGAGCGCGACAGGGCTCGCCTAGGCAGCAGTGTTACGATAGACGGGATACGTTCGAAGTAGTCGATGAGTTCGTCTACCTTGGATCCTTGCTGACGGCTGACAATAACGTTAGCCGTGAAATACGGAGGCGCATCATCAGTGGAAGTCGGGCCTACTATGGCCCCCAGAAGAAGCTGCGGTCAAAAAAGATTCACGCCCGCACCAAATGTACCATGTACAAAACGCTCATAAAGCCAGTAGTCCTCTACGGGCAAGAACGTGGACGATACTCGAGGAGGACCTGCAAACTCTTGGAGTCTTCGAACGTCGGGTGCTTAGGACGCTCTTTGGCGGTTTGAAGGAAAACGGTATGTGGCGGCAAAGGATGAACCACGAGCTCGCCCAATTCTACGGCGAACCCAGTATCCAGAAGGTGGCCAAAGCTGGAAGGATACGATGGGCAGGATATGTTGCAAGAATACCGGACAGCAGCTCTGCAAAGATGGTGTTCGCTTTGGATCCGGTTGGTACAAGAAGGCGTGGAGCGCAGCGAGCTAGGTGGGCTGAACAAGTGCGTATCGATTTGGCGAGCGTGGGGCAGAACCGAGTATTGTGAGCCTCAGGATTACCGTTCTTCAGTAAACGGTTACCGAATGTTCGAATGTTTTGACAGCTGATTTGCAATATCCAAATTACCGAATGAACTGTAATCTATTCGTTTACCGCTTATTTCGCTGTTGAGATGTCGGTAAACGAATAACCGACTTTGGCGATTTCAGCTAAGTGTGTTATCACAAAACATCTAGTTTTGGGTCCGATCATAGCATTTGGCTCTCGGATCCGTCTGAGCTTTTTGCTATTAAGTTAAATCTTTCTGTGAATTTTCTGAGGCTTATCATGTTCAAAATGCGGGAATTTAAATTGGAAAGCTGTTCTATTTTGACACGGTTCGATTTAGGCAACTTGAAATTTTTGGGCATGTTACAAAATCGAACGGGTACTGTAGTTCCTGTCTTCGGGTATAAATAAAATAGTTAACGCTTGTCGAATGAGCATTCTAATTTCAATATTTTTATTTTATATTTTGAAAACAAGTAATGGTATCTTATTTTTTGATTGGAGTTGAAAGATTGCATAACGATTCATTTTGACTGCTCCTATATTTTTATTTTTTCATATAATCGAAAGTCGAAATTCCGTTTGGAGAAATTTTGACAATGGGCATGTAAGTGTAGTGTCGCTCTACAGAGCCTTCACTCAGTATAGCTGAGATCGGAAATAAACTACATTAGATCGTTCACTTTCGTTTGTACCGAGCTAGAAGATTTATTGCTGCTGACCCCAAAAACCTCTACCAAATTACTTTTATAACCCTGTGCTCAAATTGTAATTTAGCACTTTAAAAGTAAGTACATGGTTATCTAAAACCAAACTACTAATTGACATTATTTCAGATATACTTGGATTGAAGCATCTCTAAAAAGAATGTGGTATTATGCTTGCTTTAAGGTACAGAATTTATGGAAAAAAAATTTCTGAAAAAATCTCGTTCATCACTCATGTTTCGACATTGAATTCAACATAAATTTATCCGTTTCGGAATATATAAGCGTATTCCGAATAAAATATAAAGAATTTACATTGGGCATTGCATACCTCTAGGCCTTCAACATTGTATGTAAATTTCTGACTTTGAGTACAAAAATGGCCCAAATTTATAGAACTGCTTCTCGTTAAGAGATTTGAGACCGAATTAATGTTCTAACTAGGCTGTCTAAGTAAAGAACTCATTATAACTTCATCAAAGTCAAAAATGTAAAACTAAAACTCTCTTACAATTTAATTCGTAACCAAATACTCGTACCGCTTAGCACCCTCTTATTAAACTACAGTATAGCCCAAGCTATCTCTGGAAACAGCCCCGTTTGAGGTAAATATTGTTTGACTAGCAATTAATTCTGCCTCCTTTATCTTTAATGTAAATTTAAACTTCGTAAACCCTCCCATCGAAATGTGGCGTGGCCTTCGTCGTCCTCACAGTGTAGCTTCGTTCGCTACTCGATTGAGCTCTCCCCTAGGAGCATTTACAGTTTCCTCTCGCCGGTAGGCAGATGATGAAAGAGGGAAGCTGCGATGAAGCAACCACATCAACCAACCACACAATCAAGATTCAACAGCCATAGTGTGAGAAAGGAACCCGCTGTTCGGGGGCTGAAACAGGCTAATTGAAATACGTTTCCCTCATGAGCAGTTTCCCAGGAGCGATGAGATGGCTGACTCCGTCGGTTATGATGAGGACGACGATGAGGACAATTTGTTTTCCTTGGGATTAGGGGGTTCAGCTTTTGGTTTGAATCCCACCGCTACACAATGGTTCCATTTTGTTCAACGAAAAGGTCATGAATCATCTTACACAATATCTGATGAAACACACCAAAAATTCTTAGATTTACATAACACATCATTATATCCAACATTGCTAGCAAACTTCTCAATATTGAATCTGAAGCGTCTTCTTTTATAAAATGTTGAAAGCTAAACGGCTCGGTTTACATGCTTTTACGCTGAAAATTCAATCATAAATAATGTACATGAACAACAAATGCTTTCAGTTAGCATATTTTCCTGACAAATGAAAAAATGCTAAGGTTTACCAATTTTGAAACCAGACAAAAATCCTTCAAAAGCTTCTAGCTATCGTCCAATCAATTTGATTTCGTCAATCAGTAAAAATTTGAAAAGGTCATTTTATCAATTTCAGTCGTTCACTTTAACGTGTAACAAAATTTTATTCGTTCTAACAAATCTGTAGACTGCTCTACTGGTCTTGCTCTAGACATAGAAAAGCATTCGACAGCGTTTGGCATGGAAGCTTGATTGTTAAATTAAAAACAAGAAGACTTCCTGAAAGAGCTGATGTTCCTCAAGGCAGCATTTTGGGACCAATATTATGTAATAGGTTCACATCTGACTTGCCTGAGTTACCTGAGGGATGTCAAAAACCTTTGTTTGCGGATGACACAGTCCGCTAAAGGACAAAGCCTGCGTGTGATCTGTAGTAGATTGCAAAAAAGTTTGGATATTTTTTCTTCATATTTACAAAAATGGAAGATTCCTCCGGAAGCTTCCCAAACTACTAATAATATTCCGACTTAAACCAAAACCTCTTTATCTGAAACCTTCAAGTAGACATGTTGTCACGATAAGAGGGGTTCCAATAAATTAATTAGATGGAATTAAGTATCTAAGGCTCATGCTAGATAAAAGTTTATCTCTCAAAAATCAAATTGATGGCATTCCAGGCTATCGACATCTATGGAGACACCATCTTCTACGGTGACAGAGGGCTCGATTGGCTTGTCAGATAGATCGGGCCCGGGACATCCTGTCTACTGCAAATCGCTGCAGTTGGTATAGAGCATGTCCATAGGCTGCATTCAACTGCATTCAAGTTGCAGAATGATGATTTTTACAGCACGAGTCGTAAATTTATCCTACGAGGCTTGCCGATGGATCATAACTGATCCATGAAAAAGGTAAAAGAGTGAAAAACAAGACGGTGTATTTATTTTTGGCCTATGGTTGGTACCACTATGCACTGCCATCAGTTGGATGCGTTTGAATTTGGGCGTTTTGAATGTCTCAATTTGTCTTATATGTAGATACGTGAAGATGCGCCGATCGTAAAGAGAGTGAGATGTTTCCTCGGAAATCGAACCATAAAAATCAATATAAAGGGGTTACAGCGAATCCCGCCGCCAGAATAAATATTATGCGTCAAGACAAGTGGCTTCAATCTCCCCGGAACACAAGACACAGGCCGCCAAAGAAGGGGCAATTTATGAATTCAAAAATAAATAAACCAAAGGAGCACGTTTCGGAAGATGACACATTTGTCGAACGGATATCGGAATGGCTGCTGGCAGCTGGAGAAGGTGAACCACCCATCTGAAACGGGGTTCTGATTGATGCATTGATGAACGATTGAGTTCAATCGCGTTGGGTTGTTCATGTGGAGCGGAGAAAAGATTCAGATTCAAATTTGCAATCTAATACATATGACACTAAGCCTTCGTCCTTTGGCGGAGAGGCATATGTCATCCGCAAACAAAGATTATTGAATCCCTGAGGTAACTCAGGTGAGTCAGATGTGAGAATTTTGTATAATGTTGGTCCCAAAATGCTGCCTTGAGGAACACCAGCTCTTACAGGAAGTCTTCCAGACCTGGAGTTCTGATAATCAACCTGAAGTGTACGATTTGACAGATAACTTTGAATTATTCTAACAATATATGTTGGGAAATTGAAGTTTTTCAACATACATTGTTAGAATAATGAAGATACACGTAAAAGTTGTTGAGTGGTCGAATGTCCAAATTTGTTAAATATATTAACCAGGAATGATACGCTACTCTCTGGAAGTTTCTTGATAAGGATGTAGAAAATTCCATCATCGCCAGGGGCTTTCATATTGCTTTTAAAAATCCTGAGTTACTTGATTTTTAATTGGCATAGTAAGTCCTATAATAAAATTATACGCGATTTCAAACTGCGTAGCAAACTTCTGAGCATTTTCGCAATTAGTTTATTAGTAATACTATGTTTTCCTTTTTCAATGCCAGAATTGGCTTCTGAGGTTTTTTTCAAAATTTAAGATAATCTCCAAGAGAGCTTAGAGCCAAGGTCCAATTGCGTAAATTTATTTTCAAAATTTTTGTCTCTTAATTGAGAAAACCGTTGTTTTGATTTCTGTTTGCAGTTCTTGCATATAATTTTCTTAGCAGGATTGCGATTGCGCTGAAATTGCCTTCTCCACACGTTTTTGAGACGGATCGAAAGTTTAGGATCTTCGTCTATAATCACGGATTTAAATTTACTTCAAGTTTTGTTTGTAAAGAAATGTTAACATCGAGATAAGAATCAATATATGTTTCATATATATTCCAGTTGGCTCGAAAATAATTGAAAGTGGAGCTGAAAGGATTGAGAATCGCTTCATGGGATATTTGAAATGTAACAGGGACATGATCAGAATCAAAATCAGCATGAGTAATCAGTTGGCTACAAAGATGACTAGAATCGGTTAAGGTGAAACAGTTTGGAATCAACTACTAAGATTGCACTGAAACTTCATAGGCACAAATCTCGGGAAGAAAGCATCCAACAACAGTGAATTTTTTATTTTGGATTTGTGCACTAGCAGAAAGCTTAAAATAAGAAGATCAGAAACGTTTGCTAACTATTTCTCCAGTTTTGTGCCTTTGAAAACGTGAGTAGGGGCACAAGTCGGCCATTTTGACAGCCATCTTTGGATTCCGAGATGTTTCACCTTAAGACCAAGTCAATCGTAGAAGGATTTCTAGAAGAGGAAAAACATGCAGGGCTATCAGGGTATTGCATTGAGAAGTATCCTGAAGAGCACTCATCAAATAAAATTTTGCCGTTGGAATTACTTTGTGAATTATTCCATGAGCATTAAATTCACCAATGACATAAAATTTTGACTTAGTGATTGCGAGTCAATTTTCGCAAGTCAGTTTGTAGGAAATTAACTTGCTGTCCAGAGCATTGAAAAGGCAAATAAGCAGGTATGAAAGTAAATTTATCAAGAAAGTATATTTACCAATGTCAACTGAAACACCTAAAGTTGCAAAAACTTTAGTTAACCCTTCCATTACCAACCCCCCTAAATGAGTGTTGGAAAAAACACGTTTTGTGCTGTAACTTTTTAGTTTTTCGATATTTTTAAACCAAATTTTGACACAAGATGCGCATATCCTTCTAGATTGAGGGCTTGGACAGAATTTTAGGATTGGTCACCTGGTTCCGGAGTTATTCCGGAATCAAAATGGGTGTTTCGAAATGGCCACTTTCGAAAAAGTAAATTTGCAATATGAAATCAGCTGATTTTTTACAATGATTGGCTCTATAACGATGAGGACGGATGTCTACAAGGCCATCATGGTCATTGCATGCCGCGGATCACAATTTCCGGATGTTCCGGGGAACCGGTTCCGGGGCCATTTTTGGAAGCAGGTAAATACTATCATGCGACACATCAAACTTCATGATTTTTTAAATAATTGCATTCTATGACTGAGCTGCACAGTTCAGAACCCATTTGGCCACTTTGGAACCGGTATCCGGGTTTCCGAGGAACCGGTTCCGGCGTTAATTAAATTCTATGGGTGAGCTGCAAAGCCTGGGACCTATTTGGCCATTTTGGAACCGATTTCCAGGATTCCGAGAATCCAGTTCGTGGTCAATCTTCAAAGGTGACTAAATTTTTTTTTCTGTCTTTATTAACGAGATTTTTAGCCCTGGGCTAGTTCATCTCGGGACCAACGGCTTTACTTGCCTTCCGAAGGAAGTCGTCACTATAACTTTTTTGTCATAAGTGACTATCTCGGGGATGGGATTTGATCCCAGTTCCTCGGCGTGAGAGGCGTGTGTTCTAACCACTACACCAGGTCCGTCCCAGGTGACTAAATACTATAATGCGACACATCAAACTTCATGATTTTTCAAAAAGTGCAGAACTCATATGGTCATTTTGGAACCGTTATCTGGGTTTCTGGGGAATCGTTTGCGGGATCAAAAGATGATTTTATACTATCATACGATACACCAAACATTAAAATGTTTAAAGATAGTATATTTCATAAATAAGTTGCAATGTCTGGGACCTATGTGGCCACTTTGGAACCGATATCTTGGTTTCTGAGGAACCGTCTCGAAGGTGAGTAAATATTGTCCGGAGACTTAATGGATGTCTTATATATTTTTTTTAAATTTCCATAACTCACTCTTGAGAATTTAAAACGCAGGTTCTATAAGAAAGTTTCTGGTTCAAGCATCATATAGCTGTTTTTTTTAAACACCAACGCGGTAAAGCTTCCAGTGCACGATTTGCCCTTTGAAGGAAGCACCACACTATACAACAGACTAGCATGCAACGCCCAGTAGCACAGTTGGAATACTTCTGACGGAAAGTATTCCGGACTAAAACAGGAATCAAAGGGGTCAGCTAAGGGGTGTGGACCCCTTAACTCGATGCGGCTAAATGCTTGGTAACACTAACCGTACGGCAACGAAGCCCACAAATTGTTTCACTTCAGTATTACGAAAGATTCTGCATATTGTAGCAATACTGCAAAATTTAAAACTCGTAAAATATGCTATTCAACAGTTTTTAGTCGAAAACATGTAACACCCTTAATTGAATGAATTTTAGGAAATTAATTAGGAGAGTTCAGCTGATCAAGACATTGTTCGGAATAACTACAGCCGACTCCCCACATCTCGATGTTCTACATCTCGATATCTCTCCCTATGTCGATGATTTCTTCGGTCCCTTCATTTTGCAAACATTTTCACTCTGCATAGGGTAGGTGTACCAGTTATGGACATAGTGGTTCCCTATTTCGCCATATGTAATTACTTTACTGTCATCAAATTTTGAAAATTTGTGTGCGTCGTAGTAGTTAGATTAAAGATATATCTTGATGATAAAACATTCAAAAAGATTTAAAATGTGAAAGTTATCAAAATTTCACCTATGGCCAAATAGGGAACCACTATGGCCATAACTGGTACACTTTCCCTATCTCGATATCCTCCTTATCTCGATTTCTTCCTATCTTGATGTGAATTTAAGGCTAAGTAGCCCGTCATTCGTTTTGGCAAAAATGATGACTTTTCAGCTTGCATTTCAAAGTCATAAAACTCAGTCTTAATAGTTTATATTGACTTAAAAAAGTATCAGTGTACGCGCTAACAAGCATAAAGTAAGCTGATACTTTTTCATCTGTGTCAGTGCAAAACCAACTGATTTTCTTTGAGTCTAAATCGTGAGATGAATTAGCAACAATCATCAACGATCGTACAAATTTCAATGATGGCCTACTTCGCCTTAATTTCAGATTTTCTTTCCATATGCCGATATGCCCGTTATCGAAGGTTACTAGACTAGGTTTCAGTGATCCAAAACAAGTTTCAAATACGAAATGACGTCTGTTTGTTTATTATTTTCCTGGTAACGGAGTGATTTTCAATCTAGTGTTCATTTACACAAATGTTCTTTGTTTCGGTCTCTTCTTATATCGAAGGTCCCTTCGATATCGAGATGTGGAGAGTAGGCTGTATCACAGTTTTATAAAGATGTCTTTCAAAAATTCCTCCAGAAATACTTATAGAGAAACCTTCTCTTGTGAAGCAATATCTTGAGAAATTCTTTACACTGAAAACATTCTACAAGCTCGATCAATGTGTTTCACACGAGCATTTTCTCTAATTGTAAAACACATCAATCGATGATGTAAAACCAGTCGCTATCGGCAATCCGAATTCAAATGTAAAACACATTACAGCTCGGACTCGATGATCCGGAGACTCGATTATCTGAGGACTCGATTATTTAGTTTTTGATGTTTTGTTTTTCAATTTTTAAGCATAAATCTGAGATAATTTGGTATTGCAATATACAATATGTATGGTTTTGCAGTTTAGAACGTATTTAAGAAAAGGGGGGTTGTTTTTTGTGTATGCTGGTCAATTTTTTTTTCTTGTAGAGACCCCTACCGCTCCTTCTGGCTACACTACCACATCATATAAATAAAATAACGAAAAACGATAATATTTAAGCTCTTTTATCAGAGATAACATTTTTTTTCTTAGTGATTCGATAATCCAGAGTGAATAAAAAATCGATGCTCCGGATAAACGTGTAAATTTCTGAGACATATAATGCACATAATTGGAGCATGGTATATAATGGATATTTACATGACATGTCATGTAAACTTCAATTATATGTCATGTAATCCAGCAGGATTCTGTGTGATAACATGACATATAACACAACTTTACATGATTCCAGACTTAACATGACATCATGTTTACATCACATAAATTAAGTTTACATGACGTGTAATCTTCATTATTTTTAACTGTGTAGGGATTGATATCGCAATTACAAAACACGTTGAAATTGTATGTAAAAGCCTTTGCTATCGAACCAAAGTCAAACCTTAACAGAATTACAAGTTTTACACGTTATTTCAACTTACTATTTGTCACGACAGATCCACGTTGAAAAGAATATGGATCGAACGTGTGGATTATTTTCAGTGTAGAGCTCTATAAGTGATAATTCAGAATTCTATAGAAATGTTTTTAGAAATTTCCATGATTTATTTAAGGTATTTCTTTAGAATTTCTACAAAAAAATCTGTAGACAAACTTCATTAGATTGCAAGATGTCATATTTGAAAAACTACATAAAAAATTAGAGATAATTTTTTGTTATTTCTGAAAAGATTCCTGAAGCTATTCTGATTAGCTGATGAATTTTTAAACCAATTTGTGTTGCAATTTCAAGAGTTAGCTCAAAGTATTCTTTCGCATTTTTTCAGTATTTCTGCTGTAATTTTAGTCATTTTAGGTGATTTAAGTGATCCTGGATACAATTTCAACGGCAAGATCTTCAACTTTCATAGAAAAAACTTTAAATGAACAGCCTACTTGATGGCAAGACAAAGTTTGCCGGGACCTGAGAGAGACTCGCGAAGAGGAAAAATATCAACGTCAAATGCAGCCCGTCGTTTTTATGGCTGAGTAAGTGAAAAGTATTGTATTAAATTTAAGGTATTATTAAAATCTGAGTCAGCGGAGCAGTTTATCTAAAGATGCTGATAAATCTAAACACAGAACTAGTTATTTATAATGCCTGCTACGTTTTCTGGCATGAAATTTCACTCGAAATGCCGTTTATGCTTCGGTGTAATGCAAACGCAATAGTTTTTTGCTGAGATTGAACGGTTTGCGCAAGTTTGATGTAAACACTGAGTGGAATAAGAAAAAAACTCAGCAATCGCAGAAAAAGAAGACCATCTCCGCGAGTCTCGTCTCAGGCTGGGACCATTAGTTTTAAATAATTATGAGCAATCAAAGGATGTAAAACTAGCACCCAGTTAAACTTATATCAGTCCCAGAATAATCATATGTACTTCGACAGCTTCAAAATCGTTGCAGTGATTTGATCTGTCGTATGAAAGTATTAAAACGGCTTCGAAAACTGGTCCAAGAACTGGTTCTTTGGAAATCACATTATGATTCCTAAGTGACCGAATGAGTTCTACATTGTGCAAATCACCCATATGACGCAAAAGTTGTTGGTATATTATTTTGTTTGATATGTCGCTTGATAGCATATATTCCTTGAAAATCAAATGGGTCAATACAGTGCAGTTCAGCCATGAAATACAATAATTTGCAGAATCTTGAAGTTTGATGTATGCCAGTATTTACTTACCTTCGAAGACTCATCTAAAAAATATTACTCCGGAACCAGTTCCACAGAATCCCAATATATTAACCCTTCCATTACCAACCCCCCTAAATGAGTGTTGGAAAAAACACGTTTTGTGCTGTAACTTTTTTGTTTTTTGATATTTTTAAACCAAATTTTGACACAAGATGCGCATATCCTTCTAGATTGAGGGCTTGGACAGAATTTTAGGATTGGTCACCTGGTTCCGGAGTTATTCCGGAATCAAAATGGGTGTTTCGAAATGGCCACTTTCGAAAAAGTAAATTTGCGATATGAAATCAGCTGATTTTTTACTATGATTAGCTCTATAACGATGAGGACGGATGTCTACAAGGCCATCATGGTCATGGCATGCCGCGGATTACAATTTCCGGATGTTCCGGGGAACCGGTTCCGGGGCCATTTTTGGAAGCAGGTAAATGCTATCATGCGCCATCAAACTTCATGATTTTTAAAATAATTGCATTCTATGACTGAGCTGCACAGTTCAGAACCCATTTGGCCACTTTGGAACCAGTATCCTGGTTTCAGAGGAACCGGTTCCGGGGTCAATCATTGAAAATCAGTAAACAATGTCATGCGACATTTTGTTATTATTAATATATTGGGATTCTGTGGAACTGGTTCCGGAGTAATATTTTTTAGATGAGTCTTCGAAGGTAAGTAAATACTGGCATACATCAAACTTCAAGATTCTGCAAATTATTGTATTTCATGGCTGAACTGCACTGTATTGACCCATTTGATTTTCAAGGAATATATGCTATCAAGCGACATATCAAACAAAATAATATACCAACAACTTTTGCGTCATATGGGTGATTTGCACAATGTAGAACTCATTCGGTCACTTAGGAATCATAATGTGATTTCCAAAGAACCAGTTCTTGGACCAGTTTTCGAAGCCGTTTTAATACTTTCATACGACAGATCAAATCACTGCAACGATTTTGAAGCTGTCGAAGTACATATGATTATTCTGGGACTGATATAAGTTTAACTGGGTGCTAGTTTTACATCCTTTGATTGCTCATAATTATTTAAAACTAATGGTCCCAGCCTGAGACGAGACTCGCGGAGATGGTCTTCTTTTTCTGCGATTGCTGAGTTTTTTTCTTATTCCACTCAGTGTTTACATCAAACTTGCGCAAACCGTTCAATCTCAGCAAAAAACTATTGCGTTTGCATTACACCGAAGCATAAACGGCATTTCGAGTGAAATTTCATGCCAGAAAACGTAGCAGGCATTATAAATAACTAGTTCTGTGTTTAGATTTATCAGCATCTTTAGATAAACTGCTCCGCTGACTCAGATTTTAATAATACCTTAAATTTAATACAATACTTTTCACTTACTCAGCCATAAAAACGACGGGCTGCATTTGACGTTGATATTTTTCCTCTTCGCGAGTCTCTCTCAGGTCCCGGCAAACTTTGTCTTGCCATCAAGTAGGCTGTTCATTTAAAGTTTTTTCTATGAAAGTTGAAGATCTTGCCGTTAAAATTGTATCCAGGATCACTTAAATCACCTAAAATGACTAAAATTACAGCAGAAATACTGAAAAAATACGAAAGAATACTTTGAGCTAACTCTTGAAATTGCAACACAAATTGGTTTAAAAATTCATCAGCTAATCAGAATAGCTTCAGGAATCTTTTCAGAAATAACAAAAAATCATCTCTAATTTTTTATGTAGTTTTTCAAATATGGCATCTTGCAATCTAATGAAGTTTGTCTACAGATTTTTTTGCAGAAATTCTAAAGAAATACCTTAAATAAATCATGGAAATTTCTAAAAACATTTCTATAGAATTCTGAATTATCACTTATAGAGCTCTACACTGAAAATAATCCACACGTTCGATCCATATTCTTTTCAACGTGGATCTGTCGTGACAAATGGTAAGTTGAAATAACGTGTAAAACTTGTAATTCTGTTAAGGTTTGACTTTGGTTCGATAGCAAAGGCTTTTACATACAATTTCAACGTGTTTTGTAATTGCGATTTCAATCCCTAGTAGAACTAGTTTGCCTAACATGACAAGGACTTACATGTGACGATGACATGTTTATTAATATGTTATTTTCTGGGAAACCGTGCGCCCGTAATGGGTGCCTGGTATCAGAAAATCAAGCAATCGCTACAGGTCGGACTCGATTATCCGGAGTATCGATTTTTTTTTCACTCTGGATTATCGAATCACTAAGAAAAAAAATGTTATCTCTGATAAAAGAGCTTAAATATTATCGTTTTTCGTTATTTTATTTATATGATGTGGTAGTGTAGCCAGAAGGAGCGGTAGGGGTCTCTTCAAGAAAAAAAAAATGATCAGCATACACAAAAAACAACCCCCCTTTTCTTAAATACGTTCTAAACTGCAAAACCATACATATTGTATATTGCAATACCAAATTATCTCAGATTTATGCTTAAAAATTGAAAAACAAAACATCAAAAAATAAATTTCGGATAATCGAGTCCTCAGATAATCGAGTCTCCGGATCATCGAGTCCGAGCTGTAATGTGTTTTACATTTGAATTCGGATTGCCGATAGCGACTGGTTTTACATCATCGATTGATGTGTTTTACAATTAGAGAAAATGCTCGTGTGAAACACATTGATCGAGCTTGTAGAATGTTTTCAGTGTAAAGAATTTCTCAAGATATTGCTTCACAAGAGAAGGTTTCTCTATAAGTATTTCTGGAGGAATTTTTGAAAGACATCTTTATAAAACTGTGATACAGCCTACTCTCCACATCTCGATATCGAAGGGACCTTCGATATAAGAAGAGACCGAAACAAAGAACATTTGTGTAAATGAACACTAGATTGAAAATCACTCCGTTACCAGGAAAATAATAAACAAACAGACGTCATTTCGTATTTGAAACTTGTTTTGGATCACTGAAACCTAGTCTAGTAACCTTCGATAACGGGCATATCGGCATATGGAAAGAAAATCTGAAATTAAGGCGAAGTAGGCCATCATTGAAATTTGTACGATCGTTGATGATTGTTGCTAATTCATCTCACGATTTAGACTCAAAGAAAATCAGTTGGTTTTGCACTGACACAGATGAAAAAGTATCAGCTTACTTTATGCTTGTTAGCGCGTACACTGATACTTTTTTAAGTCAATATAAACTATCAAGACTGAGTTTTATCACTTTGAAATGCAAGCTGAAAAGTCATCATTTTTGCCAAAACGAATGACGGGCTACTTAGCCTTAAATTCACATCAAGATAGGAAGATATCGAGATAAGGAGGATATCGAGATAGGGAAAGTGTACTAGTTATGGCCATAGTGGTTCCCTATTTGGCCATAGGTGAAATTTTGATAACTTTCACATTTTAAATCTTTTTGAATGTTTTATCATCAAGATATATCTTTAATCTAACTACTACGACGCACAAAAATTTTCAAAATTTGATGACAGTAAAGTAATTACATATGGCGAAATAGGGAACCACTATGTCCATAACTGGTACACCTACCCTATGCAGAGTGAAAATGTTTGCAAAATGAAAGGACCGAAGAAATCATCGACATAGGGAGAGATATCGAGATGTAGAACATCGAGATGTGGGGAGTCGGCTGTAGTTATTCCGAACAATGTCTTGATCAGCTGAACTCTCCTAATTAATTTCCTAAAATTCATTCAATTGAGGGTGTTACATGTTTACGACAAAATACTGTTGAATAGCATATTTTACGAGTTTTAAATTTTGCAGTTTGCTACAGTATGCAGAATCTTTCGTAATACTGAAGTGAAACAATTTGTGGGCTTCGTTGCCGTACGGTTAGTGAGTAGAAGCATTAACCTAAGAATGCTAATGTCGCTACTGTTCGTGTTACCAACATCTAGTTTGCCACGCGCTGACAGCTTGAGTACCGGTCCTCAAAGTGTCAAATAAATTTTAAAATCATCCACTACAACATGGCATCGAACAAACAATGAAAAGATACAGTTAAAGGTGATAATAAACTAATTCAGTTTTGGAAGAACAGCGCCATTAGCGTTCTACTACTAATATTTCTATTGGTTAGTGTTACCAAGCATTTAGCCGCATCGAGTTAAGGGGTCCACACCCCTTAGCTGACCCCTTTGATTCCTGTTTTAGTCCGGAATATTTTCCGTCAGAAATGTATTCCAACTGTGCTACTGGGCGTTGCATGCTAGTCTGTTGTATAGTGTGGTGCTTCCTTCAAAGGGCAAATCGTGCACTGGAAGCTTTACCGCGTTGGTGTTAAAAAAAAACAGCTAGGGTAAAAGCACCGGTTTTGGCCAGCCTAAGAGAAATTGTCTATAAAAATTAAATGGGAAGCCGTATTCATGCTACACATATGTCAAATGCAAGCTTTCATTCCATATTATGAGTGTAAAATACCAAAACTGAGCTAAAACCATATTTTAGCTTTGAAAATCCCGTTGGTCAATATAGGCCAACGGAACCAGTTTCGGCCAGAGATTTAACTTCGGTTCCTAAATTGGCCAATTGCATTGATTTCTCATGAGAGTGGCCAAATTAGGAGTGCCCTGGCCAAATTAGGTGTATATGAGTTAAAATTATAAGGAAAATGAATTGTTTTTCTTATGTTTTGAATCAATTTGGACAGGTAAATGAATGTAGCTCTATCATATGAATGTGATCTACTGAACACAAAAGGTTTCATGCTGATTGCTTATGTAAAACGGTGTATAATCCACTATGGCTACAACAGGCGTATGGCCAAAACTGGTGCTTCTACCCTATATGATGCTTGAACCAGAAACTTTCTTATGGAACCTGCGTTTTAAATTCTCAAGAGTGAATTACGGAAATTTAAAAAAATATATAAGACATCCATTAAGTCTCCAGACAATATTTACTCACTTTCGAGACGGTTCCTCGGAAACCAAGATATCGGTTCCAAAGTGGCCACATAGGTCCCAGACATTGCAACTTATTTATGAAATATACTATCTTTAAACATTTTAATGTTTGGTGTACCCGACTAAGGGTACATAACAAAATTATATCAGCATATGTTATTATGTTATAAGTTTTTTTCGAACATAGGTTGTTACAAACTTGATGCAGGATGTTGTTAAAATATCTAAAATTATAACAAAAGATGTATGAATAGTAACAAAAACATAACAAAATGTGTTTTAATTCTATCAAAAACATATCAAACCAAGTTATAATGTTTGATACAAAGTATCAAAATTATAATACTGATCGATATACGATAATATTGTATATTATTGAAATGAATAACTATCTATTTATTTTGTTATAAAGTTGTTAAAAATGAACACAAAAATATCTTAAAGGAAAATAAAACACATTATGTTATATTTCTGTTTTATTATGTTCTATGGATAACGGCGCCTAACAAAATTATATCATAATACGATATTCATATCATATTCTGATAAAATTTTATTATATTTTTGTTACAAGCCTCTAGTCGGGTATCGTATGAAAGTATAAACTCATCTTTTGATCCCGCAAAAGATTCCCCAGAAACCCAGATAACACGCCTCTCACGCCGAGGACCTGGGATCGAATCCCATCCCCGAGATAGTCACTTATGACAAAAAAGTTATAGTGACGACTTCCTTCGGAAGGGAAGTAAATCCGTTGGTCCCGAGATGAACTAGCCCAGGGCTAAAAATCTCGTTAATAAAGACAGAAAAAAAAATTTAGTCACCTTTGAAGATTGACCACGAACTGGATTCTCGGAATCCTGGAAATCGGTTCCAAAATGGCCAAATAGGTCCCAGGCTTTGCAGCTCACCCATAGAATTTAATTAACGCCGGAACCGGTTCCTCGGAAACCCGGATACCGGTTCCAAAGTGGCCAAATGGGTTCTGAACTGTGCAGCTCAGTCATAGAATGCAATTATTTAAAAAATCATGAAGTTTGATGTGTCGCATGATAGTATTTACCTGCTTCCAAAAATGGCCCCAGAACCGGTTCCCCGGAACATCCGGAAATTGTGATCCGCGGCATGCAATGACCATGATGGCCTTGTAGACATTCGTCCTCATCGTTATAGAGCTAATCATAGTAAAAAATCAGCTGATTTCATATTGCAAATTCACTTTTTCGAAAGTGGCCATTTCGAAACACCCATTTTGATTCCGGAATAACTCCGAAACCAGGTGACCAATCCTAAAATTCTGTCCAAGCCCTCAAACTAGAAGGATATGCGCTTCTTGTGTCAAAATTTGGTTTGAAAATATCAAAAAACAAAAAAGTTACAGCCCAAAACGTGTTTTTTCCAACACTCGTTTAGGGGGGTTGGTAATGGAAGGGTTAAAATAAGCTTGAGATAGACGAGAGCAGTTTCGGTATGCGAAGATTTTCCGCCCTTTCCACATGTTAGTGTAAAAAATGGAGTGATTCAATCGATATTAAGGATTATGAATTTTCTTAGCAACTAGACCCGTGTGTCAGACGGAAGAATTTGATTTCTTTGAGATTTAAAGATTGCCAACACCACAAAGAGTTTGGATCCGACGTTCTGATCTTGCTGTTTTAACAGACAATATTGACTATCTTAATCGAATGCTAACAGTGTGCATTTTCTTAGCACAATAATCACCGAACCGAGTGTCTATCTATATATTCATCCTACCCCGCATCAGGTATTAGGGAGATATGCAGTCTGCCTCTACAGCAGTCTGTTCGCAAACTCTAAGGTAAATGATGAATGTTTGTTGAGAACACAAATCACTGACTGTGAGCTGACTCGAGACCACCCATCGTTGTCCCAAGTTCCATACTCCCACCAGTTCACGTTCTCGAAAAAAAGCACACCTGTCGGTAGAAAACTCTGGTTTTTCTCATCAACTGCCGGAACCGGAAGACCATGGCCTACAAAAATGTGGTTCCAATTCCGGGAAAATTAATTTCATAATTAATCGATTTTATATGAGCTGTGAAAGTGGTGAACCTTGCCAGCCCGGAAGCTACTGCTCGTTCAACACCTGTCTCAATATAGAAGGCACAGTCCATGCGCGGGCTTCAATCGAATCGGGTTGCAGACAGCGGCGTAGCATGCGATTGGCCAGGTTAGCCCACGCCAAGGGCGCCAGGTTTAAGGGGTGAGTAAATGCACTCCCGTGCAAAAGTTTTGATTCACCCCTTTTAAACATACAAAAGTATTTCATCCACATTTCTGTGAAATGATGTAAAGCTTTGACTAAGGGGCGCTGATATGAACAAGGCCAATGCCACGCTACGGCTCTGGTTGCAGAGCCGGAGGTCAGCTACCCACCTGCCCCGGTTGGATCCTGACGATGCGGATGCTCTTCCAAAAGGTAACACAACAAACGCTCATCATCTCCGCAGCCATTGGACAGACTGTAGGTCCGCTATAGCGAGCCACCCCCACCAACAATGGAGCAGGAATAATTTTAATTAATTGATTATTTTCTTTCCAAACAAACTCCCGCGGCAATTCAATTAAACGGATATTATAATCATAAAAATATTGTTTTTAATTAGGAGCCTCTTTTGCTTCGGAACAATGAGTTTGGCGAAGCCTGGACGCTAAAGCGGATTCGCGCTCTTAGTGGAGATAGGACGTTTGGCTTTTGGTGGAATTAAAAGCGTGCGATAGACTCTGAACAACCGAAAAGATTCTTGGTCAGGAAGGTACACTTTGCTACCTTCTGTACAGTAGGGTAGGTGTATCAGTATTTGCCACTCTAAGGATATGATATATATATATATTTTTACTAAGCAGTCAAAAAACTTTTGAATACTGCCAATACCTTAAACGAAAGTTTTCAATCCATTTTCAACACGAAAACATGAAGACAGGTCATGAACCTTGTTTTTGTGTTGAAAATTGAGATGGCTAATTCGGGATCACCTGCACCAGTATTCTATTCCTGAAATCACCATCCTGAAAATTGTCTTACACTATTTTTAGACAGCCCCTGGACTGCGTTGTAATTTTGAGGAAGAGAAGGTCCTGGCCAAAAGTAGTGTCACGTTAATATTAATGTATTTTGTCAATATTCAAGAAGTTCAAAAACTAAAAAAAATTGTCTTCTATATCTCAATACCGTTCGAGATGGTACTTTTCATCGAGTTAGGGAGAAATGACTGCAATTGATTTTTGCTCGCAGAACTGTATTAAACTATTTGAGGTGCAATGCTTGGTATTCGCTATCTGATTCCGTTGAAGCTTTTCTATAGAATAACATTAGGCCCATCAACAAGGGAGCAACAAAAAAAAGAACCTCACAATGTTGCTTACCACACCACAAGCACAACAGACAACCACCACGCGAGACAGAGTGTCGATCCGTTCCCGCGATGATGTTGTTTATTATTCCAATGCACCATGCACTTCATGCGGTTTTGTAAACAGGAAATTCACTTTTCCTCCAAAAATAGTCTATCAAAAAGCATGTGCATCAAGCCACACAACTCTAGCGCAGTTGGCGACCAACGGTGTGGTGGAGTAGTGCCTTTTTTTCACGGAACTCACTCCGGCCACATTCAACCAGACAAACAATCAAAATGCGACCACGGCAGAATTCCAGCACCACATGGCAGATTTGCATTGGCGTAGGAACATAGAAGACTAGGGGGTTCAGCTCAACCCCGCCCCCCCCACCCCTGAAAATCCGATAGAGATAGAGATATGTTAGCCCAAAATTAAGTGTAATTTTGTAATAAATATGTACCCTGATGAGCTTAAACCTACAATTCCAATGCGTACTTTAACATTATCTCACAAATAATTTTCGAAACATCTTTCGATGCAGGATGACGATTGAATCAAAGATAGCATTGATTAGCTGAATCGGCTTGTGTACTCTCATAGTTTGTATTACATGCGAAAAAAGAGTTGAATTTATCCATAAAAAGCGTATTGAAGGACTTAAACTTTAAACAATTCGTGAGGCAAAACGGCCACTCCTTTTTCACAACACCAAAATAGCCGTTTGAATTGAAATTCCAGTTACGTGCCAATTTGAACATTACAAATGCACATTTTTCAAATCAGCATGTTATACCGTTAAGTCACCAGTCATCGTGCGGCCTCCATTCACCGTGCACATATACAAATTCCTACAGAATATTCATACAATTTTCACAAATTATTCTTTTGTCAGCAAAATAAGATAAAACTGATGAAATGAAGTAGTTTTTGTCACAAAGCATTTTGAAAAACCTAGTTTATGTAGTCAAAATCATGTGAATTCTGTTTTATAATGATATTTTGCAACACTCTTAGTAGAAACGCCAAAAATTCACATTTTTTTCATTTTAACGATAGAGTATGAAATTTTTTAAAATTTCCACAAGTTTTTTTGTATTTCATCGTATGAGCAATAAGATTCTATGCAAATTAGAATTTTTTATTTTGTTCAGTTTGCATTAGTGTAAAAGGCATGAAACTATTCGGTAATATTAGATTTATTGTTATGTTGTCATTAAACTACTTCATATTATTATTTGAGTGAATATGGAATGGTTTGGACAATACAGTTAAACCACAGAAAAACAGACGTGACACTTAAAACAATTCTTGATCAAAATCATAGTCATGAGGACCTGTACGCCCAATGTTAAAATCGGTGTGTTTGGCCGACAGGCCAACAGATGGCGATAGTGTGTAAACGTCAAACACGAACAAAAACGATGCGAGCACTGCGGGTGGCGGATTGGCAACCTACCATATGTTTGAATCGACCGTTAAAAAGGTGGTTGATGGACAATGATGAGAGTGTGACGTCTGTTTGTCTGTGGTTAAACCTCATATAACGGTTATAATGAAAAAATAATGATTAAGACAATTTTAATTTTATTTATGGTTTTCATTCTAAATGATGATTTGAATACTCTTAAAAATTAGTGCGCACACTAGTAGCAACATAGTTGCACCATCAACAACGTTTCTTTGATATACACTCCAACCTCTTTTTACGACCGTTTTTTTTACCGACGGTTCTTTTTCCGACCACTATTTTACGACCGAAATTCAGATTAACGACCGTTTTTATATATGATCATTATCTTAAAAAATATTCAAAATAGTGGATCATTATGTTCAGCAAAATTGTTTAGTAGATCAAGGGCTATTATATGGTGGTCATTCAATTGCGGAATTCTGCCACTAGGCGGCGCTAGTGAGCATAGAACTTTTGTTTTGCGAGTAGCTCACGATCCTGACCACTTAGAAAGATGGCGTCTTCAGCAAAGTTGTTCAGAAGCTCAAGGACTATCATTATTCTAGCCAAGAGATTCGAGATTTGGCCACCAGGCGGCGCACGTGAGCATAGAATTTTTGTTTCCCCGATAGCTCAGAATCCTGATTACTTAGAGAGATGGCGTCTTCGACAAAGTTGTTCAGTAGCTCAAGGACTATCATTATAAATGCTATGAGGTTCAAAATTTTGCCACCAGGCGGCGCTAGTGAGCATGAAACTTTTGTTCTGCGGATATCTCAGGATCCTGGCCACTTAGAGAGATGGCGCCTTCGGCAAAGTTGTTCAGTAGCTCAAGCGCTATCATTATAAAAGTTATTAGATTCGAAATTTTGCCACCAGGCGGCGCTAGTGAGCATAGAATTTTTGTTTTGCGGATAGCTCAGGATCCTGGCCACTTAGAAAGATGGCGTCTTCGGCAAAGTTGTTCAGTAGCTCAAGGACTATCATTATTCTAGCCAAGAGATTCGAGATTTGACCACCAGGCGGCGCTAGTGAGCATAGAATATTTGTTTTGCGGATAGCTCAGGATCCTGACCACTTAGAGAGATGGCATCTTCGGCAAAGTTGTTCAGTAGCTCAAGGACTATCATTATAAAAGCTATGAGATTCAAAATTTTGCCACCAGACGCCGCTTGAGCAACTGAACAACTTTGCCGAAGACGCCATCTTTCCAAGTGGCCAGGATCCTGAGCTATCCGGAGAACAAAAAATCTATGATCACTAGTGCCGCCTGGTGGCAAAATCTCAAATCTCTTGTCTAGAATAATGATAGCCCCTGAGCTACTGAACAACTTTGCCGAAGACGCCATCTTTCTAAGTGGTCAGGGTCCTGAGATATCCGCAAAACCACACTTGTACTGCCTGGTGGCGCAATTTCACTTAAGCAGTGTTGCCAGCTACGAAAAAAATTTTGAACCCTTCATGAACAACTGGATTACAGTTGAAGAATGTTGCTATGTTGCTAAGCATTATATTTTTCTGTTCCGCTCAAGTTTGATGGTTTTGATCTTTACTTTATTCTTCTTAAAAAGTGTTGCCAGCCACATGAACATTTGTGATTCGGCCGACTGTATGGCACGCAACACTTCCTTCAACTTTGGTGAACATTCGGTATCGTTATCGTTAAAATTTTTTGGTATTTGCATATCACACCCCCATATAATTGGCTCTTTTGATAACAATCGAGCAGTGTTGCCATCTATTACCAAAATATGAAAACTTGAACGGCCATTTTGGAAAGTTCTCAACTTATGCTTCAACTTTGCCGAATATGTCGAATCAGTATTTCCGCATCTAGACGTTGCATTTTTCAAAAACATAATTATAACCCTGATTTTTTTTACGACCGATGTTTTTACGGCCTCCCGATAACGATCGTAAAAAGAGGTTGGGGTGTACAAAATTAAATCATGACGAAAACTATACGCACGGTGAATGGTGCACTAGTGTGCACGGTACGAGGCGACCTTAACATTATATTTTCAAACATAATTTTTGAGTAATTTTTTGTTATGCATCACTAGTTTTAGATTTTTCCCTGAATTATTATATAATTGCACGCTACGTTTTGGTATTCTAGTGCGCTTCGAATTATTTGGAAAAGTTAATTTTTTGAAGTGCAAATTTTTTTTTAAATGCACGGTGAATGGTAGCTTGACGGTAATTGAACAATAACATCTGGTCAAACGCCCTTATGTATGAAACGTATTTGCAAGCATGATTGCGCATGCGTACGCATTGATTTATTAACTTCAGAATGTATGACTGTTTCTACTATTTGGTATCAAACAGTTATTCAAACATTTAAAAAAGTTTTTAGGATCTTACTGCAAAATTAGATTTTTTTTCAACGCTTTCAAGAGTGTCTCCAAAGAATCTCTCATCTCGAAATATATTCTGACATGCTTTTAAGATATTTTGATAAACGAGATAATTGCTTAAATTTTCTATTATTATCTACGAATTATTTTTGAAATTGTGAATCAACCCCAGGTGATCCAAATTATATTGGTTACTCTACTGCCAATGGTGAAGGAATCAAATCAATATTTTTCCCAGAAATTGCGTAAGGAATTATATTTAAATCTATTTGATTATAATTATAAACAATTGCTTTTGGATTTTGTTTATAACAAATTTTGTTACATTTAAAATTTTGATTGAAACAACTTTATTTGAATTAAACAAAATGTAATACGCTTTCTTATAGTAGCTACTAATCAGTCAAAATTGTAACATATTTTGATAGAATAAGCATGGTTACTGAAAAGCAAATTATGATACAGTTCTGTTGTGAACCAATGAACGAGATGCACATGGTCAGTTTTGTTTCATGTTTCATGGTCAGTTTTGTTTCATGCTAACACATTGAGTTACACAGTCAAACCTCATGGAATTATCGAGTCATGGAACAGGAACACTTTTTTTTTTTTTTTTTTTTTTTTTTAGTATCATTCCAAACATTACATTTATTTCTTATATCTAGGTGTTCTGTATTATTTGACAACACTATCATCCTAATGTGGTAAAACAAATTTAAGATTTAATTAACATTTTGTTTACAACATATTACATTTCATTTGCCGTAGCAGTTCAGTTTTTTTTACAGGTGAGTTGAACATATAACGCATTAATCGTGGCAATAGAAGATTGTAACGATTTTTGCCTGAAATTATTAATGATTGTATTTGACATTTGTTCCAATGTTTCAACATTGGATATTCTATGTAACTCATTGGTACTATACCAGGGAGGAAGCCTCAGAATCATTTTCAAAATTTTATTTTGAATTCTCTGCAGAGCTTTCTTCCTGGTATTACAACAGCTAGTCCATATTGGTACAGCATACAACATGGCTGGCCTGAAAATTTGTTTGAATATCAACAGCTTGTTCTTAAGACAAAGTTTTGATTTTCTATTAATAAGGGGATAGAGACATTTTACATATTTATTACATTTGGCTTGAATGCCCTCAATGTGATTTTTGAAAGTTAAATTCTTATCTAGCATGAGCCCTAGATACTTAACTTCATTTGACCAATTTATTGGAACCCCTCTCATCGTGACAACATGTCTACTTGAAGGTTTCAAATAAAGAGCTTTTGGTTTATGTGGGAATATTATTAGTTGAGTTTTGGAAGCATTAGGAGAAATCTTCCATTTTTGCAAGTATGAAGAAAAAATATCCAAACTTTTTTGCAATCGACTACAGATGACACGCAGGCTTCGTCATTCGAGTGATTTATGTTTTGTATAAAATTGGTAATGACTTTCATATTTTCTGGTAAGGCAGCCTTTAACAACCTAATTATAATCTATTTGATCATTGAACACCCCTTTGGTTGCACACATAGCACAGAAAATGGAAAATATTCGCCTCTGTTTCTGGATCAGAACGAGAGTGTGTCAGCGAATGTTACAAGTGTTGACTCACAGTGATCGGAGCCATAAAAGTGGGTGGTGGTGTGTCCAGTATTGATAGACTCACACTCAAATCTCAATCAATACGCTCTCCCGTGAGAGCAAACTCATTAGAGATCTGCTAAGCAAATCTCATGTCCGAGATTTTGATGTCAAAGCACTCAATCAACTCAAACCGTAAACAATGATTGTTGTGGCCAACAACAAGCCACCGGGGTGCATCATGCCGCACCACACCGGTGGACGAACATGCCTCATGTTTAGGCCACAAACACTCCATAAATTCTGCCATTCTGGCAACACTGAAACTACTTACCTGTAGAGCATACCATAACAATCGAGCATACCTGAAACAAAACAGAAAACATCAGTAAACCAGTATAATTTCATAATAAGCAATCAACTTACCTTTCGATCTTTCCAGACCGAACACAATCCAACGATTGTTTATTTACATTTTCATTCTCTGTATTGTCTGACAGTTCCAGAATATTCAGTCCGTCAATTGTATAACAGTTTAGACACAACACATTATTGTATACAACAATGCACATCGAGAATATTCTATGCAAGTACAATAGGGTAGAGGACTATAAATACAACACCATGTAATGTACCAAATCAGTCTGAAATAAACCGTGAATTCGAACACACCTCTTTCGTAGTAATTATTTCCTACCGGATCGTATCCGCGGGAACAATGATTCAGTCACAAAACCCGTCAGAAACTCGTGAAACCCAAATGCTGTTGTTTACAATAGAAAGGATTACACTATAATTTTACCAGACTAACAAGAAATTATTGCCGTGTGTGAGTAAACTGTGGAAATACGAGATAATAAGTCAAAAAGGTGAGCCAACTCATCCATGATATTTTGACTTCTAAATTGCGTGATTGACAACTTACGCATGAAAAATCTCAAGCATGGGTTTTGAGAAATTGAGTTTTTCACAACACTGGGTGTGTCTGTCTGGCCTGTCTTGTTTTCGTTCATGGCTCGTTATCGTCCACGAACGATAAATGTCATGCGTGTTGTATGAATGCAGGCGGATGAAAGGGATAAAATTATGGCTCGTGTGTTAATGATCGTTAAATTTTCCAAAGTCTGATAGTAACCATGAACAAGTATGGTTCCATGACTCGATATCGAATCATGGAACATCGACTCATGAAAGTTTAACTGTATATAATATAAAACATATTAAGTTATATAATTCTTTGCATTATAACGCAAAGAATATATTTCATAATCTTGTTCAATATAGAAGAATTTTGTTTATTTTTCTTTTAACAACTAATCAGCTAAAATTATAACATATTTTGTTAAAAAAAAAACTTGTTAGCTAAGTAACAAAATCTGTTACAATTTGGTTGTAATAGCAGAGTAGCCTTCCTCATATAGACAAAATGCAAGCTACGTTGCTGTGTTCTAGGCCCCATCTAGAAAAAAATCCTAGCTACGTCATAGGATCAACGTTTCTTCACGCAGCTCATGCGTTGGTTGCTTCAAAGTGTGGCTGCAAGTTAGCAGACTACCCACGACGTTCTGCACGCACCTTTTGCTTACTTGGCCTAGATTGAGTCACCTTTTAGCGGGCAATTAGTTTTGTGCAAACTGACTGGGATCTAACAGATCTATTCAGGGCCCGAAATAAAGCAATCATCGATCCTCTCCGGATCCGATCTCAGTAAGGAACGATCCTCACGTAATAACTTAGTGCGCGAGACAGAAGGAATCCCGACTGGAATAACGTAACATGATTATAACACATTTATGTAAACAACATATAAAAATCATAAGCATTGATAGAATTTTGTTATCAAAATGGCTTTTTTTCTTAACTTGTTATATATTTTTTAACACATATAAAGCAAAATTTGTTTTATGTTAGACATTGCATTTGTAAATTTGTTCAATTAACATTCGATGTTATGACCAGTAACATAATTTGCAATAAGTTTGTTAATTTTCCTTGGAAAAAAAAATCAGCAATAATTTTGTTTCAATTATATCAGAATTTGTTACATTTTTGTTTTATTCGGTGTAAATTTTGTTACAAGTTTTGTTATTTCAGCTACTAATGGTACATGTTTTGTAATAATTGGTGGTAAAAAAGCATCGTATCATTGGAACAAATTCTGTTATAATCTTGTCCCGTTTGTTGGATTGGGATTGGTTGACGAGGTCCAGCAGTCGTTTCATCGTCCAATGCAATAGTGCAAGCAATGCATCGCCACCAACACCACCAGTCTGTAATTGTTTGTTTATGCAAT
Organism: Aedes aegypti; assembly: GCF_002204515.2. Classification (NCBI taxonomy): domain Eukaryota; kingdom Metazoa; phylum Arthropoda; class Insecta; order Diptera; family Culicidae; genus Aedes; species Aedes aegypti. Next base: position 101,305,031 of record NC_035108.1, on the reverse strand, counting down.
AAACTGCATTCATTGTGTATACATCAGAAGAGCAGCAAATGGGAACGAAAACCCCGGCGAGATGAGTCGTGTGAATTAAAAATGCATAAATTTTTGCGAGCTGTGTGAAGAACATCAACCGTGTGCGCTTCTCGAGTCCAGTTCTAGTTACGTCCAAAGGGATTGGCAACAGTGTTCAAAGGGATGCCATCATTCGACCAGGGTGTTTGATCTTGGTTCGACTGATCGTTGCTTGCAACGGAGAGGTGTCTTTCGTTTGAAGAAATTAGCAAAACGATCTGATGAGAGCTCGAAGATGATGGTTTGTTTAGGCGATGATTGGATGTTTTCCGGTCAGCAACAGAGGCGTCCAGCGTTGAAAAGTGAAGAAAGAATTTAATAAGCTGAGTCCTGTCTTAATCATATTCAGGGTTGTTACGGTAAGTCAAATAAAAAAACTTCCGTCCAAATTCAAATCAGCGCCGAAATTCATTAGTGAGAAACTTTTTATCTATGTATTGGTATAACACTTCATTTAAGATCTTCAATTTCGTTGAAATCGGAAGAGTTTTACAAATTTGAACCATTTTTGTATAGTATAACTTACACACTATGATACCCAAATTTTTATTTAATTTTTTGCTATCTTAAATCGATAAAAACACGCTTTGGACAATGATTTATATAGTTTTATTCGCAAATTCGTGAATTTTGGTTTAAGCATTTATATCCTATTTCTTTTTTTCTTTGAGTCTCTTCTGGGTACCGATTTTGACAATAATAAAAACTGAGTTTTTGCAATACTCTTGAAAACATAAAATTTCTCATTTTTTTCTGGAACATATTTTTTTTTCGTGTAACTAACGAAAAATCGATTAGAACCTATTTCAATTCCACCAGACTCTTTTTCTGGATAGGTTGATTGTAGATAGATGGAAACTATATAATTTTTTTCAAAAATACAAATGTCTTGAAAACTTTTCTAATATGCGTATTATGGCCCAAGAATTTAAGGCAAAAGTTAAAATCATTTTGATATCCGAGCTAAGAAAAAATACACAAAATTCCAGAAGGTACCGCGTCTAAAGGCGGGGTTGGGTATTAGAGGCTTGAACGCCTAGATGTCCTTCACAGTCACCTCTCTCTTACTCGATATTTCAAATCATATACAGTGATACCTCCATGAGTCGATGTTCCATGACTCACGGCGTGTCTGGTAGAACAATATTATCACATCGCTAAATCTTTCAGCATTCGAAAATATAGGTTTTTAGCTTTCATTTGACGGGTTCCCCAAAAAAATCCACCGAGGGATCCCGAACATTTTTTTTTTATTTTAAATTTTTGTTCCTTGAACTACAATATTTTCAAATATAATCATAGTAAAAGACAGTTTTTTTTCTCTAAAGCTCGATGGTAGCCCAAATTTCAAATGAAAGTTGATATAACATAGATATATAAGATTACATATTGTAATAGACATAACTGTCCTATGTGATCTTGAGGATACGACACTTACTCGTACAATGGAGGACCCACTCAGTTGAGTTCAACTAATTTTCATTCTTTTACCAAGATCCGCACAGCTGAGCGGTAAGCAAATTAATTTTAACTGATATGTCAGCCTAACATCAAGTTTACTTAAAACAGCACCTTTGGGTGCCGTTACCAAACGTCACTTTTACTAAGATGTCAACAAACGACCTTTTACCGAGATTTGCACTGCTGAGATCGGCATTCGGATTTAAGTGTGTATTTGATTCTAGTGTATAACTGTTTCTGTTCATATTTAGAAAAGATTAATTTTCTTTACCTTCTTTCTGGAATTACACCCCTATTGAGACAAAGCCAGGTTCTCAAATAAGAGTTCTTTGGTTACTCATTAACTGAATATTTGATTCGCCTATCATGATTGTTTTTTTACATTGTGTGTAAGAAAAATATACTCAACCGATGAGATCTAATCAACCATCCTGAAAATTCCCCAAACTACGTAACGTTCTAGGGGGAGGGGGGAATAGCGTTTAATTTTTCCATACAAAAAACGTTACGAAGGGGGATGGGGTGAGGTGGTCAAAAATCTCCGATTTTAGCGTTACGTAATAAATGGACGCTGCCAAACGATTGATTCGAAATAGAGCTCTTTTGAACCATTTTTACAAATCAATATCACTTGCTGCTGGGTTATTATTGTCATATTTTCCACAAATAATATGATATAAAAAAACAACATGCCAAAATAGTGACTCCTTGAATTGAAAATAGTTTTGCAGTTGTGTTAACTCAACTGTTAAATTCTTGAAAATATCGTGGTCAACAGGCACAATCTGGCTTCATAAATAAGCAAAAATGCCACATTTGAGGAACAGAAAATCTATTCAATATTCAAGAAACGCCATTCCATGACCAAGTAAGTACTAACAGTTTGGACACATGATTTGAATTTGGAGATCCTAATTTGACTCCTCCTGACTTAAGTTTATGGAGCTACTGTAAAAACAGAGGCTGAGCTCAAGGCAGACTCTTGAGTCGCTATCATCGCAAAACCCCCCAAAAAGCTCCAAAAGGTAATGTAAAATGCATGCTGTATGCAGCTCATTTAGCTACGACCAATAAATGCAGCCACTTGATTAATGTTGCTTTCATGAAATAGCTCAAAAAATTGCAAAAGTTGCACCCTGTATTCGCTGATGTCCTCACGAATGGGAAGGTATCTTTTCAAGATATTGAAACCCTTAGAATAAAGTCATAAAAATCTACTGTAAATTGCAGTAACTCAACTCTACGGGGCAAGTGGGCACATGAAATTTTACTTTTTATTCTTCCTCATAATACTTACCGTTGCCAATAATCACATAATTAACCATATTTCACGTTGAAAACATATATTATATGAATATGATATCAATCTAAAAGAAGTATAAAATGGTGAAACTTTCTTGTTTGTAAGCTACTTACGTGTTTTAATTACTACAGTAATTGTGAAAATTGTATAGTCAGAAAACCACTTTCACGGTGAAATTATTTTTATGATTTAATTAAACAGGAAATATCTTCCACTATATTCTTATTGAATTTTGAAATTCCAAGCTAAAAACATCAAAATAACTTCAATACTATTAAAAAAGTCTGAGTAGTGTCACTTACTCCGGGTGCCTGGATAATATTCCTAATTAGGATTTTTTCAGCTTTTTGCTAAGGCTTGGGTAACAGGGCGTTTAAGCATATTCCATTTACTTTCGTAGGCCGTTGTAATGATGATTCATTCTACTTTTAATCTTTAACGGTTGATTGGCAAAGAAAATTCTTAATCAATAACTAAGTACTTTTCGAACTCTAAGCTGGGAAGCAGGCTATGTCCCAGCAGAGTGTAATGCCAGACAGAAGAAGAATAAATTTAATGTATTCTAACCATGAAAAGAAACAGTGCTCGGTTAGATATACTTCCACAGTATGAATAAGTGAACAGTCGAACCTACAACATATCTAATCGAATAAGTGTCCTATAGCTCAATAAATCCTCAAAATCACATAGGACAGTTTTGTTTTTTACAAAATGAAACTCAATAGATATGTATATGTATTTATTTTATGAACTTTTATATGGAAATAAAACTTTTATCCAAAGAAGCTGTCATTTGCAATGATTACATTTAAAAATAATGTACTCTAAAGAACAAAAATTTTAAATAAAAAAAAATGTTCGGGATCCCTCGGTGGATTTTTTTGGGGAACACGTCAAATGAAAGCTAAAAACCTATATTTTCGAATGGTGAAAGATTTAGCGATGCCTATTTTTTTGTGATAAACCTTTCCTATATACACGCCGTGTGACTCGATATCGACTCATGGAACCATACTAAAAACATAATTTCATGGTTACTATGATGGTCCCTAGAAGCAGCTTTCCAAAGAATTGTTGTTCCATGAATCGATGGTCCCTTCAATATCGACTCATGGAGGTTTCACTGTATCTCAAAAAGGGGGAAAAACGGGGATGCAATTTGCGCAGGATCTGAAAGGTATTACTTAGAGGTTCCAATGGTATATTATAGCTCTGGAGGATATTAGAGGATTTGCAGTATAATTCTGATGTGAAAACGAGCATTTTTTTTAACTGAAAATTCGTGATTTTAGTTGAAATATTGAACATTACGGTAAAATTCTATACAAAATTTGTTTAAAAACTGTTCAACTGAAGTTTCTCCTGAATTGATAATAAAAATATTAATATACACACTTAGTTTTTTTCTCGTTGTTCGGTAATTTTTTTTACCGGAAACGTACTGTAAATAAATATTTAACTGAAGCTTCGGTATTACAAACGAGATTTACCGAACACCCTTGAATATATAAAAAATCAAAACAATATTCGTCCTCTTTTACCGAAATCGTCGTTACCGAAAAAAACTGTAAATCGTTTAGATTCGCCGTAGACTGTAATTTTTTACCGTCCTTCAGTTCTTAATGCTACAAAACTTTACCGAACCAATTGTAACTTGATATTTTTGTGGCTGCCATATTATTTGCTAGTCAACACGATAGTACTGAATTCAATGCCGTTTAATTTCTGTGATTGTGGCCATAACACTGTTTTTTGAGAAAAAATGAGAAACAAAAATGAGACTACGACAGCAGGATGAGCGTCTGGAACTACTTTTCCGTAAGTACAACCTGGGGGATTTTATTAAAAAAAAACCTATTTTTAAAAGTTGAATAAAATATTTTCGTTGTAGTATCCAACTGCCCAATTACGTTTCCGAATAGAATCGTCACATAAACGAGGATGAACACTCATGACGGAAACGGTGGTGGTGCTGGTAAAAGGGGTCAACAGCTGCAAATGAGCCAGGATTGTAGCCCAAGATTTGAAGCGCACGGTGATGCCACTGGTGGTATCATCTTCCATCTTCATGAAAAAGACAAGCATTTCATCTTCAAACGGTTTCAAAACAAAAACGCGAAATAAATCGATGAAAATTTGCTATCAATACGGTCTTTGCTTTGTTTTGATCATCCTTTTCTATTCCGACTGCCTGCTGTTACGAACAATGCGTTCGGTAGATTATTTTACAATACGTTCGGTAATAATTCACGAGCATATTGTAATTTTTTGACAGCTGCGAGTCGATTGCAATTACAGATTGTTCGGTAATCCTTAACTTTACCGAAAGCATTACCGAGCGCTCAGCGGTTTATATTTCGGTAAAAAAATTACCGGAGTCGGTGATATTTTCTAAGTGTGTATCTGCTTAAATTGTAAGTTTTTTGCAAAAGTATGAAACAAGATTTTGTTCCATTGCCGAACGCTGTGATTATTCCGCCACATATTCCGATCAGTGTGATTCAAGCTCCGAACAGCACTAATAAATCCTATTCATATAAATAATTTTGCAATAAATTATTCTTAGCTGGTTTATCTGACATCGAGCTAGAAAGTCATTACTACTCTCAGGGTATAAAATAGGTTCAAACACATTAAATTTGAATTGAAATTCACACCACGCCATACAGAATCCGCTTGTTCGGAATTTGTGTATGATTGTTTTATGTTTTAAATCATTAACGAAAAAATGTTTTGATTCGATGTACATTTTCAATAAACAGGCTGTGTATGGTTAAAAGTGATTAAATATAATAAATTAATAAACCCAAAAAGCAATGCTTTTTGGATTTGTATAACATTCACTTTGAACATTGATAAGCACGAGCTTGAGCTTGGATCAGTTTACATTAAAAAAAAAATAAATATTCAGCTTCATTGAACAGCATGTGTAAATGGTTGTAGAAGCCATTTCATAGTGGCATAACGACGCCATTGATATATACTCTGATAATCTCGCTTATTCTATTTAAAATGTATCATACATATTATTACTGATGCATTAAAATAACTGTTGTGAATATAAAGTTGCCATCGATCTCTATTACAAAAGGTTTGTATTTATTTTAGAACAATATAAAAAGAAATATTCGATTGAGAAGATTTCCGATGGTTTTGACTTTGTTTTAACAGGACACATCAATATTTCAACTAAAAACATGAATTTTTAGTAAAAAAATGCACATTTTTTCACATCAAAAAGATACACTAAATCCTCTAATATCCTCCAGAGATATAATATACCATTTGAACCTCTAAGTTATACCTTTCAGATCCTGCGCAAATTGTATCCCAGTTTTTCCCCCTTTTTGAGATATTGACGTTTGAAAAATATATTTTTTTGAATAAAAATGGTCATATCTCATGAACGAATAAATAAAATCACTTAATTTTTACACCAAAATGCGCGTTTCAACTAGTTCTAAAACTGTGTAGAAGACGTAATTTTGATAGAATTTGAAATAAAAAAGTTATGGGTAAAATATCAATTTTTCATGGACCACCCTACCCTGTATAATTGAAAACGCCATAGCAAGGGCTACAGTAGACTTACAAGGTTGGCGTCTTCGGCAAAGTTGTTAAAAATTAAACAAAGTACAACTTCCTGGAACACGTCAAAGCGCTAACTTGAAAAGCACAAAAGTTGGCAAAAATATTTCCGTATTTTATTGAACTACCCTAATGTTACTAGATGTCAAAATGTAGTCCTCATCATATGTAACAATTTTGCCCAAGACACTTTTGTTCTAAAAAATCATCTTCACAGTTAAAATAATTTTTTCCTCCTAATTTTGCGGTCTGGCCCAATGTGCATTGGTACCTCGCGTACCTACAGGAATAAAATAGACCACGGTGTGCCGGAAACCGTTATTAATGCAAAAAAAATGTCCAAGAATTTGGCATCCACCATTCGAAAGATATAGTATTCAAGCATCTTCTTCGTGAATTTGAAAATATTCTAACGAGGGAATCGGAAGTTATCGTGTTTTTTAGGTTTTAAGCTATTTTGGAAGGGATATTTACATGCTTCAAAATATTCCCCAACGGTGCATAATCATTAATCTGTAAACCAGCCAAGTAATCATCAACTTTGCATCAACCATTCAGAACATATGACAACCAAGCATCTTCTCTGAAAATTTGAAATCATTTCTGCAACAAAATCAGAAGTTACAATGGTTTGTATATTTACCATTATTTCTATAAAGTTGGTTTAAATTAGAGCGTATATGCATGGCTTTGTTATATTAATGTACATAATTTACAAATACACATGTCCAGAGGACTGACCTTGGACATTCAAAAAATATATAAAAAAAACTAAAGTAGTCAAGCATCTACGCAGTTAGTTTGAGAAAACTTAACTTTAGACAGCATTACTGAAGTACTTTGAAGTTTTGGACCTGTTTGTATGATTTGATTTTCAATCGTCTAAAATAGTGTTCGCAGCACGTTTTTTATCATTGTGAAACAAATTAACTTAACAGGTGTGTATTGAACTTGAACTTGGCAGTGCTTAGTTACAGCATAAGCAAACGTGTTCGTTTCTTGAAATCTTGCTTCGTTTTGGCGTGTTGCTGGCCATTGATTCGTTATGATCCAAATAAGCGTATTGATGAACCAGAACGATTTAAAAAGGGTTCCTTGTTTCTCAGTTGGTTGATAGTCATTGGTACGATTGTTTTATGCTACTGATCTAAATGGGCTAAATATGATGGTTCACAATTTATTCGAGACGGCGAAGAGGATACATTTATATATTTGTTCTAATTATAGTTAGTAGTCGATTATTGTCGAAATAAACCATGTTTCATGCTTTCCAACATATTTAAATGCAATAAGCCTTATATTTAATTCATAACAAAACAAGATCCTTGAACTGTTCGATGCTATGATTGTCGACTTTCCCTTTAGATACTGAAAGAATATATTTTAAATCGATGTTGAATGATTCGCATCATATAAAATCTTTAAAAGGTTTGTCACCAAAGGAAAAGGAATTGGAATTGATATTTATTTTATATTATTCATTATGTTGTTGACTTTATTATGTTTGGAGGGATGTATAACCAGTGTAAATTATACGATGATACCTAGGACTCTTGCAATTAAGCGTTTTGTTTACCTGTTAAATAATCCCTTCCTATTTTCTAAACTCCCAGTGATTTCTCGTGGAAGTGCAGAGGACTTCAACGGCTTCCTAAAAGTTAGCAACACGTAAGCATTTCTTCTATAACCCAAATTTACTAGTATACGGACGTAGCCGGCGTCGGTATTACCTAGTACAAGTAATGAGAATTCCTTTACATACATACTGAGTGTGGTGCAACTAATCCTAAGTAGCCTCCTTTGGTCCCTTGTGCTAGTATAGTTGCTCTTTTAGTATCAAAGAAGCAGCAGCGGACGGTCAATCACTCCGTTTAATATCATTGAATAACATATTGACAAGAATTGCATTTAGTAATAGTAAATACATTGAACGTGCTAATTGAATATGCAAAATTTGCTTTATAATAGGTTCAAAACTTCAAAGTACTCTTGTAATGTCTTTTGAATGCCCACTGTCAGTCATATGAACATTTTAATTTGTAAATTATGTACATTAATGTAACGAAGCCGTATAATAAGCTCTAATTTAAACTTCATAGGAATAATGCCGTCGATGGGGGTGACAATGGGTCTAGGGGGTGAGATTGGGTCAAAACGGAAAAATATGTTTTGTGAAATATTTCAGCTAATAACGCTGATATTACTAAAATTAATAATTCATATGTTAGGGAACATATTATTACACATAATTCATAACAATATACATTTTTAGAAATAGTAGTTTTTGTGTACTACATCGATAAACTTGCATGTTGAAACTAGATAAAATTTACAACATTAAATTTCTCCTGTACAAAGTATCACGCATGTACTCTAGCCACTATCGTTATATTAGTAGAATGTTGAAAGTCTTTTCATTACACATCACAGGTATTTTCCGGAATCTGTTTGATTTTCCCACAAAAAAATCATTTTTTTCGGTACGATGTCTAAAACATTGAAAATGGGGGTGAGATTGGGTCAAGCAAGAACGATAGTAAATGAAATTCCAAGTCCACTTTTTTGACATTTTACGGTGCCGGGTGTTTTCTTTTTTCATTAAGATGTGTTTATTCTTTCTAAATACAGCATCTCTGAAACATCAAACAAGTCTACTTGAGTATTCCGTGCATTGAATAACAATACAACGCATTTTGACAACTTCTCAAACCAGCAACTGTGTTTCGTGCGCAGCAACATCGTAATTTTTTATCAAGAGGGTGTTTTTTTTTTCTAAATTTGATTATTTATCAGTGTTTTCATATTATAGAAACATCTCACGGAAGTACAAATGAGTTGGATCGCTGAAATAGTGGGATTATGACGTCAACTTCTGCCTGAAATTTATTGATCGTGGAATGTCGCACCGAAATTTAACTATTTGCGAAGATTTAAAATAATCACTGTTTCAGTACACCTTTGGGGAAACTGAATGGGCTTTATAGCAATGGGGATGAGACTTTGGAGACAATTTGAGGGAAAAACCAAGAAAATATATGTAAACTTGACGATAAATGTTGGGTTTACATATTTTTTCTCATAGCTCTTCAATTTTCAGTATAATCTTTCTTTTAAGTGGGTTTATCATACTTGTGAAACATCTTAGATATATTTTTGTCTTGTTTGCATCGTTTTTTGTCAATATTTTTCAGTTGTGGGTGGTTTTGAAATCATATTCTCAAAAACAAGTTATTTCAATTACAGTGACCCAATGTCACCCCCTCTATGGGGTGAGATTGGGTCATTTTTCATTCACTTGTGGTGCCGCTGTGAATAAATATTTTTCTTTAATGTTTTCAACAGTTGTTAATGTACCATCAAAGTACATACACACCGAATTTGAAGTTTATTGGAGTTAAATTGCGATAGTTATTCAAAAAATAAATCGCACATATTCCTTTTTGACCCATTGTCACCCCCAACGACGGTGGTAAATATACAAACCACTTTTGTGGGCCCAGATAGCCGTAGCGGTAAACGCGCAGCTATTCAGCATGACCATGCTGAGGGTCGTGGGTTCGAATCCCGCTGGTCGAGGATCTTTTCGTAAAGGAAATTTTCTCGATTCCCAGGGCATAGAGTATTTTCGTACCTGCCACTCGATATACACATGCAAAAAATGGTCAATCGGCAAAGAAAGCTCTCAGTTAATAACTGTGGAAGTGCTCATAAGAAACACTAATCTGAGAAGCAGGCTTTGTTCCAGTTGGGACGTAACGCCAGAAAGAAGAAGAAGAATACAACCCACTTTTGGTTTTGTCGAAGAAATGATTTTAAATTTGCAGAGAAGATGCTCGAGTATCATATGCTTTGAATGCTTAATAAAACACTGATGGTTACTTGGCTGGTTTACAGTTTAATAATGATGCGCCATTGAGGAATATTTTGAAGCTTGTAAATATCTCTTCCAAAATAGCTCAAAACCTTAAGGTGAAGCGGCGTGTAAGTCAAAGAATCATTAGAATCATCATTGATGTAATAGTAGTAGTGTCGCCTTTCCATGTATATTTTCAAAACAAACAAACAAAAAATATAACATTTGTGTTAAGCATATTTTTATGTAAACACATGGGAAATTTAGTAGATTGACGAGTATTGGAAATCAAAATCAACTCTTCAATCGTACATATCAAAAGAAAACATTACAATTTAATGAAGGGCAAAGGAATTTCTCTGTTTTTAATTGGATTTATCGCATATTTTTGTTATGCATCGGTACGGTTTATGTTTGCAAGGGATGACGGTGTTGCCAGGTGATTGGTGACAGATTTTTCTAGCAATTGTTATATGCTTGTTTTCGGAACATTTGCTGCATATCATAAAAACTTATCATTTTGCAAATAGTTTTCCATCACAAGATCACTGATTTAATAAAATTTTAATGATTTTTGTGATCAATTCACATTAAATGCTATGATTTTACAGATAGCAACTCTGACATCACTGCGCTCAACGATCGCGATGATTGTGCACACATGATAGACGCGTCCCGACGCATCCCGACGCATCGCACTGTGGAGCTTTTCAATTATTTTGGGTGGTCCACATTGATAAACTCTTGGTATGATTTTATGCTTCGTAGAGATGTTTTTTATAATTTGAGAGAATCGAAAAACAAACAGCGTATGAATTTCAAGTTTCTATGCTTTGCCCAACCTATCCGCACTGAAAATTAATACAACAGAAAAAAAGTTGGATATTTTAGACTATAAACACAGGCATGTCTCAGTGTGCGGTGGCGGCGTCGATTCGCAGCAAGTGAAAACCACCGCCATAATAGTTTTGAGTGTTGCGGTTGATAAAACTTTATAAATATTTGATTCCCGTTTGAAATATGTTCTTTTAAGGGAAGTGAATGAAAGATTTGTTTAGTGGAAGTGTAGTGAACGCAATATGAAATCCAAAACACAAATGTTTGCTGCAGAATTACAATGGAAAAGGTAAGCACTTTCTATTTACAAGTGTAGTTGTGTGAAGCAATGAAATGCGGCATAAAATCGGAGATTTTTTTTTGAGAATATAAATCTCATGTATATTGTCGCTAAATTGATAATGCTGTATCTGAAAGTGTTGATTAAATATTGAAATACCACCTGAAGCATTTTTCTTCGCATATATTATCCATAAAATCAGGTGATAAGCAGTTATATTTCATCGATGTTGCAAATACCAATACTATCATAACAATATGTTAATGATTTTGGAAGAAGCCATTTTGTGATGACGCACCAAAAGGCCTTAATATCACTATAACTTTTGATTTCCTCGTTAGAATATTTTCAAATTCATGGAAAAGATGCTTGAATACTATATATTTCGAATGGTGGGTGCCAAATTCTTGGACATTTTTTTTGCGTTAATAACGGTTTCTGGCACACCGTGTAGACCCCATTGTGTGGTCCTTAGCCTCTTGCCCAGCAACTCTTTTCCCTACCTCCTCGTGATAATGTTCGGGGTGCGAGTAACCTTGGGGAAGATCGGGTAACCAACATCCGGTGGGAACTTTGGTCGTATGCTGACAGAGAAGAGGGGGTTTGCTTTTGCTTTTGCTTCTGCAAACCTTGAGCGTCTGTACTCCATGTTTGGAGCGGCTCACAACGGCGTCTGTTCCCCATGTCAGGGGCGGCTGATCATCGTCCGAGTGCCAGAGAAGGACTCTAAGCTAATCGGCAAAGACCACAGCGACGAAATGGACTAGCGATTGGAAACTCGGTACGTGGAACTGCAAATCTCTCAACTTCATCGGCAGCACACGCATACTCTCCGATGTACTGAAGATCCGCGGTTTTGACATCGTAGCGCTGCAGGAGGTGTGCTGGACAGGTTCGATGGTGCGAACGTTTAGAGGTAATCATACCATCTACCAGAGCTGCGGCAACACACGTGAGCTGGGAACAGCTTTTATAGTGATGGGTGATACGCAAAGGCGCGTGATCGGGTGGTGGCCGATCAACGAAAGAATATGCAAGTTGAGGCTCAAAGGCAGGTTCTTCAACTTCAGCATCATAAACGTGCATAGTAGACCTGTTCATATTTAAAAAAATGTGTGGAAATCTACCGGTCAAGCAGTATTCGGAATTCTCATGCTAAGAGCAATGTCTGGTCAAATTTTCAGCTCATTTAATAAAGATTTCAGTATGCTTCAAATTGAAAATGTGTTTTTGGGCTTATTTCAAGGTTTGAAAAATCATAATTAGCATGTGAAAAATCAAAACCACTGGCTATTACCACTATTTGAAAGCTTATTCTATTCTGTTAAAGTTTGTCGAACACGCTAACAAGATTAAATTGAGTTTTAACATTGTTTGATCCAAATTTGTACTCCGCAGTACCCAGAAATTACAGTTTTCTCAATATACATGGTATATAAAACATGCATTGGTAATATTTTTTCAGGCCCTAGTCAACGGGAATCAAACATAATACATTTATGAATTCATTGACCATCAACAGATTACATGTTGCTAAAGGCAATAAATTACAATAAATGCCCAAAGATCGAGCACCGCATCGCCACCTGATGATTGTTAAATCATGCATGACACATGTACCGGAAACGAATGAATTGAACAAGTTAGCATTGCTTCTTCTTTCCGAGTGATGATTGTTTTGATCGCATTCCACTGATCATTTAGAACGATTTGAAAACAATCATCATCATCGACTGAGAAAAGGCAGTGCTAACGTGTTAATTTTTTGTATTCATTGAAGCTCACGGTGGTGCTCTTGGCTCACCCACAGTGAATTTACAAATGTGCTTCATAATTACCTATTTTTTACAATTTATTTTCGTAAGATAAATGGTAACTTTGAACGGGATTGACTTTTAGATATGCATTGTCATCATGTTTGGAAATTAAAAATCCGAAATTTTCATGTTCAGTGAAAACAATTCCCGAAAAAAGAGATTTTCAAGAACCTCGAGATACAAACCTCAACCAAACTATGTTAAAACTTGCTCCAATCATAAAATTGTGTTCGGCAAAAGTTCGTAGAATTGGATAAACTACTATGTAGAAGTATTTCCGATAAATTTTGATGTTTCGTTCGGTAGTTATGATTTTTTAAAGCTTGAAAATAGCCCAAAAACACATAATTGATTTGAAGCACAACTAAATTTACTCTAAATTGAGTGAAATTTTGGCCAGAAGTTCATTTCGCAATGAAAAATCAAAGTATTGGTTGACTGGGGAGTTTCCAGACATTTTTGAAAATATGAATAGGTCTAGTGCATAGCCCTCACTCCGGAAGCACTGATGATGATAAAGACGCTTTTTACGCGCAGCTCGAACGCGAGTACGACCGCTACCCAAGCCACGACGTCAAGATCATCATAGTAGATTTGAACGCTCAGGTTGGCCAGGAGGAGGAGTTCAGACCGACGATTGGAAAGTTCAGCGCCCACCGGCTGACGAACGAGAACGGCCTACGACTGATAGATTTTGCTGCCTCCAAGAATATGGCCATTGGCAGCACCTACTTCCAGCACAGCCTCCCGTATCGATACACCTGGAGATCACCACTGCAGACGGAATGACAAATAGACCACGTTTTGATCGATTGACGGCACTTCTCCGATATAACCGTCGTTTCAAGAATAATAAGGCGGCTGGTAAGGATGGTATTGGAGCTGAACTCATCAAAATGGGCCCGAAGAGGTTGGCCGCCTGTCTGCACCGGCTGATCGTCAGAATCTGGGAAACGGAATAGCTGCCGGAGGAGTGGAAGCAAGGGGTCATATGCCCATCTACAAGAAGGGCGACAAACTAGAATGTGAAAACTATCGTGCGATCACTATCCTGAATGCCGTCTACAAAGTGCTATCCCAGATTATCTTCCGTCGTCTATCACCAATAGTAAATGAGTTTGTGGGAAGTTATCTAGCTGGTTTCCTCAACGGCCGCTCGACGACGGACCAAATCTTCACTGTACGGCAATTCCTCCAGAAATGCCGTGAATACCAAGTCCCAACGCATCACCTGTTCATCGATTTTGAAGCGGCTTATGATAGCATTGGCCACAAAGAGCTATGGAAAATCATGGACGAGTACAGCTTTTCCGGGAAGCTGACAAGACTAATAAGAGCAACGATGGACGGTGTGCAGAATAGCTTAAAGATTTCGGGCCGGGGACTTCGACAGGGTGATGGACTTACGTGCCTGCTGTTCAACATCGCGCTAGAAGGTGTTATGCGGAGAGCCGGGTTCAATAACCGAGGTACGATTTTCACAAGATCCAGCCAATTTGATTGCTTCGCGGATGATATGGATATTGTCGGCAGAACATTTGGAACGGTGGCAGACCTGTACATGCTGATAGGCAGAACCGAGCGCGACAGAGACCGCCTGGGAAGCAGTGTTACGATACACGGGGATACTTTTGAGGTGGTTGATGAGTTCGTCTACCTCAGATCCTTGTTGACGGTTGATAACATCGTTAGTCGTGAAATACGGAGACGCATTATCAGTAGAAGGTGCGCCTACTATAGGCTCCAGAAAAAGCTGCGGTCGAGAAAGATTCACCCCCGCACCAAATGTACCATGTACAAAATGTTTATAAGACCGGTAGTCCTCTATGGACATTATTGAGTACTATACCATTTTATTCCACTAGAGTTTGTATCATTTGACAGATACGCGTATTTCGACCTCAACTGTAAGGCCGTCTTCAGTGTCGTATACTAGACACGGTTTTTTCATCTACTTATAGGTATTCTACTAAACAGCTCGAAGATTTATTATGTATTCACTACCAATCCAACGTTTGCTGCTCCATGTTTCAGATAGAAGTACAGGCCTGCCTTTCTTTTCGATTGTTCCACTGTGAATGTCCATGTCATCTGCGAAGCAAACAAATTGACAAGATCTGTGGAAAACCGTTTCTCGGCAATTACATCTGGCTCTCCGCATAAAACCTTCTGGCGCAATGATGAATAAAATAGACACGTCCAGTCAGACCAATGTCCGTCACCTTGTCGTATTCCTCAGAAGTGGGATTCAAACGAATTGGAGTGTGCGCCTTAAATCATCTTTGTCAATTTGACAGAAAAATTATCCAAATACTCTTTGGAAGTTTGAAAACTGCAAAAAATTAATAATAAAAAGCGACCTTTATTTGGATCCCTGAATTGATTTTCAAATATTGATTTTGATCACGTTTAAAAATAAAATGTTTTCATTGAAAAGGATTATAGAGTGGTGGACCGTACAGGCTCAAAATTCGTACATTTCATACAAATAGTAGACGTGTTGTATAAAATGGACGGATGTATATTAATTTCTTAGGTGTACAGATTTCTCGTAAAAATGACCAGCATTCTTTTTTTGGGCTACTTTTTGGTCATCCTGTATATATATTTTAGTTTTTCTGTACTGCTGTCCTATATAGTGGATCTATATAGTGGCCCGTCAGCCCAATAGAAATAATAGTAGTAGAACGCTAATGGCGTTGTTGTCACAAAACTGATTTTAAATATTATTACCTTGAATTATGGATTTCCATTGTTTGTTCAATACCATGTCGTTGTTTTGGTTTCTAAAATTAATCTGACACTTTGAGGCACGGTACTCAAGCTGTCAGTTCGTGGCAAACTAGATGTTGGTAACACGAACAGCAGCGACATTAGCATTCTTAGGTTAATGCTTCTATTGTCAGCCCCGAAGAACCAAAGTTAGAACAGCAATAATTTCAGCATGTTTAGTAGCCAAACAAAAACAGAACGAGATGTTGTTCCACCGAAAACCGCAAGAGTAACTAATTAGAGTTAAATGACCCATAGTTGATGCAATCCGGCCGACGGAACGGGGGCGTCGTCATCGGCGCAGGTTGTATCCAAAACTCGACACAACATATCCCGAAAGCGACCAGAAGGTGGCGCGGCAGAAGCAACACACTCAACTCAGTCAAGATCGCGCGAAAATGTTTTCTCAGAAAACAAGTCATCGCGAGCTGTTTCCACAGTTTGTAGAAACGAGATCCACGTGCCGTCAAGACATTCCGGGAAGCATCTCGATAAATAATCAGGTCACCTTACGCGGGATAGGATGATAATGCCACGAGTGGTCATTAGATAAAGACCACATACTAAATCTCCTCTGCTCAGGCAAAAATCTCATCCTTCCACCTGCAATAATGAAACTCAGCGGTCACCGGCGACAGGTGACGGGATGCCACGCGATTTGTACTAGAGTTGGTATGCCATCAAAACACACGGCACTAATTCGTTGATGTTGATGTTTCTTGCTGCTCGCTTACAGTACAAATAGTAAATATTTAAAATAAAAATAAGATTCATAACGAATGCCAATATTTGCCATGTCAGCAAACGAGCTTCGCGCTATGTTGGGCTAGCAAAGAGCAGAGAGTGGCTTCCTTATAGACCCCTAGAGAGACCACATCATCAACAGCCGTCGTCGGAGAGGACCGCGAAGATTAGTAAATTCAAAAGTACCCGATGTGTGCAAGTTTGGAAAAATAACTAAAGGAGAAAATCGGAGCACATGGCATGAGACCGAAGCTATTTCAACTCTCTGGCTCAGTGAAAAACAATGAATCGTATCGTGAAAAGCAAAATGTAAACATGCAAACAGAACTGTGTTGTGTTAGAAAACAATTCGAATACTTTGCCATGGGGTTGGTTACGCTGCCGCATCTTACTTGGCTAAGTTGTTAAGAGTAATCGGCGTTCAGCAAGTGTTTGAATTTGCATTATTGCAGTTCCGCTTATCTTACGGCGAAAGTGATAAATTAATTCAATCAACTGAGTGACACGATGATTTTTTATAATGAACAACGATATAACATCAAACTTAGATGGAAAGCCTCATGAAAAAAGGATCAGCAGACAATTTAGTTCTTTGAACAGTGAATTAAATTGTTATTGAACAAGATGCAAAACACACAACAAAGCAAGCGCGCTCACAATAGACTGTCTCAAGTTTTGCGGATTGGGATACAATCTTAAGGAAAGTTGTCATGAAAAACACAGATGGCAAAATTGTCGCAAATTTTTTAACGTGTGATCAATCAGTCTTTTCAAACAGAAAACCGAATTTGTTTTATGGTAAATAATTATTCGATAAAGTTTCAAGGGAAAGGAAGAACATTTTTGAAAATTACAACCCACGTGATAAGCAATGATTGCCATATTCTGGTAAATTCGGCTTGAATCGATGCGGCTAGATGCTTGGTAACACTAACCGCACGATCACGAAGCCCATGTTTGATTTCACCACGGTAATAAATCGAGCAACTCTAATAAATAATATCATTTTTCAGCACGTAGGTAGGCTTCCGCAATTCATCCCGAGCACCAATTCTCATGCAAATGAGTCGAAAGGCTACAATACACCGAAATCCATTTATCGCGTCTGGCGCAAACACGCGCCCATAGAAGAGCCACAATTTCACAACTCTTTTTAATTTCCTCTGGCACGGTACCAGTTGATACAGTTCTGTCACGAGAAGATAACTTTCACGCACTGACGTAGGAAAGAGACGTAAGGCCAACAATCGAATTTTATAATTACTTTCCGATGCCACTCATCGTCAGGCAGTTGTAACCGTTTCTATTCGGGCTGATCCGAATTATTATGGAAATGAGCTTTCATATTCTACTGAAAAGAGGGGGCAGAACGCGAAAACTGATTTGTTTCAAAATACACCGACGGTAGTATGTACTATCAATAGTAGGGTGCCAATGAAAATCGATTTTTCGAATTTCAAAAAAGGGTAGTGCTCAAAAGGGGGGGTGGTCAGGACATGAAATTTCCGAAATCGAAATTTTTTTTTTGATGCCAGATGTCTTAGAAATGCATGAAACGTTCGAGATCTGGTGTTATTTGGAAAAAAAAATTGTTTTGGAAAAATCGACCTATTGGGACTTAGTAAATTTTTGAGTTGGGGGAGTGAATTGAATTTGAAATGAACGATTTGAATTCAATTGCTGAGAAATTCAAGGCAATAGTATTGAAACATATCCTATATCATCGTTGGCCACTGAAACCAACTTATATGTGATATTTCATTAGGGACGATTCAAATATGACGTCCATCGTTTTTTGAGATTTCTAGACCCCCCCTCCCCCCTCTGTCACGCTTTTTACAATACCTTCTACACGTACTGTCACACTTTCGTAGACCCCCCCCTCCCCCTAATGATGGACGTCATTTTTGGATGATCCCTTAGGGTGGTTAATTTACTTTCCATTAGAGTGGTCCTTTTTGTTAAAAAATATAAAAAAATAAAAAATAGAATTTTTATTGAATACAATAGTATTTTAACACCTCTTTTATAATCGTAGGTAATTGTCTTCATTTTTGTTTTGAGAGGCTTTAAATTCCTCTGAATTCATGCGCCTCTAGATCCATTTGATATGCGACATCATCGTAGGACACTGTTAACAGGGACACAGTGTTAGGGAGTTTCTCTCATTTTCCATTAGGGTGCATCATTTTTCGTATAGTTTGAAACCATGATTTCTCGCAAAAGTCTCGTCCACTTTCCTTAAATATGGTGTCATTGTAAAAATTTCAACCTTAATATCTACAGACCGAAGGAAATTCCAGAGGAAATTCCGAAGGAAATTCTAGAGAAAATTCTGAAGGAAATTCCAGAGAAAATTCGAAATGAAATTCCAGAGAAAATCCCGAAAGAAATTCCAGAGGAAATTCCAAAGGAAATTCCAGAGATAATTTCGAAGAAAATCCTAGGGGAAATACGGAAGGAAATTCCAAAGGAAATTCAGAATAAAATTCCAGAGGAAATTCTGAAGGAAATTCCAGAGGAAATTCCGAAGGAAATTCCAGAGGATATTCCGAAGGAAATTCCAGAGAAAATTCCGAAGGAAATTCCAGAGGAAGCGAAAATTATGGAGGTACTTCCGAAGAAAATTTCGAAATAATTTCAAAGCTTCAAAAGAAATTCCAAATGAAATTCCGAATCAAATTTAGCATGAAGCTCCGAAGGAATTCCGAAGGAAACTCCAGAAGAAATTCCGAAGCAAATTGCAAAGTAAATATCGACGAAAATAACGCAGAAATTTCCAAATCAAATCCCGTAGGTAGCTCCGAAAGAAATTCCAAAGCAAATCCAGAAAGAAATTCCAAAGCAAAATCAAAAGGAAATTCCATAAAAATAAATCCGAATGGATTTTTGAAGGATGTTCCGAAGCAAATTCCAAAGAAAACTCGGACGAAAATTGCGCAGAAGGAAATTCCAAAGGAAATTCCGAGGAAACTCTATAACAAATTTGGAAGTAAACTTCAAACGAAATTCCGAAAGAAATTTCAAAGAGAATCTTGAAGGAAGTAATAAAGGAATTTCAAAGGAAATTCTGAAGAAAATTTGATAAGTAGCCTCAAAGAAAACTGCAAAGGAATTTTAAAGGATACTCCTAAGGAAATTTCGACGGAAATTCCAAGGTTAATTCAGAAGGAAACTAAAAAAAAATCCAAATTTCAGAGGAAATTCTGACGAAAATTGCGTAGAAAATTCCAAGGGAGTTTCTAAGGAAATTCCAAAGAAAATTCCAAAGCAAATCCCGAAGCAAATTGCAATGAAAAAAGGAAGTTAAAAGGAAATTTCGTAGAAAATTTCTAAGGAATTTTCTATGGTATATCGAAAGCAAATTTGTAAGCAAATTCTCAAGAAAACTCTGTAGAAATTCCAAAGAAAATTGTAAAGCAAATTGTAAAGGAATTTTCTAAGAATATTCCGCACTAAATTTCAAGGGTCCAAAAGAAATCCCAAATGAAATTCCGACGAAAGCTCCTTAGAAAATTCCAAAGTAAATTCCAATGCTTCGAAAGAAATTCCAAATAATATTTCGAATACAATTCTTAAGGAAGCTCCAAAAATAAATTCCGATCAGAAATTCCGAAACAAACTCTAGAAGAAATTCGGAAGGAAACTCCAAAGAAAATTCCAAAGCAAATTTCAAAGGAAACTCAAAAAGAAACTCCGAAGTAAATTTCGAAGAAAATTCCAATGGAAAGTTCAGAATGAAATTCCGAAGGACACTTCATAGGAAATTTCGAAGGAAATACCGCAGAAAATTCAAAAGGGCACTTCTAAAGATACCGAAGAAAATTCCACAGGATATTCCGAAGCAAATTCAGGATAAATTTCCAATTTTAATGAAAATTCCGTAGAAAATTTCAAAGGAAATTTCGTAGAAAAGTCCAATAAAAATTTTTAAAAGGAATTTCGAAGGAAATTCCGATTAAAATTCCAAAGGAAACTCCAAAGAAAATTTCGTTGAAAACTCCAACGAAAAAATCCATATGAAATTCCGACGAAATTTCTATAAGGAACTTTATTACATCTTTGAAGAATAAACGAGAACTGATTGTTAAAACTGGAATTGCCTACGTTGTCACAACCGAATCGGGTGTACTATACTGCCGTGAATCGCAAGTCAGTCCCATCTGCATTTTTGTCAAAATTGAGTTGAGTTCAGTTTTCAACATATTTTTTAATGTTCTTTCGGCTGCACTAATGAGAAAATAGGATTTGTTCAG
This sequence comes from Aedes aegypti, assembly GCF_002204515.2. Taxonomy (NCBI): domain Eukaryota; kingdom Metazoa; phylum Arthropoda; class Insecta; order Diptera; family Culicidae; genus Aedes; species Aedes aegypti. The sequence continues at coordinate 101,284,060 of NC_035108.1, read as the reverse complement.
AAAAAATAGGGAACAACAGCAAGTCAAATTGTCCCATAATGAAAAGTAACCGCATATCAGTCCCACTACAGATTTCCGCACTATGTGGCACACAAATTATCCCTGTTTAGGCCATCTTTATATTTTTCTCGGATAGATATCGTAATGGAAAGCAAATTGTTAAAGTTTCATTATGATTTGAACATGTTCCAATCCTCTGGAATTTTTTAAATATTCGTATGGAAAACGAGTTTGGAAACTTCACAGGCCATTTTCTCAATGCCTACTTTTTACAGATGGGACTGACTTGCGATTCACGGCAGTATAGCAAGCAGAAGCCAACGTACTTTTGTTTCGGGAATGAAGGCTGAGAGGCTGAGAATCTCTTTTGAAAATATAAACTAAACACTTTTGTTGCTCTTTATTGTCGCCCATCAAGCTATTGTCATAATTTGAATACGTCAAAAATTACCTCATTCCTTTTTTATCTGTATTTTGATTATGGCAGTTAGAGTTGTGCTTCACTGAATTCACTGATTATTGTTATTGGAACGTTTTATTTTAACTATTCAAAAGAAAACCTCAATGAAAATATCTTAACGAAGAGTTGCATGCCAATGAAGAATCATGATTCAAAACTATACAAACAAAGTTGATTTTTTAGATCTGTTGAGAATATTTTTTTTTAATTTATAAATTAAATGATCACCCTTATGCAAAACTGAGGACAATAGCCCCAATGAAATATCACATATTATATGTTAACAGTGGCCTACGATGACATAGGAGATGTTTAATTACTCTTGTTTTTACTATTCCATTCAAATTCTCATTTTTTTTTAAAGGACCACCGTAATGGAATATAAGTGAGCCTTTCCAATGAAATATCACGAATCTAATGAAGGAAATGGCCTACGATGATGAAAGAGATGATAAAATACTATTGTTTTTGATATCCCATTCAAATTATGATTTTTCGACAGAAAAGTCCTCTTTAATGGAAAATAAGTGAACCTCCCTAATAAAATACCACATATTAAATGTAGAAAATGGCTTACGATGAAATGTGAGAGATGTTCCAATACTATTGTCTTCAATATTCAATTAAAATTCTTTTTTTTATTTTTTTTATTTTTTAACAAAAAGGACCACCCTAATGGAAAGTAAATGAACCACCCTAATGAAATATCACATATAATATGGTTTCAGTGGCCAACAATTATATAGGATATGTTTCAATACTATTGCCTTGAATTTCTCAGCAATTGAATTCAAATCGTTCATTTCAAATTCAATTCACTCCCCCAACTCAAAAATTTACTAAGTCCTTATTTAGTTCATTTGTCATACTCTGCTGGATTTATTTTAAGTGAGTTCTCACTTCGAAGCGCGCCAAATCTCTAACCGAAAACGGTTGCAAATATGCTGGGCTTCTCGCTTTGCACGCTATCGGCAGCGTACATTGACCCGTTGAGGCTGGTGTTGGTAGCAAAGCTCAAAGCTTTGAGCCAACCCTTTTCCAGTAGAGAAGCTAGGCAAAATACAGGACGCTTCGATGCTTACTGACTTTAAAATGGCTTGCTCAATTTTCACCACCTAATTAAAATTTTCAATCTTGTCGCTCCCTTGCGATGCCTATGCACCTATTCGTTTCCATCATTTGCTTCTATAGACTCCCTTTAGCTTTGAGTCGCATGACCGCTATAGCCGTAAAACAAAATATAATAAAACAATCACGGTCGATACCTTCTCCTACTTATGAAAGTTTTGACAACAGAATAGTTTTCAGCGATGCCATTTTTAGTAAGAATTGCATTTTCCTTAAGTAGATGAAAAAACCGAATTTAGTACTATACCATTTAATTCCACTAGAGTTTGTATCCTTTGACAGATACGCGTATTTCGACCTCAACTGTAAGGCCGTCTTCAGTGTCGTGTACTAGACTCGACTCTAGTACACGACACTGAAGACGGCCTTACAGTTGAGGTCGAAATACGCGTATCTGTCAAAGGATACAAACTCTAGTGGAATTAAATGGTATTGTACTAAATTCGGTTTGTGGGCTTCGTAGCCGTGCGGTTAGCGGCGTCAGTCGTTTAGGCGTTTGTGCTACGGAGTGTGGGTTCGATTCCCGCCCCAGTCGGAGAAAACTTTTCGTCAAACGAAAAATTCTTCACTGGTCCACTGGTCATTCCGTGTGTCCGTTGTCTAATGTTAGTTATGTTCAGTCTGTGCAGCCTATGGCTGAAGACGGTGTAAATTGTCTTGTCTTATAGATATTCTACTAAACAGCTCGAAGATTTATTATCATGCATTTTCCTTGTTCATATCGTTTGCAGAACTTATGTGACACATGCATCTTCAGTAGTGTTATCCTCACCCATTGAAAGAATTGTTTCGAAAAGTTGACAAATTTACGCATAAGGTAAATGCAATTTTCGCAAAAATATTCACTTTCATTAGCTCATGAATATGAGAAAGAGAAGCACCATTCATGATTTGGAAATGTTCCATCAATAAATGATGATACGAACTTTTTACGAGATGAGCCATTCCGATCAATGTTACCCCGCTGATCAATGATACCCCGGATTACGGTACCCCTGAATATGTAATTTGATTTATTGTCTCGATGAAGTGAAGTTGGTCGAAGGTCTTTCATGTTGTTCATGTTTCGTGTGTAGATTTTTGTTGTTGTTTATTTTACTGGGGAGGTTGGCTCCGAAACTAACCGGACAACTTTTTATTCGAACACATTTTGGTTCGAAGGGATTCTGTGGACTTGGCCAGTGATGATAAAACTCGTCATCGCTGTTTTGTCACCGACTGACGAGCGATTTCATGCTGCTGGTAGTTATATCCAGAAGCCATAATTAGTAGTGGAATTTATTCGTACTGTTTCCGTCAGCCACCTTACTTTCCGTCCAAATCTGGAACACCGAGCCTCCCCCTTAAAGGACTCAACGATCGGGCAACCCTAATCTTGGTGGATGGTCTTCCTCGGGAGTGGCGCTTAAGCCATCATACTTAATAAAAAGGGATGTCCAGGAGGCTGACCGTTACAAAGTCTAACCCCGCACACTCAACAGAACTTAATTGAATTTTGTTTGAAAATTGAAGTCCTATGCTTTGTCATGTAAAAAACTCGGAGCTTCACGCGTAGGGTCAACTGTGGTAATTACCTTCGAAGTCGCGAATAGCCTTATTGCATTAGAAAGCAAGCCAACGAAAGAGATGACTAGTTGCTTTCAAAAGAACCTTTGGACTCAAGCATATCGCATCCAATCGTTATAGATTGACAGTTCGTTAATGTTTACTTTTGATTTCTATAGGCCTTTTTATGTGACAGGTCCGTCTTTGCATTTGTTTACATTGGTAAGGCCAGTTAGACCAGGAAGACCAGTGCTAACACAGGCCTGTCGGCTTCCCGATCAGCTAATTTGGCACGTCTTGTGAGAAGGCCTATTGCTAGAAGTTCCAGCCACGTCAACACTATAGACCAATGCACGAGTTCACTAATTTGACGTTTCAGCGGTGCCGAATTCACTAGTTACCATGGTCACGTAAATAACACGGCGCCGCTCAAACGTCACTCGAACACCTCTCTTTTTAAGTATTCTCCCAAATGTCCTAATTAAATTTCCCCAAAGTGTCGTGTAACATTTTTTTCTAAATCATGTCGTATAGACTTCTCTCGAATAAATCCTTCGACTGATTATTCAAAAAGGAATTTGAGAATTCGGAAAATTTTCCAGTCTTTATTGTTATTTTTGCAAACCAATAGTAGTTAATCGTTTCCAAAGGTAATTTATGGATTCATTATTTCTCGACTTCCATAGACTACTGCAACAAATATTTGAAGAAAAGATTTTAAATGTTCAAAGAAGAGCTTCTGTAGATATTTTCAGATTTTTTAAAGTTATTAATGATAATTCTGAAAGAATTCATAAGGAGTGCCCGCAATGATTCCTGTAGGAATTCTCGAATAGAGCATTTATCGAAAACTTATTCAAACAGACTCAAGTCAAAAAAGTATATAAACTTACTTTATCGATTCTACGTGTTTCGCAGAAAAAATTCTACACATTTCGCACTGAACCAACTCGATTTTTCACTTTTAGAGCGTTTAATTTCCGAATTTACAAAACGACGAAAGTAAGATTTTCAACTTTCGCAACCTAACCACTACTTTCGCCGCTCCGCTGTATGGAGAAACAAAGTGACTTAACTACGAATCTAAACAAAACACTACTTGAGTCGATTTTACACAAAAACGTCGCAAGTAACTGAATTAAATGGCTTACCATTTTGTAATAAAATTTCTGTGGGAAATAACAGAAGCTCCCTAGTTTTTGAACGTGAGTTGATTGTATGCAGAATTTAAGCAATGTACACGGCGAAAAAATGTGAGGAAGGTGATTCATTTTAAAACAGTTATAGAAGACAGGTTGTGATTCTTCTGAATAAATTTTCTCAAAACCGTATGGAAGTTACTTACGTCGATTTGAAAAATTAACCATATTATGATAAAATCCTTGAATCTTTGAATGATATTAAGAATTTCAAACGATTTGCAGAAGATTGATGGAAAATTATTCGGTAGAGTTCGTAAAAAACAATCCTTTAAATAATTTCAATTTCATTTTTTAAAGGAATCCTTGAGCAAATGTTTTCAAGAATTTGTCAAGAAATGGATGTAATCGGTAAATTTTTGAGAACTCTTTGAAGTACTTTATGGAGAAACATTAAAAAAATCAAATAAAACTTATGATCTCATTCCTTGTGTTTTTTGAAGCAATAAATTTACTACTGCTATATTGTGAGGAATTTCCGGAAACAAATTCTTAAAGAGTGCAAAGTACCCGAAGTCATTACTGAAAATGGAGGAATCCCCACAATCATTCTAACAATTAATCGTTGGGGGACTTCTCTTTTACTCCTTGAAGGAATATTTTCGAAACTTTTTGAAGAATACCTACCTGGAAATATAAGGTGCTGTCTCGAGTGGCGAATTCGCAAACAGGCACTTTAATGGGGACAATCAGCGGTTGAATTCTAAAAAAAATGTAAGTATCTCTTACTATCTCTCTGTAGCTATCATGATCCGCAAAACATCATGAGAGGTAGTTTATCGTATACTGTTACGGCTTTGATTATATCGGAGGGATGACAGTGCATGACCCAGCTAGCCGTAGTAGTAAATGTGCATCTATTCAGTAAGACCAAGCTGGGAGTCGTGGGTTCATATCGGTCGAGGATCTTTTTGGGTTGGATATTTCCTCGACTTTAGATTATTTTTGTACCTGCCACTCGATATACGCATGCAAAAATGGTCAATTGGCAAAGAAAGCTGTCAGTTAATAACACTGCGGAACAGGTTTCTGTCTCAAGCTCCAAAATACCGCAAATAACTCACATCAGGGGTGCTAAATCAATTGCTGTTTTGGAAAAAAAAATCATAGCACGTCTTGAGATATTGGCTGTTGAAAAGGTTGAAAAGGTAAAAATTGACAATTTTAATCCATTTGCATGCAAGTTTGCCAGCTTGTAGGGCAACATATTTGCTTAATTTGCCACAGAATTTAAACTATATGTGTATAATAATACTTATCAATAAAGTTTATGATACTTTCGATGCGGAAAAGTTATTTTTTGCGATTCCATTGCAAATCAATCAACTTTTCATTGATAAGATGCATTTTCCTGCTTTTCCTACCAAAAAAAAAAAAAAAATGCTGAGAAGTGCTAGTTTTCAACACTGTTTTCGGTGCTGAAAAGTAGCACTTTTCAATATTGTTTGGGAGGCATCAGCCAAATATCCCAGTTTATTGTGCCATAGCATCTGTTTTTATGTGATCCAGATACAAGACTGGTGATATTGTCGTTACGATAAAAAGTTAGAATAAGTTTCTCGCCGAAATTAGATTTTTCTAAAAATCTATGCGAGATACCTAGCTTCGGAGGTGGTGCATCCGGATGTTCTCTAATACGCCCTACTTCCGAAACAGGGTATCTTGCATTGATACCGAGAAAAATCAATAACAAATATTTTTAAATTTTTGGACATTTTGTTTATTTGACAATATAGCGAAATAGGGAACTACTATGTCCATAACTGGTAAACCTACCCTATATCGAGATATCAAGTTAGAGAGGTAAACTTGCAAACGAAACTGAAACAGATCGTAACAAGTTAGAAAACAATGAGTTGAAGAATTATACACTTACAGAGGGATCAAAGTATGCTAGATTGAAGGAACGCGCATTTTATCAAGTTAGGAAAGATATCGAAAATCAGAATATCAAGTAAGGGAGAGTTGACTGTATAGAATAAAAATCTCTTAAACAGAATGCCGACTTGATCAGGTTTGCTTCCAGAAAACTATTGAAATTACCCAGATTGACGGTGAACAGCTACTTTTTTTTTGTAAATTTAAGTTTATTTTCATGCACATATATGAAGCATCAAAATAGAGTGAAATGTCAACGATAAATCGCTTATTTCTCAATCAAATGCACTTCAAATTTACACGACAATGTAGCATTCAAACATCTTTATATTTAAAAATTAAACGTGATGCCGTTACAATAGATTAATTTGGTTTATTTTTGCAACATGCCTCAGGTTACACAACAATGAAATTTAATTATTTCTATCTATGTATAAAACATTAATGTTGAAAATATAAGCAAATCTCCGCGAATTCGATTCCACAAAGGTTACCTATCCCATTCCCATGCTAGACATAGAAATCATTCAAATGCGTTTTATGAATGAATCATGGGTTTTTCATTCATCTTTTGAACCAATTTTCTAGTGGACCAGATCAGTTGGTACTTACTCGAATTTCAGTGGAAAACCCGGACTTAGCTCTTTGATCTCCCGTTCTTTTTCAAATTACGTGGAGGTCGTTCGATGGATTTGTATAATATAAACTCATCGTAAAACAGGAGCAGCTATAGAAGCAGCTCAGCGAGATGTGTGTTTGATTACCGATTTTTCGCTCGAAAAGTCACACGCAACAAAAACAACCCATACAAGACAGACGAGCATCTTATAATGAGTTTATTGCTTAGTGCCAATGTAAACACCGCCTGGATGGATGAATCTTTCGCTTTGGTCGGCGGTCGACAGGTTTTAAGCCGAGTCGTTATGATGGATTTTTAGAGGCCACTAGAGGTGGAGTTCGGCTGAAGTATAGTAAACGTGTCGAGAAAAACCTCGATTATGTGTGCAGCGGGCGTTATTTAGAGACTCCGATTGATTAGCTCGGCTATTCAACTTGTTCTGCCACTTGAAACAGATGGACTTTTTTCGGGATTTTTCTCTAAGGTTGGAAATGTGTTTGGAGTATTTCGGTGAATGTGGTATCTGTAACTGAGATGCATATCGATAGACAGCATGAGCCACGGATAAGACACATTCCATGAAAAAAGTAATATTTAAAAACAAAAAAAAAATATGAAAGAAAAAACCTGCTCGATATAAAATTTTCTTGAGCTTTTCGTCTTCTTCCTGCCGTTACATTCTAACTAAAATAGCGTATGTATCTCAGTTTATATTCTTGTGTTAAGTTAAACTGAGAGCTAGCGCCGTTGGTCCTAGGGGATAACTTTGACCGCCCTTTTCGATGCATCTCTTGACTAGCACGGGAGGCAAAAAACTAATCCATGACCATCCAGTGGCTACTTATAACGTATTCTTGAAGCTTGCTACAATATTTTCATTATTCTGTTTTTAGTTTGCTGTAAAAATCTTGGCCCAATGTCACCCCCACGACGGTAATTGATCATTCTTTCATGTGTATTTCGTGTGGCAAGAACTAAGATAGGTACTCTATGCCCTTACAACTCAAAGAAATTTCTTTTACGAAAAGTTCCTCGAACCAGAAATGCCATATGATTTTCTCGCATGTTTTCCTTTTTTATTTTTTTAATACTCAGGGCAACTTTACTTGATGATCTAAATTAAGTGCATTTTCTAGTTTATCCTGTTGCAGATTGTATCCATTTTGTTAGAATTGTTTAGTAATGGTTTCCACTATGAAGCTGATGACCTCAGAGAAAATATAGGAAAATAAAGGATTCAAGCGGTTTAGGATGAAGGTCATAAACTCCAGATGAAAGGTGAAGTTTTGAAGAATAATGGACCGATGCACGAGTTCACTAATTTGACGTTTGAGCGGTGCAGAATTCACTGATTTCCATGGTCACATAAATAACACGGCACCGCTCAAACGTCAAATAATGAACTCGTGCATTTGTCCATTTGACGTTTGGGCGGTGCCGTGTTATTTACGTGACCATGACAACAAGTGAATTCGGCACCGATCAAACGTCAAATTAGTGAAATCGTGCATCGGTTCATTGGGAAATTGCTAAAAAAAACTAATATTCGAAGATAGTTTAACCTTTCTTAGTCCCTAACAAAAAAAAACAAATTGTGATTTGGGGTCGTTTTCGACCCGAAAATTCAAACAGCTCGCAAAAATCAGTGTGTTGATTGAATTCAGTTCTGTTGGGCTTAAATGGAAGGCACACATGTTTAGTTTCAGAAACCATCCCAGAGATCCGGATTTGGTCACTGTGGCCACCTGGAACCTGCCACATCTGAAAAAAAGTCCCTTTACAGACCTTGACAACCTGTAGTTTCGTAACTAAACAAGTAATCTGAACCGTCCTCATATTGTTGAATAGGTATTCACGTGGACTGTGAATAGAGATTCTCAAATCACTTAGTTATTCATACCCGGTTCCGGAAACCCGGAACATCCGAAAAGTAAGTTTCCATCGCAGTTTTGTATAATTCACATCGGTACTATTCGGTTGATGGATCTGTAATAAGAAACCAATTACCGGCGCACATCTCCTTAAAAATTCGGTCCAGTATGGTCCATGCGAAACCGGTTCCTGGAGTCCCGGAAGGTGGCCAATATGGACAATTCGATGAAATTACTCAGATTTATGCCCCAAAAACAAATAAATTGTGCCCAATTTAATAGATAATAGATTTTTTATGTTTGGATGTATTTTGCCAAAATGATGAATGGATGGTTATTCTGGTCCTTTTGGAGCACCGGAATGGCCACCGGGAAACCCGTAATATGGAACCACAAAGTTTTAGCACCAAAAGTAGGCATGCGACGGCTCAATCTTCATGATTTTGGATATTTGTGACCTTCTTTTTCAATTATAAATGAATGACCACTCTGGCTAATTGTTACCACCGAAATAACCCAGGAATGACTACGAGTGATATCTCTATTGTGGGACAATTTAGGTTTAGTACCAAAACTAGACATGGCTCAATTCTCCTAGTTTTCTGAGCACGTGACCCATTTCAAATAATAATAATAATTGAGAAAAAAAGGGTTTTATATTCGCTCTCTCTTTGGGACTCTCCTTTGCTGCTACTATTTATCAAGCTTGGTACAAATTGAGAGAGAGGATACAGTTTGCTTTGATTGCGAGCTACAAAAAGTAATCGTAAACCTGTCACCAACTGTCACTGAAAACCACACATTGGTCGATCAAAGCGCAAAAAATTGCAAAACGTAAATTGAATGTAATTGAAAACTCAGATTGTTTTCCTATATGTAAGACCATATATATATATATATATATATATATATATATATATATATATATATATATATATATATATATATATATATATATATATATATATATATATATATATATATATATATATATATATATATATATATATATATATATATATATATATATATATATATATATATATATATATATATATATATATATATATATATATATATATATATATATATATATATATATATATATATATATATATATGAATTTATAATTTAACATTGCTGATAGGACTCAATTCGCCAACGTAATCTTTTACATTTATGTTCTTTACTGTGGCACATGAGATATCAAGATCCGAACCATTGTGCACAATCCAAAAATGAGAGGAAGAAATCAAAGAAGCCAAGAAAACAAGCCAGCTGCCAGTGAGTTGTCTCCTCTCTCTCGGGTTACAACTTGCGGAACATAGGCCAGGGGAAGTGGTTCACCTAGAGTGAATTTCTGTCAAAGAAAAAGTAGATTTTGTATGAGATTTGACAGAAAAATGAATGACAAGTTCATCCACTTCTCCTGGCCTATTGCCGATCATGAACTGATGGACTTATCTTCGATCTTCTTCTAACATCGACTTTCTTTTTCTTTTCCGCTCAAAATGCGGGCCGTGTTTACAATAAATGACATCCGGTGAACATTCGTTCACTAAATGAACTTTTCAGTTCATTCGAAATCATTCATTTTTTGTTAACACGGCCCGCAGTAAAGGTTTTCTTCCCATTGGAAGTTGCAGCGTAAAGTCATCGTAAATTAGTACATACAGATACGATGTTTTTCTTCGCTTGTTTTGATCGTGCTTCTAAATCAATTGAGAACGAATTCCGCAATGCCTCGTTTACCAAAAAAAAAAAAAGTGAAATATACTATAGGCCTATTCACATGACGTCTCAAATCAGCTGATCGGGAAGCACTTTGACAGTTCTTCTATGAAAATGACAGGCCCGTGTTAGCACCGCTCCTCCACCGATGTAAACAAATGCATAGACGGATCTGTCACATGAAAAGGCCTATACGATGATTGCATGAGGATAGAACACTCCTAAACGACTCTGCGGATGTAAAAGTCGGCTGTCGAAGGCCTTTGTGAGCAGCTCTGTTATAGGACGTGGGAAATGCATCACATTCGAACAGTTAAAATCGCCGACGAGCTTGTCAAGAGATTTTGCACAAAGTCAAACATTTCCCGGTTCTGCATTATCAGGATGAAGGCTTGCAAGTAAATATATACGGGTCCCAAAATCATGATCATGCACCATGATATCATGATTCCAGAGTGTTTTCATCTTATGAAAATACACTATGATTCGGACTCATGAGATCATGATATAGATTGCCGTAACGCAACACAAGCGTTATATTTTTGTAGCTGATTGCTCGAAATCATGCATCGAATGCTCGAAAATCATGACTCGCGCAACATTTATCCATTTATTCTTTCTACTTATAGTTGTCAGTCAACCTGAAAAAATGAATACAAAAAAAAGTTGCCAGAGCGAGGTTCGAACCAAGAATTTTCATATTGAGTGCCCCGTTCTATACCACACTACCCAGTAGCGCAACCAGGATTTGGTAATAGGGGGGGTTTTGATAGACAAAACGGAAGTCAAAGTGGAAAATTTCAATATGTTTCTAGACTAACATTAAAGAAAAGCGAAATAAAAGTTTTAGTTTTTCTCGGTCGCTGTATAGACTTACATTATAAGTTAAAACAAGTGTGTTTAGAAATGAATGAATAAAAAGTTCATATGAAATTTAAATATTGTGATAATGATTCAAATCTGTTTCTTCACTTATAGTTATATTTGGAAGCATATACATAAAAGTGATAGCGATCATTCACTCTTCGCCTATTTTGTTCTCTAAATCAGAGTTGCTTAATATCAATCATATCAGCTGATGGCTGATGCTCTAAAACTATCAATATCACTTGCGAGCAATCAATATCACTTTGATTTGACAACCAACAGCAGTGATACGACATCGCACTCTAGATCATAATCACTGCAGAATGAGTGATCACGTGGTAATTATCCATGCTTTTAATGTCTTTTAGTGACCAACACATAGTTTCAAACTATCTGCAGCACTGTCAAAAACTATCGAACTGATAAATTGCCATTTTATTTGCTTAATTTAAGGATAAACTTAACCCATCAGTGACAAATATAGTCTATCGCCATCAATGCACTAGTGATGGAGTAGACAGCATGATGTTGATGTGATATAGATTGATCCGAATCGTATCGCAGTCGGCCTGTACAAATCAGCAAATTTTAAGCGTTGATAGTGACAGCGTGCAACTCTGCTCTAAATTCGTTTTTAAGTTTTTTTTAACGACGAGAATGATCTTTTAGCGTATTAAGTCACAGTAGGACAAGTTGCGATTATTAGTAGCTGTTGGTCAAAGGCAAATCAGCATTGCAGATTTCAAAACATTCTCAGCTTGTAGACATCGATTTCTCTTCATCTTTACCCTTTTTGAATTATTGCAGAAAACTGAATCAGTTTTTTAACATGTTTTCGTGCTGAAGGATAATCAATCACTAAAACTTGTTAGGCCCTTATGAAGAAACAGTGTTGATTTATGATTTTGCAGATTAGGAACGGAACCACCACCTCCTTTGAGCTTTTCTAGCGCAAAGATTTCATTCCTAATCATTGAAAACAATTGAAATGTTTCTCCAAAAGATTGTAGAAGCTGTTTGAAAAACATCTCGTCAAAAGCATCAGTAAAAGTGAAAAAAATATGTTCTTGTGAAACACTTTGGGGTCTATTGATAAATAAGTTATAATTATATATTTTTTGCTCTGGGGTAGGGGAGGGGTGGTGTGGTTTGACCCCCAAAACCCCCCCTTGGTTGCGCCACTGACACTACCAATTTTCCGTGTTGAATTATGGGTGATCGATACGAATGATACGAATAACATGAAGCAAAGCGCACCACTAAGTATTGTCTTTCTGGATGTTACGCTCATGAAGAATCATGATTATGACACCAGTAAGCGAATTCTGGCGCGTATTTTCTTCGAAGAAAAGAAAAATCACGATTTCATGACTTGTAGTCATGATATTGTAACCGTTCGGTTTTAAGATTTACTTGTTGGCTCCACCACAAGGTTTATTCCTTATTTTTCCTTAATGAGACCTTTTCAAATGTTGAACTTTCACACTCACTGGTCGACGAAAATGTTATGAGTGAGTGCGTGTTCCCATTTCATAACCGAACCAAGGAGACAAGATGTGATATACATTCGAGCAGTTTAAGTACGGGCAAAATAATCACAGCCCTGTTGACGTTGTTTTCACACACAGAGGGTACTGAATATAACAGGATGTGCAAACGTAAAAGCATAAAGCATAGATGTCAGTTTTACAATTATACGAAACGGCATTCTATATAAGAAGCCGTTTTGCAGAAATCTAATCTCTTTTATCAAATAGTGATCCCCAAAGGAAGTAGAGTGCGCGCGTGTGTTAATAGTATATTTAATGGTGATAGTTTTTGTTTAACGTTGAAGTTCCTTTTAATTCTGTGCTGTTTCTTTTCTTAAAATATGTTATTGTAAAATGGTATTCGTTTAGGCAGTAAATGTTAGTCGATAAAAAAAAGTGTTAGTAAAAATAGTATGAAACAGCATTGATTAAAAACCAGTTAGTATGGTTAGTTTTGTAGTGTTCGAAATCTAACCTAAAATAATAATTATTTAAAAATTATTGTGAAACTAGCTACGAACAGTGATACACACAAATAACGAATACAACAAACAAGCAAAAACAATAGAAAAAGGTAATTATCAGCGGAAAAGTTGAGGTTAGGTAGTGACGTCGCAGGGTGCTAATTGTTGGTGTCCAAGTCCACGTCAAGGGACCTTTTTCCTTTGTACTTTAGTCCAAGATCGTCAGTGCAGTGCCGTCGGTGTGCCTCCCGGGAAGATCAAGCCAGCTTCCATTGCCCCGGTTCCGTTGAACTCGATGATGTGACCGTTGGAGAGTATTACAACCCGAGAGCGCCATTGTTTTTGGCCGCCTAGAATAGAGTCACCGTCGTCGGCAATCGCGATCCTGTCACCCTCCTACCATGCACCAACCCACCAACACCATCAGCAAAACTCCGGATCCGTGCGAACACCTAAAATCTAAGTACCCAAGAAATTGTGACGTCACAAATAAATTGTTGTAAAATGTTAAAGCCTCAGGTGTAGCTTAATCCGTAGAGAGACCAGCCCTGAATTCTAAAGGCCTTTCACCAAGTCTCTATGTGTCGTTCTCCGGGTTCAAAAGGAACCATCAAGCCTTGTCCTTCGTTGATCACTAAGCATTCAAGAAGCCTTTATCTGAATTGCAGTATGTTTGCCTATTCTGTATTCATCCTTTTTGTGAAGAGTTGAAAATTGACTCCTGCTTGAATCAATCATCCCCTGCTTGCGTATTAGGTGAATTGGATGTCCATACGACCCTGAAGCCGGTGAGTTAGCAAGTTATCATGAATCATAAAATTTAATGAGTTGATGACTTTTTGTTCATAAATTCGGCAACGGATTTTTTCCGTGTATCGAAGGTTACTAGACTAGATTTTTGGGATTCAAACCAATTTGCAAAGAAAAAATGGCGTCTGTCTGTTTTTAATTTTCCTGGTACCGTAAATTCGGGTGAAATTGATCAGCAGGGTGAAATTGATCACTGGGTCACTAGATTTTATTTCTTCCTAATGGAGCACAAATATCAATGTAACCTGCAGTGAATGAACTTTGTTTGTCGTAAGTATGTCCAAATTGTGTGTTGTGTAGTTTCTTGCGTTCCAAAATGTTTATTTCTATGAAAATAATGAAAAATTTTAAATTCTTGTACGGTGCAGTGTTTACAAACATCAATAAACTTCTAGTTCTAGACAAGGATTTGGACATGATATAATCATGAAAGTTTGTTAGGATACTCAAGATATGTCCCCAAACTAGATTTCATAACCAAAACTCGTACCAATTCGTTGATTTGGTTGAAACAATTGAATTTCTGTTATATATCAGGAAGTTCCTTAGGAAATTGCATACATTTAGGCGTTTTATGCGTTATTCTTGAAATTTAAACATTCATTATTTCTAAAAATATTGCATTGTTAAGAATTTAGCAAGCATATTCGGATTCAGGGCGCTCAAATTTATTATGTAAAGTTGTTTTGAAAACTAACAATAATGGCATTGATAAGTGATCAATTTCACCCCGAAATGAGATCTCCCGATTTTTTATTTCAGACATATTTTTTAGCACTAACATTACATTTGTTAGTAAATTTCGATACTTGAGCCAATGAAGCTCACCTTCATACTTGTTTTCCTGCATTCAGTTGTTTGGCATTGTCAACATTATAGAAATCAGACAAGAAAAACCGTGAAAAGTGATCAATTTCACCCGAAATTACGGTAACGGAGTGATTTTCAATCTAGTAATCATTAAACATTTGTTCTATGTCTCGGTCTCTCCCTATCTCGATATCGATATGTGGATATTCGACTGTAGTAGTGTCGCCTTTGTTGGGCATATTTTTTAGTGACACATGGGAAATTCAATAGATTGACGAGGATTTAAAATCAAAATCCGCTCTTTCTCGTACAAATCAATAGAACACATAATGATCTAATGAAGAGCTAGGAAACTTCTCTGTTTTAAGTTGGTTTTATCGCATATTCTTGTTATGCAGCGGCACTTTTTATGTTTGCTGGAAATGATGGTGTTGCCAGGAGATAGGTGATAGATTTTTCTACGAATTGTAATACACTTGTTTTCAGAACATTTTCCGCATATTATAAAACCTTTTTTATTTTATGAATAGTTTTTATACTACAAGAAAACTGATTTGATAAAATTTTGACGATTATTGTGATCAATTCTAATTTATTGCAATGATTTTATGGAACATAACCTTGACATCACTGCGCTCAACGATCGCGAAGATTGTGCACGCACGGTGGTGGTGACTAGTGATCCTTTATAGAGAGATAAGCGGAAGCAAAATGGAATGATTTGGCAACAGACCAGCAGTGCTGATTTTGCTCGGCGTCGAGAATAATATTGTAACACGGACATGACTTCCTCATTGCTAAAAAGTGTATTTTGTTTCGTTATAGATCTTTGACCTACATATCCAAACTAATAAACAGTCGAAAAAATCAACAACTAAAAATCGCATTGACGAAAAATCAAAAAAGAAAACTATTTTTTTTTTGCTCCATGCAAAATTTCTTTTACCGAAATAATTTCAAGCGCATTACATTACTCCTCAAGAAAAGTTCAAAACAAACATAACGCATGTTCGTTTGGCTCACACTTTGACAACTCTCGCTGCTCGATTGGCTCACACTTTGACAGAAATGTCAGCTTTCGCGAATCTCTCTTATAAAGGATTACTAGTGGTGACGCACTGTGGAGATCAAGGTATATTGAAGAAAGGTACAACAATCTAAGCAGCCAGTGGATACGGGGAGTGCTGAACAGCGAGGGGAGGAAAATGACAGCTAGCAAGTCGGTGAGCTGGCCAGTTTGTTGATGCATTTTTCCCCTCCAATGATTGCTATCGTATCCATGGGGCCGTAATGTTTACGGTTATTATTACGGATTGAAAAATGAAAAGGAAAATTTTCTGCTGATACAAACGACACTTTCAGGATATAGGTACAAAGTAAATGTATATATTTTTAGATTGGGTCTCTATTATCAGTTGTTCTGTTTCAGAATGCTGTTGTTCCACAATGGGAGAAAATATTCGAAACAAAACGAAATCCTAAAGTGATGGTGATACAGACTATTGCGTAGCGCAACTCAAGACCGTGGTGCCTTCCTTTTGGTCTCGAGGACAGTTTCAATTATGGAGTTCATTATGTACTACACAAAACTAAGTGAATTCATCAATTTCAGATACTTCTGCATAACGCTTTGATATCATGTAGGAATGTGGTACGTCCGTGAAATTTCAGTGATGGTCATGAATTGTGTTTATAGTTTACGAATAAAAAAATATGATCGGAAAGAAATTTGAAGTTATCAGAATTGTTTTCAAAATATCACAACTTTTTTGTCCATGATTTCTCCATCTTGACCCACTGTGCAAAAGACTTCATTTTTTGTCTACTTTAACATATAAAAAAATAAAAAAATCAAAAATACGATATTTAAGAAAATTGATTTTTAAGCTTTATTTTCGATACATAAAAAATTACAACATTTTTTTTTTTACAGTGTATATTTTTTTCCAGATAGTCCCAACAATAACCTAAAACTTTGCGGAAGGCACCAAACTGATCGGACAAACCGTTTCTAAGTTAAAATTTTTTGAAAATTATTAAGGATTTTTTTTTCTTAGGCCCTTCTCAAAAGTAACGCTAGGGTAAAAATGGCGAACCGATGATGCAAATAGGCATTTTTGGGTATAAAGAAAGCATATGCCAAATTTCAGCCAAATCAAAAAATACAAAAGTAAATCGACATTCGAATTCAAATGGAACCGCTCTCTTTTCGAATACAAAACACGACTTCAATGGACATTTCATTACATATCATAGAAATTATTTTTCAACAACATCAAACAAGCTATTCTACGTTAGTCTAATATTACCAGAAATACTAAATACTAAAACATCACATTTTGTACAATTGACAAAAAAGCACTTAGTTGATAACTGAGGGAGTGCTCATGATAACTTTAAACTGAGATGCAGGCTCAGCCTTATTTAAGACGTAAATCTAGAAAGAAAAAGAAGATTATTTGTTGACATCCATTACCGAAGTGATTCCATATTTATTTGATAACTTTTGTATGTTCACTTCGCACAACCCTGACTTAGTTTTATTTCAAACACTTGTCAACAAATCGAATGTGCAATAGCATCAACGTGGCACCTTCAAGTATCTAGATGTGCATACCGTTTTGTCTCAAATTCCGAACAGACTCATATTCCGAACACTCGGTTTTTGTATGGCGATTTGTTTGAAATGTTTCACTGAAATATGTCATCAAATAACCCGGAAATGGCAGTCAATTACAATTAAATTTTAACGTCTACCAATCAATTTTAAACCTCGGGAGTAGTGATGATTCTCAAGTTCGAGACCAATAGAACTAGCTCAGATAAATTTATTTCCGAAATTTTTCATTTTAATATGATTTATTCGCGCTGTTCGGAATTTGAATCAAGGTGTTCGGAATATGAGACAGAATGAGTAAGGTGTTCGGCATTTGAATCAAAATGTTGTACCACACTTTTACGTAAAAACAAAACTTAACAAGTTTAAATAAACAATTTTATCAGCAAACCCAACAGCTAGCAGTTAGAATTTGTGAAGAAATTAAAATATTCACAAATATCAGCTAATTTATGCCTATCAGATGCATTTGAAGTCATGGTTGGCCTTAAGTGTTCGGAATATGAGTCAAAACGGTATCTATAGTGTTCCACATGTAGGAATCTTCAAAGTGACTCTGCATCAACGATTTCAACAAAGTCATCCTTCACACACTCTTCACTTCACTACTCTTCGCTCGGAATGGCACAGGAATCCATTGCACTCGTTTGAGTTTTTTTTTTGTTATTTATTAATCCGCTAACGATATGGCCAAAGCAAAACCATCAGTAGAGCGGTTCAAATTACAAAACAAATGTTGAAAATACAATCTTCCATAATTCCTTACCATCCTTACGAGAAAAATAGTGTTCTGTGAAACTTTCAGCTTTTTTGGTTGTGATCTAAAGGTGATTCAAAAACGAAGTAAGTTTATGTGGAAATCTAAATATATGATGATCACCTGTATATTACCACCGAAAAAGCTGAAAATTTCACAGGACACTATTTTTATCGTAAGGATTGTAAGGATTTTTTTTGGGTTTTGAACCGCCCTAACCATCAGCATCTGAAGCAGCTTCGACGATCCTCCTGGATGACATTCCCCTTTTCCAACTTGGCGACACGGTTCAAGTCCGGAGGCACGGACGGATTTATGACTTTGATTTCCTCAAGTTCAAGCTTCTGTCCGAAGCCGTCTGGTGTCTACCGGTGAGTTCGTCTCGTCATCGCTTGTCTGATCCCAGCTGACGGAATCATCACTGCACTGATAGGGATCTCCTGGGATCAGTTCTCACCTGAGCATGACGTTTCACTTTTTGCCATCGTTTACGATCCCAAAGGCCACAGCTCTGGGAGTTAAACACGGCGCATAGTTGGGAAAAACTGACCAAAATCAGCGGAGGATTCCTTATTTCGTATCGCTTTTGAGCTAGGGAAGTGATTTAGTCCATTTCCGAAACGAAAAACCCTGGGAAATCGAAGGAGATTAATTTCAGTTAACGCACATGACTTACGTGATAAAATTGATAAATTGCTTTACTGCTTTTGGTCAGGTTTTTGCCCACTGTTAGGCGAGTCAACTCGTAATTGTGTGGTTTTGTGCTCATTTGGGAGATTTCGGTCAGATGATCGATTGCGTTTTAATGAGATGGATAATAATCAGAAGCCTCAGCACCTTTTCAGCGAGTTTCTCACGTATCTTAGGAATTGTTCAGCTCGGTTTGGGAAAACAAACATGGACAAACATGATCGTCCCAGAGGGACTCAGTCAGTGCAGTGGGACCTGCCATCGAAAAACCTGCTCCGAGACAAATGATTGTCGTTATCACGTTCGTTGTGATCTGATCGTTTTCACACATTGAGTCGTCTTGCCTTCACCATGAGATTATTCCGGCTCGTTGAAAAATCTTTCGTCATGCACGCGTTATCAATTATTGCTTTCGTCACTTGAAACACGATGCGGGGGAAATTTCACGACGACTACGACGAGTCCCTTCCGCAGTGCAACCAAAAAGGAGGCGAAGCGCTAATCCGGAACACGTGTTTCTCCGATGGTGTGATGTCTCCTTGTTCCTCGTCGTTGCACATCCCGGCAGCATAAATAGGAGGCAGAGGCAGAGCCGACACAGGATCTGGGCTTAGTCAAATTACTAAATTGACCATAATGTGCGCACAACACAGTTGGGACTGTTTACATACAAAGCCGCAGAGCGGATTCGGAGTCAAATTGAGCAAAAGGTCGTTGGGATGAGCGGCAGCTACTAGGTTTAGCCTAGTTTTAGCCATGCTTGTTGGTTTTACCAGACGACCCTTCAACCCTGAAATCGGATATTTTCTTCCTCATGAGGAGAATAGTTAATCGTTTCACGAACGGGATAATTTATTACATTATTTGTAAACCGGCAAACTTTTTTTCAAACATTTCATTGTACATCTGTTGCATTTGGATCTACATTGTTATAGTTGTATGTTATGTCCACATTGTATATAGTTAAGTTTACAATTCACTTCAATTAAAAATTATTTCAACAAATCTTTAAGTAGTGTTGTGCCAAATTTATGTTATCATTTGGATTCACGTATAATATTTTTGAATTTGAATTTCTTACCATAATTTTCTAAGTTTAACTTAATCATCTTAGTTACAATACACAAAGCGGCTTATCGCCTACAATCTCTATCCGTGATTTTTAAGTAATAGAATTTCATGAGAACTCACAATCAATATTTTTAGTTTATTTCTGAATATACTTTCTACCCATTTCCATTAACCCATTTCCATGAACTGGTGCCCGAATATTTAACTTTAGGGGTATTCACTAAAACTTGCGTAAAATGAAATCCTGCGTAACTTTAGCAATGAAACATTTCAAATGAAATATTCTTTGTCTGCTTCTATAGAATGTCAAATCAAAGAAATACAATCTAGTTATCCATTATAAACGTCAAACAGTCATACATGGTTTGTTGTTTGAACTCGAAATTGTTGTTTATCGCCGGAGGATAATTTTTCAGAACTGATGTTTACGCATTCATTATTCGTTCAAATAACCTGCATCCAACCTAAGAATCAGTAATAAATGAGAGCCAATGCACTGTTTGTGGTTATTCAGGATATTTTTCCTTGTATCGTGTAAACGGAGATGTCCATGATCTTCATATGTGCATGATTCGGGAGACCAATGGACCGATGCACGAGTTCACGAACTTGACGTTTGAGCGGT
This sequence comes from Aedes aegypti, assembly GCF_002204515.2. NCBI lineage: Eukaryota > Metazoa > Arthropoda > Insecta > Diptera > Culicidae > Aedes > Aedes aegypti. Next base: position 101,263,389 of record NC_035108.1, on the reverse strand, counting down.
GCCGAATTCACTGGTTTCCATGGTCACATAAATAACACGGCACCGCTAAAACGTCAAATAGTGAACCCGTGCATAGGTCCATAGTGTGGGAATACGTGAAGATGGGAATACTAATGGGAGCTACATGACAAAGCCAAATAGGTGCAATTTCTATCTCACATGCTACGACGAACCATGTACCCAGTGTACCCGGTTCAACTACCTTCACTAGACACGAGACCAACGTAAACGGAAACTACGAATGGCCAACATGTGATTTTATTTCCATGTGTACGCTTAAATTTGCCCAGAATCTCTATTCTTTACAATTTCCTGCAATAGAATGGTAAAACTTTGGGTTTTCAGTAATATTTGTATTTGTTTGGAATTACCATAGTGACACACTGACATTACCAAAGCATACTTCGATTGATGTTGAACATGCTGAAAGCTTTCATTAATTATTTACGCAGGTTCATGAATCATTTCATATAACCAGTTTAGCATGACTTACGCAGTGATTTACGCTCTTAAGCGAATACCCTTTTTGTGTTGAAACTAAGTCATTTATGACGAAGAATAAGGTCGATTTTGCTGATGTTGGTGGCACAAGTTCTTCCAAATTGATTCTGAATCTAAGCAAGGTAACTTGATCTGCATTCTCGATTTTATATGTTTTTCGTCTATTATTTAAATAGGTATACATTAAACTTGGCGTGTTTATTACTTTGGGTGCAGCTGACATCAAACGGCATTTTTGCTGAGATGTCAGGAAACGACCTTTAAACGAGATTTCCACCGCTGAGATCGGCATTTTGATTTAATTGTCACGGTGTGTTTCGTAGAACAACTAGGTCTAGGCTTCTCGCGTTCATTTGCTGCAAAAACCAAAATAATCGGTCGGGGGGTCTAGAGTAAATTTGTTTTTTGTTTGATTTCGAGAGACTTGCACATATGTTTGTGTTTTCGTACCTATGTGTTTCTGTACATTGGGGCGGTTCAAAATTTAAAAATGCTTGAGAATCCAATCTCCCATATGTTCCTTGCCATCCTTACTATAAACATAGTATTCTGAAATTTCAGCTTTCTAGAAATTCTAGCTTTAGAAAATTTCAGCTTTCTAGGCCTAACGACAATGTAGGTTTATATAGAAATTGACATAAAGAAATTTTGAGATATGTTCCAAACACGCTTGTACTGTAATAAATAAATTTGCTGAAGAGAGAAATTCAATCCGACGGAGAGCAGAAGAGATATTCATGAGTTTGTTTGCTATTATTTAGCTTAATATTATAGCCCTGCAAACATGTACAAAAATCTCAAACAAAATTAGATCAAACGGATTTGTTTCTTCAGCAACATTCTTCATTAAGGTTTGAAGAATGAGTTTTCAATATGGGATGAGTTGCAACTTACATTACAGTACTAGCGTGTTTGGAACCAGGGCTGTTAAGAATCATGACCGGCTTCCGACACTGACGAAACCAGTCTTCTCACTGTCACTAGGTGAAGCTATATTTCATGTGCTCACTCCGTCAGGTCGCAATGACGGGGCTCTCATGAGAGCAATTGTAAAGTTGTTTAGCATTTAAAATTTCTATCTGAATTTGGAAAATTTGGGGAATCAAATGTGTTTTATAAGTAAAGTGGATATCCTTTCGTGATTCTTGTGATACAAATAACAATCATATCTGATAATGACATAAACATGGTCTAGCTTACAATTCCGTCACATGTCATAGTGACGGAAAAATGAGGGAGAATTTGAAGAAAGCTTCTGTCATTGTCTCGCCGTCCGATGACAGTGAGAGAAGCATCTACAGCTGTGTTCAGAATAATAGTAGTGAAAGCTAATTTTCATACAAAATGCTCAACTTTGGCATGCTGTAACTTTGTTTCCATATGAGCAATCGACATGAAATTTTGACAGTGAACTATAAATATACTCAAATTTAATATCACAAGATTTGAATTATTTTGCACCAGGTGAAATCGCTCAAAATAATAGTAGTATTAATAATTTAAATATCAGTTGTATTTTAATTTTTTGAATTTTTCTTTATTCATCGTTTCAATTCCACCTAAGCTATAAATATATAAACAATCCATTTTTTTTACAAAATTGTTGCTGAACAAAAATTTGCAAAAGAAAAACTACTATTATTTTGAGCGATTTCACCTGGTGCTTAACTTTTTAGCCGGTAGTGTGAAAATTTTCAAATCTTGTGATATTAAATTTGAGTATATTTGTAGTTCACTATCAAAATTTCATGTCGATTGCTCATAGGGAAACAAAGTTACAGCATGCCAAAGTTGAGCATTTTGTATGAAAATCGGCTTTCACTACTATTATTCTGAACACAACTGTATGTAAAAGTCGCGCGACACCCTCTATTTACATTGACGCTTTCCAGCACTGTATTGGAACATTTCTCAAAATTTCTCCATAGTAATTTCCATATAAACCTACATTATCTTTGGGCCACAACTTTAAATCGCCACCTAGAACGCTGAAAATTTCACAGAACACTTTTTTTTATGGTAAGGATGCTAATGAGCACATGGGAGATTGGATGTTCAAGCAATTTTAAAATTTTAATCGCTCAACTGTTTGGACGTATAGTTAACTCTCCATAACTCGATATCGAGTTACAGAACACAAAACCAGTGCAATCCAAGGGACCATCGAGGTAGCCATGAAAACCAACTTTTACTATGGTTCTCTAACTCGATATCGAGATGCGGAATATCGAGTAAGGGAGAGTTAACTGTATGTACATATTGTAAATATTGTAAATGAATGTACGTATTGTTTTGTTTGAAAGGCGGATAAATCACTTTTGTATCTATGAGTAGAAAGAGAAATCTCGCATTATTTATGGTCTCGTCCTAAAAGCCATAGGTGTGTAGCTTGTTATTATTGAGCAAACGAATGGATTTACACTTTATTTCACAATGCTACGATGAAGAGAAGATCCTCCTCTATCTCCCAGTGGTGATAGTTTTAATTTTGGTCTGTTTATCTGCTTAATAACAACGAGCTTCACACTCGGTTACCAATGGTTTTTAGGGTACAAGGTTTCAAGCAGTCTTCAGAATATCCTTTGCATTGCGTTGCTTTGATCAGTAAACTAAGGAGTAGGAAAACGCACACTCCTCTTTTTTCAATCCAACATTGCTTTGATTTGCTTCTATCATTTTGTGAAAATACTGCATCAATGATCTAAAAAAATATCAGCTCCTTTTGTTGGACGAACATGGATGGTAGGCATAGCAACCGTGGAATTATCGTTTCATTGTGTGATTGAAAAGCTAGCAAAGTGTCAGACGGCAGTTGTGAGAGTAGAAGGATTAACCTAAGAATGCTAATGTCGCTGTTGTTCGTGTTACCAACATCTAGTTTGCCACGAACTGACAGCCTGAGTACCGGGCATCAAAGTGTCAAATCAATTATAAAAACATAAACAACGACAAGGCATTGAACTAACAATGAAAAACCATAATTAAAGGTAATAATAATTAAAATCATTTTGTGACAACAGCGCTACTAGCGTTCTACTACTAATATTTCTATTGTTGTGAGCGATTGGACGTTTTGAAGAATTCGCAGAATCTTGTTTATTAAGTTTGTTTAAGATTTAACTCAATTTTGTTGCTAATTTGTTTTACTTTTAGGAAACACTTACTGGATTTCAGATATTGTGAAAGCTGACCAATTAGGTTTTCATCTAGACCTGTACCGGTTCCATAAACCTACAACGTATCCAATGCTTTGTGAATTCAGGGTGTCTATTCATTTACAGAAATTATATTCCCTGATATTTCCAGGTTTTTCCAGGCTTCAACAAATAATTCCAGGTTCAAGAAAATCGCCAAAATACCTAAATGATTGATTGTAATTAGTGATTTCGTTTTATTTTCCATGAGATCCAAGAATGCTCATCAAATGATTTGAAAGTGCCTTCGATCATCAAAGTAAGATATGAAGAACTGAGGAAAAAATAGCCGTTCCTTCAAAACGGGATTCAGATTTAAGGATCAGCAACGTACCCAGGAAATTTCTCTGGAGGTCGTTTTGCATATTTTTAAATGACTTTGACCGACCCTGAAAATAACAACTTTTAAGACCTCTAACTTAAAAAAAAAACTGAAAAAAGACTAACAGAAACCATGATCTGAGAATTCAATTCTTCATTTGAACAGACATTTATTTAAGAATATTTCTTAGATTTTTTTAATTCTTTGTAACATTACGAGAAATATAATCGCTTATTTTGCTGTAGATTTCTTTCACATGTTACTCCAAAGATCTCTTCTGGAGTTTGATTTGTGATTTCTAAGTAATTCTTCCAAGGATTTCGTTTTAGATACCTTAATGAAATCAATCTGGATTTTTTCTAAGGATAAAAAAACAACCAAAGATTGTTTCATTTTTCAAGGCAGTTCCAAGTTCTCCAGAAGTTTATCTAATGATTCTTCCATTGATTTTCCTATGACATTCTGCAACATTTCTGTTTAGAGCATTTCAAGAAATCAAAATTCCTTCAGGGAGTCCACCAATTTTTTAATTCTCCAAGAACTTTAAATTTATCCAATCATTCATCAAGGGCTGTATCCAAGAACATGTCAAATTTTTTGGAGAAAATTCTGAAAAAAATCGCGTGTAACTTTCAAAGAAATCTTAGAGTGATCTCCGAAGAAACTTGTGTGAACTCTAAGTTTGCCCTAATAAATTTCTGCAATGATCTCGAAAAGAACTCCTGGATTCATGATGAAAATCTTTCTTGGATTTGTCTAATTAATTGCTAAAATAACTAAAAAAAACATTCCAATCACTGAACAATGTCCTTTAACACTTTTTGGAGTTTTTCCTTGAAAAAATCCGGACAGAATATCTGAAGAAATTTATGTGTGATTGATCGGAATAGTAACTGTAATAATTGTTGTAGTATTCACTAGTGAGGAACCTTTAATGAAGTTGTTCTCCAGATCTTGTTGCACCTGATCAAGCCACCTCGCTCGCTGTGCTCCCCACCTTCTTGTGCCAACCGGATTCGACGCGAACACCATCTTTGCAGGATTGTTGTCCGGTAGTCTTGCAACATGCCCTGCCCAGCGCACCCTTCCGGCTTTCGCAACCTTCTGGATACTGGGTTCGCCGTAGAGCCTAGCAAGCTCGTGGTTCATTCTCCGCCGCCACACACCGTTTTCCTGTACTCCGCCAAAGATCGTCCTAAGCACCCTTCGTTCGAACACTCCAAGTGCTTGCAGGTCCTCTTCCAGCATTGTCCATGCTTCATGTCCATAGAGGACCACCGGTCTTATAAGCGTTTTGTACATGGTACATTTGGTGCGAGGGTGAATCTTTCTCGACCGCAGCTTCTTCTGGAGCCCATAGTAGGCGCGACTTCCACTGATGATGCGTCTCCGTATTTCACGACTAACGTTGTTATCAGCCGTTAACAAGGATCCGAGGTAGACGAACTCATCAACCACCTCAAAAGTATCCCCGTCTATCGTAACACTGCTTCCCAGGCGGGCTCTGTCGCGCTCGGTTCCGCCTATCAGCATGTACTTTGTGTTTGACGCATTCACCATCAGGCCGACTTTTGTCGCTTCACGTTTCAGGCGGGTGTACAGGTCTGCCACCGTTCCAAATGTTCTGCCGACAATATCCATATCATCCGCGAAGCAAACAAATTGGCTGGATCTTGTGAAAATCGTACCTCGGTTATTGAACCCGGCTCTCCGCATGACACCTTCTAGCACGATGTTGAACAGCAGGCACGAAAGTCCATCACCCTGTCGAAGTCCCCGGCGGGATTTGAACGAACTGGAATGTTCACCCGAAATCTTCACGCTATTCTGCACATCGTCCATCGTTGCTCTTATTAGTCTTGTGAGCTTCCCGGGAAAGCTGTACTCGTCCATGATTTTCCATAGCCCTTCACGGTCGATGCATAAGCCGCTTTGAAATCGTTGAACAAGTGATGCGTTGGGTATTCACGGCATTTCTGGAGGATTTGCCGTACAGTGAAGATTTGGTCCGTTGTCGAGCGGCCGTTGATGAAACCAGCTTGATAACTTCCCACAAACTCATTTGTTATTGGTGATAGACGACGGAAGATAATCTGGGATAGCACTTTGTAGGCGGCATTCAGGATAGTGATCGCACGATAGTTTTCACATTCCAGTTTGTCGCCCTTCTTGTAGATGGGACATATGACCCCTTGCTTCCACTCCTCCGGCAGCTGTTCCGTTTCCCAGATTCTGACAATCAGCCGGTGCAGACAGGCTGCCAACCTCTCCGGGCCCATTTTGATGAGTTCAGCTCCAATACCATCCTTACCAGCGACCTTGTTATTCTTGAGCTGGTTGATGGCATCCTTAACTTCCCTCAATGTGGGGGCAGGTTGGTTTCCTTCATCCGCCGTGCTGACGTAGCCACTTCCTCCGCTGTCGTGACCCTTGGCGCCTGTGTTCTCCGTGCCATTCAGGTGTTCATCGTAGTGCTGCCTCCACCTTTCAATCACCTCACGTCCGTCCGTCAAGATGCTTCCGTCCTTATCCCTACACATTTCGGCTCGCGGCACGAAGCCTTTTCGGGATGCGTTAAGCTTCTCGTAGAACTTTCGCGTTTCTTGTGAACGATGCAGCTGTTCCATTTCTTCACATTCCGCTTCTTCCAGGCGGCGCTTTTTGTCCCGGAATAGGCGGGTTTGCTGCTTTCGTTTTCTTTTATATCGCTCCACATTTTGTCGCGTTCCTTGCTGCAGCATTGCAGCCCGCGCTGCATCCTACTCCTCCAAAACCTGCCTGCATTCATCGTCGAACCAATCGTCACATGTCCTCCTTTCCACGTACCCGACGTTGCTCTCAGCTGCGTTGTTGATGGCTGCTTTTATGTTGCTCCAGCAGTCCTCAAGAGGGGCTTCGTCAAGCTCGCCCTCTTCCGGCAACGCTACCTCGAGATGCTGCGCGTATGCGGCAGTGACGTGCGGTTGGGCCAGTCGCGCTAGGTTATACCGAGGCGGGCGTCGATACCGTACATTGTTAATGACGGATAGTTTTTGGCGCAGTTTCACCATCACCAGGTAGTGGTCGGAGTCAATGTTAGCGCCACGATAGGTTCTGACGTCGGTAATATCGGAGAAGTGCCGTCCATCGATCAAAACGTGGTCGATTTGTGATTCCGTCTGCAGTGATGATCTCCAGGTGTATCGATACGGGAGGCTGTGCTGGAAGTAGGTGCTGCGAATGGTCATGTTCTTGGAGGCGGCAAAATCTATCAGTCGTAGGCCGTTCTCGTTCGTCAGCCGGTGGGCGCTGAACTTTCCAATCGTCGGTCTGAACTCCTCCTCCTGGCCAACCTGAGCGTTCAAATCTCCTATGATGATCTTGACGTCGTGTCTTGGGCAGCGGTCGTACTCGCGTTCGAGCTGCGCGTAAAATGCGTTGCTGTAGAAATGCCGAGAGAATTTTTTGGACAAACCTAATGAGAAATAGTAGGTTGAATTTATAAAGGAATTCTTGGAAAAGTTTATAATAGATTTCATCGCAAAATGCCTGAATGATTTCTGGAGCAGTTACTAAGAGTAATCGTAGACAATTTTTTAAAACTTATCCTTTTCAAAATGCCTGGAATAAATAAAATAATTAGCGTAGGAATTATTATAAGGTTTGGAAAAATGTTGAAACGATAATTGGTCTCTTTCAGAGTAATCTCTTTGAACACTATTGGAGGTAGTAGCGCTGGAGTGCTCTAGGATTTTCTGGATTAAATTTTGAAGAAATTTCTTTTAGCATCACTTTAGAAATCGCTGGTAGCATTCCTGAAAGAGTTCCTGGAGTATCCCAGAAGGAATCTCTGCAGATATCACAAGAATTCCTGAAGAACTCCTCGGGATCTAAGAAAAATATCATAGAGAACTTAGGAATAGCCGCGTAATAGTCTCTGAAGGCTTCTCTGGGGCCTCTAGAATGTTTAATCAAGATTCACAGCAAGTATATTAAGACAAAAAAACCTTACATGAAAAGGCATGTTAAAGACAAAATAGTTAAATGACTGTACATCAAAAGTAGCGTTTTAGCGGCCGAAATTTTTTTTTTTGTTAAAAAGTTCTGGAGTCGAAAAAAGGACATATTCAACCATGCATTACTAATTCAAAATAATTTCCCTGAATGTGGCTGAAATTCCCTGAGAATTCCAGGTTTTTTCCAGGTTGAATAAAATTCCCTGATAATTCCAGGTTTTCCAGGTTTTTCCGGGTAGTAGACACCCTGGAATTGTATTTCAATAAAATAAACTCAATGGACATTCTTAGCACACCCTGTTACTGCCACTCCCTGGTAATGTTGCTCAAAAGACCAAAGATAAACGGCTGGATCTATGAAAAAAGTCTCACTATATTAGATCAGTGTTTCTTCCGCTACAGTACCAGATGAGACCCTTTAAACCCAACCTATCTAGAACACAACCCAGCTTAGTGCAACTTCTGAAACAGGAAAGGTCATTGGCATTAAAAAACGGGGAGCGGGGGGATTTGGAACTCTGAGGTGAGGTTGTGTGGCTAAAACCACGGGCCATACAAATGTTAAAATTTGTGTATGGAAAAAAAGCCCACAATATGGAGAGGTGTCTAAAACTCTGAAAAAGGACCACGCTGTGGACACCCCTCTTGATGTGAGTTAAAGTTATGCTATTTTCACTCCAATTTTTTTTATTATTATTGATTGCATCTTATTGCATATATAGTACATATTCTATTAATATTCTATTACCCATTGACGCCAGACTCGATCAAAACCTTCATCGTGCATATGAGCATATTTTTACTACGATGACAATAGTGACAACAAGAGATTAGATGCGTCGACGAGATAGATTGAGAAATATCTATAGGTTAGTCATGTTTTTTGTGCGCGTCACGTAAGTTGAGATAATTCGCTTTCACCTCGGGTGAGACGTTAACGACATGTTAACCAGCAGGAATCGAGTTGACTTTTGTCACTCTATTTGGCTAATCTTACCTCACCAGAGTCGCAGAATAAACTGACTGAATGCGTTGAGGCTCTGCAGTAAAGGCTTTTTACAACATCTATGCTGCCATCAGTTTTTTATTGATGCATCAGTCTTGAAATTTTACTCTCTGGGCACTCAGGAAGGACAACTACGCTATACTCTTTCGGGAGGTCATATTCTGTCGCAAGAATAGTTTATCCAAACGCCAGAAATATTTCAAGCCATAGGAGCTGAAATGATCTGCATCAATGATGCAAAACTTTTGATCAAGTGATCACAGGAGCAATGAAATGCGAGGATTCATATTCATTACAAAAACATATCATTACAAAATGCAATTTTTCAAGGCATGCTTTTAGAATCTGTCTTTTGAAATGATGATTTCGGAAGATTGGCTACAAGATACATAGAAGCCAAATCTCTAATTATCAAAAGCACAAGTCTAGAGAAGCAGACAACTGGTAACTCATTGGTCACTCGCTGGTGGTGACCAATCAATGAAATGTTCAACGTAAAAGGTTGTCAGGTTATCTAGATTTGTGCTCTTGAAAATTCTAGGTTTGACTTCGATGCATCTTCACCTTAGGACGAGATCATAAGTTATGCGAGAAATACTTCCTAATAACTTCTTACATCATTATGACCAATTTAAGTACGATTTTCAAGGCCTTTCGTGGAAGATAATTAAAATGATGCAAGAGACAGTTTTGCGATTATGCGTATATCATATGTAATTTATGCTTATTACAGCTCTTTTGATCAAGCACAACTGTGACGACGAAGATCCCTCGGCGCGTACGTACCTAAATTATCACAGGGCGCATACGAATATCGAGAGGAAATGTCAAAGAACAGAAACCTGTCAGAAAGGGCAAAACATCACGATCGATTACGTTGCAGATTTGTGAGAGATTCAATCTTAGTGGTAGATTTAAAAAGAAATTTCTTGATTTCTAAAATTTCTTAAAGCTAGTATTCAATTTGAAGTTGAGTGAATTTGAACCTAAATGTAAGTGTAAAACTGAACATATATAAAAACCTATTACTTACCTAATATGAATTTGTAAATCTAGTTACGACACATCAAACACATACTACTAGCTAAATTTGTAAAACTAAAGGATTAGTACGGAGGAACTGTTAAAATTGTAAGTAAACTTGTTATCCAAAAACATACAGCAATTATAAAATAAATTAATTACAGCTAAAGCTGTCCCAACCAACTTCGAGTTTTACCCACGGGACTTCTAAAAGAAAACAGTTACAACATCCTTTAGAATTTTAACACCGCATAAGCAATGGCGGATAAAGGGAATGACTCGCAGATGCCACGAAATTGCGCTTCATGCTCCAAGCCCGACGAACACGATGATATGGTGGCGTGTGATGCATGCCATGAATGGCATCATTATTCATGTGCGCGGGTCGATGCAACGGTTCAAGATCGCAGTTGGAAATGTGCATCCTGTGAACTCCCTAATGATCCGAACACCAATCAACACCATATTGGTGTGACGGAACCAAACAAGAAAGGTGCGAAACCGAAAGTGCCGGCAGTACAACCGGAGAGTTTAGCTGTTCCGCCGAAGAAGCTGGTGGCGAAGTCTTCAACCGGCAGCAAAGTCAGCCGCAAGTCGAAGAAGGGTGAGGCTAGTACTACATCGAGTGCCCGGATTCGACTGGAATTGGAGCTAAAGGCCGTTGAAGAACAACAGCGAATAAGAGAAGAAGAACTGGCAGCGGAGAAAGAACTTCAGGACCTCGAACGGAAGCTTGAGGAGGAATTGCGGGAAAAGGAGTTGGCGATCGAAGCGAAAAGGATCACTGATGCCAAGGCCGCTCTAAAGAAGAAGATGGAAGTGGAACGCGAATACAGGAAACAGCAGATGGCGATAAGAAGGCAGTCAGAGGAGGAGAAGGTAAAGTTAATCCGGCAGGCATCCGAGTATGGCAGTGGCAGAGGTAGTTCGATCGGTACGGATACCGGTTCCAAGGATAAGGTGGAGGATTGGCTAAAGAAATCGACGCAGCAGACAGCGGGACAATCAACAGAGTTCACGTCAGCAGTCGACCCTAGTAATGATCCGAAGCAGGTATTTGTCGAACAAAAAACTAACCATCAAGCTACAATCAATATTAGGGACGATAGGAGCTTAGACCAACACCCTCTAACCACGCCCAATAAAGTTGTCTCCCCCTCGCATTTTCTCCCCACAAAACCTGTAGTCGATCAGAAAACTGTAGTACAGCAAGCTCGCACGAATGATTTCGCTGAGCGACATTTCGTTGACGAGTTTGAAAAGCTGGGTATGGGAGAAACCTCCGGAACCAGAGTCATAACTGGTAATAAAAACCTGAAACTTTTAGTGAGTGGTGTTGACTGCATCGATCGTTTCGTGTCTCGTGATCTTCCAAGCGTTCGTGGAAGACGGGAAAGTGAAAGTCGTTTGTCCAACGCTGGCGGAAGATTCTTATCCACTGGAGATGACAGCGAACATCATAGCGTGGAAGTGCATCCGAACGCTTCTGGAATAGGACAGAATATACGTGCCCCTATTCGAGTTTCAACAGATCAACGTGAAGCAGGATTCGGTGTGAGGAGTGAGCAACCGGTCCCGAGAAGTGTTGCGCCTGTCAATCAAGAGCGCTACAGCGAGGACTACCTGGATGGCCCGACAAATCGACAACTGGCTGCCAGACAGGTGATGGGTAAGGATTTGCCCATGTTTTCAGGCAATCCTGAGGAATGGCCGATTTGGATTAGCAACTTTCGTCGGTCAACTTCCACTTGCGGGTTTTCGGACGATGAAAACTTAATTCGACTCCAACGCTGTTTGAAGGGGTCAGCTCTCGAATCTGTTCGTTGTAGACTGCTCTGCCCGGCAAGCGTTCCACACGTTATCCGTACCTTGGAGATGCGTTACGGTAGACCGGAGACTCTCATCCGTTCTATGACGGAACGCGTCCGTCGACTGCCGTCTTTAAGGATAAATGAATTGGATGGGATTATCGAATTTGGTTTAGTAGTCGATAATTTGGTGCAACATCTGAAGAACGCCGGACAGCAAGCACATCTTACCAATCCATCGTTATTACATGATCTGGTTGGTAAGCTGCCTGTCGATTACAAGCTCAAGTGGTCAGCCTACAAAAGCATGCGCCATAACGTGGATTTAAGTACATTTGGAGAGTTCATGTCCACTTTAGTAGAACTTGCCTACGATGTAGCGGACGATTTTCCTAGTAACGAGAAGGTTCAGAAGCAGAAGTCAAAGGAGCGTGTATTTGTGCAGACACATACGGAAACTGCGGTGGCCCTTGAAAGTGAATCAGATAACAGCAGTTTGGGTGCCCGGACCTCGAAGAAACCATGCACATTTTGCAAAGTGGAAGGACATCGGGTGGCGGAATGCAGCCGATTCAAATCGATGGACGTTAGTGGAAGATTAAACGTGGTGCAGCAAAGCGGTGTATGCCGATCGTGTTTAAATTTCCATGGCAAATGGCCGTGTAAAACGGCGAAAGAATGCGGAGTCAATGATTGCCGGCTGAAGCATCATCCGCTATTACATTCTCCGTCATCAGTGGCTCCGGCGGTAGTGTCAACAAGTCATTTGAGCGAGCCGTTAGTGAGTGAGGGACCCCTGTTCAGGATTATTCCTGTCACTTTGTACGGAAAGAATTGTAAGATGAACGTCTATGCCTTCGTGGATGAAGGATCGAAGATCACGCTGCTGGAAGACTCCGTGGCAGATCAGCTTGGGTTGGCAGGACCAACGGAACCGCTAAATTTGCAGTGGACCGGAAACATTAAGCGCAGTGAGCCAAAATCAAGAAGAATCAGTGCATACATAGCTGCACAGGATTCGCCGAAACAGTATCAACTCTCCAACGCTCGTACAGTAGGTGGTCTGCTGCTTCCGTCACAGACGGTTAATTACGAGGAGATGTGTAGTCGGTACGCACATCTTCGTGGCTTACCAATACGCAGTTACGAAAAGGTGTCGCCAAAGCTCTTGATTGGTCTTGACAACTTGAAGCTCACTGTGCCGCTGAAAGTTAGAGAAGGAAAGTGGGTAGAACCGATAGCCGCAAAGAGCCGCATCGGATGGAGCATCTACGGATGCGCGACGGCACCAACCTCGACCGTCGTATGTGGGCTTCATTTTGGAGGATGGACCGATCAAGAGCAAGAACTTAATCAATTAGTTCGTGACTACATCACCCTCGATAATATAGGTGTTATGCCTCCAACAACCCACTTGGAATCTGAAGAGGATAAGCGGGCAAGAATGTTGCTGCAAACAACTACTAGGAGAATCGGCAAATCTTTTGAGACGGGATTACTGTGGAAAACAGATGATGTACAGTTTCCGAACAGCTATGGTATGGCATTCAAACGCATGTGTTCTCTGGAAAGGCGGTTGAATCAAGATTTAACGTTGTATGAACGTGTTAGACAGCAAGTACGAGATTATGAGGAAAAGCAATATGCACACAAGGCGACTCATCACGAGTTATCCACAACAAACGCTGACCAGTGCTGGTACTTGCCACTGGGTATAGTCCTGAATCCGAAGAAACCGAACAAGCTGAGGATGATTTGGGACGCGGCGGCCAAGGTCGATGGAGTTTCCCTGAATACTGCTCTGTTAAAAGGGCCAGACTTCTTGACATCTCTCCCATCAGTCATTGCAAAGTTTCGGTTGTATCGGTATGCCTTAACCGGAGACATCAAGGAGATGTTTCACCGATTCTTCATCCGCCCTCAAGATCGTCAGTTCCAGAGATTCTTGTTCAGGGATCATCCAGAAACAGAGCCGGTGACCTACGTTATGGATGTAGCCATCTTCGGAGCAGCTTGTTCCCCGAGCAGCGCCCAATATATTAAGAACTTGAATGCCAAGGAGTTTGAAATGTCGTATCCGCGAGCAGCAGAAGCCATCATCCATCGTCATTACGTTGATGACTATCTGGACAGTTTTGGAACCGTCGAAGATGCGGTGAAGATCGGACGGCAGGTGAAGAATATCCACGCTGAAGGAGGTTTTGAGATCCGAAACTTTTTGTCCAATGATCCGACGATAGCCGCACGAGTCGGCGACGAATCGCTTGAGGCAGAGAAGAACATCGGTGAGGATAAACACGAACGAGTCGAATCCGTACTGGGCATGAAGTGGATGCCTAACAGTGACATATTCACATTCACCGTTGCTTTGCGAGACAATCTACTGCACGTTCTGGAGGAGTCCCATATTCCAACAAAACGGGAAGTCTTGCGTACAGTCATGAGCTTCTTCGATCCGATGGGACTGATTGCGTTCTTTTTGATACATGGCCGTACTATCATGCAGGACATATGGGCTTCCGGCATAGGATGGGATGATCCGATCACCGACCAAATCTGGATGCAGTGGAAGGAGTGGATTGGACTTATCCCAAAATTGAATACACTTCAAATACCTCGGTGTTACCTCAGTGAAGCAACAGAGAGTAGCTATTCCAAGTTGCAGGTCCATGTGTTTGTGGATGCAAGCCAGGCTGCGTACGCATGTGCAGTATATTTCAGAGTTGAAACACCCGAAGGCCCTGAAGTTAGCCTTGTTGCAGCAAAATCGAAAGTAGCACCGCTAAAACTGCTGACGATTCCTCGGCTCGAGCTCCAGGCTGCAGTTCTAGGATCACGTCTGCTCAACAATGTAATAGCCATGCACAATCTCCCGGTGATGAAACGTGTTTTGTGGTCCGATTCAAATACCGTTCTCGCTTGGATTCGATCAGATCAGAGGCGGTACCATCAATATGTGGGATTCAGGATAGGTGAAATACTCTCAATGACGGATGTCAACGAGTGGCGGAAAGTACCCACAAAAGAAAATGTAGCGGATGACGCAACCAAATGGGGAACCGGACCGGATGTTAAATCAGAGAGTCGATGGTTTCGAGGACCAGCGTTTCTTAAAAAGCCGGAAGCCTCATGGCCAGGAAGAGATGATCAGATCGACACTACGGAGGAAGAGCTGGTGATGTGTAACCTTCATGAGGAATTAAGACCGTCACTGGTGGATGTCGAAAGGTTCAGTAAATGGGAGAAACTACATCGTACCATGACATACGTACATCGATTCATCGAAAACATCCGACGATCACAACGAAACGAGGAGCGTATACTGGGAGCCTTGACGCACGAAGAGTTGGTGGCTGCCGAGAGATCGTTGTGGATTCAAGCACAAGCCGAGTGCTTTGCATCGGAACTACAGCAGGTAAAGAAGACGAAGGGGAGGCCTTATGATGTTCATGGCGCGCTTTCAAAATCCAGCAAAATATACAAGCAATGCCCGTTCATGGATGAGACTGGCGTTATGCGAAAACGAAGCCGCCTTGAAAATGCTGATTGGATACCGTATTGCACCAAATATCCAGTAATCCTACCCCACCAACATCGAATTACTCTTCTTCTCGTCGACTACTTTCACCGTCGTCTTCGACACCGCAACCGCGAAACGGTTGTCAACGAGATGCGACAGCTCTACGAGATTTCGAGACTTAGGTCACTAACGTACAAAGTGACGAATGACTGCATGGCTTGTAAAATTCGTCGTGCGTCACCTAGTTCGCCTCTTATGGCGCCGCTACCGAAGGTCAGAGTGAGCCCCTACGTGCGGCCGTTTACCTTCGTAGGTGTAGACTATTTTGGACCAGTGCTGGTGAAAGTAGGGCGCAGCAATGTCAAGCGGTGGATAGCTCTTTTCACTTGCTTGACAATTCGTGCGGTACATCTTGAAGTTGTACATAGCTTGTCCAAGGAATCATGCGTGATGGCCGTGAGAAGATTCGTGTCGCGGCGTGGAGCACCAGCAGAAATCTTTAGCGACAACGGCACCAACTTTGTTGGTGCAAGCAATCAGTTGAAGCGGGAGATCGAAGAGTTAACTCACCATTTAGCGTCAACATTCACCAACACCACAACCCGTTGGTCGTTCAACCCACCGGGAGCACCTCATATGGGAGGAGCGTGGGAGAGAATGGTCCGATCAGTCAAGGTCGCTATCGAGGGCATTTTAGAAGCGCAGAGACGACCGGACGATGAAGTTTTGGAGACCGTGGTCATAGAGGCGGAGGCAATGATCAATTCACGGCCGCTGACATACATACCATTGGAGGCGGCTGACCAGGAGTCTCTAACTCCTAATCACTTCCTGTTAGGAAGTTCAAGCGGAGTGAAACAGGTGCCGGTGCTGCCAACGGATTACCAATCGTCGTTGAGGAACGGATGGAAATTAGCGCAACATTTGTCGGATGGGATATGGAGAAGGTGGATCAAAGAATACTTGCCGGTGATATCGAGAAGATCAAAATGGTTCGATGAAGTAAAGGATCTTGCGGAAGGCGATCTTGTGTTGGTCGTTGACGGCGCGGTGCGGAATCAATGGATAAGAGGAATAGTGGAGAAAGTCATGCAAGGTAAAGATGGGCGAGTGCGACAAGCACTGGTACGGACAGTGAATGGTGTACTTCGGAGACCAATTGTGAAGTTGGCGTTACTCGACGTCGTTAAAGGAGGTAAACCGGAAACTGAACAAGATGGTTTACGGGTGGGGGGATGTGACGACGAAGATCCCTCGGCGCGTACGTACCTAAATTATCACAGGGCGCATACGAATATCGAGAGGAAATGTCAAAGAACAGAAACCTGTCAGAAAGGGCAAAACATCACGATCGATTACGTTGCAGATTTGTGAGAGATTCAATCTTAGTGGTAGATTTAAAAAGAAATTTCTTGATTTCTAAAATTTCTTAAAGCTAGTATTCAATTTGAAGTTGAGTGAATTTGAACCTAAATGTAAGTGTAAAACTGAACATATATAAAAACCTATTACTTACCTAATATGAATTTGTAAATCTAGTTACGACACATCAAACACATACTACTAGCTAAATTTGTAAAACTAAAGGATTAGTACGGAGGAACTGTTAAAATTGTAAGTAAACTTGTTATCCAAAAACATACAGCAATTATAAAATAAATTAATTACAGCTAAAGCTGTCCCAACCAACTTCGAGTTTTACCCACGGGACTTCTAAAAGAAAACAGTTACAACAACAACTTTACCTTGCTTGCCAAGGTATTCAAATGGTTTGATCTTGCAGTTTATCGCGTAACTTGATACGTTCAACGCAATGTGCGTCGGTACAAAACACATATTCATAAATACTTCAAACAAAATTTAAAAAACATGTTCTGGACCCCCCGATCGATATTTTTTGGATTTTGGTCGCAAATGAAAGAGCAAAGTCCAACTGTTTTTAGATTGAAATTTCAGACTTACCTATTTTTTTGTAATAAACTTGTTCCATTAGAACACCGTGATTGTGTGTTTGGTGCCAATACCTGTCAACTTTGACCAGTACTGGCACCGTTGTTGATTTTTCGAAGGAGGGAAAGAGAGCGATTTTCTGATGACGTCACCGTGCAATGGGCAAAAACTGTTTCTTTCCGTGGTTAGAATACATGAACTTTCTTTTTCTTTTGTCTAGAATTACACACAGACAGAAAAATCCATGTAACTTTCAGCGTAAAATCATGCACATGAAGGGAATGCCAGATATGTCGCAAATTTACACGTCATATCGTGTAAAATTACAATAACATCATGTAAGTTTCCGCCACACATCGTGTAATCCAGCATGGACTCTAACCGATTAGGCGACAATTCGCATAAATTTACATGATATTGATGTTTTTTCACACGATGTGTCATGTAAATTTGCGACATATCTGAGATTCTCTTTAGTTGCATGATTATACGCTGAAATTTACATGGATTTTTCTTTCTGTGCACCCTTTTTGGGACAAAGCCAGCTTCTCAGCTAAGAGTTCTTCGGATACTTATTAACTGAGAATTTGCTTCGGCAATCGTTCATTAATGTGTTTGTATATTGTATGTAAAAAAAATATTCTCGACCGGTGAGATCGAACCAACCATCCTGAAAAAAATACGTGATTCGTAACAATTTCACGTAGCTTTTCCCTCAATTCCATTTTTCAGTGTTAAATTCCGTACAAATTGAAGCTGAAAACGATATAGAGCTCGTAGGGGGATTAGGGGCATAATGAACACCCGGGGCGAAATGGACACCCCCTCAATCTCTGAGAATATGCATACTTCATCAAAACTTCATACACTGCATGAAATCTGTATTGCATTTGAAATGTTTGACGGTCTTTTTTCTGGTATATGATATGATTTTTATTACCATGAATGAATGTAGCACGTCGTACTAATATCAAACTTGAAAACTAGCCGAGAGTAATTTGAAAAAAAATGTCATTGTATGGTCCTAAAACAAGTATTTGCTTGATGTGTCCATTATGCCCCGAATTCCCCTATAAACCATTTTACACATCAGTGAAACTGGCTGCTGTATTGATATATTCATCTTCTTCACTATTAATATGATACACAAAGATGCATGATTTGCAATTTTGGTATTGAAAAAAAATACGTGAGAGGAGATTCCAATAAAAGTTTCAATTCCAAATATTTTTATTATGAATCTATGACAAAAGGTCGGAAGGCAAAAGGTCGAAAGGACAAAAGGTCAAAAAACAAAAGCAGGGACAAAAGGTCGAAAATATTTTTTTCAAAGAAGGAAAAATTTCCCACCAAGACCTTTTGTCCTTTCGACCTTTTGTCTTTCAACCTTTTGTCCTTTCGACCTTTTGTTTTTCGACCTGTTGTCCATATACCATTGAAACCCTTATGAAAAAAGACTACAAATCTACTGGAAATTGCAGTTACCCTACTCTGAGGGGCATGTGGGACACATGAAATTTAACTTGATAATCTACCTCAGGCCTGCCCAACGTACGGCCCGCGAAGACTTTAAAGCTACTTCTCATATGTGGCCCTTTTGTAACACAACCAAGTAGATGTTTCAACATTCCAAGGCTAATTATTACAATTATAGATTCTTCAATACTAAGCTATTTTATTTTGAAGGTTCTTCAACAAAGTTTTTTGATCCTTTTAAATATATAGATGTATGTGTAAAATAACTTCAACACTTGCCATCATTTTTTAAGAAGAAGTACAAGAAA
Organism: Aedes aegypti; assembly: GCF_002204515.2. Taxonomy (NCBI): domain Eukaryota; kingdom Metazoa; phylum Arthropoda; class Insecta; order Diptera; family Culicidae; genus Aedes; species Aedes aegypti. The sequence continues at coordinate 101,244,286 of NC_035108.1, read as the reverse complement.
TCTAATCAATAAATTCCATTACCAATAAATGAAAAAACTAAATTTATATCAAGTTTGAATCATTAGGTGGATTGTCGCAAACTCCTGACCATGAATTTCATACTGAAAAACGATTATAACAAATATTAAGCAGATTGAAAAATTATAAAATTTAATACAGGATTCTCACATAAATTTAAGATGAAATTGGATCGAAACCAAACCTCGAATTTTCAAGAGCACAAATCTAGAAAACTGGTCACTCGATTATCTAGGTCTCTAGATTTGTGCTATTGAAAACTCGAGGTTTGATTTCGATGCATCTTTACATTAATGGCAAACTTGGGCACGATTCTTACCGAATATAAAGCAAAATTTCTCAAAATTTTTCGTATGATTACACAAAATCCTAGGCAGGTTTATTACTGAATCCAAGACATTATCCGGTGAATGTTTCTCACATAATCCTAAGTTAATTTCTAACGGAATTCTGAGCAGGACAGGCTGAAACTGAAGTCTTAAAAGTTTCGGGTGGAGTTCTGAAGGAATCCTAAGTACGATTTTCACATCCGGCAATTAATTCTTAGAAAACTCTGAAGAGGATTATCATATAATACTAGATAAGATTCTGACAGAATCCTATGAAAATTTTTGATAGAATTCTGAGATTGTTTTTTTTATTAAATCCTGGAAAACATTCTCACAGGGTTCAGGACATCATCATGAGCACAATTCCCATAGAATCTTCGGCAAGATTGTCATTGAGGCATATATCTATTCTCAATTTCTTCAATTGAATTTTTTATCACATTTATTTGATGATGCCAAAAAAAATTGTTGCATTAAAAAAGTTTGGCCCGCCGTTGAATATATTTTCTGATATTTGGCCCGCGATTCAAAAAGGTTGGGCAGGGCTGGTTTACATTCAGGAAAACATCTTTTTTTTAATATCGATCCTTTCCTAGCAGTATCTAGAGATATCGATTTATGAATCTCATTTCCATGGAAAATAGGGTAAAATGGTCGAAACCGTAGGAAAAAATATTACATGCCGTAAATACGGTTTATGGACAAAAGGCAGAAAGGACAAAAGGTCGAAATAACAAAAGGTCAAAAGTGATTTGCTTGATGGAAAATTTTTCTTCTTTGAAAAATGATTTTCGACCTTTTGTTCCTTATTTTCTGTTCTTCTACCTTTTGTCCTTTCAACCTTTTGTTTTTCGACCTTTTGTCATAGATTCCGTAAATACCCGAGGAGGCACAAATAACTCCCTAATAACTTATGAATACCATATTTTGGTATCATACCAAAATTGGGTATTGTTCAGTTGTCAATACCTCAATTTGGTATCATAATGGTATTGAAAAAAATCTTTAAAACAATTTAAAATACTTCATTGAGGTATTAAAAAGCTATTGAGGTCTGCTGGAGGTATTGAACTACTACTGAAAAATTTCACTTTTATTTGAAAATCAATCAAGTATTATTGAGGTATTACAATATCTGATCTAATTATCAGTTTGGTGTTCGTAGAATATGCTTGAAATATTATTTGAGGTATTTCACCTCTTATGCAGGGCTCATTCATACCTCATTCAGGTTGTAAGTATTGTAAATTATCTGATATGGAATACCTTATTTTAGTATTCAGAAGTTATTTTCTTCTAATCGGGTATCGATTTGTTCATGAAAAAATATTTCTATTGTGGTAAAAAGATCAATTCTATCTTAGCTGCATATGAAGATATTGAATTTTAAGACGTTTATTTTGCAAAAAAAAACAACTGTGCTTTGATATGTGAAGGAACATTAGCTTTGACTGTTCATGAGTTTCCACTAGAAAATATAAAAACAAAATGTTCTTTGATTCGGGTCGAGTTTGGTATTATATAATTATCTCGGGTTCGGCTCTGGGTTTGAAAAAATAAAATTAGGGGGTTCTGGTTTGTTAAATGTGAAAGTCGAACATCTCTACTGAACACGAAGAATATTTTAAGCGTAAGAAAAGATCCATTAAGTACGTCACGCAAAATTTAGGATCATCGATCATAATGTATTGCCCATCACTCAAAAGAAAAGCATCGTCGCTCCGTATGAACATGGCGAATATCTTGAACTATTCGTATTAAAAATCAATAACAGTACTGACGTTTCTCTATTGTTATTACGATTAAACCTTCTGAGTTGATGTTTCATTACTAGATATTTTCTCAAGAAACTATACAGAGAATCAAAATTATTTTAATTCCATAGTTTGGGAGCTCTCACAAATCAGGAACTTTTAAAGCGTGACAAGTGAGGGAGGGGGTGGAGTGTCTAGAAATCTCGAAAAATGATGAACGATATTTTTGAATCTTCCCTTACCATGATGGTCCCTTCAAACAATTTTCCAAAGCATTTCTGTTACATATCTCGATGGTGTCGATGAGTCCATGGTTCCTTCAACTTACGGAGGGTTGTTATGTTGAAAAAAAACGTTATATAACTTCTGCGCAGAACCCATAGGTCCTTATAATTGAAAAAAGTTTCCTTATTATACGCGCTTTGCAAGGATAAGAATATGAAGCAAAACATAATTTCATTTTACCAACTATGATTGCTCGATAAATACTCTAGTGCCTACGTATGTTCCAAAAATCGGAATTAATTTATTTTTTCTTTGTTTTAAATGACTTTAGAGATAAGTTATTCCCTTAACATTTTTTATAACGGGCGGTCAATTTTGACGGTATTTTTTTATTAAAGCAATAAACGTAAATTTGTTAAAAAATTATGCGATTACATTTGCAGCAATAAATTAAATCAATTTTTTAATGAAAACTTAAGTATTTTTCTAGATTTTGATGGATTTTGGTGAAAGTTTGCAGAATTAGGAGCTGCGCGGAGTAAAGAGTGACAACGATACTTTGATTGAATTGTCCCCACTTTACTATGATTCTTAAGCATGCGGTAGAACTTTGACAGCTGCCGTAGATCTTGGTGAATACAGCAGAATATAAAATTTTCAAAAGAACAGCAAACCCATGCGAATAAATACCTATTATTTAAAAAACTGGGCTTTTTTTAAACTGTTTAGCTAGCTGGCGTTCGAGGGGTCCACCAATTTAAGAAAAATTGAAACTCTAGTTTTAGCGTCATACCATTGACATAAAATTGGTATTCTAACGAGAATTGCTCAAAATAAGCATCAAGGTTTTGTGTCCAATATGTCCCGAATCCCCCTACACATTTCCTTTGAGGAAAGTCTCAATGCAAAACTGATTCCAACATATCCGTTTATTCCCGCTGTATCCGTTGAAGCCCCCGATTGCCCGTGGCAATAGTAATTCCTATCAAACAATCAAACGATCTACCAAGTGTTTTCATTACACAATTTCGTTTTTCTTTTCACTAATTCGGTGGGAAAATACTTGCTCACTGGTAGGCCACATTTGAAGGAGGGCTAGAAATCTCCCAAAAATTGAGTTCTCCATCAATCGGAGCAGGTTCAACTCAATAGAAGCCGTTGATTAAAAACATTTGATTGTTTTCCATCAAGTGGCACTCCGGCTTTTAGATGAGCTTCTTCTCACTTGAAATCTCCGAAGCTTATGCGGGGACTCGCTCCAACTCGCCGCGAAACCCGAACGTGTGTAAGCGGCCAGATTGTCCAGATTCTTGTTCATCTCTCTTTCACTGCGCATTTGTAGATTGGGGGCCGTCTATCGACCGGCTGGAACATGTATCGCACAGGTGACTCATTGCCGAACTTCCCCACGATTCTTCACAATAAAATATCTTTTGGATAATCGCCACTTCAGACCCATATAGGCGATGGTGCCCCATTCAAGGGAGGAATATCGAATTTTTCCCACCGCTCTTGACTCGAATTCCACGCAAACCCTCATCAAATTCCAAGCAGCGGTATTGGCTGTCTAGTTCCCATACTATCGAGAAGAAAAGCCCCACACATGGAGCATTGCAGCGCCCTTATTAGGCAGTCCATGTGCACATTCGCAATGAATCAAACGGAAAAAAAGTTTTCGTGGTTTGTATACAGTGAAGAAATATTATAAAAATTTAAACCATTGTTAAAATAATAGGATTTAAGTATTCATTTGACATGCTTTTTGAAGGTCGTTGGAATCCTACCACTAACTTTTCCCCATCCCCCCAATACCCTTGAAGGAAATCCTGGCTACGTTCAAGTCCACATTCGCAATGGTTCAAATGGAAAAAGTCTTCATTACTCCAGCATCCTTTTTCTCCGCGGAGCGTGCCTTTGATGTGAAACGTGCCGACCTTGTCAGCTAGTGGGGGGAGGTGCGCGATATGCAGTTGCAGTTTTCCCGAGGCGGAAAGTTTTGAGGCGTTTATGACGCCGCCGTGCCGACATCGCAAATGCTTCAAAGAGAACCATACGGCACCCGTTCCGGAATCAAGCGCCGGCTTTCCGTCAGTGTCTTCCAGTAGCGCTTGAGGATGAATTTAGATCCGATGATGGATGTTTGATTGTTATGCGATTTTGAGCGAGCAGGAACATGTGGCTGCTAGCTAAAATGATATAGGTAGGAGAATGTGTAACGTAAGCATTTTCTATAATGCAATTTGATGCAAAATTTTGTTGGTGGTGTGATACAAACAACAGAAAAAAATATTCCTGAATTGATCGCTACAGAATTCCTGGATAATCCCTGGAAAAAGCCTTGAGGAATCTCTAGAGTAATTCTTCTAGGAATCCCTAAATAATCCTTGAAAGAGTCCTTAGAGGAATCCATGGAGGAATCTTTGGAGGAAAGAATTCTTGGAGGAATACCAAAAAGAATCCTTCGAGGAATCTCAGTGGAGATCCCTGGACAAATCACTGGAAAAATCCCTGGTGGAATCCATAAGGAATCCCTGCATAAAGCCCTAGAAAAAATCCTGGAGGAATTCTTGGAGGAACTCTTAGAGAAATGTCCGGAAAAATCATTGAAAGAATGCTTCAAGGGATCTCGAGAGGAACCCTCGGAGGAATCCCTAAAAGAATCCTTGGAAGAATCCCTAAAAGATTCCTTGGAGGAAACTCTGTTGAAATTCCCGGACAAATCCTTGGAGAAACCCCTGGGAAAATCCCTGAAGGAATCCGTAAAGAAATATCTGGGCGAATCCCTGGAGGAATCCTTGAGTAAATCTCAGAAAAAATACATGAAAGATTGCTTTAAGAGACTCTTGGAGGAATTCCTGGAGAAATTTTTGGAGGAATCCTTATAAGAACCTTTGGAGGAATCCATGGAAAAATCTCTTTAGGAATCCCTTGACAAATCACGGGAAAAATCCATAAACAAATCCCAGGAGGAATCCATAAAGAATCCCTGGACGAACCCCTTAAAAATATCCCTGGAGGAATATTTAGAGATCTTAGGGAAATGACCGGAAAAATCCTTGAAAGAATGCTTTAAGTGATCTCTGGAGGAATCCCTGGTCAAATACCTGGACAAATTGCTGGAAAAATCCCTGGATTAAGCCGTGAAAAATTCCTAGAGGAATTATTGGGGAAATGTCTGGAAAAATTCTTGAAAGAATGCTTCAAGGCATCTCTAGAGGAATCTTCGGAGGAATCCCTGGAGGAATGCATAAAGAATCTCTGAACGAATCCCTGAAAATCCAGGAAAAAAATGGAGAAATTCTTGGGAAAATGTCTGGAATCTATGTCCCTGGAAAAGTCCCTGGAGAAACCTCTGGGAAAATCCCTGAAAGAATCCATAGAAAAATCCCTGGACGAATCCCTTAAAAAATCTCTGGAGGAATCCCTTGAGGTTGCCCGTTGATGAAATTCTGAAGGAAATTTGGGGGTACTGGAGCAATCCACGTAGTATCTCTGATGGTATTTTTGGAGAAATTCCTAAAAAAAACCTTGGAGAATCCCTGAAGCAAGCCCTAAATGATTCTTTGAAATCTTAACAAACCTAGAGTGATCGCTAAAGAAATCTTTAGAAAAGTCTATGAAGAAATCCCAAGAGGAATCTCTCTGGAGAAATTGATAAAGGAATATCTGGAAAGATTCGCTGACGGTATCATTGAAAAAATCTTTAAAAGAATTTCTATAGGCATGTTTGGACGCTTTTCCGGAGATATCCTTGGGCACTACTTGAAAAAAATAAATAAGAAAGCTCTGCAGTTACTTCAGAAGAATCCCTTGGGGCAACTGAAAGAATTCATGAAGAAATTCCTGAAAAACAAACTTGATTGAGTCCAAGAGAGACAAGTTAAAAGCTAAAAGCTAGAAGCTGGAAGCTAGAAGCAAGAAGCTAGAAGCTAAAAGCTAAAAGCTAAAAGCTGAAAGCTAGAAACTAGAAGCAAAAGTCTAAAAGCTAAAAGCTAGAAGCTAGAAGCTCAAAACTAAAAGCTAGAAGCTAGAATCTAAAAGCAAAAAGCTAAAAGCTAGAAGCTAAAAGCTAAAGGCTAGAAGCAAGAAGCTAAAAGCTAAAAGCTAGAAGTTAGAAGCTAGAAGCTAGAAGTTAAAAGTTAGAAGCAAGAATCTAAAAGCTAAAAGCTAGAAGCTAGAAGCTAGAAGCTAGAAACTAGAAGCAAGAAGCTAAAAGCTAAAAACAAGAAGCTAGAAGCTAAAAGCTAGAAGTTAGAAGCTAGAAGATAAAAGTTAGAAGCAAGATGCTAAGAGCTTGAAGCTTGAAGCTAGAAGCTAAACGCTAAAAGCTAGAAGCTAGAAGTTAGAAGTTAGAAGCCAGAAGCTAGAAACTAGAAGCTAGAAGCTAGAAACTAAAAGTTAGAAGCTAGAAGTTGAAAGCTAAAAGCTAGGAGCTAGAAACTAGAAACTAGAAGCTAGACGCTAAAAGTTAAAACACAGACAAACAGACGTAACACTTAGAACAAATCTCGATCAAAATCATAGTCACGAGGACATGTACGCCCAATGCTAAAATTGGTGTGTTTGGCCGACAGGCCAACAGATGGCGGTAGTGTGTAAACGTCAAACACGAACAAAAACGATGCGAGCGCTGCGGGTGGTAGATTGGCCACCTACCATATTTTTGAATCGATCGTTAAAAAGGTGGTCGATGGACTATGATGGGAGTGTGACGTCTGTTTGTCTGTGGTTAAAAGCTATAAGCTAGAAGCTAGAAGTTAGAAGTTAGGAGCTAGAAGCTGGAAGCAAAAAGCTAGAAGCTAGAAGCAAGAAGCTAAAAGCTAGAAGTTAGCAGCCAGAAGCTAGAAACTAGAAGCTTGCAGCTGAAAGCTAGAAGCTAGAACAAGAAACTAGAAGTTGAAAGTTAGAAACAAGAAGCTAGAAGCAAGAAGCTAAAAGCTGGAAGCTAGAAGCTAGAAGCTAGAAGCAAGAAGCTAAAAGATAAAAGCTAGAAGCCAAAAACTAGAAGTTAAAAGCTAGATGCTAGACGCTAAAAACTTGAAGCTAGAAGAAATAAGCTGGAAACTGGAAGCTAGAAGCTAGAAGTTAGAAGCTAGAAGCTAGAAGATGGCAACTAAAAGCTAGGAGCTAGAAACTAGAAACTAAAAGCTAGACGTTAAAAGTTAAAAGCTATAAGCTAGAAGCTAGAAGTTAGGAGCTAGAAGCAAGAAGCAAAAAGCTAGAAGCTAGAAGCAAGAAGCTAAAAGCTAGAAGTTAGCAGCCAGTAGCTAGAAACTAGAAGTTCGCAGCTGAAAGCTAGAAGCTAAAAGTGTAGAACTAGCCCTCGTGTGTTAAAATACACTCAAATAAAGAAAAAAAAAAAAAAAAAAAAAAAGCTAGAAGCTAGAACAAGAAACTAGAAGTTGAAAGTTAGAAGCAAGAAGCTAGAAGCAAGAAGCTAAAAGCTGGAAGCTAGAAGCTAGAAGCAAGAAGCTAAAAGATATAAGCTAGAAGCCAAAAACTAGAAGCTAAAAGCTAGATGCTAGACGCTAAAAGCTTGAAGCTAGAAGAAATAAGCTGGAAACTGGAAGCTAGAAGCTAGAAGTTAGAAGCTAGAAGCTAGAAGCAAGAAGCTAGAAGTTAAAAGTTAGAAGCAAGAAGCTAAAAGCTAGAAGCAAGAATCTAAAAGCTAAAAACAAGAAGCTAAAAGCTAAAATCTATAAGCTAGAAGCTAAAAGCTAAAAGCTAGAAGCTAGAAGTTGGAAACTTGAAGCTAGAAGCTGAAAACTAGAAGCAAGACGCTAAAAGCTGGAAGCTAGAATTAAAAAGCTAGAAACTGGCAGCTAGAAGCAAGAAGCTAGAAGCAAGAAGCTAGAAGCAAGAAGCTAGAAGTTAGAAGCTAAAAACTAGAATCTAAAAGTTGGATGCTAGACGCTAAAAGCTAAGAGCAATAAGCTGGAAACTGGGAGCTAGAAGCTAGAAGTTTGAAGCTAGTAGCTAGAAGCTAGGAGCTGGTAGCTAAAAGCTAGAAGCTAGAAGTTAGTAGTTAGAAGTTAAAAGTTAGAAGCAAGAAGCTAAAAGCTGGAAGCTTGAAGCTAGAAGCTAAAAGCTAAAAGCTAGAAGCAAGAAGCTAGAATTTAAAAGCTAGAAGCTAAAAACTAGAAGCTAAAAGCTAGATGCTAGACACTAAAAGCTAGAAGCAAGAAGCTAGAATTTAAAAGCTAGAAGCTAGAAACCAGAAGCTCGCAGCTGAAAGCTAGAAGCTAGAACAAGAAACTAGAAGTTGAAAGTTAGAAGCAAGAAGCTAAAAGCTAGAGGCAAGAAGCTAAAAGCTGGAAAGTTAGAAGCCAGAAGCTAGAAACTAGAAGCTCGCAGCTTAAAGCTAGAAGCTAGAAGCAAGAAACTAGAAGTTAAAAGTTAGAAGCAAGAAGCTGAAAGCTAGAAGCAAGAAGTTAAAAGCTGGAAGCTAGAAGCTAGAAGCAAGAAGCTAAAAGCTAGAAGCTAAAAACTAGAAGCTAAAAGTTGGATACTAAACGCAAAAAGCTAAGAGCAAGAAGCTGGAAACTGGGAGCTAGACGCTAGAAGTTTGAAGCTAGTAGCTAGAAGCTAGGAGCTGGCAGCTAAAAGCTAGAAGTTAGAAGTTAGAAGCTAAAAACTAGAAGCTAAAAGTTGGATACTAAACGCAAAAAGCTAAGAGCAAGAAGCTGGAAACTGGGAGCTAGACGCTAGAAGTTTGAAGCTAGTAGCTAGAAGCTAGGAGCTGGCAGCTAAAAGCTAGAAGTTAGAAGTTAGAAGTTAAAGGTAGAAGCAAGAAGCTAAAAGTTAGAAGCCAGAAGCTAGAAAGTAGAAACTAGAAGCTAAAAGCTAAAAGCTAGAAGCTAGAAGTTGAAAGCTAAAAGCTAGGAGCTAGAAACTAGAAACTAGAAGCTAGACGCTAAAAGTTAAAAGCTATAAGCTAGAAGCTAGAAGTTGCAAGTAAGAAGCTAGAAGCTAGAAGTCAAAAGCTAGAAGCTAGAAGTTAGAAGCCAGGAGCTAGAAACTAGAAGCTAGAAGCTAAAAGCTAGAAGCTATAAGCAAGAAGCTTAAAGCTAGCAGCAAGAAGCTAAAAGTTTGAAGCAAGAAACTAGAAACTACACACTTAAAATAAATCGCAGTATCCTGTGAAATAAATCACCGAAACTGAACTGTAAACAACAAAAATACAGATTTTCCTGCGAAATATACTATTTTACCGACAATATCCGTGAAATCAACTATTTTACCGGAGAAAATCCGTAAAATCTATTATTTTACCGGGAAAAATCCGCGAAATAAACAATTTTACTGTAATCCTGTGAAATACTAACGAACAGTTCGGTAACAGCATTACTTTCACCGAACTTCTGTGAAATCGTGTGACAGCCGCTCTGGCAGGCATGAGCTTCCTTATGTTTCAGTTTTTGCACACCACTAACAAACAGTGAAAGCTGGCGTAGTGGTAGCAAGCCTACTTCCTGATCGGTAGGTCGGGAGTTCGATCCCCGGTCTGAACCATTTTCTTGTTTTTCTTTATGATTTTGTTCTAAGATTTTACAGATTGTTCGGTGATTTTTCACCTTACCTTCAGCTGTTGAGATTACGGTGAAATTTCAACGTAATCCGTAATTTTTTTTAAGTGTGTAGAAGCTAAAAGCTAAAAGCTAGAAGGTAGAAGCTAGAATTTAGAAGTAAGAAACCAGTAGCTAGAAACTAGAAGCTAGAAGAAATAAGCTACAAGCTAGAAACTAGAAGTGAGAAGCTAGAAGTTAAAAGCTAGAAGCAAGTAGCAAAAAGCTCAAAGCGTGAATCTAAAAGCTAGAAACTAAAAGTTAGAAGCCAGAAGCTAAAAGCTAGAAACTAGAAGCCAAAAGCTAGAAGCTAGAAGTAAGAAGCGAGAAGCTAGAAGTTAGAAGCTAGAAGCTTAAAACTAAAAGCTAGAAGCTAGTAGCAAGAGACTAAAAGCCAAAAGCTAGAAGCTAGAAGTTAGAAGTAAGAAGCAAGAAGCTAAAAGGTATAAGCTAGAAGCCATAATTTATAAGTAAGAAGCTAGAAGCTAAAACCTAGAAGCTAGACACTAATAGCTAGAAGCTAGAAGCAAGAAGTTGGAAACTGGAAGCTAGAAGCAAGAAGCTAGAAGCTAGAAGTTAGAAGCCAAAAGCTAGAAACTAGAAGCCAGCAGCTAAAAGCTAGAAGCTAGAAGCAAGAAGCTATAAGTTAAAAGTTAAAAGAAAGAAGCTTAAAGCTATAAGCTAAAAACTAGAAGCTAAAAGCTAAAAGCTAGAAATTAGAAGTTAGAAGCTAGAAGCTAGAATCTAAAAGCTAGAAGCTAAAAGCTAACAGCTAGAAGGTAGAAGTTAGAAGCTATAAGCTTAAAACTAGAAACTAGAAGCTAAAAGCTTAAAGCTTAAAGCTTGAAGCTAAAAGATAGAAGAGATAAAACATTACAATGTGTAAGTGTTCGTAGTTCAGTGTGTAGTGTTTTTGAGATTTTGTTTAAATTTAAAACGAGAATTTGTGGAAATAGTTGCAGGTAGTGTTTGTAATTGTCGTGCAGTTTTCTCCGTCAACAAACCCCATGTTAGTCCGTAGTATAGTAGCCTACCATAGAATGTCACCATCATCCATCCAACATACGATGCTTCCATCACCCACCACCAGAGGGATAGGCAGAGTCTATTGGTAACCAAAAACGGATAATGAAACGGATTATCAAGATGGACGGTCTAACGGGCACGATGATTTCACGGAGTCGTCACGAATGGTCTGGGTCACTGACCAGGACTTAAAGGACAGTGACCCAGGTTTACTAAAAAATCACTTTTCTTGTGACCCTCAACCAAATACGGTCGTAAACTGGAAAGTCATCTCCATTAGCAATGAAGTGTGGAGAAATTATTTTTCGGGAACGCCGAACGGAGTAAGATTGGTACGTATGCGAATGGAGAAGCCGGTGCCGACTTACATCACTATCAACAACCAACCCTCGCTCGTAACCTATCCGAAAGGCGAAAAATCTAATACATCATCAACCGAAAAAGAAGATGACCAACGGCAACAGAAACCCAGCTCTGTTACTACTGCTATCGAGCAAGCGAACCACGACGATAACCAACAGATAAAACAGCATCAAATTGACGTAGACGATGGCGATGAAGACGACGACGGTGACGATGACGACGACGGCAACACCAATGCGACAGATGACGAATTCCAAACCACCACGAAGCGGCGACTGTCAACAAGAACGTCAAGCGATGAGAACGATGTAGAACGAGCACACAGTAATGGTCAAGGAAGTAAAACGGAACAAGAACGAGAAGAATCTCCTAATGCGGGTTGGAGGATAACCCGATCTAGGAAATGTAAGAAATTGAATAATAATTCTCTGTAAAACTAGGTAGGATAATTAATAATTGAATTTGCCTTAGAATAACTAATTTATCGACATGAATTGTATTATTACTCTGAATTCAAACGGACACGAATGCACCACACTGGTGTAAAGTGTCGATAATAAACAAAAGAAACAAACAACTTTTCTTGTGACCCTCAACCAAATACGGTCGTAAACTGGAAGCGTAAGCTAGTGATAGTTAATTAGAACACGAAAAGACGCAGAGAAGTTGAGTGAAGTGGAATAGGACAGCAGGTAATCAGGTTCTTCCTCCAAGGCCGCTCTCAACAAACCTAAAACCTTATTATGGATTCGTAGAACCCCGCTGTTTTGGACAGAACTTCGGTTCTGGCGGTTCATCAACCCCCCCTTTCACGTTGGGCAGTTCCGGTGAAGACGCCGTTGACCGAGTCCGTCACCATACTCGGAGGCCCGGGGAATGGACAAGGTCCAGAAATGCCGTCATCGTCATCCCAAAATGGAAGGAGTAGGAGAGAAGCCGACCATCATCGTAGACACAGCAATGGAGAAGGTCGTGGTGATGGATGGTGGAAGAAGAGGGGCCCCGAAGAAGTTAGAAGAAAAGGACAGGTTAGAGTAGATTAAGAAAGTGGGAAAGCTGTGAAAGTAAAGACCGGAAAAGTCCGGAATAAATGTAGTTTGTGTCGAAACCAATGTGACGTGAGTTTTTATGTGTGACAGTGCGATCATTCCCTGCCTCGCGAAAAATTGTAATGAGTAAGCATGCCGACCCTGAGGTCATGTTTCAGGGAGTCTCAGGAAGGCTCCCCTCTGAGCTAACCAGCAGTTACAAATGTTAACATACCTCAATATAAAAAGCTTCATACAAATCAACCAACGTAAGGTGCTTGTCGTAGACAACCAACCATCCACTCCGTTAATTACATCGCTTACGCTTAGAGATAGAAGAGATAGAAAAGATAGAAGAGATAGAACAGATAGAAGAGATAGGAGAGATAGAAGAGATAGAAGAGATAGAAGAGATAGAAAAGATAGAAAAGATAGAAAAGATAGAAGATTTATAGGAGATAGAAGAGAAAGAAGAAATAGAACAGATAGAACAGATAGAAGAGATAGAAAAGATAGAAGAGATAGAAGAGATAGAAGGAATAAAAGAGATAGCAACGATAGAGGAGATACAATAGAATAGATAGAAGAGATAGAAAAGATAGATAACGTTGGATGAATTTGAGCAAAACATCGTTGTTACTGAATCGACTCAAATTCGAACTTTCGAATCAATTGACCGAATTAATCGAAACCTTTGAATCGATTAGATTTTCAGAATTCAAACAATTTATGAATAAGTGGTAAAAATTTATTAAATTTTTAATATATATATCAATTGATTTGCGCTTGAAATTCTGTAGAACACATTGGACTCTTCAAGGCTGGTTCGAAATCAAGTTTATTAGGTCATTAACTTATTAAAAAGCCTCATCAATTAGAGGCTCTTCCATTCAAAATTCGATAAATCGGAATACAAACATTGATTTCCGAAACATCGATTCAAAATCGCCCAACGCTAGATAAAAGAGATAGATAGAAAAGCAATATAAAAGTAACAAGAGACAGGAGAGATAGAAATTATAGAGCCGACCAGTGTATTACAACAATATTGAATCAAAATTTCAGACACATAACATTATACATAATTTGTTATATTTTTGTTATAAATTTAAAAAAATTGTTTTATAAATTTTACTTAATGACACAATTTGTTATGAAAAATTTGTGAACAATTGTTTATACATGGTCAGTACCATTTCATGATAAGTATAAAACAAGTTGAATGAATTAAACCATAAAAAATAACACAATGAGTTAAATTTTGTTTAATGTAGAGGAAATTTTCTTATAATATATGTTATTTTTACTAACTACCGGCAAAATTATGACTTTATTTTTAAGAAAATACTTGCTACCTGAGTAACAAACTACCTGAGTAACAAACTCTCCACTGGTCGGGGAAGAGATTGAAGAAATAGAAGAGATAGAAAAGTAACAAAAGATAGAAGATATAGACGAAATAGAAGAGAAAGAAGATATTAAAGATATAGAATAGATAGCACTGATAGAAGTGGTAGAAAAGATAGAACAAATAGAATAGATGGAAGAGATAAAAGAGATAGAAGAGATAGGAGACATATATTAAAAGACATAGAATAAATAGAAGAGATAGTCGAAACAGAAGAGATATAAGTGATAAAGGTAATACAAGCGATAGAAGAAATAGAAGAGATTGAAAAGATAAAAGTGATACAAGAGACAGAAAAGATCATAAGTCGATATCATAAGTCACAAACAAATCAACCAACAACGGTTGGACGGTTGTCGTGGACAACCAATCATCAACTCCGTTCAGTTCATGGCTTACTTCGATACATCAGCGAGATAGCTAGGTAGCCATCGTCGTCGCGCCAGCTAACCCGTTCCTTGGCCGCGCTGTTTCGAGAAACGGGAAAAGTAGATACGCGCTCGCGCGCCATTTTTATCCGTTTCCACTGACGGTTAGAGTAAACAGATGTCGTTTATTTTGATTGACACTTTAGTGTTATTTTAATTTCGCTGCCTCGTTTGTCGTCTGTGGACGCCACATAGGAGCATTTTTTGGGGACCAATCTACACACCTATCCGTCCGTCGGCCAAGAAAGCCATTCGTACAGATGGTCATTAGCGCTGCGACGATTTACCGTTTGTTTGTTATGTGGTGACGATTCCGAAAAATCTTCAGAGTATCGTTCGGGGACTGACGTTTCAGTGACAATTAATTTGCTAAATGCTTCTGACTGATTAGTGTGAAAAACTAGGTTCTGATGGTCTCTGGTAGGCATGACGTTTTACTACAAACAGTTTCCAAACATCGTAAAATCTGTCATAGAAAAAGTGTTATTGTTCTCAGCGGCAGATCATAAAAATCGATTGCGCACCGGAATCCAGGCTTGCTTTGTACTGCCGAATCCTACAAAGAAAAGGGCGGCACTTTGTGCAATTCTTTCTGCTGTAATGCCAATGTGTGGCCAACTTTGGGCCATGGGATTTGATTCAGATTCTTTGCTTTTACACAATTTGCTTTGGCGGTGTATTGGGAATCCGAATGCTTGGTGTTTGTTTACACATTACTTTTTATTACCTTCATTACAGCAGATCGCAATTGTTTTATTTTTCCAATTGATAGTGTATCGATGGGAGGAAAATAAAACAGATCACATTTGTCGGTGCTTTTACTTTGTTTGCACAGGAAAATGATTTAATATGTAAATTTAACATCTTGTGACCTATGAAGCTGTGCGGTTTACTGCTTTTGAACTCAGTGCTGGGGCGGAATTTTAATTTTAGTCACCAAATGTTTCATGTATGGGATAAAAATTTCACTTAACCTATGGCACGGTGTAATTGAGACCGATATTCTCAAAATGTGAAGGTAAGAAACAGCATACCTACATTAGAGAGGGGTCTCTGGTCGATATGTTTTCCATCGTGCGTACATTGGAGCCATAGTAACGGAAGAAATGACAGCCAAGTGTCAAAGGTGGAAAATGCATTTCCCTGTGACGACGACGACGACGACGTGATGCATTAATTCGTCGCTGGCAGGCTCTGCGGTAGGTTCGTCATCCAAGCAACCGCAGACTCCAGATGAAGATCGTTTTCTCTCGTTCGACATTGGATTGCTATGTTCATAAAAACCGGCCAAAAGGCAAAAAAAGTTCGGCCTTTCCCAGAATTGCAGGATACTCTCAATCAGCGTCAGCTGTCAAATGTTTGAGCAGAAAATGGATTCTTTTGTCGTTTTCGTCTGGGCGACTACTACTAAGTCTATGCGAAAGAAATGAATATGGTAACTCTTTCACTGAGTTTTTTCTTCCTTCTATCAATTCAGAGCTACGCCATACGAGGCATCAGTTGGTGTAACACATTCCTTCGGATGCCCATTCAGTGGTGTTTGCGCTAATGTAAACACATGTCAGCGCGTCAAAATGCGTCCGTCCGAAACGTGAGACGGAAGCAAAATGAAGAACGAAGAATAGTTTGTCAAAAAATACTCAAAACCAAAATTTAGGAGAAAAAATATCGAGTTTTGTTGCATCGTTGAATGGTTTTCGTGGATGGATCAATTAGCATTTCATCTAGCGAAGATATCAGCCGAGTAACATGACATCCGTTTTTTAGTACTTGTTTGAATACTCGATAAAGTTTTGGTTTTAAGCGTGAATGTAGTTTACATTGAGTACATGTGCACTCAACAAACTGCAAGGAACCAACAGACGGAGCTTGAAAGTAGCTTACCATCTTCAGTGTACAATTTCGAGAATTCCAAACAATACCGAGTCAATAACGTCTCCGGCCACTCCCTCTGGTCATCGGGAAAGGGAAGCAATGTTAGTGTGATATCCATTGTTTCTGAAGACTGAGTATTCCTCTGCATCTTCATGGTTGTCACGTAAAAGATTTTTTGTTAGTGCGAAGGATCCAGAAGCCACACAATCTTGATGAGTGAGTGATGAGGAGTAGATGTAAGTTAATGCGCTCTCACTCTCAAGATAGTGGTTGGAATTCCTGCTCCCATTTTTATTTACATTTTGTCGCATTTTTGGAATGTCGATAAAGAAGATTCGTGCCGGTTTTGACAACACAACATCAATAATAATACCATTGTCATGATTGTGTATTAATATTGAGTCAATCATATCTATGGTTGATTCAATTATTTTGTGTAGTTGAACCAATCATACCAAATAGTTAAACCACAGATAACAGATGTTTATGCTAGAACAAAAATCTTCTGAAAACTTGTGTAAATATTCAAACTAAAACACGTTGAAAACACTAGCGCCACCACACAACGTATTGCTGCAATCAGTGGTAAATATAAGTATCTTGAAATGTTTCATATTCACCACAGATATCACCAAGGGAACTTAGCGATAACAGCGCCACCACGATTTGCTACTTGTGTTGCCACTTAAAATCACCATTAATTGTCTTACACAGTTTTACAATCGGACATAAACATCTGTTATCTGTGGTTAAACCTAGCATAGATATTGTTGAATCAATTTTAATGTATGGTTGACTGAAATCCAATGTCAAATATGATTGATCTACCAGCAAATATGATTGACTGGACAACACATTTTTCTCCGTGGAGGCTTCTCCCAATGTAGAGAATTCACAAGTTACAACATATAGTTTTAATAGAAAGCCCTGTTCCCGCGGATATGATCCGGTAGGGAATAATTACACAAAATGAGATCTGTTCAAATTCACGGTTTATTTCAGACTAATTTCGTTCAACTGATGGTGTCTTATTTATACGCCACGCTATCCTATAGTACTTGCATAGAATATTCTCAAAGTTCATTGTTCAATACAATAATATGTTGTGTCTAAACTGTTATACAATTGACGGATTGAATATTCTCGAACTGTGCGACAATAGAGAGCTTGTAATGTAAATAAATAATCGATAGATTGTGTTCGACGTGCAAAGATCGGCAGTTAAGTGAATTGATTAAGATTTAATTCTTTATCTAATTGTTGTTTTCCTTTCAAGGATGAGTAGTGAGGAATGCAATTACAGGTGAGTTGAAATCTTGCTGGTTTGGTGATTTTTGAAGAGTTAGAACCGGCAGCAAGAGGAATGCTGCGTCCACTGGTGTGGGGCTGAAATGAAGTATCCCAGTGGCATGTTGCTGGCCTGAACAAACCGTTTATCAACGTCTGACATTTTTCTCCTTTTTCAGGAGGAGAAAATTTCCCGAGCCCGAGAACTCATTGGACTGATTTTCAGTGTATTCAGTGTATGTGGTGTCGATTCGTCAGTTTGGAAGTGTTACGAGCGTTTGGAGAATGTTTCGTTCCTCAGAGCGATCCGTTCCGGAGGAGAAGTTTTTCGATCCGTTGGATGCAAGAGATCGTTATGTATCAGAAGCGGTCCGTTTTTTTTTAAAAGTTGATTCCGTGCTTCAGACTGGTTGTTTTTCAAGCCTTAAACTTTGAAGTTTCCTCTAAATTTTTGGTATCATTTGGATTCAGCTGAGTACATTTTTTTTTGTTTCCTTATCTCTATAATTTTCTTAAGCTGTTTATTAGTATGTATTCTATTATCTATTGTGTATTAGTTTTCCCCGTTGTTTTCCAATTATGGAAACCGACGAGGATTCGCTAAATTTTAAAGAGGATGATAATTCTGTACCTCCTGAAGCAACATCCAAGCCTTCTAGGGTAAAAATTTTTCCGGCTACTTTTGTAGGCCCATACCCAGTTTATTTTAGAAAAAAAAGACAAATCAATTAATGTTTTATTGTTTTCTGCAGAAGTGTGTAAAAAATACAAATCTGTGAAAGAAATCAAGAAAATATCTTTAGCTAAATAAACAGTAGTTTTTGGATCTCGAGGGGCCGCAAATGCACTTCTTGAATCAAATTTGAATCGGGTATATGCTCCGTGCAAATCTTGTGAAATGAGTGGTGTCATTTATGACGAATTTTTAAGTTGTGAGGATATTATTAACTATGGTTTAGAAATTTTAAAAACTACGTCGATTTCCCCTGTAAAATGTCTAGATTGCAATAGACTATCTAAATTATTTTTAATGGTATTGATACTAATTATGTACATTCTAACTGTATTGAAATTGATAATAAATCTTCGAGCTGTTTAGTAGAATACCTATAAGTAGATGAAAAAACCGAATTTAGTACTATACCATTTAATTCCACTAGAGTTTGTATCCTTTGACAGATACGCGTATTTCGACCTCAACTGTAAGGCCGTCTTCAGTGTCGTGTACTAGACTTGAAATTACTTTCGCTGGCTCTGTCATTCCTGATATTGTTTCATATTGTTACTTATTCAGTGAGGCTTTATTACCCCAAATTGATGCACTGTACTCGTTGCCTTTTGTTTGGACATACTCTAAGTTATTGTTCTAACAAACCTAAATGTTCCAAAAGAACCACATCTTTCATCAGATTGGAAAATTAAAATTAAATATAATAATAATTGTGACCCTCAACCATCGATAATAATTTCCCTCCACGTGATGCTTCTAATTCCAAAACAAATCCTGTTTTTCAAAGATTATATGTTGATCAAATAAAAAATCCAAAGATAATGTTAAACATTCTTCAAACATTGATGACAGTCATGATAATTCAATTTTGAATATTTTAGAACAAATAATAGATTTATTAGAAATGAATGATTTTTGGATAAGTTTGTACAGTCATCTCTCCCTTACTCGATATTGAAGGGACCATCGAGTTAGGGAGGTATCGAGTTACAGAACACAAAAGCAGTGCAACTGCGTTCCAAGGGACCATCGAGTTAGCCATGAAAACCAACTTTTACTATGGTTCTCTAACTCGATATCGAGATACGGAATATCGAGTAAGGGAGAGTTAACTGTATTATATTATAATTATAAGCAATTTTCCGCATTATTAATTCATTGTTCGATTAAATCTCAAAAATATAAACACATTTCAAATTTTTGCATTAAGAATAGACGTCCTTCATTTTGGTGGGATAATGATTGTTCATTAGCACTTAAAAATAAATCAGAAGCTTTCAAATGATTTCGTCGTTCTGAAACTAGGGAAAATTATTTTTCATATTGTACACATAAGTTTTACCGAGAATCGTCAAATTATTACCGAGATATCAGCTGTTGGGTTCTCGGCGAAACCGTTTAAGTGTGTAAGGCTGAAGCTCAATTTCCTCGAGTTACAAAGTATAAAAAAATAAATTATTGGAAACATTTCGTTGAAAGTTTTTATAGAAATTCATCATTAACATCTGTGGCTCGAAGCTTGAGAAATAATGATTATTCTCCTCCTAATATTTAAGAATATTCTGAAGATTGGATCAATAAATTTGCATCTAAAATTTATCCTGATTCCCTTTTCTTCGGAAGAATTATATTTAGCATTATCTATAACTAATAATACTTCTCCAGGAATTGATAATATAAAATTTTTTGTTGTTCAAAATTTACCAACTAATGAGAAGACTCATCTGTGGTGATTGTATAATCATCATAATATTTTCCCTTTAGAATGGTTGATAGCCGTAGATCTTTTAGTTTATTGTCTTGTCTTGGTAAACTAATGGAGAGGATAATACTGAATCGTCTTGAATTATGGGCTTCTCAATTTGGGTATAGAAAAGGCCGCAGTACTCGTGACTGTACTGCTCTTTTAGTTTCACAAATTCGTCTCTCATTTAATAGAAAACTGGATGTTATTTCTACTTTACTGGATGTTTCTGGGGCTTATGATTCTGTTTTGAGTAATTTACTGTTTTAAAAACTTAATAGTTTCAAAATTCCAAATATCATGACATTTTTTATATAATTAATTTTCATTTAAAAAAATGCATTTCTATCATGATGGCTCTTCTAAGTTCATACAATATAGTTACGTTGGACTTCCTCAAGGTTCTTGTTCGAGTCCATTTTTATATAATTTATTTACGAGTGATATTTCTTCTGTCATTCCAAATAATTGTCAATTTTATCAATTTGCTGATGATAGTGTTATTTCTATTAGTGTAAATAATAGAGAAATCAATCGCCATTTCATGCAAAATACATTGTATAATATCGATATTTGGGCTCAGACCAATGTTTTACTTTTTCAGTTTCTGAAAGAAAATTCATCTTATTTTCTCATGCAATTGAACAAGTTGATGAGTATAAATATTTAAGAATATGGTTTGATTCGAAATTAACATAAATATATTCAATATATTCAAATGTGCGAAGAGAATAAATTTTCTTAGAACTATAACAGGTACTTGGTGGGATGCCCATCCTTCTTATTTGATTATACTTTATAAAACGATGATTCGTTCTGTTATATAATATGGTTGTTTTACTTTTGCTTGTGCTGTTCAAACTCATTTTTGTAAATTTAAAAAAAATATCGATGCCTAAGAACTTGTTTGAAATTGATGAGTTCAACTCACACAAAATCTGTTTAAGTTTTATCTGGCATTTATCCATTAAAAATTCGTTCACATAAATTAAATTGTAAATTCATGTTACAATGTTCCAAAACAAATCATCCAATTATTAATATTCTTAAATGCTTACATGAAATAAATCGCTCTTGTAGGATTTTAGATTCTTTTAATGATTGCTCTTCTGTGAATATTGTACCAAGTTTAGTTCATTCTCTTGGTTTCCATAATTATGCCATTGATATTCATTCATTCAAACCTAACATTCATTTGTCATAATAAATCTTCGAGCTGTTTAGTGGAATACCTATAAGTAGATGAAAAAACCGAATTTAGTACTATACCATTTAATTCCACTAGAGTTTGTATCCTTTGACAGATACGCGTATTTCGTCCTCAACTGTAAGGCCGTCTTTAGTGTCGTGTACTAGACTCGACTCGTAGAATTGATTAATGATTTAAATAGAAATCATAATAATCTCCCTTCATCTGTACGAGATATTTTAGAAAGTAAATATTTTCCATCTATGAAAACACTTTACAGGGTTTTAAATGATGCTTCTTATTTTGTATGATACTGTTTTTTTTTTTTCATTTCAGAATTGAAGAAATTATTTCCTTGACCGATTTACATTTTGATGATCTGAAGTAAACCATCCGTCCTGGTCCTTATTGAAGATTTTGGCTCTGCCATGGGTTGACACCGTTTGAGCCTTTAGCATAGTTTTATTTTATAATGTTATTTGGAAAGATAAAGAGGTTTTATGCCTTTTTGAGAACGATTTGTAAAGATAATCACTCAAAGGGGCTTTTCCCTCCTTCTAAATTTAAAGTTAAATAAATAAACACAGTGGGATTCCGTTTTCAGCATGCTCCAATTTTGGCAACAAAATGGATCCGTTTTTGGCAACATTTTTGAAAGCCATAAAAATTTGTAAACTTTTGTAAATATCTGTGGGGTTTTGGTTTGGTCACTTGAAAAGCATGTCAGCTTCACGCTTACCGTATTCCAGTTCTCAATTTTTGTTAATATTTTCCCAAGTTGCACCAACTGCTAGTATTACCGTACGCGCCTATTTACTTCTAAATGGTCGTGTGTTTGCAACGTTTCATAAAGTCATTAATCTCTATGAGTATCTCAACTAGAGTTACAATATCTTTCCTCATGCTTTCACGCTGTATGGCCAGCCCACTTGAGTATGCCGGAAGGTGATACACATTTTTCATCGAATTTGAGATAGCTCGTTTGAACAAAGCACAAGCCTTGGCACGAGAGCAATAAAAAGTCTATAAGTTTCTATCATAAATTTCGTCTCGCCTCTTTAGCCCACTGTTCCTTTTATATGGAATTACACACATGAGGTATGTGAAAGTATACCATAACAATTAAATCAAACCAAGCCAAATGTCGGATCTCTTAGCTTATATGGAATTTCATACAATAAATTGCGTATTTCAAGCAAATTCGTATTCTAGTGAATTTCAGAAGTGTCAACATATAATTCATAACTTTGACAATACCTAGATAAATAAATGACTCACATGCTGCTTCTATACGCTGTTTTGCCACCATGACAAATGGAAACACAGTCTCAACTAGACTTCATTTTCAATAATGTTTGAGTTTTGAAGAAATGTTGCTTAGGCTGGAGATAGTGAATGCAATATCAAGATTTCAGTTAGACATGCGGGCCGCATGAATTAAAATGTTCCTTACGATATCCTGGTGATCTTTAACTAGATCTAGAAGTTTTCTAATTGGATTCTAGAGATTCTTGAGCTTCTCGCAATTTTCAGTGGATTCTTGAAAATAGTGAGCGTAATCTGGGTATTCCCATCGGACATAAGGGGTTTCTTGCGGGATCCTAGAGAGATATGATTAGTTACTTGAGATACTATGCAAAATCTGTCGATTGGAGAATGCTATTGGTAGTCTGGGAAGTCTTTATGAACTTTTGAGAGATTTCAGCAATATCGCAGCGGAATCTTAGTCCTCAAAACTCCTAGCAAGCTCTTGGGTAGACTACTTTAAAGTTCTAGCGGATTTCTGTGGTTTCTTAACGGATACCTGAAGATTCTTATAGGGATGTTAGGGTTTCATAGCAGGATACTGTGAATATCTGTTCATATGGTTGATTTATAATATGCAAGCTCAACTTCTAAGACACAAACGGAACTCATTTCAATTGTAGTGGCGAGAAGCTTATTTGTGTATTATACAAAATTGTGGGCTACAGTTTTGGATCCTGGGGTGCTCATGTGACATGTGGGTCGCATGTTGAGCATCACTGTTCTTTACCATTTTTCAATTATTTCTTGAGGAGCTTTTCATCATTTTTTCTGTGGAAAATCCAAATAAATGCTCAGTCAATATTCTATTTCGAAAATATTATATAATTTGTATGTTCCAATTGAATTCAGCTCTTTCTGTGTGCCTTTTTGACTGTAATAAATCATTTTATATGAAATGCTATACTATGCAAAGAACCTAATTTTGAAGAGCCATTTTCAATTGATCGAATATTGTCAAATTTAGCAGCAATACCGATAGCCATTAAACCACCAACCCTATCATTCATTGAAAAATCCTACGCTTAGACTTGAAAGATAAACTGTTATGTTATGTTAATTGAATTACAAAAATCATTATGTTTTGCAAAACCTAGAACTTTTTTTTAAAATAAGTTCCTAATGAAAAGTATTGTATTTCTGTATCTTTCCTGTATCTGTATATTTTGTGGAAATTTCCAGGTCAAGAATAAAGGTCACTTATTTGATTATTGTTCTTACACGGTCTATGTACACAAATAGTATATATAAAGCTTATAAAACATCATTGAAGATATTTCAGCAATCAAAATTGTTTGGCGCATCTGACACATTTAATATGGCAGGTCTACAAATTTTTAGCATAGCCCTCTCCTACGGAAATCCGCTTCAAAATGGACCGTTTGGAAGTCTGTCCATCGTTTGGGTCTATAATGATGGTTTAATAACGTCCATATGATATTCTTGAAATTGAAAAAATGGGTTCCGATTTTGGCAACTGAAAATTTCGATTTTGTTGCCAAAAACGGAATTCCACTGTTAAGAGTTGTTTAATGGACCAATGCACGAGTTCACTAATTTGACGAATTCACTTGTTGCCATGGTCACGTAAATATCACGGCACCGCTCAAACGTCAACGAATGAACGCGTGCATTGATCCATTCTAAAAGCAGCTTCTTCTGGAGGCCATAGTAGGCCCGACTTCCACTGATGCTTTGCCCACAGTAATCCCCATACAAACTTTGAAGGGTTTGTGTAGTCTCAGTTTTCATCACAATGAGCCCAAATTTTGGAAGAACACTCACAATTTGATCTAGAATCAAATGAACGGTGAGAAGCAAAAACGATTTTTTGAACCATTTCAATATAAGGGATCTAACTATTATCGGCAGTCTAAGCCGATGTCGCGCTTCTTTTGTCATTATCAAGGACATTAGCAGCCAAATTACGTGTTTGTGTGTTTACATTCATGCGTTGCTCAATCCTCTATCGATTCACACCGACAGACTTGTTAATTTTTTTCTGGAAACGTTTTTACAACGCTGCGAACATCTCTTGTCAGTGTGACTATTGTCGGCAGCTTCAATCTCTTCGGCAACTTTCCCATAAGCGCTGCGGGCAAATCTGTTCGGCAGCTCCAAATCAGTCGCCTTTTGAGGCGTGTTCATTTGAATTGATGACATCTCTGGCAAAATTGTTTGTTCCGTCTCGCAAATCTCGGCAGCAGAAAACTGACAGAGCAAAGAATCAACTGAACATTGTAGCGTAGTGAATAAAACAGTTCTGATTCGGATTTGTACTTTCACAAGAGTGACGTTTATTATACTCAATCCTAGCTTGGCCTACTTGGTGAATTCTCATAATGACAGCCTACTACATCTTTCACTTTTTCCAATATGACAAGATTTTCTTTTACATGTTTTTTTTTTTACCAATTCATTTATTTAAGGCTCTATCGCGTTTAACGCTTTACGGAGCCGAGATTCATTTTTGTACTTTTTTACAATTGTTTAACTTCTTAAGTACCAAGTTTAGTCCGGGTTGGAGCCAGGGTACTCGTGGCAACTCGAGGTTAGTGGTCACAAATATTTTTAGGAAGGGCTAGGTTGGGATTGGGTTACAGGGTTCTTTGCAGCTCATCCGGGTGGTATTTCGTGGTTGCTCGTTTGTCGTATCATGGCGTATACCAACTTCATGTGGGTTTTCGATTGCCGGATGGCCAGGAACATCAATCCAACACAAATGGGACATAACACAGAGAGAAAAAAAAAAAAAAAAACTGGGGAAGAGAACACAAGAGAATTAAACTTTTATACAACACAAGCGAAGATAATCGTAAATCGACAACATGTAGACGAGATCGCGGGAGCCCAACACATCTCTAACTGAAACATAGGGTTGTCTACCTCGGGCCACAAGGGTATCCATAAGTTGTGCTCTGGAGGCGTCCATATCCGGGCACTGCCAAACTACGTGATCGATGTCATCATAACCGGAACCACACCTATTACATATATTGCTCAGCGCGAGGTTGATCCTGTGCAAATGTGCGTCTAGCGAGTAATGGTTGGACATAAGTCTTGACATCACGCGAATGAAATCTCGACTTACATCCCAACCTTTCCACCACGCTCGCAAGGAAACTCTAGGGATTATGGAGTGTAACCACCGTCCCAGTTGGTCATTTAGCCAGTCGCTTTGCCAACCGTGAAGAGAACTTTGACGTACTAAATGAAACAACTCATCGTGTGAAATTCTTCTATCATATATCTCACCTTCCTCAGCGCCCACCTTTGCGAGAGAGTCCGCCTTCTCATTGCCATAAATTAAGCAATGTGAGGGGACCCATACAAAGGTAATCTTATATGATCTTTCGACCAGTGCACACATCTGCTCTCTTATTTTTGTAAGAAAGTAAGATGCATGCTTTACAGGTTTCATCGATCGGAGAGCCTCAATAGAACTGAGACTATCCGAGAAGATGAAGAAGTGGTCTGCGGGCATGTTAGAGATCATCCCCAAAGCGAAGTTGATTGCTGCCAGCTCAGCAACATAAACCGTGCAAGGTTCCTGAAGTTTTCGGAAGGCGGAAGAGTTTTCATTGAAGACACCGAAGCCAGTGGATCCATTTATACGTGACCCGTCAGTGAAATATCTCCTGTAGGAATCGACATTCTGGAACTTTGCGTTGAAAATACGTGGAATAGTTATACATCGAAGTTGATCTGGAATTCCATGAATAGCTTGTTTCATGGACAGATCATATTCAACAGAGGAACTGTCATTGGTGAAGCGTACACGTGGAGGGTTATAACATGGAAGACTAATGTCAGATGACATGTAGTAGAGATAAACTCTCATGAATTTTGACTGAGTGTTCAGTTTGAGCAATTCTTCGAAGTTTTCGATGACGAGTGTGTTGCTCACTCCACACTTAATAAGTATTCTTAGCGAGAGCTCCCAGAATCGGTTTTGTAGCGGTAAAACCCCTGCCAGAACCTCTAGGCTCGCATTATGTGTCGAGTGCATACACCCTAAGGCGATACGCAAACAACGATATTGAATTCGTTCCAATTTAATCAAGTGGCAGTTTGCTGCTGAGAGAAAACAGAAAGAGCCATACTCTAGAACAGAGAGAATGGTTGTTTTATAGAGTTTTATGAGGTCTTCCGGGTGAGCACCCCACCATGTTCCGGTAATTGTTCGTAGAAAATTGATCCTTTGTTGGCATTTTTCCGTTAAATACCTAATATGAGTTCGCCAAGTGCCTTTTGAATCAAACCAGACCCCAAGGTATTTTGAAGTCAAAGACTGGTCGATGTCTGTTCCCAAAAGCTTAAGCTTTAGTTGGGCAGGATTCCGCTTCCTTGAAAATACGACCAGTTGAGTTTTTTGCGGAGCAAACTCGATCCCTAAATTTCTAGCCCAAGTGGATAGATTATCAAGGGAATTTTGCAATGGTCTTTGCAAGATTTCCGCTCGTGGGCCCTTCATAGAAACCACAGCATCATCTGCAAGTTGTCTTAGCGTGCATGGTTCTTCCAAACAGTTGTCAATATCTTTAACATAAAAATTATAAAGCAAGGGACTCAGACATGAGCCTTGGGGAAGGCCCATATAGCTAATTCTGGAAGTTGTCAGTTGACCGAGAGTGAAGCTCATGTGTTTTTCTGACAACAGATTGTACAAGAAATTATTCAATATTCCAGGTAAACCACTATTGTGCAGGCTTTCTGACAATATTTCTATGGAAACTGAATCAAAAGCGCCCTTAATATCCAAGAAAACCGAAGCCAATTGCTCCTTGTCCGCAAAGGCTAGTTGAATATCTGATGAAAGCAACGCTAGACAATCGTTTGTTCCTTTGCCCTTGCGAAAGCCAAATTGTGTACTGGAAAGCATGTTGTTTGATTCGACCCAGTGATCGAGTCGGGATAGGATCATTTTTTCTAACAATTTCCTTAAACATGATAACATAGCGATCGGGCGGTACGAATTATGATCAGACGCTGGTTTCCCAGGCTTTTGAATAGCTATTACTTTGACCTGTCTCCATTCAGGTGGAACAATGTTGTGCTCCATGAATAAGTTGAACAGGTCAAGCAACCGTCTTTTAGCGATATCAGGGAGATTTTTAAGAAGATTGAACTTAATCATATCGCGTCCCGGAGAGGAGTTGTTTGATGAAAGAAGAGCCATAGAAAATTCCAGCATAGTGAATGGTCTGTCCAACGCATCGTCTCTCTGGGTTTCCCAGGATGGCGGTTGAGCTGGAACTGAGTCTGGACAGACCTTTTTCGCGAAGTTGAATATCCAACGATTGGAGTATTCGTCACTCTCATTTGAGGATGAGCGGTTTCGCATGTTGCGAGCCACTCTCCAAAGCGTCGTCATTGAAGTTTCTCGTGAGAGGCCATCGATGAAACGTCGCCAATAGCTACGCTTCTTCGCTTTAATAAGATTCTTCAGTCTTTTTTCGAGCTTCGAGTACTCTAAATAAAGTTCTGAGGTACCATATCTACGAAAAGCTTTAAAGGCATTGGATTTTTCTCGATACAACTGAGTGCATTCATCATCCCAACCAGGTGTGGCTGGTCGTCTTTTGAAGGATGCACTTGGAACTCGTTGCTTTTGGGATTCTAATGCACTTTTATAAATCAATTCTGTTAGGAATCGATACTCATCCAACGGTGGGAGAGTGTTGAATGATTCGATACCAAAGGTTACCGCTGATGCAAATTTTTGCCAATCGATATTCCTAGTGAGGTCAAAAGGAACCTGAATTGACTGTTCTGACCTTTCAAAATTATTTCTGATAGAAGTTATTATGGGCAAGTGATCACTACCATGGGGGTCATCGATCACCTTCCACATGCAATCGAATGATAGTGAACTTGATCCCAAAGACAGGTCAAGACGGCTTTCTTTGCCGTCGGATGAAATACGTGTCACTTCACCTGTGTTCAAAATGTTCAAGTTGAAATCGTCGCATAAGTCATAGAAAATAGCCGCTCTATAATCGTCATAAGATTCGCCCCATCCAGTACCATGTGAGTTCATATCACCCAGTATTAAAACTGGAGATGAGAGCATGGAGACTGCATTCCAGAGATGACGGCGGTTTATTGAAACTCTTGGAGGAATATAAACAGAAGCTACGCAAAGGTCTTTACCCTTTACGCTTATTTGGCAAGCAACGATTTCTATGCCTGGATGAGTCGGGATGGGGATTCTGTAGAATGAGTGGCACTTTTTGATCCCTAAAAGCACACCCCCGTAATTATCATCTCGATCCTGGCGTATAATGTTAAAATCGTAGAAGTTAAGATCATCTTCAGAAGAAAGCCATGTTTCACAGAGTGCAAATATATCACAATCGGAGTTGTGAAGCAAAAACTTAAATGTGTCTAATTTAGGTTTTAGACTATGACAGTTCCACTGTAGCACAGTGATCATATCTTGTACCTCACTCGATGAATTATCCATCGAAAGATATGATCGAAGCAAGGAGGGGCCACGAAATAGTCAATTCCCTGAGATACTCTTCTATTGCGGGGAGAAAAAGGTCGAGTATGCCTCTGAATGAGTCTGAAACTCCGAGGGCATTGCATATGCGATCCACAAGGGCCGTAAAAGTTATCAATCCTCGCTTGGCCCCGGGGGTTTTCGAGGAAGAGCGAGGGACTTCAGTAGCTTTTTTCTTGCTATCTTGTCTAGAGCTTCTTTTTGAAGTATATTTAATCGGTGGAGGCGGGGGCGGCAGATCTTTGCTGCAACACGGAACGGAAGCATCAAAGACCTGTTTCTTCGGCAATTTCAAATTTGCCCCACCTCCTTTTGAATTAGGCAAACTTTTGAGGGAAGATTTCATTACCTTTCGGCGCAGTCCCGGAGAAGATTGAGACTTTCGTTTACCGGGTGCGTGTACCTCCGAAGAATCCCCCCCATCGGTTTCGTCGTCGTTCGCTTCATCGGAAGACAACTCTTGAAAAGAGTTACCAACTGGGATGGCTGATGAAGACTCTTTTGCGGACGGATTTAAAGATTTTACCATTTCCGCGTATGTCTTCTTGGAGCGCTTCACAATTGAGCGACTCTCATTTCGAATGCGTCTTTTATAAGCCGGGCATTTCTGCAGGTCATGAAGTTCCTCGCGACAGTAGCTACATTTTTCGGCTTCCTGTGTGCAAGCATCTTCCAAGTGAGCTTGGTTGCATTTGCCACAACGGGGCTTGTTGTCGCAATAGCTAGCACTGTGGCCAAGCTGCTTGCAGTTGGTACAATTGAATACCTTCGGCACGTAAAGACGCACTGGGTAAAAAGCACTGTCAATACAAACAAATTTCGGGAGGACGGAACCGGGGAAAGTCACTCGAAACGAGGCTGACGGCGAAAACACTTTCTTATTTCCTTCCATGGAAACTGATTGTAATTGTTTACAATCCAGTATAGCCACATCAGGAATGGACCGGTTCTCAAAGACGCCTTTGCCAGTCTTAATGTCTTCGCATGTTAGACTCGCGTCGATAATTTTCCCTTCCACCTCGACTTCTCGTGCCGGCACATAGACGCAATATTCCACAGTAAAAGCCTCATGCTGAGCAATTTCATTCGCTGCTTTGTAACTAGGTGCAGTTACACGCAGCTTGGATTCTTTCACTTGGTGAATAACGGTCCCAGGATATTTACGCGTCAGCTCCCGAGAAATCGAGAGCACGTTCAAAATCTTCTTTTTGCGCCGGAAATAGACAACCCAAGGCCCAGCCGAAGACGGTTGATAGAACCGCGTTCGAGCAACGAGATCTCTAGGAGGCGTATCGCCTCCATCCGATTCATCCATGCGGAAAAAAGCTTAACCGCAACCAAATGAAGAAAAAAAAAATAATAATAAAAAAAAAAAACAAAAACAAAAAATATATGTGTGGACTATTTTGTACACACCTCCCCTAAATGGGTAAATCAAATTCACAAAAAAAAAAAAAGAAAAAAAAATAACCAATCAGTGGGCTATTTTGTACCCAACTCCCCTATACGGGCAAAATTGCACCGGGAGAGAGACAGAGGAGAAGCGAAAAACAACCTTGAACTCAACACTGTTGTTCGGAGATGCGAAAGCAATTCAATAGATAATGTATACTTATCCGTTCTACAGCAGGAGAACGTCCACGCGCCGTAGGTAGTAGACCGACCGGGTCGGCCTTCTGCCTTGTTGTTGTTCTCGGTGCGGGAGAAAAATCAATCACCGATAATTGATGATGGGCGATGATTTTATTGCGGTGGAACGATACTAGTTTCACTAGTTCGCTTCCTTCGCAAAGCGCAATCGTCTAAGCACTCACTTTGCACAAAACTGAAACTTGTTTAACTCACTAATTAAACCAAAAACCCACGCGGGCGGTGGGGAAAAAGGCCTAAATGAACTCTGCAAAAAGTGCCGTACGATGAGACCGGGATCCTGTCGACCGACTCGTTCAAGCGCTAAGCAAGGAATGATCTTTTACATGTGTCAAGAATAAAATGAAGATAATATTGATAAACCAGCCTATACAATGCATTTGTTTAAACTGGTGATAACCCTATATTTCCAAGTCATCTATATCTGTTTTAATCAAGCCTCTTTTTTCGAGGTGGTTTCTGGATGCTTTGGTTCTTCAAACAGGTTGATAATCCTGCGTGTACATCCGAGGTACCCATTCTTCTTGTTTTGCATGTTCTGTTCCTCAGCTTCGATTACCTGCATAATTAAAGAGCAAATATAATTTTTCAATCCATTTCTATATTTTATTTTATTCAACTTAGCCTTCAATCAGAGATTTCCTTTCCTTGTCATCATTAAATTGATATTCTTACCTTTCCTTTTAATTCAAAGTGTACAGAAATATGAATAGTGTAATCTAAAGCTCTTTTATTGTATATTTCTGTTAAAACCATTTTTTTGTTACTCGATTGTATAAATTGTTCTTCCTCTTCATATTTTTATTTTTTCAATATTGATTGTCTGAAATTAAATGTAATATTATTATTAATGTCCCTTTACCGTAAACATTTTTGTCGTGGTAGACTGAACTTTTAGATTGCAACAACCATACATATCCCTTTACCATTAGGCTAGATGGTCTGAAGCTGTACTTCCTACATCTTATGGTAGACTGGATTGTCAAATGGACTAAGATTATTCTTCTTTATTTTTTTCAGCTGAAACAATGAGTTTGCCGTTTGCTTATCCCTTCACCATTAACTAAGATGGGCCGAAACTTTCTAAGCTTCCTTCATCTCTTGGTAGACTGGACATTATGCCAAATGAACTAAGATTACACTTCTTCATTTGGTCTTTCAACGGACTGGTATCTCGCAGATACCCTACGTTTTTGGGAATGGACTTGGACGCTTCCCAAGTAACCATGGAGCATTATATAATTGCATATATAATGCAGCTGCATTGCCGTAAGCCTACCATTAAAATAGTTTAAAAGTGGAAAAGGGCACTTTTACAGTTAAATTAATGCAAAAAGGACGATAAAGCAATGAAGCAACTCATACAGTAATATTAATGCAGCAGTACAATTTATAAAGTGATGTTAGTGCATTGATACATTTGTAATGTAGGGTTGATGCTTTATTGCTTGACAGCTCTTGAAATTTGTTGAATAAAAGCAATGTTGCATCAATGGTGTTGATATGCAGTAGAATACGTGCAATGTTATAATGCTTGTGGTTACTTGGGTTAATTCTCTTTGTTTCATATGGATAAGTTTCCAACACTTTTTTTTTCAAGAAGCGGACTGGATGATATGTGTTATTCCTAATGCTCTCTTTTTAACAGGACCGAATTTCCACAATATCTCTTTACTCTCTATCTTTGACTAAGAGCGGACCGGACGATTTTTGTTAATCCTTCATTTCTTCTTAGAAATGGGCCGAATTTCCACAATCTCCCTACGTTCTTTCTACAGAAACGGACCAGGTTTTCTAACCTCTTCGTTTCTTATGGAGAAGTAGACCGGAATTTCTTAAAATATCCCCTTTACTCTCTACTGATCATAAATGAACTAAAATTCCTACACTTCACTTTAGAAGTGGACCGAATATTATATCTTCCTGCCTTCCATTTGTTAAAACGGGCCAGGATCCCAGTATCTTTGTAGACTGATGTAACTTGATGATTGCTTTTCATTCTGCATACCCGCATAGAAAAATACAATTTGCCACACATTGCCAACAGTAAGCTTCATTTATCTGTAAAGGTTACTGTATCACAAACTGCCTGATGCCAAATACCATTAAAAGCCGTTTATGTAATCTACACCAAACAGTAACATTACATCAAGGTGTACAGAAATTGTTGAATTATATAGGAATGACAACTCCTGGGTTATGGTGGAAATATAACACAACTGTACCCAAAATTGTTCTGTACAACAAAGATAAATATGTGCATTTCACTATATATGAATGTTTAGGAACAGTTTGATAAACTGTTTTACGTATTCATCTTCATTATGCACGCTTGAAAAATATCAATGACTGGATCTGTGAACTAATGATAATTTCTTTTTTTTTCTAAAAGATGCATGCGTGTGTCCATTTCTACAAAACTTTCGTATCAAAATTAGAAAAAAAAATAACAAAAAATCTTTTTTATTTATTTATTTTTTAATGAATATGCAGACACTGAGGTGTATGTTTTTTGAGCGTGCATTTTTCCGCAGCCCTTCCGAGACCATCAAAATAACAACAAAGTGAATTTTTGTTCCGGACAGTTTGCTACGTTTTGTCGTCTTCGTTGTTCCAGAAAAATAGTGATGAGATTCCATAATTGGCAGCAGAAATACTGTAAGTTTTTAATCGTAAGTTAAGTTTATAACAATATACACATATACTCTTGTTCCGTTGCAGCTCTACAACCCGGATTACCTGGCAGTCTGGTGCCGCACGCAAAACAGCCCCTCTGAGGCGCGGCCAAACCACATTCTACAGCCATGGAACCATCGATAGTTTCTATACTCTCGATTAAGTTTTCAGAACATTGTCATTTCCAATTGTGAAACCAGATTGTTGCATGTTGCTGTGTAATCGATACAATGAAACAGATTTTCATCTACGCACAAGGAAAAAACAAGCGCCACCAGAAGGTCATCCAAGCGCAATTTTCACTAAATCACCGGAGGTGCAAGCGATAATGCAGAGCTGCAACAGGAAAATTTCGGCAACATATGAAACCTAACCGGGAAGCGATGAGATATGTCACTTCCGGGACAAGGATTAAGGCAGCATCCATTTATTACGTAATGATGAACCCCCTTCCTCCGATTCATAACGTCTTTTGTACGAAAATTTTGAAAAGTTTGAATAAGTCATAACGCTTGAGCCTATTTCCTCCCCCCCCTTCTAACGTTACGCATTATGTAGACGGCACCTAACTATTTAATTTTGAATTCCGACTGAGAATTATTTTTATTATTGAAATCAGTTTAAATAATAAAAGCATGATATGAAAAAAAGTTAAGTTGAATATGTTTAATTATTTCAAATCAGAAATAATGGAACAAATAGAACGTGTAGCATAAATCAACTTCAGAAGAGAAACAGTTGAAATTGTGATTAAATTGCGTGATCTGTGTACGTTTCAATTGAAGTTGATTTTTCTACACGTATCTAATTGTTTCATTATTTTGATTCATTCGAAAATTATTTTACCTACTTTACATATCAGTACAGTACAGGATACGGTTATATTACTATAACATACTATATTTAAATAATTACACAAACATTCTCCGTTTTCAGTCCAATTTTATGGGTCAACTTTTTTATAACTATTTGCGTTATAGTGAAATGGGTGCAAAAATGAACAATATATCCATCATTTGGGAAACGGTAAACAAAAAAATTTGTTCGAGAAAATCGACGTTTTCAAATGGTTACATAACTTAACCGCCTATTCCCCATATTGTGATTTCCTCGATTACCATTCGCCAAACTGTCAAAACAGTTTGGGGTACAGGTGGTTTATTGTAATTTTGGATGGTAAAAGAAATTGTTCTAAAATTGTTGGTTATGAACAGTTTGTGAAACAGTGGAAATACAGTTCCTGATTATGCGGGTATTTTATTCCAGCGAAGGATTTGCATTTCTGTTGCTTAATTCTCTAAATAAATCGAACTATCTCGATCTCTGAACTTATTTCTACAGAATCGGACCAGGTTACTCAATCCTCTTTGTTTCTTATTAATATGTAAACCGGAATAACTCGACGTATTCTCTTTACTCTAAATCAGTCTTACCAAACATTCGCAGATATAGTAACCATTATTGAATTTTAGCTCAATGTTTCAATTAATTTTTGTAAGAACCATACACTGCTAAAAACAATTTTCTTCACGTCATGTAAACTTAATCTATGTGGTGTAAACATGAAGTCGTGAAAAGTTAAATCTAAAATCATGTAAAAATGTATTATATGTTACGTAATCTCACAGAATCCTGCTGGATTACATGAGATATAATTGAAGTTTGCATGACATATCATGTAAACATACATTACATGCCACGCCCAAATTATACGCATTAAATGTCACAAAAATTTATATGTTTTTTTCGACACGGTTCGATGACATGACATGACACTCTTATATCGAATTCAAATTTTAGAATTGAAATAATCAAATTTGCAGAAATCTGACGGATCAAGTATTGGCTAACTAAGAAAAGGAAAATTGAGCTCAACATGTAATATACCTTGAAAAGATTGATTGATCTTTTTATTTGTTTAATTTGAGTTCCTTGCTTGATTTTGTATTGAGCATTTAAAATAAACTCTGTTTGAATTCAATATTTCAACAAGCTCCAGTTTAGTTATGACAAATTATTGCATTAAATACTTGTCACACTTGCTGGATTCTGTATAGAACTTCTTGCACGAATGCCACGCTAGTGGTAAAATGTCACAAACAAACTAATAATAAGAATAATAATGTATAGACCTTATGAACTTTAACATTCTACTCTAATGAAATAACATGCAAGCGGTTAAAATCCACGAGAAACCAAGAGATGGCAACATCCATTATTTTTGAATAAAAATTATTTAGCTGTAAGTTTAATCATTTGTAATAAGTATAATTGAACAGGTCAAAGTTGTTCGTATAGCCAACTCTTCATTGCTCGATATTTCCCTAACTCGATTGAATGCGTGGTACCGTAATTTCGGGTGACATTGATCACTTTTCACCGTTTTTCTGATCTGTTTTCTATAACGTTGACAATGCCAAACAACTAAATACAGGAAAACAAGTACGACGATGAGCCTCGTTGGCTCATGTACCGAAATTTTCTAACAAATGTGTTTTTGGTGCTAAAAATTATCTCTAAAATAAAAAATCGAGGGAATCCATTTCGGGGTGAAATTGATCACTTATCAATGCGATTATTGTTTGTTTTGAAAACAACTGTACTTACTTAATTTAGGCTCCCTGAATCCGAATATGCTTGTCAAATTCTTAACAGTATAATATTAACGAAAATAATGAATAATTAAATTTCAAGAGTACCGCGTAAAACGCCTAAATGTAGGCAATTTCCAAAGGAATTTTTAACTATCTAACAGAAATTCAATTATTTTAAACAAATGAGCGAAATGGTACGAATTTTGATGATAAAATCTGTTTTGGTAATAAATTTTGAGCATCCTTAACAATTTTTAGGGTGACGCCATGTTCAAATCCTTGTTTAGAAGTAGAAGTTTGTGGAAGTCTCTCAATACCACACCTTACATGATTCTGCATTTTTACATTATTTTCATAGAAATAAGCATTCTGTTACCCTCACAACAAACTCACAACACACAATTTGATCATTCTTAAGACAAACAACGCTCATTTACTATAGGTTGACATTGGTTGACATTGATATAGGTGCTCTATTAGTAAGAAATAACATCGTGTTAATCGGTGATCAATTTCACCCTAACGATCAATTTCACCCGAATTTACGGTATCTTCAATCTAGTATGCTTAGAACTCTCTATGAATCGATATCTCTCAAACTCAATGCGATCTGTTTTAGTTAACTTCTCTCACTCGATGATCCCTTCGATATCGAGTAGAAGAGAGCTGACCGTTTTTCTCATTTGTTTCAATTTTGAGAATACAAAGAACTGAATTCTAGACTATATGTTTTTTTTTAATATTTAATAAGTCAAACTGATTAAATCCCTCGTTTTAGACTTTATTGATAAAACAAGATTTGTGTCTCCATAACAAAATGAAATAACTTATCTAGGTGGTTTCAAATGCATAACTTAGATTTATTTTACTCATCATTCAACTCAAAACTCAATAGCCAAATCCACATTTTTCTCAATACGCAGCTTTCAATACAAGAAATATGTCTATATGTTTCAAGACATAAATATAAATGCCAAAGGAATCGTAAAACCATTTTTTTTAAACTACCATTAAAATTTTCAGTGACCTACATTTCTATAGAACAAATGTTTTCTTCTTAGCATTACGTCCTCACTGGGACAGAGCCTGCTTCTCAGCTTAGTGTTCTTATGAGCACTTCCACAGTTATTAACTGAAAGCTTTCTTTGCCAAACTTACCATTTACGCATTCGTATATCGTGTGGCAAGAACGGCGATACTCTATGCCCAGGGAAGTCAAGGAAATTTCCGTTACGAAAAGATCCTGGACCACCCGGAAATCGAATCTAGACACCTCAGCATGGCTTTGCTTTGTAGCCGTGGATTCTAACCCAAGTTAGGCAAGGCTCCCTATAAAACAAAATTTAATATGCCATCGTTATATTAAGCGCTGCTGCTTTTTCAGTTCCAATAAAGCACACTATTTTCGTTGAGGTTCTTTGCAAGCCATCTCTGGTGCTTTTTTATATATGAGCAGATTATTTATTTTTACAGCACAATCAGTTGTATATAATCACAGAAAATGCATAATTTAGAATACCAGCTGACTTTCATAAATGAAATTTCTTCAAAAGATTTGCAAATTTTACTTCATTACATTTCCTTTTCTTGACATTTTTCTAGCACTAAATTGTCCACTGGCAACCATCCATTTAGCCGATTGCTCACTTCATCCAAACACAACACTAGTCTCTACTCCTCCTTTACGTTTAAACAGCCACGGGCTCATTTCAAAACTCGTCGCCAATGTAGCGTAGCGAATAAAACAGTTCTGATTCGGATTTATACTTTCACAAGAGTGACGTTTATTATACTCAATCCTAGCTTGGCCTACTTGGTGAATTCTCATAATGACAGCCTACTACAAACATTTTCATTGATGTGTTTTAATAGATAAATACTGTGTATTTGGCGTTTGAAATTTGGTTGCCAATAATAGTCGAATGGTGCCGAAGTCGTAAGTCTCCCTACAACTTATTTGAAATAAAAGGATGCAACGAGCTCACTAATTGATGATCCATCGTTGATAGAGCAGTTACCAATAATATTCGATTTCATCACCAGCACTGCCCAGTGAAACGCGAAAACCGAAAATAAAACGCTGGCTGTGAAACCAAAGGAACCGCTTGCTTGGACATCGGAAGTGCACTCTTCAACCTATGGACCGATGCACGAGTTCATTATTTGACGTTTTAGCGTTGCCGTGATATTTATGTGACCATGGCAATCAGTGAATTCGGCACCGCTCAAATGTGAAATTAGTGAACTCGTGCATTGGTCCATTGCCTACAATTTTGATGCACAAACTTGTTGCAAAATGTTTTCCCATTTTTATTTGAAACAGTGTTAAAGTTGATTTTAGAATTATCTTAATTTCGTCGCTCGAGAGGCAAATAAAATTTAAAAACTCATCGGACATGTGAGGTCCGAAGCAGATTCTCAACCCAACAATCTTGAAAAGAGACCACCGCAAAGTTTGCAAACTTTTCATAGTGGCTTCTATACCGCTGCACAAAAAGGCCATTTACGAGCACATTACACGCTTTCAATCGCTCCTTTCAGGCTTCGTAATTCTCACGTCCTTTTCTCCAAAATCGACAGTCTTTGGCAGTGAGATCCTGCGAGCCCGTAAAGAAAGACATCTCCGAATAGGGATTACCAACTTCCTCTCCTCGCACCCCCTCTGGAGGCCAAATGCCAAATAAATGTGGTGTAAAATTTGTTTCTTTTCATTCTTGTGTCTGAAAGAAAGTAATTGAATCATTTTTTTCTATTTTCACAAAAAAAGACCATCCCGACAACGACGTCAATCGAACGGATCGAAGAAACTGCGCAACGAGGGAATCAATTAAAAACCTATAAAACGTGCAGACTCGATCTGAAAGGAATAACACAATTATAAAACCCAGAGATTTTATTTTAAAACATGTTTTATAACAGAGTGTGTTATAAATTATAGTCAGGTAGGTGTTAATATAACAAAAAAGTATCTCAAATGCATGAAGTGATATCACAGTTATTACAGACCTTGATATAGTTTTATATAAATTGAAACAAAACAATATATCGAGATAGAAAAGATTGGTTGTAACAAAAATTGTTACAAATTAGATTAGATTAGATAAGATTAGACAATAATTTCAATATTTCTCATATCAATAACTACGCCTGTTATTATTATGATTCCACAGGAAAATGTTCTTAGACCAATATTTTGCAAAATATCAAACATTTAAACAAATAACAAGATTTGATATAATTTAGTTATTTTTCTGTTACACGTTTCTGCTCGAGGAGATCCCAGATCCCAGGCAGTGTCACGGATGAGCAAATCGAGATTATCTGTCCTCGGGCTGTGCGAATGTGCTCTTTTGCCGAGCGTGTCTCTGGAGTCTCTTCTATATGGGTACCGTTTTCGATGTAATTTTATTATGCTGTCAGATTAGGAGTGCCTGGTCCGTGGGATGGATCGGAGGCTGCCTGCGCTGAAAGCTGAAATAACAAGTTACCGTAGCCTGAATTGACTGGTGTGTGGTTCGTAAAGGATTATCTTTGGGTGTCTAAAATGTAGCAATCTAATAGTAAGAGGTACATGGGATGGAGTTCGATCAATGGAAGAATGGATGAGCGAAGGTGTCTGAATGTAGATTATATTTAGGGCCAGGGGTAAATACACCCCCGTAGGTGAAAATCGTCGTTGTGAGGTCGATGAAGCGAACGTCTTTACGCAACAAAGCTTCGATTGATTATTTATTTTTGGGCACGTGATAATGTATTTTAATTTTTATAGACGCTGGAGACTTGAGGTTCGATTAAATATGAGGTTACATAAAATTAAATAGAAGAGAGTTGATTCGATGACAATCCAGTAGTGATGCCATCTTAGGAATTTTTCGAATACGTTTAATTTGTGTTTCCACATCTGGTCCTTGCATTTTTCACAAACATCAACTCAAATTTCATTTGAAGACAATTTCCTTTAATGAAGACTCCATAAAGTTCGGTTAAAAAGAATAGGAATATATCAAATTCCATCCTATCTACTACAGCAATCACTCACTTGGCTCATTGAACATGAGCCAAGAGCGCCTTCAATAAATCCGTCACTCATCTCCCAATTAACACTAATGCCGAGCGATTTCCGCCGACGAGACATCAATCTCGGTGATCGCACATCAACTGGAATCACACTAACATTTCATCATCATCATCGGCATAATCACTTCCCGTCCGTACATCTGGTATCGAAAAAAGCTTTCCTCCATCTTTGGAAAACGCACGCCCAAAAAGACAAACGCACCCAAATGGACTTCCTTCGGTTCTTCGATCCGTTTCTGTAATATAAAAGAAAAACATCTCTCCACATCGCGCTGCCGCTGCCGTGAGCTAAGAACAACAAATTCGATCTACTCCACTTCCCGGCTGATTTCTTTTCACCGTTATAATTTGAAGTAAATCAATCATAAAAAAGTACATCCTCTGCCCACTTGGAGGCGCACGCCCTATTTGGCACTCGGAGTGGCATCGCGGCAGGGTTCGGTGGAAGTGGCCGAAAATTCCGAGAACTTCCGGTGCTGCAGCCATTGGCCATTGGGGCCACTGGATAACCTAGTAGCAGTAAATCATGATTTTCCTATGCCAAATTTCCTTCACCAAAATGCTATGAATCCATCTAGAATACAAAAAGAACTTTTCTTATTTCCACAAAATATGTACAAAGAAAAAGTTTCTGGAAGAAATTTTGTTGGAACTTTTGGAAGAACTTATGTTAAACTTTTGGAGAAACTTTTGTTCGAAAATTTTAAAAAATTCTAGAACTAATTCCTAGAGAAGATCACTGCTCATAACTGCAGATTGGTCACTTTCGACATTTTTGACAATTTCGAGTTAATACCGGGGAGCAGTAGCGTAGCTAGGGGGGTGCGGTGGGTGCGGTCCGCACCGGGCCCCGAGCTCCTGGGGGCCCCAAAATTGCAGGGCGGAGTTCTCATAACATTAAAAGTTCGACATAGCTTGTTGGAAACTTACAATTTGTAAGATCCTAAACAGATAATGAACATGACAATCATAATTTTTGGAGAAGACTAGGATAATAAGCGACGCCGGTGGTGTAGTGGTAAGCGTGATTGCCTCTCACCCTAGCCGGTCGGGTATCAATTCCCGTCGACGCCGTCTGGAATTTCTGAGGCATAAATTCTCTGATCACGTCTTCCTTCGCAAGGGAAGTAAAGCCGTTGGTCCCGGCTCATGGTTTGATGGGTTCGATATGCAGGGTCTCAGGTGTGTGTGAAGGCCTCCCTGAGCGTCCGTGTTTAGGCTTAGTACCAGAACTAAGCTGACGTAAACCTACAACTGATGTCAAAAGGTGTCGGTTGACCAGAAAAAGAAGAAGAGCCTTCGATGAGGGCCGCTTTTGGCTTTACCTCCTGTTGATACTTAAGTAGGCTCAAATACCTATTTTAAAAATGTTGAGTCTAATTACGTCTTTGAATTTATAAATATTTATTTCGTGAATTTATATTTCCAATCAAATCTATCTTAGTTTGTAGGCCTCCTAAAATCTAGAGCATTGGTGAGTTTTGAGCATGTACCCATTTCTTACGATCTGAACCATTATTATTGTTTTTCATTTCAGAAATGATACAGATACCTTCTCAATATAATGAATGAGTAAAGGTCTAAAATTGTACAGTTTTTTAGATTTCAAATTATTTTCAAAATAATGAATTTTGTAAAATGTGTAAACCAAAGATTTTGATTTTTTTTAACTATTTAGACTGATGCAAATACCGTAAAACGGGGTAACTTTGATAGTTTTTTCGAAGAAAACTTCAATATTTATGAATGCTGTTTCAAAGAATTACAATTTATATTTTTAAAACAAGTACTGACATCCTAGCTATGCACTTGATAGATTGGCAAAAGATTTATTCTGAATGGATATATAATTTTTCATATAATCCAAAGTCGGTTTTCTGTTTTGGGGTAACTTTGATAA
The DNA here is from genome assembly GCF_002204515.2 of Aedes aegypti. Taxonomy (NCBI): domain Eukaryota; kingdom Metazoa; phylum Arthropoda; class Insecta; order Diptera; family Culicidae; genus Aedes; species Aedes aegypti. The sequence continues at coordinate 101,202,609 of NC_035108.1, read as the reverse complement.
TGCAGTATAAATCGAACAAGAATAAATGAATTACAGAACATTTATAGGGCGTTGCATATTTCTAGGCGTTTAACGCTATATGTAAATTTCTGACTTAGATTACAAAAATGGTCCCAGTTTGTGAAAATGGTTTTCGCTAAGAGATTTGAGACCGAATTCATGTTCTACTATAACTAGGCTATAATGGGTAAGTGACGAACTCATTATGACTTTATCAAAAAGTGGTCGTAGAACAGATTGTTTGTAAGCGTTGCAAAAACGCTAAAATCTTGTAAATTTTTAATATTTGCATAAAAATCCTCAAATGCACTTGATTTCAACGAAAATAGCTTTGACATGAAGTGTCATATTAATACTCTTTACTTTTGCATTCGTTTTTCTTAACTAATTGACAGAAACTTCGTTATTTCGTTCAGTATGTTGGGGGTCTCGCTATCAAAGTTACCCGCATTATCAAAGTTACCCCGTTTTACGGTACTAAGTTTCTTTCATGTTGGAGACCACTTGGGAGGCCCAAGGCTGGGAAAAATATTCAGGGTACAAACTGGGGTGCAAACAAATAAAATACATAAAAAGGGTAATTTTAACAAATTTTAATTTAATTTTTTTTTTCTTGAAATGTGACAGAACAATACGCTCTTCGTGTTTCAAAAATGTCAATACCCTGATAGGGTTGAACAGAGCAATGAATCTCTCTTGGTCTCGTTATCAAAATTTTCGATTTTTTTAAGGAAGCGGTGGCGAAAGAAAAAAATGTATCAGCCTTATCTCAAAATCAATCCTTCAGAAATGACTACAGATATTTCTCCAGGGTGGTGTCTGCTATAAAGTATTCCAATGACTTGTTGAAATTGTTTTCGGAAGTATTTTGATTATTCTTACAATAATCACTTATACTGAACAATCCCCAATCCCCCCCTGCTCCATAAAATTCACTGTTGATCGAGATTTCTTCAGGTATTATTTTTTGAATCATTCTAGAACACCAATAAAAAATCATCAAAATTTGTTTTCGGTTGACCTTAAATAATTCATAAGGATATTTCTATAAAAATTTCTCCTGGTAATTTATGCGAAATTTTGCCATGAATTTCACCAACATTTATTTTTTGTTAAACGTTTCGAGAGATTTCGTTAAAAAATACGAGTAAATTCGTTCAATAGTTCGCTTAGAATTCTTTCAGGAATGTTTGCAGAAACCCTAACATGATTTCTACAGAATTAAGATTAACCATAAATCTAGGAAACTTTTTCCAGTCCTTTCTTGTAGAAACTCTAGAGAATGTTTTAAGTAATGCTATCAGGATTTTTTCTATTAATTTCTGAAGAATTAATTCGAGTATAAAATCACTTTGATAAATCTAGTAATAATCTATGTGGTGTTCCTATATGAACGTCAATTCATTACGGGATTTAAACAAATTGCACAGAGAATCCGAAAAGGTCTATTTTATTTCTTTATTATCTTTAGGATTATTCAAGACTGCCTACAGGAATCATTCTAGGAATTCATAGAGATTTCAACCAAGAATTTCACTAAGGCGACTTTTGAACATTTTCCCCTGAAATCCACTGAATGGATTTCTTGGCGTACCTTTGGCCAAGCCCGTGGTTTTCGCAAGTATTTCTTAACAATTAACTCAAAGGATTTTTCTACGAATTATTTTACTTATTTCGAATATACCCCTCATTTATTTACTGAGATTTTTTTCTGGTATTTATCTTATATATTTGTGAGAATTCCTCAGATAAATGGAAATCTTTTGGGATTTTTCCTTCATTTTTCTCCAGTGAGCTCGTTTTGTTCATTCGTTCATTACTACAAGGAGTTCTTCAAGTAATTAAAGCAGAAATTTTCCCAGAAACACCTTAGTAGTTGTACCTGTTTTTTAACCATTCTTTCAAATATGCTTGCAAAATTTCTTCTATGACTTCGTTTACAAAAAGTTTCGAAAAATTTAAGAATGCAAGGAATTTCGACAGAGTTCAAGAAATTCCAGATTTTTACTGCAGAAAAATCTGTACATGTTTTATTTTTCATAGAATTGGAAAATTTTCTCTATAAGTTTCGCTGGGAATTCCTCATAAAATAACATAGCATAGCCTATTAAATCTGTATATAAAAAAAAAAAAAAACAATAAAAAATTTATCAGTGATTTGCACAATACTAGAATTTCTGAAGTTTGTCCAGTGATTTCATCATACAGGTATGTTCCGTTTTTATCAACACGATCGGCAATTTTCGGTTGATAAAAACGGAACCATGACAAAAACGGAATAATTTTCTTAGACAAAATATTTTACAAATTTGAAAACAAAATTGCAGTTTTGTCAGGACAATACACATTTTCATCATTTAAACGCGCAGTATTGATGTTTAAGAGCTGTAAGGAGCATTTAGATTGTTCATTGTTATAGGTTCTTAATGAAAATTGATTGCAGACTCCTATCATATCATATGATTTTGTAATGAATCATCAATAGTTTTAGTTTTCTTGGTTAGAATTTCAATAAATGTAATATATAATTTTAAAACGATAATCACATAAATGTCCTATGTATCATATGCATCATATTTGTAAAAATAACTACAAGGGAGTGAGTCAAGCTGATCTTTGTTATTTTTTTTAACGGAAGATTAAACAAGAAACATCTTTTTTCTCCACTGTTCATCCTCATCCTTCTGCTTCTTCTTCTTCTTTTTGGAATTACATCCCAATTGAGAAATAGCCAATTCATTGGAATTTTACATACAAATCGGAAAACGAGTTTGAAAATTTCACAGCCCATTTTCTCAATGCCTACTTTTTACAGATGGGACTGACTTGCGATTCACGGCAGTATACATAATTTGAACTAAGTACCACTTTTTTAACAGCTGGCGAACTTTGTGTTAAATAAATTGTTTAACATTTTTAAGCGTGACGAAATCATGACCGTACATTTCTAGGCATTTTGGAATCATTTTTACGAATATTTTAGCTTGACAGCAGCCTAGCTGCTTGTTGATTTCCAGTTCGCATCCCTTAGTTAAATACTGCTGGTCCCGTCAAACTTCATTTTGCCATCAAGTAGGCTGCTGAAAAATGGCATGCAATCTTCCATACAAAACGACAGATTAGTTTTCAGTTGTTTTTCCAGTTAATCCAGAGAATTTTCCAAATCGTTTCCTTCACTCAAACACGTCGGAACACTTGACCAATGCGACAGTGAAATAATCATGTAAGTCTATTAGTCCGTTCTTGACCCCTTTCGCGACATACAAAAACCACAGACAAACAGACGTAACAGCTAGAACAATTATCAATTCAAAGTCACGTGACCATTTACGCCCAATAAGGCAATCCATGAGACAGCTGCGATCAGCTGTTTTTTGAATACCACGAGATTTTGACGTTTCGCGGTCGGAGTGACCGTTCGATTACAAAGGAAAACTTTAATCTCTGATAACACTCTTAAGTTTTGTTTACCCTTCCGTTTCGGTTGCATGCACACTTTTAGCTGTCAGTCCTATCTCGGAAAATCCTCATGGATAGCCTTATGCTAAAAATACTTCATTTGGCCAACCGCGAACTAAGTGGTGGTAGTGGGCAAACGTCAATCTCGAACAAAAGTGATACGAGCGCCACTAGTGGCTCGTCGGCCAACTACCAAATATTAGAATTGGGCACTGTTTTGCTGTGCGATGAAAATAATAAGAGTGTTATCTCTGTTTGTCTGTGCAAAAACCATTCCATTTTCTATTTAGTTATAAGTTTATCAAAGGCACAAAAGTGTAAAAACTCTAGACAAGCATCACCAAATTAGAACTTTTTGGTAAGAAACTCTTTTGTAAAGTTTCATGAATAAGCGTATGGCTGTTGGTATAAGGCTCTTGAGTAACATTTAAGTCTCCATGTGGGGAAGGGGTTCATGTCTGCTTAAAGATCAAGATCCCAGTAAATTTGGGATGGTAACATGCATGACGTGGGATATCGACTTTAAGTAATAGAAGATAATGTCTTAAATATGACGGGGACGACAGTCTCATCAAAAATAAAATAAACTCGATCATGTCTCTTGCCGTTTCCCAAACATTCTTGAGCTCATTCTCAAGTGCATCCTTTATGAAAAATCTATGGCATCGTCCATTAACCACGTAAGGGATTATGGGGGAGAGGAAGGGGTTTGAGATATCTTACGTGCCATACACATTATTTTTGATTATTTTCATTAATATTTTCAGACAAAAAAATATACCATAGGGGGAGAAGGTTCGAAAAACCATCAAAATTGTTTTACGTAATTGAAGGACAGTCCCTATGTCTGTCAAATTCTCATACACAATTCTTTGAAGCCATGTTAAATAAGAAAAAGTACAGGTCTCTGTAACTCTCATAGGTACGTATTCAACAAATCATAAATTCAAGTTGTTGCTAGGACGTGGCCAGAGCGCCAAAACATTTTTCTTAATTAGATCTGTAAAATACCTACAGCTCATAAGCGTGTGATTCAAAATACACAAGTTAAAGTTTATTTTTGAACCATATCCTCTGCGATTAACCGTCACCTTGTAAAACGGTCTTATTTTCAAAGTTGCCCATCCCAAAATTTTGATTTTCGAGTTATCTAGTTGTAGCATTAAGGGGACGAAATGATAAATACTTTCGATCAACTTACTGAAATCTGTGAAATTTTACTAGAAAAATCGAGAAAAAATACCAAGTTATTTTGTCACATTGGTAAAGGATGATACACAAATTATGTCACGGTAATATTTCATATTTTCCGACCAGGCTCATTCAAATAGCCCTTTGAAATTTTTTTAAGGCTTGTCATGCTCGGATCGACTCCCTCCACCTTTTTTAGAAATACAGTGGGATTCCGTTTTTGGCAACAAAGTTGAAATTTTCAGTTGCCAAAAACGGAACCGTGCCAAAATCGTAACCCATTTTTTAAATTTTATTTTTTAATTATTGATTTCAAAAGTACCATGATAATGTTATAACAGCATCTTTATGGCACCATTTGCCATCCTGACTTCGAAATGGTCCACTTCAAAGCAGATTCCAGTAGGATTGGATAATGCTATGAATGTATAGACCCGTTATGCTAATCGTGACATACGTTCTTCATACTTTTAACCGCTTAAATGTCTTCAATGCTTTTTATAAAGCTCAATGTTCACTATTTGCCAGTGTGGGTCATATAAAATCGATAATCGTATAAGTGACCTTTATTCAATAACTGGATATTTCCTTAAAACTGTATCCAGCTTCTTACGAGCGCTAATGGCTGCCGCCAACAGACTCGTTTTCTGGTAGGTACAGGTCGATTTGTCGTTTGGCTTTTGTCCACTCAATATAATACTCCTTAAACCAAACGTCAAATCGACCTACCAGAAAGCGAGTGTGTTGGTGGCAGCCATTAGCGCTTTAAAACGATGGAAAAGGACACAAAACAATGAAATTTATTACTGTGTTCTTTACGTCTTTGTAAGAAAAAAAAAGCTCTGGGTATTTCGAAACTGTATGAGTTTTTTTTTATTTATTTGGATTTAATGAATGCTAACTAACGTAAGATTAAAAAAATCGATGGATCAAGAATGGCTTCTATAATTTTTCTTTCTGACAAAGTAAAGCATATAATTGACTACAATCAAAAGGACAAACAAAAACAACTACATCATGATCCATAAATGAGGCTCGTTGTTTCGTAGAACACGCAAATAAGCTTCTTAACATTTTAATTTGAAATGAGCTTCAGTTGTGTTTCGGAAGTAGAGCTCGATATTGTTATCAACCTACTAAAATTTGCAGAACTCTGAATCATATTGCAAGGAATCCACAGGATCCCACCTATAATGCTCGGAATCTCGCTTAGGAATCCGTTAAGATTTGACATCTTAAGATTTCTTTGCGATATTGCTGAAAATTTTTAAAAATCCCAATGAAAATTTTCAAAAACTTATTATTAACTAGTGATCTTGGCAAACTTCGTCTTGCCATCAAGTAGGACGTTGAAAAACGCTAAGGTTCGTCCCTTACAAAATGACTGTTCCGTTCACTCTTGTTTTTTCAACTTTCCCGGTGAATATCCTAGGATTTTTATACACACGAACACGGTGGAGCCCGTGACAAACAAAACGGAGAAACATTCATTCAGATCCGCTGACCCGTTCGTGAATCATTTCTAGACATACAAACATTATTCCATTCTTATTTATACAGATAGACGAGCTACCACTAATACTCTCCAAATTTGATTGGAAATCTTCTGGAACTACTCAAAATACTTCTAGACATCTACACTATTCTGCTAGGAATTAACAGCATGCCCTATAAATTTGAGGAGTTTATTAGAAATCACCAGATTTCGCACAGCATTCCTAATAATCAATTACACATTCTCAGAATCTCACAAGAAACCCCCTGTGTTTGCTAGGAATCACCAGACATCCTCCAGAATCCGTTGAAATATCTGAGATGCTCCCTGAAAACAATTACTGTGGTGTGTTTTTACATACGCTATGTATGTAATTCCATAAAAATAAGTTTGACAAAATTCATTGAAACTCTGTGTGAGTCATACACTTTTTGATGCTCTTGTGCCAGTGCTTGTATTTTGTTCAAACGAGCAGTTTCCAAATCTGAAGAAAGTGGTTATTATTAAGTGTATTACCTACTGGCAGACTCAAATGGGCTGGTTACACAGTATGAATGTCTTAAAAAGTGGTTGGTCGCTAATTGAGATACTGGTGGAGATTAATGAACAAATGAAACGTTGAGAATGAAACGTTTTTGCATGACCAATGACCATTCCTAAGTAAATAAACACGTATGTGAGCCCGTAATAGTTGGTGGGATTTGGGAATATCGAAAACGATGGAACTCTGAAACGTAGTTGATTTGTAGCTGACCTGCTGTTTAAATGACTTGACCTAAAGACACGACAATACTTACAAAAATTTACATATTTTAGTGGTATTCAAAAATGATGCCAAAAACGGATCCATTTTGTTGCCAAAATCGGGGGGTGCCAAAAACCACGTGCGCAGCGATTTTGTGGGCTTCGCATTGCAATTTTCGAGAACTTTCTTCGTGTTGGTAAACATTGACACGCTATCGAACAGCATCCATAAAAGAAATTTGGTTTTGTGTTTAAAATAACTGATTAATCGTGAGTTGAAAAGGTTGCAACAATGTTGCACTCTGCGATTGACATGACAATTTTGTTTTTTATTGTATCCTTATCCGCAACAGTTGGAACAAACGGTTGTGAGCGAGCTCGCTTTGTTGTTTGTTTTTCGTCTGCTTTGATGACAATTTGATTCACTGCAATGGACCGAATCGACAATTTAGCCGGAAAAAGTGTTTTCTCTGTTCTTGTCAATTCTAGACGTTCGATGTCTTCAGAGAAGTTATCCGTAATTGAGTTTTGCATCTTTTAAGAAAAAAATTGAATAGGGTGGCCCTCATTTAAGTCAAAATTTTGACTCAAACTTTTTTGTGTGATGAAATTTGTGGCTGCGCTCTTCTGTAAACTTTCAGAAAATGTTATTTTGAAAAATTTTGTCGAAGACACTTTTGATCTAACTCTTCATTTGAGCTAAGTAAATTGATTTTGAAATTTTTAACTTAGGGTGGACCCAAAAAAACAGTTATTTTGATCTGACTTTTTTATTTTCAGTTTTACGTGAATGTGGTCTTCAGAAGAGTTGCAGAGGAAGTAAAGATACACATTTTTGCTGAACATCGCAAGTTTGTAATTCTTGTAATTTTGAAGTTATAAGAAAATTTAAGTGAAAAACTATGAAATCTTCAGATGCCCATAACTCATGAAGTTGGTTTGATAAAATGTTTCTTTTAGTGGCATTAGAAAGGCCATACAATAGGCAACATTTGCTGCAAAAACTGGGAGAACGTTTTTTTTGTAAATTGAGTAAATTCACTTCAAAAATTCATTAAAAAAAACTCAAAATTCGCTTGAAACTCACAAGATTTTAAAGTTAACGGCATGCTGTCTTTAGCAAGGTTGTAGAATTTAACTAGATCTAAAGTTATTAAGCATGGACTATTCGGAAATTTTGCCCGATTTTGTTATTATTGTTATTCCTTTACGTGTTAATCAACGTCGCCTTGCCAATAGGTTTTCATTGAATAACTTTTTTCACAAGTGTCGGATTGTTTCGCGGTCTTCGGCAATATTCCTCATCGTAAAAATACCTATCGAGGTCTGTGTTCAGAATTTTTAGAGAAGTCAATGGACGACCTCTGGCGATTTTTCTTTGCAAAAGTAAGTTTGCCCATAGTAAATTCCATACAAACTTTGAACGGCTGGCGCTAAAATATAGTTTCTCCGATCGAGCTGAAATTTTGTACAGTTGGTATGGGACCTAGATGCAATCCAAAAAGTGGACTGGAGCGAGAATCTAATTTTTGTCCCACACTAATGCGCACGCGCCTACGGCTAACTCAGGTGGCGCCGTTTACCCCGCCAGAAATAAAAATGCAGATAAGCAAGCATTTTATAAAAATTGATTTATTAACACCAGAAAAAAGAAATGGATTTCTACTATTTTATAGAAAACATGTTTGTCTATGAGATAATTAATAAAAAAAAGAGCTTATAATAATGTTCTTCATAGCTAAAAACGCTTCCTTCCTTAGAGGGCGCGTTTTACCCCCAGTTACCCTATATCGTCCGCGTATACCAATATTTGGACTCTAGTAGAGAATAATAGCGATCCTTTATAAGAAAGATTCCAGGAAACTGACATTGCTGTCAAAATGTAAGCTAATCGAGCAGCGAGAGCTGTCAAAGCGTGAGCCAAACGAACATGCGTTATGTTTGTGTTGAACTCTGGAGTAATGCAATCTAATTAAAATTATTTTGATAAAAGTTTTTTGGCATATAGTGAAAATGTGAAATGTTTGCCCTTTTTCATTTTTGGTATTACGATATTGAGTTGTTGATTTTAAACGATTTTAGTATCAAAATGTAGCTCAAAGGTTTACAATGGAACAAAATACATGTTCTAACAATGAGGAAGTCCTGTCCGTGTTACAACATAGTCTTCGATGCTAAGCAAATTCAGCACTGTCTGTTTGTTGCCAAATCATTCCATTCAACTTCTGCGTATCTCTTATATTAAGGATCACTAGTAGGTACATCCTCGAAAACGCCATTTATCATAATCAGGAACAGGGTTAGCGATATGACGGATCCCTGCGAAACACCGGTTTCCTCCTTAAAGGATGCAGACCTTGTGTCTCCAATGACTACCCTGATACCCTGTCAGAAAGTTTCGGATAAAATGCAAAATATGACCGATATGGCTCCAGCTGACCAGCTTTTCTAGCACGAGCTTTTCAAGTGCGGTTGAAGGCTATCGAGATGTCCATAGAGATTATCTTGGTGTGATGGTTCTTGTCCTTCGTTTCTTGCAAGACCTCACCAAGGGCCGCAAAGTAGGTATTAGTTCCATACCACGGCCGGAAGGCGTGTTGCCGGTGGTCGAGTTGACCATGTTGCTGTAGGTGGTGCGTTAGTCGGCGGTTTACCATCCTCTCTACTACCTTTGAAAGGCAGCAAATAAGGGGAATTGACCGGTAGCTTGCTGTTTCCCGCATTTGATTTCCGGGTTTCGGGATAGGAACGACAAGACTTTCACGCCACACTAGCGGATAAGGGTTGCCAGTCCACAGGATGTTATTCAGCTCTAGCAGTGCTAGTTTCCCTGGTCCGTCAAACCTCTTCAACATAGGGTAGCCAGCCAATGTCATCAGGATTGGCGGACTTTCCTTTACTTCAGCTTAGAGCGTATTGTTGATGAAGTTGACTATGTCATCGGTCGTAACACTGGATCGTCGGATAAACTCCGGATTTCAGCTGTCAAAGGCAGCAAGATTAGCGAAGTATTTGCCAAGACCATTCGCTATAGCCGCAAGTTCCGCAGTAAGGCTTCCATCGATGATGAGTGTGGGTGGAGTGGCGATTCGTTCACCACTAAGGGCATTAACTTTGGCCAAAAGATCGTCTGTTTTTTGTGTAGCGTTAAAACTGTCGAGAAAGTCGTCCCGAAAAGCTTTTTTGGCGTCCCGTGTAACTTGGCGGCATTCGTTGCGCTGAAAACGATATCTGACAAGCGTCGCATCTCGATGAGGATGGTCAATAGAGTGATACAAATTTTAAAATTTTGGCTCCCCTATGCTTAATCGATGTACATTGTGGTAAATAGCTTCTTCCCAAAGTTTGAAACGATTCTGAAGAAATTTGACTGTGCACAATTCATTTGAAGTTTATATGGAGATTACTATGGAAAACGCAAACCTTTTGTATTTAGACCTCTATCTCTTCGACATAATATTTTATGGAAAAGTAAACAACCTCTTCTCATGTAAAATCCTTTCAGCTACAACTTTGCCGAAGACCACATTTTGATAGGACTTAAGGATAAATTGCTATTCATAATCAGAAACTGGGTTTGCATTTTGATTGCTTAACCAACTGCTTGGCAGGCAACAGTGGTGCTCCTGGCCGGTAGAATGCGCAAAGTAATCCAGACTACTATGTTCTACAGAAAAAAGCAGTGTTGCTCTGAAAGTAATTGAATGATCATCTCAGCATGATTTAGACTTTGTAATCACTAATAAGAATTTATCGTTAGGTTCCATCAAAATGAGGTCTTGGGCAAAGTTGTAGCTGGAAAGATTTCACATGAGAAGAGTTTGTTAAGGTGAAGATGAATCGAAGCCAATCCTCAAATTTTCAAGAGCACAAATCTGGAGAACCAAACATCCGTTTAAGTTGAAAACTTAATCGATTGGTCACCACCAGTTTGTGACCAATCGATTAAGTTTTCAGCCTCAACGGATGTTTGGTTCTTCAGATTTGTGCTCTTGAAAATTTGAGGTTTGGCTTTGATTCATCTTCACCTTAACTTTTCCATAGATTATTATTACGAGCAGTTAGAGGACTGAACAGAAAAGGTTTGTCTTTTCCATAGTAATTTCAATAGAAATTTCAAAAGGCCTGTGTACAACTAAATTTCTTCCAAATCACTTCAACATTTGGGTGAAGTATTTTCATTATAGTTGACTGTTAAAGCATATGGGAGCAAAAACTTCAAAATTTGCATCAGTCTAATGGTCAAGCTCCATTCTTCTGACGGCCCGAAGAGCTTTTCTGCGTGCTTTGATAGCTTTTCTAACCTCTGGAGATCACCAACGAAGTGCCTTCCGGCCAGGCATATTGCTTATTTTCGGGATTAAATCAGTTACCGCTTGGTGGCGTTGAGCAAATTTGTCCAGAACATCGATGTTACTGAATCGATTCACATTTGAACTGCCGAATCGATTCACCGATTTAATCGAATCCTTCGAATCGATGTTTTCAAATCGATTCAAATCGGATGAAAATTGACATTTATGAAGCTTGACATGAAGATCAAATGCGTTTGCATTTAATTTCAACATCTTTCAATCAAATCAGTTTCGAAAATCAATCAAACAGATTTACTACTTCAAGATTAGTTCAAAATATGGTTTCTTTTCCACAAACTCATTGAGAAATATTTAACGGTTTCAGCAAAATGAATCGAATCAAAGAATCGAATGAAGAGAATCGATTCACCCGATTTTAGGTGTTCCAAACATCGATTCAAAAAATCGATTAATCGGAAAGCAAACATCGATTTTCGCAACATCGATTTAAAATCGCCCAACGCTACCGCTTGGGCGAGGACGGTGAAGAACTCGAATATGAGCAATTCTCGCTGAAACCAGGCCGCCATCGGCACCCATCGTTAGAATTCCAATTTTATGTCACTGATCGCTAGTTTTCGATAAAACTTAAGGGTGGTCCTTTCTGTTTTCTCAAATCGGTGGACCCCTCGTACGCCAGCTAGCTAAACAGTTTGCAAAAAAGCCCATATTTTGATAAATCATGGGTATTTCATCACGTGATATGTCTCATATTTCGCTTGGAACACAAAGCAAACTCAATGGCATCGTATAGAGAAAGGATATAGCTTTCATATGAAATCGAAAAAATATCTTGAATTTTGATAGAAAAATCGTTTTTTCACCATTAGCGCACCACTAGTTTTGAATTCTGAGATCACCATCAGAAAGCTGAGGAAAAATTGCGTAAGATAGGCTACAGAAACTAGGTGAGCAATGGTATTTACCCTATCAAATGAACGATTTTCTAAATCATGTTCTACGATTTTGACGCATATGGCGAGTGCAATCAATACAAAAATCTTTTTTTCTACTACAAAGAAACAAGTTTTCAATCTTTGCTGTTTTATCGAGTCGAGTAAAGAATATGAATATTATTTTAAGTGAAAAAATCGGGCGGCCATCTTGGATTTTGACGCCATCTTGGTTTTAAGTAGTAGATTGATTTTTCACCTTGTTAGCACTCAACATGTTGAACTTTAATGCTACCGTTACACTTATTATTCTTCTTGTTCTTATTTTTCCTGACGTTTCGTCCCTACTGGAACAGAGCCAGCCCCTCAGCTTAACTAGCTTTAAAAACAAATTATCAAATATGATTTTTTAACGCTAGTTTGCTACCTGAATGATTTTTCTGCATATCTTCGAGTTGAAAAATAGCATTATTTCTTTCATTTATTTGGTCTAAACCATTGATAGAAATGAACAATCAGTTGAACAGCTGAGATAAGATAAGAAAAATAAAACCTGATTGTTATTTTTTAACGGACACCTCATAATTCAACATGATGAGCACTGAGATGGTTAAACATCATTTAACTGCTAAAAACCAAGATGGCCGCCAGATTTTCCAACCTCGAAATAATACACCTGCGTTTCGGCATTACGTCCACATTAGAACAAAACCTGCTTCTCATCTTTCAATTTAGCTATTTTTCACATGCATGTTGGGCGGTAGTATAAACGATACTTTATGGTCCAGAAAATCAAGGATATTTTTTTACTTCAAAATGTAAGATTTACATTCTAAATTAATGCACTTTTGTCAATGTTTTACGTTAAAACTACAGATATTACAGCAAAACTTACTAATGTCCCGTTGCCCAATCTATAAACTTCTTTCAATGAATGGTACTAGAATGTTTGTTAAATACAATGAATGTTTTTGGCTGGTTTTCATTTATTGAATTTATTTATTCATTTTTATTGAATTCAAAGATATGTCGAAAAATTATTCTGTTGTCATAAATCGCATTATAAAAGAAAATTCCTGTCTAATAACCTGGATTTATAACTAATAAAGCTGAGTATCAGGCGCGGTTCCAGTAGGGACGTAACGTCAGGAAAATGAAGAATAATAAGAAGAAGAGTATACGTAACCTTTTTTTATTGGTGGTCACTAAATTCGACATGCTGAGTGCTATCAAGGTGACAAATTCATTCTTCTACTAAAAATCAAAATGGCGTCAAAATCCAAGATGGCCGCCCGATTTTTTCACTTAAAATAATATTCTTGTTCTTTACGCGACTCGAATAAAACAGCAAAGGTAGAAAACTTGTTTCTTTGTAGTACAAAAAAGGTTTTTGTATTGATTGCACTCGCCATATACGTCAAAATCGTAGAACATGATTTAGAAAATCGTTCATTTGATAGGGTAAATACCATTGCTCACCTAGTTTCTGTAACCTATCTTACGCAATTTTTCCTCAGCTTTCTGATGGTGATCTCAGAATTCAAAACTAGCGGTGCGCTAATGGTGAAAAAACGAGTTTTCTATCAAAATTCAAGATGGCGGCCAAATTCAAAATGGCCGCCAAAATTTTTTCGATTTCAAATGAAAGCTATATCCTTTCTCTATACTATGCCATAGAGTTTGCTATGTGTTCCAAGCGAAATATGAGACATATCACGTGACGAAATACCCAAGATTTATCAAAAAATGGGCTTTTTCGCAAACTGTTCAGCTAGCTGGCGTACGAGGGGTCCACCAAATTGAGAAAACAGGAAGGACCACCCTTAAGTTTTATCGAAAACTAGCAATCAGTGACATAAAATTGGAATTCTAACGATGGGTACCGATGGCGTCCTGGTTTCAGCGAGAATTGCTCATATGCTACTCGGCAGTTGAGTGCGGAGTACGGCCCAGTCCGCCTGACCATACAACCAGCGGGATCGTCTAGTTGTGGTGGGAGCCTCAGCGGCTACCGAGATTTCTATAGGATGGTTGTTGCTTCCGTAAGGGTCAGCATTAACATTCCAACGGAATCTCTGGACCTCCGACCGGATACTGTGCTGTTTGGGCCGCATGAGAGATGATTGTTAGGCGAGCTTTGTATACCCACTCGCTTGCTAGTCAAGCTCAACGTGTTCAACGAAAATGTTGAAAGAGAGAATCGACAAAGATTTTTCGTCGCGACTAGGAGCTTGGTTGACGGTAGTTGAATGTCGTTGGTCACGCTAAGGCAGTGACACAAGGCAATGCTTATGGGATCAACAAACGATATACCGTCAAACGGGGTAACTTGCAACACTTTTCAACTTCAAATCTATTTGGACGAAAATTTTAAGGACTTAGATGAACCAAATACAATCTGGTATCCTAATCGCTACGTAAAGAATGCCATGTGGTATTTACTGTAATAAAATTTGTTTTCCTGGGATCAGGAGAGGCTGAAAATATGCTTTTTTCATGCTACCCCTGATGTGGGGTAACATGCAACACACAATACAGACTGAAGTTTACTATCAAAAATGTTATCAATACCGTCTTTTAAAGCATTAAATAATTAACTGCAGTAAAAACATGACAATAAACAGAAACTAGGTACCATCATTTTTGAAAAATCATTTTTTTTTTATTGAACTATGAGTATTGACCATATACGATTAAAAAATCGATTGATTTTGTATTTTATATGTTCCACAAGTGGAAATTTTTAGCAAATCACAAGTCTTGACGGCTAGTAGAAAGCCATTTAAAAGTTTTAGTGCTACTTTTTATTCAACTGAAATGGTTTTGAGGTTTGCTTCACATAAGATATTTTTCATTCATGTTTTAACCAAAGCAACGTATCATATATTGATCGCATGTCTTGAAATGGCCTCTGTTGGTCATTGAAAAAAGCTATATTTATATTTCATGCAAAAAGTTCATAATGATAGATCTGCAAGTTACATTTGAAACATATTTTTTGAATTAATCATAGCTTTCACGAATAAACAAAAAATTCCAATAATAATGCGATTAATGTTACTTTTTTTCTATCAAACGTGTAATAAGTTGGTTGAGGTTTAACAATTTTAATGTAATTCTACAAATAAATGGTCAATCTTGCTTTTTCATGTGTTTTTGATGACAAGCGGCAGAAAACATCTTGCCATTGAGATTAAAATTGCTGTTGCAAGTTACCCCACAAGGGTAGTCAAAAACGTTTTCAATTATTTTCAGTGTATAAACTTGAAATTAACAAAACTTTTTTATAGTGCTTTTGTACACTATTAAATACTGTAGCGAAAAGCAAATACCTAGAATAATATTTATAACCCGTTCGTATGGTACAAGGAACGATTTTCCGCTTTGTTTTTTATACGATCAAACGTGTGATATGATTTTCTCCTCCAGCAAACCAACCAAAGTAGAAATAATACCAAAATTCTCACCAAAACCTCTCTTTTTATACCTAAGGTCATTAACCGGTGTAACAAATTAGAACAATTTAACTTAATGCTTTAGAAAACGTCAATTCAGTTACATGTCGTTGTGTTGCAAGTTTCACCCCTGTTGCAAGTTACCCCGTTTGATGGTACGCCTAAATCTCCATTTACGTAATATTACGCAAATTGAATTTGTATGAATTTCTGTCAAGGTAGCATCAATTCAACACATACATACTTATATGTTTTTTGCACATTGCAACATTGAAGCTCGTGCTTAACTAAAGAAACTTCTTAAAGGTAACATCGTGACGATCTAAGATGTGCCTCCTTGAGCTTACAAACTCCTTGGAATATAGGAATTCAGAAGGTACCCAGCTGTAGCTGTAGCTGTAGTAATATCATTGCAATTTGAATTCAAGTATGTTTAAACAGCTGTAATCTGTTATGTTATGATTTAAATACCTATATGGGTTATCGAAGACTCATAGTATTTTAGACCATGAGTTCTACATGCGTAACCAGTGAACTATCCATCATTATAAGGTTTTTAATCCAAACTCAATTATGTATGCCCTGTCAAGCTTAGAGCTCAAATATTGTTTACGGGCATCCAATTTTTTTTTTTTTTTGAGTTTGAGTCTTCGAATTTACAGGCGAAAACAATAATCTGCCTGAATTAAACTCAAACAAACATAATCAATTAAGTCCTGAGGCCAACAACGGTCCAGTGTTATCCATAAACTCAATTGAGTAGAGGACTAGGGTTACCATTGTAATATTATATGAAAATAGGGCTTTATATACTGGGTACACAAACAAGAATGACATTTATTCTCTCAATCTAAGACTAGCCTACCTTTCATGATTTTACCAATATCAGCCTTCTACATCTCTTCTTTTCTCCAAATTAATTAAATTGTACTTGTTGTGTAAACCTAAAAACATTAATCAATATTTTTTTGCACAATTAATCACAAATTACATTCTACTAAGTTTTATAAATTGTATCGAAATAATAGTATATAAACTATAATGTTATTTGCATGGTGGTCGATATCATCCGCTTATTTTAAGTTTGTGGAGGTTCCAGGTGATCGATGGGGTAACATGCGCTGTCAAGATATTCTTATATTGAATCTAATCTTTTTGTAGGCACATTTCAAACTTATCAGTCTTCCGCAATAGCACCCTTTTCTTGCACCTTGAAGTGGAATGATTCGCGGTGTTATTTTTGATCTCTAGATGTAAATGGAATCATTTATTAGAAATTGTTTATCAAAAATATAAGTAATTATTATTGACTGTATACTTATCCTTGTCCTATTTCACTTTCTCTTTTCTTTTATGCAAAATTAGTAACTCACTATTAGCTTCCATACATTTAATTACCGGTCGATTTTTTTCAGTCGTAATATTCGTTGTCTATTTTCTTTCTTGATTGTTACTTGCCGTTAGGTCCAATAAATTGTATCCTGGATATTCAACTTCAGAAACCATGAAAAATATCTATAAAAATTTTAAATGCAATTTATAGACATAATATGAAATATTGTAAATTATTGCGTCCCTTTACCACTAGATGAAAGGATCGTTGGGCTTTAAACTTTGAAAATATTTCACTTTCATCTCGTGGTAGACTGGACTGCCAAATGGGCTGAGACCAGGGATTGAATCCTGAGAAAATTGAGAGAATCTCTCACGCATCGCTCTCTGTAACTATCATAACATGCTGCACATTATGAGAGACTGTATATCGTATACTGCTACGACTTTGATCAGATTGGGGGGATAGTAGTGCATGATAAAACCCCTCTAAACATGCTCCAAGCCTGGGGGACACTATTGCTATTGGAAGTTCGTGGATTGTTTATCGTGCCAGTAAAGAAAAACACCTATCCCCAACGGTAAACAAGCGAGAAAAATGGATTTTATCATCGCTCTCTCTTTAGGGCTCTCGCTCGCTGCTTCCATTTATCAGACTTGTTACACCTTGCGATACAATGACGATCGTGGACCGCAACAGAATGGATGTTTTTCTTTGCTTACTTTGATCGTGCTTTATTCTCAAATGAGAGCGAATTCTGCAATGCCTGGCTGAGACAAATCTCCTACATTTGGTCTTTCATATTGCAGACTGAAACATCATGTTTCCTTTGCGTATCCCTTTACCATAGATGAACTGAAGATAAACTTCCTACATCTCATGATAGACTGGACCACCAGAAGGACTGAGATCTCCTACATCTGGTCTTCTTTATTGCAGACTGAAATATTTCATTTCCTTTGCATATCCCTTTACCATAGATGGACTGAAGACTTTCTTCCTACATCTCATAGTAGACTGGATTGCCAGAAAGACTGAGACGGATCTCCTACATCTGGTCTTTTCTATAGCAGATTTAAAACGTTTCTGCTCGCTTTGCATATCTCTTTATCACTGTTTGAGATGGATTGAAGCTCATCCTGCTTCCTTCATATTGTGATAGACTAGATATTATAAAAAATGAACTGAGACGTACTCCTTCATTTTGGATTTCGTTTGCCTTCTGGAATGGACTAAGATGCGTAATCCCCTTCATTCCTTTTTCATTTCTACTCCAAATAGACTAGGATAACTTTATCCCCTATATTTGGATACAGAAACGGACTAGAACATTTGAAATGTTCCCTACGTTTCTTATTAGGAATTAGACTGAAATTCTTTGAATTTCCTATAATCCCTTGAAGCAATTTCTTATGTAAATAGACTTTATGCTCTTTATAAAAGGCTCGTACCATAACGACTATTTTTGATTTATTTCCTGCTATCTTTTCAATCCATTCGGTGATTTTCATTAGAACCATACTTGTTATTTACTGAGATTATATCTCACTTACTACATATCTTAATATCCAGTTTAAGTTGAATCTTCAGTTTGATTGTTGCGAACACATTGACTCATACTTTTATGCTCAACAGCTTGTTATTGTTGTAATGAATATTATTTTAGGCCTTGTGG
This sequence comes from Aedes aegypti, assembly GCF_002204515.2. NCBI lineage: Eukaryota > Metazoa > Arthropoda > Insecta > Diptera > Culicidae > Aedes > Aedes aegypti. The sequence goes on along the minus strand of NC_035108.1, from coordinate 101,184,009 downwards.
TCAGATGACTACACAAAATTACATCAAAAATCATTATTTATTCTCTTTCCTTCATCCTTCATTGTTTGAGGAAAATTTGGATGTATGATAAGTTGTTTATTAGTCACTCACGACTTTCTATTATTTCTGTTCAATATTTGCTCACCACTGTCATACATTTCATACTTAACGAGATAAAACGAATTTGAAGTTTGAAAACGCTCCTAAATATATGCGTAACATCTACCACATTCGCTTTTTTTTTACGGAGAGAGCATTTTTTTATATAATACTTAATTTGTTGTTGGAAATAGTTTCAATTTCGATGAAAAATAGTAGCAGCATAAACATAAAACAGTTAAGATGGTAGTAGACTTCTAAACATCCTTCATTTGAAATTTAAATCTAAACCTGTTGTTATTTCATAATAATTTAAAAATTCCTTGTTGAAGTACTTAATTATATTTTTACTCTTTCTTAATTACTTTACTTTTCTGAGTACCAGTTCAACTGGAAGACTCCGTGTGTAATTCAGCTATTAATAAAAACTCAAAAATATTTAAAGTGAGAACCGAAAAGAAATCTAATAAACCGAATTCTTCGTTGTATCAACTGATTCCAAGCAGCAAATTATTTACACTAACCAGATTAAGAGTTTATAATAATAATTTGATAATTGTTTTTGAAAGTCACGACGACAACAAAGCAAAATAGTAACTAAACATAATATACGAGAAATATTTTTACAGCTGCACATTAAATGTCTCTAGCGAATAAACCTCCCTTTTATCTATGAGGTTAAACGCCTTGCAAGTTTCAACAAAATGCGAAATACTAAATTAAAACAAAAAGCCTTATGTTGTATGTTTTTTTTCAACCATTTCAACAAAATAGGTATTCTTCTATTTCATACACTATGATTTACTAATCTTAGTGTTGTTGCATATTTTCAACATTCATTTGAAGTTGTAATTTCCTTGAATCTGTTATCGGATTGTTTGTTATATTACATGAAATGATTTTCTATGTAATCTGATTTAATCACGATTATTCATTAAAGAAAGGCCTTCGTATCCACAATCGTAACCTTAAAATAACCTTAGGTCTGAAAACATATTTTCCTGGGAATTCGTGGCTGACCTAGAATATCAATGCAAATTAGCATAAATGTAGCAGACAATGCTTCACACAAATATTGCCATAAAAGTTACTTTTGAATTATATTCAATATCAATATATGGAATTTTGTACAAACAAAAATTTAAATTCGAGCGTGGAATTTTAATTTACGTAAAATGTAAGCTATGTATGAAAATAAAGCAAAAAAAAATATCAAAAAAGTCTGATTTTCTTACGAAACATGGACGATTTGCAATTATTGTGGGTACCGGATTGAAAAAACAATAAAGAATTTTAGGATAAAATATGACTCAGTTGAAATAATAGCAATTGATATGGTTAAATTTAGTTTGTTTCTGCGAAATGCTATTTTATAAATTTTGATTGGATCATACTTCTAAATATGAAACGTACTTCTACAAATAACCATACTCTTTCCCAGGTGTAACACAATTTCCAAAACTGGATCACGAAAAAAAGCTGGAAACAACCATTTGCTGATTGTTTAGATTTCGACCGGCGCGTGAGCTATCGATTAATGTGCTGAGCGTTCGTTCATTCGACTACTACACTCAGATTCTGTACAAGCTGTTAGTAGCATTAGCCGTTTAGAGTGACGACGTGGAAAAAAGTGAAAGTGTATTTTCGAGATATTAAGGCAATTTCCGGACACATTAGATGTACTTTCCCCTTTCTACCCCCTTTGTACACGTGGTTCTCGTTGGCGTTGTTGGCGATGGGTGATTGCATTAGGTGGCACACAGTGGTTCGATAGACCAACCCTTAGAAATAAAATAGTTTTCTTATGACGAATATATTTTTCTTGGCTTCCTTAAAAGTTTCGAGGTTAAAATCCAAAATTTGAATGACTGGATTTTGATTTTTTACAAATTTTTGAGTGAACTGTAGACTTGATTTTTCTTGCAATATGTTTGTCCCACTATCCATTAGTCTGCTATACTAGTGTTTATATATGAAATCTTCACAGAAGTTATTCGTAGATACTTTATGTACACATGAGTTGCATTAAAAATTCTATTAAATTCACTTAAATTGAATTAGTGCGAAAAAGTTCATAAACATCATACTAAAACATATCTATAGATACCTATAGTTTTATAAAAACTACACAGCAAAAATATTTTAAATTTACATGGCACGTAAACTTTCATGATTGATTGTAAAAATAGTTATAACTAAATATACAAACTGCCTATCAAGATCTGTGTTCAGAGTTTATAGAATTTATTGAGGACAATGAGTGATCTCTGGCGATTTTTCTTGGCAAAAGAAACTTTTCCCATAGTAAATCCCATACAAATTTAAAACGGCTGGCGCTAAAATATAGTTTCACCGTTCAGTTCAGTTCAGTTCAGTTCAGTTCAAATATAGAGAATCTAATTGTTCATATAATCGTGTTCCAGCCTACTGTACCTATACATCTATTTCAAGTCCAAAAATTTGAGGAAAAAAAGGTATTTGAAAAATTTAATTCCCTAATTATTGGACGACAATTTGATGTTTTTACCGACATTTCTTCCGGATCGAACCACTGCGCGGTGGTGGGTGAAAGCCCTTCTAGTGTTCGCGTTATCCGATCCGCTGAGCATCGCATCGTCATCATATAGATTGCCCACCGTGCAGTCAAACGGACGACGACTAAGACGACGTCCGATCTTGGAAGACGGATAGACTCCCGCACTGTTCTAATGGAGTGTGAACTTATTTATAGACTGCGTGGTGCTACAGCTCGGCTGGTTGTCTGACGGGTGTGGAGTTTCCCGGGTGAAATTTGGAAATTTTGGTAACGGAAGAGTTGGTGATTTGGAAACCTACTGAATGAGTTTCGCCTGGCTTTTGCTATCTCTTTATCGATCTATTGATCGGTCGGTCTTAAGAATCAGACAGTGAGAAATGCGCCAAAACGGTTTGCACGTAATAACTATTCAACTCAAGAAAACCATACATGTATTAGTTCTTCTTCAACCGATTCATTTAATTTTTCAGTGACGAACTAAAGTTACCTTTTTTAGTCTAGGTGTATTTTGTGCAAAAATGAATCAATTTCCAACTGTTTTGGAGTAATTTATAACTAATCAAAGGAAATTAATAGACTGGGTTATGAATTTCCAAATATGTAGCTATGGCCTATATTTTTGAATGAGAAACAGTTCTGGTGCGTTTTTTTCTGTGGAATACCACATGTATCAAACTCCTGAGGTTTCTAAGTGACCAGCCTACAGAAGTCTGCCATTGGTTTACACTCTTAATAATATTCGTTTCTTCAAATCTTTTGTATAACTCGTGATTCAAGCGTCTGCGCCACACCAATTGCTAGCTTCCCTCCGAGTACTGTCCGCATCATTTTAGGCTTGCTAAGTAATCCGTGGAAGGCCCTACTCACAGCTGCAATGCGTGTTTTCAATTCACTGAAAACGTCATTGTCATAAGGGTTTCAATATAAAAAAAATCTTTCAGTCAGTGTCAGTGCTCAGTGTCAGCAAACACTTACTAGGTTCACCTCTATCTCTACCTGTAACCATGTACTTCATGTTGATAGATTTATTGGTTAGGCCTATCCTCACTGTCTCCCTTCTTCACTGACCTGCGATCCAATCCAATGAAGTCGATACCCTCCACAGATCCAAGGAGCATATGCGACAGTGTGATGATTGTACCTTTTTTTCTCCCAGTAGCATCCTCGTGTGCAATGTGGTACAGTAAATTCGAAAGCGCATTTCCTAGTTTTAATTCGTCTTATGTCACAAACGTGAAGTGGTACATCCCGAGAGATGTTATTCTGTGAAATTGTGCATTCCGTCTGCAATATTTAATATCTTATGAACTATATGTCATAGAAAATCCATGTCTTCGACAAAGTTGTGCCAATTGTTTAAAACGATTTTGATATCCGACGCCATTTGAAACGGTAGCTAAATGGCTTCTTACATCTGGGATAATCAATGAAAACTTATGCAATATAAGGATTGGGTAGACACCGTTTCAAAATCCAAAATGGCGGACCTGGGAGCAAGATGACGATTTCCAGATTGTGAAAACACTTGGAAACTTATGCAATCTGAATAAAAAAATAAGATAAGATAAGATAAAATAGATATAAGAAATCATTTTGGGATCCAAGATGGCGGAGCAGAGCTCCTTATGGCGACTTCCTGTTTGTAAAATTGGAAATTTAGGCAATGAGTATTTTCGGAACGAGCTCGTTGAATTAGATGTCAGCAATATTACTACTCAGAAAACAAAAGATTAAAATTGCATGAGCATTAGGCTCATTCGATGCCTCCCGATCATGTTGTTTGTTTGTTTGTTTTCACGTTGGATAACGTCTTACGGCAACATATTGGGGTACAATTTCGAAAAACGAAAATCGCTCGCGTCACGAAAAGTGGTTAGATTTTGGCTGTTAATAACATACTAACGCCCGGATTGATTTTCGAGATTCTTGCACCAATCGATTGGAAATCTTTCTACGAATCAACTCCAATAATGAAAACTATTAATTTTCATGACTAAACTATTAATAAATGGGTAAATATCGAGGTATGTCTTAATTTCCATAGAAAAGCACATTTTTCATGCTGTTATAAGGTTTTGACGTTTTGAAGTTTACATGTACCGTAATTTCAGGTGTTTTTCAATAATGTTGAAAATGACAAACAACTGAATGCAGGAAAACAAATACGACGGTCAGCCTCTTTGGCTCATGTGCCAAAATGTTCTAGCAAATGTGTTTTCAGTGTTAAAAATCATCCCTTAAATACAAAATCGGGGAATGCCATTTTGGGGTGAATTGATCACTTGTCGATGCGATTATTGTTATTTTTTGAAACGACTCTATATAATGAATATGAGCTTCCTAAATCCGAATATGATTGCTAAATTCTTAATAATGCAATATTTGAAGAAATAATAATTAGTTAATTTCAAGAAGGGGCAATGAAAACGCCTAAATGTAGGCAATTTCCTAAGAAAATCCCTACCTAACAGAAATTGAATTATTTCAACCATATGATCTAATTGGTACGAGTTTAGAAGATAAAATCGGGCTCGGGATATATTTTTAAGCATCCTTACAAACTTTCAGGTTGATACCATGATGAAATCCTTGTTGAGAACTAGAAATTTATGGATGTTTGTCAATACTACACCGTACATGATTTTTAAATTTTAGATTATTTTCATAGAAATAAACATTTTTTAACACAAAAAAAACTTCTTAACACACAATTCGACAAGAGTTAAGAAAAATACGAGGATTCCCTGTAGGTTGCATTAATATTTGTGCTCCATTAGGTAGAAATAGAATCATATGACACGGTGATCAATTTCACCCGAAACAAACTAACTGACCAGTTGGGTCGCACTCGATTCCGGCAGGGCCATGACGGCCGAGCTCTGGAATCGCAGATCGGTCTTAACGATGGCTGTGGCGCGAACGATTCGAAAAACTCTGCTCATGTAATGATGTATAGCTGGGCTTGACAGATGATCATGGTGTTATCTGCGCTGACGAGATCACTATATTGAATTGTCGAGCACTACTGGTAGATGTAGAAGCACATTTCCTCGGATATCACGACGAAACAGAAGACGTTCTTTATGGTGTAGAACTTCTTCGAGTATCAAAAGGAGACCATGCCAATCATCGTAACAGGCAACTTCAACATCGATATGAGAAGAACAACCGAAGAACATGGAGTTCGCGGACTTTATGGAGAAGTACCTCATCCTAAAACTGGCTTCGGAACTCACTAAAGCAACCAATCTTAGTGAATCATTCGTGGACCTGACGTCCAACTGGAATATTTGTTTGGAGAGCTAGAGTTTCCGCTCATGCTTCTTCTTCCATCGACCAATTTTATCGTTATTTAACTGAACCCAATCAAATAATAACACACAAAGTCCATAACTATAATACGTCAAAATTGACATGCAAAAAATAGCGTGAAAATTGATTAGATTTTTAGCAGTACAAATCTTTCATAAGTTCGAGACGGTCTGAAACCAGGAAATAAAAAAAGCTAACGTTATCCAACGTCAACTTGGCGGTCGTATCTCGGAAACAACCTCTTACTTTTATTAAAGGTGCAAGGTGTAGCACCTAAGGTTGTAACATAAAAGGCTCTGCATCAACACGTCTTATCGCTTCACAAGTAAGGTCAGTGTCATATGTCACAAGCACCAACGTCACTGAGGCTATCTATATACCTAACTGCAACCATGTACCTCGTTTCATTAGAATTTTACCTTTATTTATATTTTCAGTTCATCTTTGAAATATTCCCTAACCGTTCTTAAAGTGGATTATCTAAAACTTTCAAGGGATACCTCCTCTAGGAATTAGAAATACTTCTTGATGATTTTCAAGTATTTTCTCTAGGAAACCTTGTAGGATTTTTAGATATATTTCTATGGATTGTTATGGACAATTCTGAACATATTGATTCCATTATTGCCCCATTGCATTCCAAAATGATTAAGGAGAAATGCTTTTTAGCAGCTTTAAACTGATAAATAAAAAACCGAATTGAATTTTGACATTTCACTTTACTTTACTAAAAGGAAAAAGAAAACGAAAATGGTACTTAAAAATACTAGTTAAACGAGAAAATTCCCTTAAATTTTAATAGTTTGCTTATCTTGTGACAGAGCACTGGACACAGGGAATTATAATATTTTTCTTACAAGATTTTTTATAAAATTTTCGAAAGCGTATCCGGTGGTAGAATATGAAAAATTCTAGGCGAAGCTCCTACCGAATTATCTTTGGCAATGGATTGTTAAAATCATCAAAACGGCCGCTATGGAAATCATAGATAGCGCCACCGTAGCCATGTGTGTTTGACAGAATAGCAATGCTGTCACAATGTTAAATCCCATATACAGTGGCGCCTTTGTTTTGATGCGGGGAACACTTGCAAAAACTACCTTCAATAATCCATTGCTGGCATTATTTTTTATGTGACTACTGTCAGGATTTAGCAAGAAATTTAGAAATTAAAATTTTTAGCTTCTTCTGAAAATTTCTGGTGATTTTTTTAGTGAAACTCCTGGAATTTATTTCATAAAAAAAACTTGTTTCTCTACTAAAGGTTGCATTAAATATTCCACCAAGTTTTCCTTCATGGGTTATGCTGGTGTTTTTGAATTTTGATGTGATTATGCTGGTGTCGATGGAATTTTTATTTAATTGCTTGAAGTTTTTTTTATCAAAATCTTCATAAAAATGTTTGTGCAACATTCATTAAATACTTTTCCTCTTATGTCCAAGTACAACAAATCCAGCAGTTATTACTCCATTCTTCTGATATTTCTGCCAGTAATCCTGCCTTGAACATAAGAATACTGTCAAAAAATCCTCTGAACATTCTATAAAAACTTTTTACTGTTATTTTTTACAAAGTTCCAGGGATAAATCAAAAACCAGTGTTGATCATTACTATTGAATTCTAGAATTGTATCGTAACCTAAAACGAATTTTGAGTGTTTCTAAATTCTGTTGAACTGTTGAGATGAAAGTTTGATCTAATTAAGGTTTTGCGACGGAATTGGTGTGCTGGCAATTTTAATGAAATTCCTTTGTTTGAATTCTGGCACAAAATTGCGAAAAAAAAAAGCATATGATGTATATTGATGTTCTGAAAGGATTTCTAGAAGAAGCTGTAATAATGTTCCACAGAATTAGTGGAGGAATTTCAGCAAACAATGTGCTCTCATCTAATACGGATAAACCTCGCTAATCATTAACATCATCAACGAGATAGGTCACATGAAAGGCAAGGTTTTGCAACATGTGCTGTACTAAATACCACTGAACTGTAAAAAAAACACCGTATTAAATACGGTGATTTATTTACATTGTGATTTTGTGAGGTACGAATGGCATTGTATTAAGTGAGAGTAGTCTGATACGTACATCTGTGATGTTAACTATCAAGTTGTCAATGTTGGCATCCCTGTTCGATGTTGAGTGCGAACGCACACGAGCCCGAAGCGTGTTGATACTTCCTCATTTGTGAACAAGCGATGGATCGAGTAATACCACTGACAGACATGTGATACCAGTACAACGATTTTCATACCATGCTGTACACGTACAGTGGGAGGGTGACACACGTATTTTGCTCTCGTACATTGTATTGCGTTTGACAGCTCTGACCTAAATAAACTGTAGTTCTGTTATTTGAGATAAACAAGTCAGATTATTTTTCAAAATGCTACTCAGAAATATCAAGATACTGAATATCATTCAGGAAAATAATCTTAAATTACAAATGTTGCTAAAAAAGCGGAATAAAAGCAAAATAATGGCTATGCGCTTCAAAAGAAAATCAAATTTCTATGCTCAAATGGCAGCCTGTGGAGCACCAACAAAAACACGTAGAATTTGGTCAATGGTAAGTGTTTTTTATTGTTGAAATATGAATGAATTTGCGATGATTGGCAATTTATTGATGTTCCAGGTTGAGAAATCATCATATTGGGAGGTGGAAGTACCCAAATATACGGATGCTAAGTTCAAGAACACTTTCCGGATTGACCGCAAAACCTTTGACTATGTGGCGTCCAAATTGTTCTACCTCAGGAAAGAGGATACGTATTGGCGATTTGCAATACCGCTAGAAAAACGTATTGCCATTGCTTTGTATGCCCTGGGATCGTCTGCGGAATACAGAACAGTGGCAAGTTTGTTTGGGGTAGGCCGGACTACTGTAGGAGAGATTGTTCTGGAAGTTTGTGATGCAATCATCCACACCTTCCACGACGAAGCATTTACGTCATATCCACCAACACCTGAAAAGATTAATGAAATCACAAGCGGGTTTTTAAAGCTTGGGTTCCCACAGTGCTATGGAGCGGTAGATGGTTGTCACATTGAGGTCAACGTGCCAAAAGCGGAAGCTGTTGATTACTACAACTTCAAAGGTTGGCATTCGGTGGTATTATTTGCAGCCGTTGACTACAGATACCGCTTCACATACATAAATGTAGGAGTGCCCGGTCGATCCAATGATTCAACCATTTTTGAGAATTCATCGTTGAAATCTTTGCACGATTCTCATCCACTTTTTCAACAGTATTCAAAAATGATTAATGGAGTGAATGTTCCTATTCTTCTTATTGGAGATTCGGCGTTCAAACTCTCTCCTACTCTTATGAAACCATTTCCATTTGCTCTGAATCAAAGTGAACCTGAACGTTTATTCAACTACATCCTTTCACGATGCCGGAGAGTCGTAGAAAACGTCTTCGGTCATCTTAAAGCACGCTTCCGAAAGATTGGGCGTGGGCTCGAAGTAGATGTTAACAATGTTAATCGGATCATAAAGGCATGCTGCATCCTGCATAACCTGTGCAACGATCGAAATGATAAGATTAACAAGTCATGGATTGCTGAACTGAAAATGAATCCTTCCAAGCCGCAACCACAGCGAGGATTGTCAGTCAAAAATGACAGTTCTTCGGGGACAACAGTTCGTCGTGTGCTAATGGAACATTTGGGTAAGTCTGGTTTATTCTTACTTCTAGAGTACTTTTACAATAAGTTCTAAATAGTTTCGTTGATATCAAATTATATCACTTGTTTATTTATCTTGCTTTTATTAAAAAAACAACACACATAAAGTTGATTTTTTCTCTTTCAATGTTGAGACAGATTAAAATGAAATAGTCAAATCATTCAAATCAAACAACAATTCAACAACTTATTCAGCGAACGATTTAGTTTGAATACATATTGAAATATAATGATTTTATCATTATAGTATACTTAAAAATAATGTGAATGATTGAATTAACCAAAATCGAATAACGAATATTACACGAAAGGCCAAAACAACAAACGGCAGAAATATAAATCGTCAAGAGGACAAAAGGTCAAAAAGCAAAAAAAAGAGGTACAAAAGGATGAAAGCATATTAAGAAATGAGGAAGAATTTTAATGAGGCATTTAAGTTTCGACCTTTTGTCCTTCCGACCTATTTTCTTTCGAACACCTGTCTTTAAACCTGAAATTACATCTTTTCGATAACTTTCTTGAGTAGTTCATTATTCTGTCTCATCTGCTCAATTATTTGCTGATCATATGCCAAGCTTTCTGACATGAAGGTTTCAAATTTCTCATTCTCCTTCTCCGCCAAATCCAACAATCGTTCTTGAATGTTCTTTTTTCCGCGTTTAGGTGGAGCAAATTTGGCTCGTGTCTTCGAAGTTGATGGAGTAGCTGATGGTTCACCGAATGTTGATGGAGATTTCGACGGTCCCGCTGATGACGTGGCTGGTTCATCTGTTGAATGAAAGAATGAGATAATTAACATGTAAAATCATTGAACTGCAAAATAAACATTATCAACAGCATTTCAAATTCAAATCACAACAAGAAGCCGTGACTTATTTTAACTGTTCTAATGCATTAGGTCATCTTCTAAGAGCTCCGTTGAGAGTTTTTTCAGGAGTTTTCCAATGAATTCTTCCAGAAACTTCACTAGGAATTGTTTATTGTAACATTCATACACAGTCAAAAATGACAGTTCTTCGGGGACAACAGTTCGTCGTGTGCTAATGGAACATTTGGGTAAGTCTGGTTTATTCTTACTTCTAGAGTACTTTTACAATACCTTTGGGGAAACTGAATAGGCTTTATGGTAATGGGGATGAGACTTCGAAGACAATTTGAGGGAAAAAACAAGAAAATTCATGTAAACTTGACGATAAATGTTGGATTTACATATTTTTTCTCATAGCTCTTCAATTTTTTGGTATAATCGTTCTTTTTAGTGGGTTTATCATGCCTGCGAAACATTTTATATAGCTTTTCGTCTTGTTTGCATCGTATTTCATCAATATTTTTAGCTGTGAATAACCATGCAATAATATTCTCAAAAACAAGTTATTTCAATTACAGTGACTAAATGTAACCCCCTCTATGGGGTGAGATTGTGTCATTTTTCATTCATTTGTGATGCCGCTGTGAATAAATATTTTTCTTTAATTTTTTGAACAGGTGTTAAAGTACATACACACCAAATTTGAAGTTTATAGGAGTTAAATTGCGATTGTTATTCAATAAATAAATCATATTACATATCCCTTTTTGACCCATTCTCACCCCCAACGACGGTATATAACAAATTACAGTAATACATGATGTTCACAATTCACTGTTTGCTCTATGAAACTTAAACTTTCAACTTCCTCTTAAATGGAACTATAAGTTACGAATGCTTGCTTTTAAGTTAACACAAACGACCGCTGTAACTACTAGCAACTGCGGTGATTAATGAGTTATGTACAAAAACTGTCGTTTCTATTCTTACTACGATTTGTAGAAATATTACATTAATATCTGTAACTAAAAAGTAATGTTCATTCAAAACGCAATCAATAGAGTAAAGTTTTGCAAGACCGTAATGGGTCATGCACAAATTACGTCACGCTCCAAGGGGGGGGGGGGTGGGGGGAAGGTTTGTCAAGCCAAGCGTAACAAGCCTTACAAAATTTTCGGAGGACTCATACAAAAAGTGTGACAAAGGGGGGGGGAGGAGGTCGAAAAAGTTGAAATTTAGCGTGACATAATTTGTGTACCATCCCTAAGGAAGAAAAAGTTTGCCTTTGTAATATGCTTTTAGTTTCTTAGCAGTTTAGAGCCGGCTTAAGAGAATTTTGTATTGACAATTGAAATATGCAATTGTTTTGTATTGCAAATGACTTTTTTCAGATTATGTAGTGGACTTGCAATTGGTACGAATTGAAATATGTGTTTTATGTCTATTCACTTTTCCAAATATTTATTTCAATGTTTTATGTTGTAAAATATGCAAACCAAAACATTATAATAAAATGAAAGTCGTAAAAATAAGACCTTTGATCAATCATTCCAATAAAACAACAATTTTAAGCAAAACACTATCAATTTTTTATAAAACATGACGATTCGATAATTTCGTGATGCTCCCAATAACTTTGCACGAATGGAGAAAAATTCTAACACTGTTTGCATAGCCAATGTTTTATAAATTGTGAATATTTATTCGAATATTTTGTATTGTTTTCTTGTTTATCCTGTTGTTATTGATGTTGTTCCAAAAAAAAAATCACGCGTAATGGTAGAGCATACATTGGTTAACACACCGAGGACGAAGCCTCAAAATCAGTTGGAACGCTAATTTTAACCCACTATATCTAAGCTGTCCTAAGTCCGATTTGTAAAATTTTGGCACCTACAGAAATGTATGGGCTTCTAGATTCATGTCAGATTTTTGAAATATTTTTAGGAACTACTGTTTGATTTGTAGTACTTAAAACACCGGAGCAAGTCCTAAAAAAAATTCTAATCGGCAGTAATTTGCAAATAACTTAGAATTTATCGCGATAACCTATAGATTTTTTTTAATGTATGATGATCGTATTAATGTAACCAAACAATTGGCATTGAATTTTTGATTGTTATCCGTTCAAAGAACTACAATATATTCACAAAACTGCGTAGAATACAGAAAAAATACATTTTCAATAATAACTTGAAATTTATTACGATGACCCAAACATTTTACGATCCTAAAATAGACTCATATTTAAGGCCATCAAATTTGCAGAACACTGATAATGAATTTCTGTTGGAAAAACTACAATATTTTCACAAAATAGTGAAAAATTCAGGAAAATACAGATTTTCTACAGTAATTTCATATTGATCGCAATGATTCATCAGTTTTGTAATTTTAAATTCTTCGTATGTTCATGAGAAACAAATTTCCTGAACATCGTTGATCGCTGTTTGTTCAAAGAACTACAATATATTCACAAAACTGCGTAGAATACAGAAAAAATACATTTTCAATTATAACTTGAAATTTATCGCGATGACCCAAACATTTTATGATCTTACAATAGACTCATATTTAAGATCATCAAATTTTCAGAACACTGATAAAGAATTTCTGTTGGAAAAACTACAATATTTTCACAAAATAGTGAAATATTCAGGAAAATACAGATTTTCTACAGTAATTTCTTATTTATCGCAATGACTCATCAGTTTTACAATTTTAAACTCTTCTTTATATGTTCATGAAAAACAAATTTCCTGAACATCCTTGATCGCTGTTTGTTCAAAGAACTACAATACTTTCACAAAATATTGTATAATACAGAAAATTCTGAAATTTCTTCTGCAATTTATTGATTGTCTCTAGACCTTATCAATTTAAAGTTATTGTTAGATATAAAAATTAACATATTTTAAAACATTTTTTATGTTTTTCAAAGAACTACAACATTTTCACAAAACTGTGAATAATACAGGAGAAATACGATCCTAACAACAGTTTGATTTTTTTTTTGCAATGATCCATGGGTTTTATGATTTTAAAATATTCTCATATTTAGGGTTGTCAAGTTTGCACAACATGATCGATGAAATTTTATTGAAAGAACTACAATATTTTCACAAATTACCGTATAATACAAAAATATTCTGTTGCTACCGAAGTTTGAACATTTTACCATCTGTATAATTTTCTAAATTGTTGTAAATTTTCAAGAAAAATAAGTGTGCTCGAAAATCATGTATAATTCAGTAACATTTAAAATTTCTCCTGTAATTTTGAAATTGCCCCATTGGCTTATAATCTCCACAGTTTAAAAATTTTCAGATTCACATATAAATTGACAGAACGTATCAAAACACAACAAACGTTGAATGACAAAACGTCGAAAGGAATAACACATCGAAAAGAAAAAATATCTAATTATTTATTCTTTCGGAAGAGAATAATTCTTTTAAGATCATTTCGTTCTTTTCCAATTCCCACCTTTCGACGTTTCGCAGTCAACTGCAAATCACTGATTGCCTCCAGACCATATCATTTTAAGGGTTTGGAGCATACTCATATATAAAAGTAAATATATCTACAGAACATTTTTGGAGATTTTTAAAGAACTAAAACATCTACACAAAACTGTGGAAAATACCAGAAAAGTTAGATCAGTTAGATAACAGCCTGCAATTGACCACAATGTTCCATGAATTCTATAATTTGAAAATGTTAAATGAAATGTTATCATTTAGAGTTGGCAAGCTTGTGTAAATTAACCGATGAAGTTTCGTTAGAAAACTTCAATATTTTCACAAAATACCATGTAATACAAAAATATACTATTTATGCTCTTGTTTCATATTTATCAAGATGACTAATTGATTTTATTTTTCAAAACCGTTATTAAGTTTTGGGAAAAAAAAAAACTTTTTCAACAATAATAATGGTTATTTGCTCTAAGAACTACAATATTTTCACAAAATTACGAATAATACAGAACAGTCTCTGACTACGGTTGCGTTTTATTTATTTATTTATTTAGTAGTTGTGTTTACGATTTAAAATTTTCTCAACGTAATATATATAAAAAATAGAGCAGTTATAAATTCTGTTTCAAAGCACGACAAGCAGTTTACAAAATTGGTAATATAACAATTTCTTAAACCTTCAACAATCTTACTTCATATTTACCGCAACGACCCATAGATTTTGTTATTAAAGAATAGTTTATCTCATATTTGAGACTTACAACTCGAGTTGTTGCTAATCCATTATTGTTGCAATGACATCATTTTTCAATTTACTAATTATAACTCAATTAATGATATTTTACTTACATGGATGACGGTGTTAAAAAAAAGTGGATCGCTACAACCCTAGTTTGTCCTTATTTGTAGATTCATGTGCGGTTATAGAAATGTACTTGGAATATATGGTTTGATTTGTATTACTACAAACACTGAAGCTAGTCTTAAAAAAATAAGCGTTTGTTTGTACATAACTTGAAACTTATCTAACAATGAAGTTCGAATTTATATTACCAAACATTTTTCATTGTAATTTGTACATTTAACGAATCACAACATATATAATAAACTGCGTAGCATATGGCAGAAAAAAATAGTTTGAGCTATAGTTTAAAATAATCGCTATTACCCATGAATTTTACAATTTATAAATTTTCTCATATCTAGTGTAGTTTGATATTCATTGACGCATTATGACAAAATTTTAAAAATCACAAAATCCATGTATCATTGCAATAAATTTCAAACTGTTGTTAGGATCGTAATTTCCCTGAATTATTCATAGTTTTGTGAAACTGTTGTAGTTCTTTAAAAAACATCTAAAATGTTCTGTAAATATATTTATTTTTATAATTTCAAATCTTTTAATTGATATAGAGGCAATCAATAAATTACAGAAGAAATTCAAGAATTTTCTGTATTAGGGTAGGTGTACCAGTTATGGCCATAGTGGTTCCCTATTTCGCCATACGTGATATCTTAAATGCCTTCACATATTGAAAAATCTTTAGTGTTTTAGCAGTAAAATAAAGGATAAATCTTGATGTTAAAACATTCAAAAAGGTAAAAAATGTAAAAGTTTTTCAAATTTTGCATATGGCCAAATAGGGAACCACTATGGCCATAACTGGTACACTTTCCCTATACAATATTTTGTGAATATATTGTAGTTCATTGAACAAACAGCTATCAACGATGTTCAGCAAATTTGTTTCTCATGAACATACGAAGAGTTTAAATTTTAAAACTGATGAGTCATTGCGATAAATAAGAAATTACTGTAGAAAACCTATATTTTTCTGTATATACTGTATATACTGTTTTGTGAAAATATTGTAGTTTTCCGTACAGAAATTTACTATCAGTGTTCTGCATATTTGATGACCTTAAATATGAGTCTATTTTAAGATCATAAAATGTTTGGGTCATCGCAATAAATTTCAAGTTATAATTGAAAATGTATTTTTTCTGTATTCTACGCAGTTTTGTGAATATATTGTAGTTCTTTGAACAAACAGCGATCAACGATGTTCAGGAAATTTGTTTCTCATGAACATACGAAGAATTTAAAATTACAAAACTGATGAGTCATTGCGATAAATATGAAATTACTGTAGAAAACCTGTATTTTCCTGAATTTTTCACTATTTTGTGAAAATATTGTAGTTTTTCCAACAGAAATTCTTTTTCAGTGTTCTAAAAATTTGATGATCTTAAATATGAGTCTATTTTAAGATCATAAAATGCTTGGATCATCGCGATAAATTTCAAGTTATAATTGAAAATGTATTTTTTCTGTATTCTACGCAGTTTTGTGAATATATTGTAGTTCTTTGAACAAACAGCGATCAACGATGTTCAGGAAATTGGTTTCTCATGAACATACGAATAATTTAAAATTACAAAACTGATGAGTCATTGCGATTAATATGAAATTACTGTAGAAAACCTGTATTTTCCTGATTTTTTCACTATTTTGTGAAAATATTGTAGTTTTTCCAACAGAAATTTATTATCAGTGTTCTGCAAATTTGATGGCCTTAAATATGAGTATATTTTAAGATCATAAAATGTTTGGGTCATCGCGATAAATTTCAAGTTATAGTTGAAAATGCATTTTTTCTGTATTCCTCGCAGTTTTGTGAATATAGTGTAGTTATTTGAACAGCTAACAATCAAAAATTCAATGCCAATTGTTTGGTTACACTAAAACGATCATCATACAATAAAAAATCTATAGGTTATTGCGATAAATTCTATGTTATCTACAAATTACTAGCGGTTAGAAATTTTTTTTAGGACTTGCTCCGGTGTTTTAAGTACTACAAATCAAACAGTAGTTTCCAAAAATATTTCAAAAACCTGACATGAATCTAGCAGCCCATACATTTCTGTAGGTGCCAAAATTTTGTAAATCGGACTTAGGACAGCCGAGATATAGTGGGTTGAATTTAGCGTTCCAACTGATTTTGAGGCTTAGTCGTCCGTGTAAGTGACGAATATCTTAGGCGGACAAGTGTTAACAAAAGTGCTGGAGACACAAAATTGCTCAAATTAATATTTATGCTGCAAATAAACTCAAAACGTGAGTGTCCAAAGTAGCTTCGTCCGTCGGTATCATTAAATCATATTTATAGCAAAATGATAACTGAATATGTTATACAGCAATAATATTAAATAACAAAATCATTTCAAGTTACTAATAGCAGGATGATCAAAAAATGTGTTATCCATTATGACTAAATGCGATAACTGAACTTGTTATAAGTGTGTTATCAGTGATAACTGAATCTGTTATCAATTTAATTTGTTTGAAGGAAATTTTTGTTATAATTTTGTTATATTGGCTTTTAATTTAACCCAGTTGATAAAACATTTAGTTATCAAATCAATTATTACTGGATAACTCAATTTGTTATCATATAGGTATGCGCCTTTGGGAAAATGTACCAGTTATGGCCATAGTGGTTCCCTATTTGGCCGTATGTGACATTTTGATAAATTTCACATTTTAAGTCTTTTTGAATGCTTTAACATCAAGATATATCTTAAATCTAACTACTAAAACAAACAAAATTTTTCAAAATTTGACGACATTGAAATATTTACTTATGGCGAAATAGGGAACCACTTACCTCAGTTGTCCATTAATAATGTAATAATCACTTAAATCGTTTTCAAGATCACCAAGCAGGGATTTTTCCAACAAATTCTTCAAATAGTGTACCATCAGTTTTTTCAACATTGCATCTTCAACAAATCTTTCAGAAAACCTCTCAGAAATTCTTCAAGGATTTAATGAAAAAATCACAGCTCAAATTATTTAGGATTTCCTTTGAAAATAAACATTAAACTACTTTTCCAGGTTACTTTAAGGACTCCTCCTTATAAACCACAAGACATAAACAATTAAACAAGATTAAATTAAGAAAATGTTCTAAGCGCTTTCTCAGAAAAGTTCACCACATATGATCTGTATTTTTTCATAGAAAGTTCCTTAAGTGTTTCTTAAGATTTATCTAAAAATCAATTTGGAGATAAATACCACAAAAATCCCTACCTAAGAAATTTTTTAAAAGTTATAAAATTCTCATCAAGTTTCTTGGAATACGTTCAATTGTTCTTCCAAAAAACTCTTCCGCGAAATACTTAAAAATTCCTGAGTAATTTGTTCGGCAAATTATACTATTGCTTCCCCTGGGATGTCGTCCTGAGGATCATCCGAAAAATTTACTAGATATCAATCCAAGAATTTCCCAGAGATTTTATAATGTTATTATAAGCGATACTTGTGGGGATATTTTAAAAGAAATTTTTCAACAGAATTCGATCTTGAACTTCTTGAAAAATAAATTCTCCAGAAATTCCATCAAGTATTCTCTCAGGATTTAACAATTCCTCCATATTTTTTCCAAATATTTATTCAATGATTTTTTTCATAAATAATATAAAAAAATCTATCGAATCTCTATTTTAGTACAAAAACTTCATCAGGAATACCTCATAATTTTTTAAAAGATTTCTTCACATATTACTATTTGAATCACTTCATATTCATATTCAATTTAGATTAAATTTATAGACTTTTGGAGAACTTCAAAAAAAAAACTTTTGAATAATTGCATCAAAAATTTAATGTGGAATAAAAATAATAAATTATTGTTGAAAAATTCAAGAATTCATCAAGAATTTCTTAAACTTTTTGACGAAATACCTGTACTAGTGAAATTGCAAACTTAAAGTTTATATACAAGGAAATCATATATTTTATTTGATTGCTTTTATATGTACAAGCATAAACATCATTATTAACATTTTTAGTCAATATACGACACTAAGACATAAGGTACAGTGGGGGAAGTGTATCAGTGGGGTAAGTGGATCATTTGTCTATATTGAGCATAAATACTTCAATATGTTGAATGTTTTCGCAGCATTGCTTCGTTTTAGGTTATGTTCTTACGTCCACAATGATACTAATGCAAAACTGATACTACACCAACACTAACACAAGAAAACTTGTTGGCTGCATAAATCAATTAATTTCAAAAATGTTTTCCGTCAATCATAAATTTATTGTATCTCTGCCTTAAATCAAATTCCACTAGATTTTTCAACGCATGGTGAACATTTCAGTTCTAATTGTATGAATCAAAATGAAAAATATGTGAATTTTATAAATAAATACAGATATATTGGACATGGTACACTTACCCCCACTTTTTAATGGAGTGGGGAAAGTGGATCAAGTTCTTCTTCTTCTTTCTGGCGTTACGTCCCCACTGGGACAGAGCCTGCTTCTCAGATTAGTGTTCTTATGAGCACTTCCACAGTTATTAACTGAGAGCTTTCTTTGCCGATTGACCATTTTTGCATGTGTATATCGTGTGGCAGGTACGAAGATACTCTATGCCCTGGGAATCGAGAAAATTTCCTTTACGAAAAGATCCTCGACCAGCGGGATTCGAACCCACGACCCTCAGCATGGTCTTGCTGAATAGCTGCGCGTTTACCTCTACGGCTATCTGGGCCCGCAGTGGATCAAGTATTATTACCATCTATTGGCAGACTGCTTACGATAATTTGAATAAGTTTGAATACTCGCAAATATTGTTTTGTTTTTACTGTTTCTCATTACTAGCTTAAATTTGTCTAATTGACTTTAGATAATTTGAATAAATCCACCTAAAATTTATTTTAATCTTTCTGGTATAAGAAAATATAAAAGAATGAATATTGCAAAATTCTAACAAAACTTTTCGTGGTTTATTAAAGCTGAGTTGCAAAAGAGCAAAATATACAAATTTTCCAATTGAAAACATATTATCATACCATATTTGACCATATGAATTGTTCTAGACAGATGATACAAATACATTCAAAAATAGAATAAGAAGATTTCAGTTTGATAAACAAAAATAAATGTATCTAATATTTTTAAATCTTTTTGAACGAAATGAAACTAAAGATTTTGACTTTTCAGGAATAATATAAAATTTCACAAAATTGATTTTTACCTTAAATAAAATCAATAATTTCCGTTTTTCGTGTTTTGAAGGCCTTGGGACCAAAAGGGCTATTGCTGTTCTCATTTTTTCTTGAAAGTTCAGAAAATTTTACGTCTACTGTCAAATTTTCAGCGATGTATGTTTTTTTAGTTTTTGAGATATATATTTTTGAAAATAAAAAATCAGTCATTTTCCATCGGCACACACTGTAGGTCTAAGCGCATAAGATTATTTATTTTTAAAAATTATCATAACTTTTGAACAGCTCGACCGAATCCAATCTTTTTCCATGGAATTAAAACTTAGAAGCTTTCAGAAAAAAATAAAAATCTTTGAAAAAATATATTTTTTTACATTAAAATAAATGGAAATTTCTGAAAAAACTAGATATTTTATTTTTTGTGATGTAATATAATATTTATATATATTTTTTCCAGATTTTTCAATGATGTTGTTGAAGTTGAAATCTTAAGCTTTAATTCCATAAAAAAAGATTGGAAATCGGTTGAGCTGTTCAAAAGTTATGATAATTTTTAAAAATAAATAATCTAATGCGCTGAGACCTACAGTGTATATATATATATATATATATATATATATATATATATATATATATATATATATATAAACTATGCGTCGTATGTCAAATATCAACCTATCTGTAACTTTTAAACCAATAGTTTTAACACAACTTTTACAATAGTTTTCAAAAATTGAGGAAATTTGTAGTTCGTCACAGAAAAAATGAAAGGAATCGGTTGAGAAACGGCAGAGATATAGCTCTCTGAAGTTGGCCATCTGTATGGGAAAACGGCTTTGGTGCATTTTATATGTCCGATACTGTATTTAACTATATAAACATATTATATTATGAAAATTTCCTACCGAAACCTATTCCACATCATTCGGTGTGGTTAGGTACATCTTGGTCTATCTTTGGGTCTACGACACTGTTATAACTCTTTTCTATGAGTTTGAGCTTTCGAATGATATAAATAGATAAAACTACGAAAATGTCTACTCAATGCCCTACTCACCCTAAACCCTAAACTCACCGTTGTTGAGAAAATCCTGCGAAATTGTTGACAAAGGTGACCGGGGAGATTCTGGCTCGGACACCTGTGTGTACAGCACACAATATTCGGAATCATCATCCAAGAGTTCACCTTCGAAATCTTCCTTCTCTTGCAGATCCATGCTTTCTGCCGGATTCTCCGGATCTTTCATGCCTTCCGGATCATCTCTCATGCTTTCCGCAAATTCCATACATTCCGGTTCTTCTATGGCTTCCGGATGTTTGGATGCTGCTTTCGAGTCTGGAAATGCATAGGAAAAAGCAGAACTATGAAACATATCATCCTGGCAGCAAAGTATGTTTTCTTACCGGCAACAAAGCTCTCGTCCATTAATTCGGTCATATTGTTTTGCTTGAAGCTTTTCAAAAAACAATTGAGGGCCTCAAAATAGGTCCAGGTTGACCGTGTTCCTCCGGACACTCCCATTTTGTTTTTCTCGGCCCTGCAACAAAATCATGTTTATATGAGTCCTATGTTTTTAGTGTTTCAAAATTGAAAATATATTACCTGTATCTTCTGGACAAATTGTGGATTCGGTTGCGCAATTCGGTTGGAGTCAAACGGATGCCATAGCTCCGTAGTTGCTCACACATTTTTAAGTAAATATGTGAGTTCTTGCAAGTTTTGCGCAAGGCGTCCACATTTTCACTCCACACATCGATGACTCTGTTGATTTCATCGGAACTTAGCACTTTTAATGGCTTTTTCTCACTAATCTTCTCGATCTTTTTCGTCACCTTCTGGGAGCTCATGTTCTTCGGCACTAAAGCTAATTAAACTGATTTCAAACAATTAAACTGAATTTAATCGTAATCGTAATTTACGATCTCGCTAGTGCTAGATTGTTTTGGATTTTTGTTTATGTTTACTTTTCACAAACGTCAAACGAATGGAAAATTTTAGTTCACGGTTTCGCTACTGGCTGGAAAAAGCGCTGATGGCACTTCCATTTGCTGTACGTTGGTACAGTACAACGCCCGCAGACCATGATACGGTACTAAGATGCTTGCGTGATACCACCTTGATACTGGGTGACAGACATATGATATCACGGTGTACAGTGGTTTTGGTATCACATGTCTGTCAGTGGTATAAGTTGTATGCAGCACGCAAGGGTGATTCCTTTCGGAGAGAAATCCTATTTTCACATTGTCGATCCAGCCAGGTATTCACGGAATCGCGAAGAAGAAACCTAGCGCATTTTTTTTTTCAAATATCTCACGGAAGGAATCACCCCATAGCGTGTTTGCGAAGGAAAGTGCAATTTTCCTAAACGCTGGCGAAAAAGAAGTGAAGAGCAAAAGGCAGTTTTACAGAAGAGGCAATGCCCGCAATTTTGAAACCAGTGTTCTTTGTGCTGACAAATCAGATAATTACCGCGATTTAGAGATTTTCTGCAAACGAATCAGACAAGAACCCGTTATTCAAAAATGAGTGTTTTGTGCAAATAAATCTGTGGACGTATTTGAGAAAAGTGAAATAAGTGCAGCGGTGATTTGGTTTTGACGAATGATAAAATCAAGGCAGTATACCGTTTTGTCTCAAATTCCGAACAGACTCATATTCCGAACACTCGATTTTTGTATGGCGATTTGGTTGAAATGTTTCGCTGAAATATGTCACCGAATAACAAGGAAATGGCAGTCAATTGCAATTCAATTTTAACGTCTCCAATAAAATTTATACCACGGGAGTAGTGATGATTCGCTGGTTTGAGGCTAGAAGAATAAGCTCAGATAAATTTACTTGCGAAATTATTCATTTGCATATGATTTATTCGTGCTGTTCGGAATTTGAATCAAGGTCAGTGCTGTAAACATTCGACACTTTGAGCGACGTTCGTTTCGTTGCCATGGTCAGCAGTCACAGCAAGAGCGGTAGAATGAATGTCGACAAACACAAAAAAGTGTCAATTGAATGTCGTCTGATACGAGAAAATTTGCATAAATCATAAGTTTTGCATAGAATTCAAATATCGGATCATAACAAAACATGGATAATTTGATCTTGTCTGTTATGCCGAATGTGACACACATACAGTGAAAGCAGAACAGAAACAAACAACACCATAACGCTTCTTAACATAGCTATCGTGGTCAGTGGCATTCAATTGACATTTTTCTTTTCGACATTCGTTTGATCGCTCATGTTGTGAATGTTTAAGCGAAGCGCTGCCGAATATCGGTGAAAACGTGTCGACTACCGTGATTGCTTACAACACTGATCAAGGTGTTCGGAATATGAGACAGAATAAACACAGTGTTCGGCATTTGAATCAAAATGTTGTTCCATACTTTTACGTTTAAACAATAATTAAACTAATTCAATCAACATTATTATTGGTACACTCAACAGCTAACAGTTAGACTTTGCGAAGAAATTAAAATTTACACAAATATTTGCCAATTTGTGCCAATCAGATGCATTTGAAGTCACTGTTGGCCTTAAGTGTTCGGAATATGAGTCAAAACGGTATAAGAGCAACGAATCGAACCAATTCTGTTGTTTAACAAGGCAAATATCAGATTCAGAAGCCTA
Organism: Aedes aegypti; assembly: GCF_002204515.2. NCBI lineage: Eukaryota > Metazoa > Arthropoda > Insecta > Diptera > Culicidae > Aedes > Aedes aegypti. Next base: position 101,160,424 of record NC_035108.1, on the reverse strand, counting down.
CAGCGGTTTGTTTGCCGGAAAGGTAATGTCCGCTGATGGAGAGGAAATTTGGGTCTGTTGATTTGCTTGGCAAATGTCAGATCAGAAACTAACAGCGATGTGTTTGTCGGAAAGGCAATGCCCGCTGACGGAGAGGAATATTGGATCTGTTGATTTTCGTGGTAAATGTCGAATCAGAAATTCACAGTGGTTTGTTTGCCGGAAAGGCAATGTCCGGAAGGGCAAAATACTCTGCCGGAGAGGAAATTTGGATCTATTGATTTATAGTTCAGTAGTTCGCAAAGAGTCATTGGCCAGAAAGGCAATTTTTAGACTTCTAGAGAATAAAATATGATTTGTTTGTTTGCGCCTTGACCACAGAGAACAGATATTCATCGTTCTTCATTATCAAGTATAAAGCTTTGTGTTGGCTAGTATATCGTTGAGAATTAACAAATCCTATTTGGAAAAGAATAATGTTTTATTAAACTGAATTATTTATCAACACTTACGGGATATCTCTCAAAACTTTACTATATCAGAATCATGAAGAATCAATTATAATGCTACAATATAATGTTTTCAATTAAGGATTTATTAGAATTTTCTTCAGTTTCAATTTTATGTTTATTCTAAGCGATTATTCGCAAGTCAAAAAGTTCGCTACAATGTTGAACTTTAATTTTAAATAATAATTTTTCCCATCTGCCATAGTTTAGAGAACGGCTTAAAAGCACTTTTGTTTTGTTGTTTGTTTTGTATATTCTCTAATGAAATGAAATTCATTGTAAACAAAAAAATAGTTAATATTAGACATACAAACATTTTAAGTTGACATACTTCGGAGAAATGGGAAGATGTGAGGTACAAATGGCATTGCATTAAGTGAGAGTAGTCTGATACGTACATCTGTGCTGGTAACTATCAAGTTGTCAATGTTGGCATCCCTGTTCGATGTTGAGAGCGAACCAGGGTTGCCATTCTGCCAGATTAATCTGGCACTGCAAGATTTTTAATCGAAGAAAAGACAAAAAGACAAACTACTCATTTTGCAAGACTTTTTAAATTCAGCCAGACTTTACAGACCGACGCGTAGCTATAACCCAGTTTAATAACGCAGGCTTTAGAATTTTTCTCATGATCGGTTACTCGCTTTTCAAAACAATAGTTTGATGAGAGCCTGTTGTGTAACAATGAAGCAAATTGGTGCAACAGTTTTTGAGTAATGAGTATTAATGTGTTTGAATCTTGAAAAATTGTTTCATCTTGAAAACTTCGAAAAACATCATTTTGTAATTTTAAGTTTTCTGAAAGATAACTCAACCGATATTGAAGATTTTTTTTGAACGAAACCTGACATTGTTTTGCATATGTGTTTTGTTTGATAAATTGAGTAAAAGCAAAATGACAGACAAAGCAGTTTTATATGGGAAATGTCGCTCCCCCATTTTTCAGAATATTTTTGAAACCAATATCGATACAGATTTCAAAAACAAGATTTTTTCATAACTGGTGAAAAAACTATTGAAAAACAAAAAAAAATATCGTGGATAAAATATTGTTTTGTGGTAGAAAAACTGTGTCCAGATCAACTCTACTAGAGTGCAGTTCTCGTTTAAAAATTTAATATAGAGTTTTGAAAACAGGCATGGTGAAACTTTCTCACGGATTCATAAATAAACGGACTGATAAATACCATAGCTGAAATACTAGAATGTATAGCCTTAAACATTTTAAAAGGCCTTGTTTCAGTGCTGAAATGAATTTAGACTATTTTTTCTATGATGTATATTTTTTCGTCACCGTCTAAATTCGAGTCTAGTATTTAGTATACCTGCACAATGCTGTCTGCCAGACTTTGCAAGACTTTTTAGTCTGAACTCGCCAGACATTTTCAAAATTCTAGTGGCAACCCTGGAGCGAACGCACACGAGCCCGAAGCGTGTTGATACTTCCTCATTTGTGAACAAGCGATGGATCGAGTAAGTTGTACGCAGCACGCGAAGGGTGATTCCTTTCGGAGAGACTATTTTCACAGTATTGTTGACCTTGTTCATTTATTACACTGAAACAAACGTTGAAGTAATGAGAACCATGAACAAGTTCTTAATTTTACTATTCCAATCACGATTGAGCTAACAACAACGCTTTTTATTTGCGTTTTGGTCTCTTTCAATCTAACCGCATCGATAGCCAGGCGGTAGGCGTTCACACTTGACAATCGCAAGATTCTCGGTTCGATTCAGACTTGCTGCTAGTTTTTAGCCATGATATAGTAATTTTTACTGTCGGAATGTTACCATGGTAAAATTGAATGCACAAAATATTTGAAATAAATGCTAATTTAGTCTGCACAAATCAAGTGGCGTTTAACCCTCTAATATAGTATTTTCAACTGCAACGCTGTTCTCAGTGTAACGTTCAACGCTCCGTCATCGTAATCATTGTCATCATTAAAACTTCGAAAGCAGTTTTTCTGTTCAAAACTACAAATTATTCGATGAAAATGTGTTCACTGTGTTTCGGTTGAGGAATAGGATACAGTGAACACATTTTCCTGTAGATTTTCTCAATTTCAAACGAAAAAACTGCTTATGGAAATTTTGAAATCAATGCACTATGGTCCAGAAACCAGTTTTATGCGGAAAGATGCATTTTGAGCCTTAGAATGAAACATTAAACGAAAACGATCTTCTACAAAGTTGTTTGTATTAGTAAGGCCCTTTGTTTGGTGTTATTGAAAATTAGGGTTATCCACGTTCTCATAGAAATGGTGTAACTAACCTTCTTATTTGTAGAAATTATATCATACATGCTTCAGCAAAGTTGTAGATTATTCAATTTTAAGCAACTTTGCCAAAAAAAGTTTTTTTGTATCTCTTAAATTGACCGATTTAGAGCCTTTTTCCTACGGTGACATAGGGTGGTCCGAGCAGAATTGGTTTTCTGGCACTGGCGTTTTCAATTCTAATATCTCATCAAAGTAGTCTATGAAACACTCTAAGAGCTTTGAAGAATACGTATTTCGGTGAGTGAAGAAACTTGCTATCTCTTTTCGTTTGGGAGTTATTGTTGTTTTTCTCACATAAACATGCCTACTTTGATTGTGAATATCTCTGATTGGGGCGAACATAAAACATATCTTTTGAATACCGTCATAAGACAAAATAAAATTGTATATTATTTCAAAAAATTTGTAGGAGACCGTTTTCGTCTAATGTTTCATTCAAAAGCTCAAAATGCATCTTTCCGCGGGAAACTGATTCTAAGCTCTTAATTCGACACATTAAATTGCGCTGCATAAACACGCTAATCCAATTCATATATGTTTATGAAATTTCATGCTCAATGCCACGATCATTTTCTGGTGCGGCCGATGTACCTGCAGGATTCTGAAGGGGCCTGTTCCTAAACCAATGACGCTTGCTCTGATGTATCTGAATAGGCCTATTCACAAGACGTTTCAAATCAGCTGATCGGGAAGCTCTTTGACAGTTCTTCTATGAAGATGACAGTCCTGGCGTCGCTGTCGGAAAATCTTTTGCTGACGGAGATAGGCGGGGCTATAAATGTCAACGCGAATATGTACATGGAGAAATATTTTTACCTAATTTTTGAGTTCGATCGATTATATCGATTATAGTTTCAACCCAAAATCTCTCGGTTTTCTCTTTCTCCCAAACGAATGTTGTCAAAAATAGAAAGAGGTGCATCTACCCAATGGGAGTACTATGGCCCAATAAGCCAAATTTGGGTAAATGCAACTTTTCTTATGTTTGGGTCGAAAGAACTCAATTTTGCGTTAAATCAACCCAAAATTGAGTATATTTTTCTAATGGAATTAAAGCCAAACTACCTAGTGGGGACCTTGGAAATTTAGCCAAAATTGAGTTATTGGGCTCAACTACGGAATTGCGTTGAAACAACCCAAAATTGAGTTGAATTCCGTCTCCGTGTATGCAGTTTGACACTTATGTACCCAACATGTTTCTGAGCAAGAACAAAGGGAACACCAGCGACATTATTCTTCTATGGTTCATTATTTCTATTAGTAAAACTGCCATTAAATTTACACAGAACTGGAAAGTAAATTTGGTCGGAAGAAACAGCACAGATAAACAGACTTGAAACTCGGATTTATTCCATCGTACAGAAAAATAGCCTCAATTCTAATATTATGTACTGTGCCACATGATTATTTCAGTTTGACGTGTGCACACTAGGATAAAATCACCGGTTTTGGCCAGCCTAAGAGAAAATGTCAATAAAAAATATATGGGAAGTCGTATTTATACTACAAATATGTCAAATGCAAGCTTTCAATCCATATTATGTATGTAAAATATCGGAACAGAGCTAAGACCATTTTTTCGCTTTGAAAATCTCGTTGGTCAATATAGGCCACCAGAACCAATTTCAGCCAGAGATTTAACTTCGGTTCCTAAATTAGCTAATCGCATTGATTTCTTACGAGAGTGGCCAAATTAGATGTATGAGTGTTAAAATTATAAGGAAAATTAATTGTTTTTCTTATGTTTTCAACCAATTTAGTCGAGTAAATGAATGTTGCTCTATCATGTGAATGTGATCTACAGAACACAAAATGTTTCATGCTGATTGGCTATGTAAAACCCTGTATAATCCACTATGGCTACAACTGGCGCATGGCCAAAACCGGAGCTTCTACCCTACTCATAGTTTCCGTAGCTTAAGTAGCGTCTGCTGGTTCGCTAGTCGAGATACGGGTCTGAATTCACATGTAAAGATAATGATTTGGAATTGGGAATCTCTATTTTTTCGGAAAAATGGATAGGGCTACTACATGAACACTAATTAATTTAGGCGTAATCCGTAGACAAACAGACGTATCACTGACGAAATTTCCATCGCCTACTCGTTTAAGCATCACTTCAAATTAGCTATGTTACAAACCTCACAATTAGAGAATCGCCCATAGTTTTTTTTGTGTTTGATGTTTCACACTACTGCCATCTGCAGGTCTTGTTTTACGAAACAGTATTTCGTGCAACCTGCTCACCATATGATTAAGGTGTAAACTAGGCGATAGATTTTAAAGAAATTTGTTCTCTTTGTTTGTTGTTATGTCTCGAACAGTGAATCAATTGTCACCCAACACGCAGCAACAAATACATTGTCATCTTCTATTCTATTTGCAACAATTTTATTCCACAACATCGGTTTATCACCACTTGAACAGAATATGACAATGATCGATCACCACGTGCGCAGCGATTTTCTGGGCTTCGCATTGTAATTTTCAAGAACTTTCTTTGTGTTGGTAAACATTGAAACATTTTTGAACAGCATTCATAAAACAAATTTGATTTTGTGTTTAAAATAACTGATTAATCGTGAGTTGGAAAGGTTTCAAGAATGTTGCGCCCTGTGATTGTCATTTTGCTTTTTATTGTATCCCAATCCTCAAAAGTTGGGATAAACGGTTGTGAGCGAGCTTGCTTTGTTGTTTTTTTGGTCTCCTTTGATGATAATTTGATTCACTGATCTCGAAACATGAAATGAACAACATGGATCCTGGAACAAATGATGATCGTAAAACAGTCCGCTAATGAAATAACGACAACGATCACGATGCGACGCGGATGATCGATGACACCAGCTAATTGTTCGGTATGCCACTAAACGACTCAATGAAACACACATGATGCATTTCAAACGAAGAAATGAGTAAGAGTTGCGTGTGTGTATTATGACACCTTCCATGGCCCAGGCCTGGCCGAAGAACCCAACCCAGAAGAGAGTAGCGAAAGAGATCACCAGCATCCCGAGACAGGCACTGATTTCGAGACAAATGGATATTTTTTTATGTTTTGACATGTCAGGGGCGGTGTCTGTATGGGAAACATATGTGCGGGATTTGGCTACACTTGGTTTGCGTTTAGCTGAATATCTTCTCATTTGTAGTATGAGGTTGTTCGGAAGAGGTTGAGAAATTACCCTCAATTCGGGGGCCGCAAATTTCCAATTGAGCGCAAGGGTTCACGAAAAGGTGATTATTGTCGCGGCTTAAGTGGTCTCAAGAATCCATTTGTCAATCCCCATGTTCTGGGCGCAGTTAATCGAAATGACATACATTTTCCACCTGTATGCGGTCCTCACCCTACTTACATAAGCGCAGGAATCCACGCTAGGTAAATCCACGATCAAGAGCGCCTCTGGAATGCACTCCAGTTTGGTCGACCGTGGAACGTGATACTATTCCGCTTTGTTGGCAGATGTACTCCCACAATTTCCCCCCACAGATTCTCGTGTCATGTTTCGATGCTTGTTGGCAACTTAGTTCCACACTGAACCAAAAAAGATTTGGTTTTCCAAAAATCATGAATGATGAACAAGCCATATTCTGGTTACTTAACTCTTTCAAAAATAGGATCATAAGTGAGATCTTTGAATTATTTGAAAACCATGAAACGAAATAATTTAAATGGCACTCACTTATAAAACTGCTCCGATATTGATGATAGGTACAAGTTCAACGAATTTTTATCACATGTTATTTGAATATGCCAATTTTTGAACTTGCCTAAAAACTAGGTTCACATTTTAAATTCTCTGATAAAATAATGACAAGATTTTCAATAAATTGACGCTTATATTGAGCTGTTCGGTAATCCAATCCGCATGGTTATTAAATTAATTAACTCATTACGCGTGGTAAAGATGGACAAATTATGGGTGAAATTATGAAAAAAAATCCACGTGCTCGGCTGGGATTTGAACCCAGGAGTGAACAGTTTCAACACTAAATAAATCGCACTCGCTTTTTTTGCGTGTGTAGTGACATGAGATGGATGGATATGGGTTATGAAAGGGGTCCGCGTGGTCTGTAGGGATTTGAATTCTAAACTTGTAACCAACTCAGTTATTGGGTCACCAAGTGGCTCGGTAGCTTAGTTGGTAAAGCGCTCGTCTAGCATAAAAGAGTCCTGGGTTCAAAACCCAGCCGAGCACGTGGATTTTTTTCATAATTTCACCCATAATTTGTCCATCTTTACCACGCGTAATGAGTTAATTAATTTAAGATTTTCAAATTGAGAGGAGTTAAATGAATAAAATACTAAAAAAATAGCAACAAAATTCAACACCACAATCATAAATCAAACTTTCGAGTTTTAAAACAATCATTGTTGTGTAAAATCACAATCATTACTTCACGATCCGTTAAATATTTTTATCACAGTGTATGACCGACTCGACAGCGACGACGACGTAAATTTATTCCATCGACTCCCGCAACACACGCCTAGGTAATCAGCGTTGACGTTAAAAATCTGTAAATCTCTTACCGGCTTTACGCGTGTACTGACGACGACGACGACGATCCCACCTAACATGACAGCTCATTAAATCTTTCACTCGCGTTTCTCGGTCACTTACCCGTTCGTTCTGCGACCGGTAACTTATGGCAACAACAGCGTGTTCTTGCTCTGGGTTTATTGAATTAGCTTACACAAGTCGGTAGACCAGTCAGGCAATTTGTTGTAATTAATCTCTACCATTAATGATACGTCGAAATCTCAACTAATATCGTTCATAATATCGTTAGATCACTGATAGAGTTCCTGGATATACTTTTGAGGACTGATTGAAATTTTGAAATAATTCTAAACAATAATTTTGGAGGAAATTAAAAAAAAAATGGTGTATCTCTAGTGGAGTTGCTGGTTGAATTCTCAAACATGTTCTAAACGAAATGCACAAAAGTTCTGAAAGAATGTTTAGAGAAAATCTTGAGAAAAAATCATGGTTAAATCATTGAAGTAATATTTTAGATTCTCCTTAATTGAATTCTTATTTTGAGCCGCATTCTTTGAGTTCATAAAAAATCACTGAATGAACTCTTGAATAAATCTTCAGAGTAATGCCTGTTAGGTTGGATTTATTTTCTTGGTTCCTGTTCGTTCTCTTTTTGGTCTCGTTTTTTAAGCATGAGATCTCAAAGGTTCCTATTTTTAAGACACTTTGTTACTGGAGAACAATTCCTGGAATGCCAAGACCTGAAGGATCTTGACCAAGCATTCCCCTGACTTCTGGTCAAGCCACGGAAGCCGTCTGGGGTGGGCTACACCCGCCCCTTTTCTCAGGGTCGGCTTAGACAACGGAGAGACACGCAGGCCGATCAGAAAGCTAAACAATTACAAAAGTCTTCAATTTTAAACACCTTATTCTATCTACTTACTCTAACTGTATGAGGTGTGTGTCTGTGTGTGGGGTGATATTGTTGGCCGGCCGGCTCAGATGATCGGGAACCGCTGGATGACGAACTGGATACCGACGTGTGTCCTATTGGAATTCGGAAGCCACAATGCCTCCACGTGCTTGGCGAATGGTGATGTAGCCGAGCTTACCAGTCGGGATGCATGAATTTCGATTCTACACTGCAATCTATCCGACGGTACTAGAGGACCGACGGGTGCTCAACGCTTTACAGCCTAGTCTGTAACTCAATGGGTCCTGATTCAAACGGGGTTTCTTTGTGGTTTTATATAACTCTCGTGCAGTTGAGCTTGTTGATGTTGATCCTAATACTCAAAAAGACGCATGGTACCTCTCAACTCTAAATGCTGTGCGAGAGTCTTCAGAAGATCACCCAGATTATCGCATAGACAACGATAAGTTGTATAAGTACGTTCCCAACAAAACTGACACTCTTGACTACAAATACGAGTGGAAGCAATGTATCCCCGAATCCAGTCGAGAGAGATTGATGCGCGAGGAACATGAACGAAATCTCCATATCGGATATGAGAAGTTGGTGGAAAGAATGAGGCAAAAACATTATTGGCCAACAATGGCTACCACCGCACAGTATTTCGATCGGCCGAAATCGTGAACTTAATTCTGTAGCACCTTTAAACGTGATTTTTTCGGAATGGTGTCTTCGGACAAAAATTTTCTAAAAATATAGCGCATATATTGACGGTAAATGTTAGTTCGCAACTTTGCCACGGGCGGGGCTGCGAAAATATTTTTTTTAAATGACGGTCTTTAAATATGATGTCTTTGGCAAAGTTGTAGATAATTCAAATACGAACAACTTTGCCAAAGACACCTAGTGTGTATTCAGCCGCATTTCCAAAATACGGGAGTATTTTATGAACGACCCCCTAAAACTAGTTTTTCTCGTATATTTTGAAAATGCGAAGTTTCCGGTAGCAACAATGTTCTACAAAATTGTGTAAATAGTCAAAATGAATCATTCTCTAGAAGACACTAGGTTTCTAAAGACCAAGGATTATAACCATTTAAGTGCAAAAATCAGTCATTTTTGGGGTCCGTGTATTTATTCGGTTGGCAGCTGGTGGCAGATGAAACCTAGTAGGGTTAAAAATACATCATTAGTAGTTGTAAATGTCGATAGTGTCATCAGTATCCACGAGTATCCCTTTTACTTAGAGGAAGTTTCATCAATGACTCCTATTACCCTGAAGTACTTAGTTATGTGATGGGTGACTCCATTTTTTTTCTTTTTCTTCTCCTTGACACATTCTTCATCTTTATACACCCACTCAATAGGTTCCAAATAATTTTATGAAGATAAGTCTTTACAAAATGACTCGCCTTACAACTATTTTTCGCTTGCAGTTTTAGCTATTTTTCGTACATAGACACTATAGTAAGTACAAGCTATGCAAATTTGGTGAAATATTCTGTTGAGAAAAGAATAAATCATTGAATCACTATTCTGTGAATCAAATTAGTGTTTTAATGTTAACGCAGTTCTTATGATTGCAACACTCATTTACAAAATAATCTGATATTGAGGCACTTGCCTGATTTTGGATTTGAATTTGATACATCACTTAATTTGCTACTCACCGCATCGTTCTTGCACGTGTCATGTAGTAAACACTAGCCTGCTAGTTCATCTTTTTGGTCTTTTAGTGCTATTATTCGACCAATTAAGCGTGTCAGCTGTATAATGCTAGCACGCAGAGCGAATTAAAGTGCTATTTGGTTACTTGGGATGTACGAAAAAACGCAAAAATCTCAAGTGAAAAATAGTTGTAGGGCGAGTCATTCGTAAAGCGTCTTTTCAGGATTGAGAACTTTCTTCAAAAATGGATTTGGAACCTATTGCTTGTGCGTAATGATGAAGAATGTGTCAAGAAGAAGAAAAAGAAGAAGTATGGAGCCACATAGCCCTCTACCCATCATATAACTAAGTACTACAGGGTAATAAGAGTCATTGATGAAACTTCCTCTAAGTAAAAGGGATACTCGTGGATACTGATGACACTATCGACATTTACAACTACTAATGATGTATTTTGAATCCTACTAGGTTTCATCTGCTGCCACCCAAATAAATACACGGACCCCAAAAATGACTGATTTTTGCACTTAAGGCGATCGTCTAATGGGTTTGAGCGATTTGAAATTTGTATGGGAGCGAAGGCGTTATGCTGACTTTAGACCATTGGGCTGCTTAAACCTGGCCGAATTGGGTCATATAAAACCTTTCACGCTACGAGGGATCATGTTTCCTTCAAATCGTGGAAAAAACTTTTCCAGAATTTTCCCTCGTTTTTCCAGCTTACTTCGGCGAAACAAGCAAAGTTGGGAAAATTTTACCACCAATTAGGTATTTGAGTGATTTTCAGGAAATTTAAAGCGGTGACATACACTTTTTTTTACTCAGAAAGGTTTAAATGATCTCAAACATTGTCACTGAGGTATTTTCCGGAAAATCAGTTCTCGATTTTCCCGGAAAATTTGATACTTTAGTACCGTGGAAATGTGCCTAAATATGGAACGACTGGGCTGGATATAAATTTACAAAATATTTTCAATTACTAAATAAAGGATAACTAACTGGATTCAGGTGATAAATTGAAAATATGAACGTTTTTCCCAAGGGTTTTCCCCAATTTTCCACAAATTGGTTCAAAAAATTGAACGCGTAACGCGTGCGTATACGGATCAGTGTATTGAAATGAATGATTTTTTCTCCCTCTCATTCTAAGCTTATAAACCAAAAATATACCCATATTTTTGTATATCCTGCACCCTCATATTCCCCTGCAGGTCATAGGCATAGTCGGGGGCCCTAATTTGAGCATTTTTGCACCAAATTTTTGAAAAATTTGGCGTGACCCCACTTAGCAGCGACATATTTTTCCAGCCAGCTGCCGTGTGGATGGAGAAACGTCATTTGAGAAGTAACGCTGCCACACACGCCTGAAACAGGCAGGGCCGAATCATGTAGAATGCAGGATGCTATCGTCAGATCGTCACCAAACCAGATGACGCACAACCAAATCGCGACGCGGCTCGACTCGTAGCAATATACATAGAATCATGTTTGAAACATTACGCATCTATCAGATAATCTTTGAATACGCAGCGCGCTGTTATTTGTAGATTAGTCGCGGTACAAAGGACTGAAAGCAATATATTTTCATATGAAATGCCTGTCTTGTTTATGTAACATTGAATAGTCCAATTTACAAGTCGTTTCGAATCTGATGATCGTTCATTTTATGAATGAAAATTTGATAAGAAGCAGTCAAAGACAAATTAAAGACCTCCATGTCCCTTACAGTTGCCCAAAATTTTATGGCTCATAAGGTAATCTAGAATGCCGTGAAAAGTGTACTGCGATCTGTCTAACTTGGGTACCTTTTGTACTGCCGAGGGACGAAATGCAGTACTAGAAGTGGTACTCAATCTGAGTCCGAGTGTGACGGACCTGAAGCAGTCGCATATCGCGTGAGTGTAACAGCAATATCAGCAACGTTGAAGTTTTGTCAAATCAATCATTGATTTAGATGCTTGATATAAACTTTGTTCAATACAATAATGTTTTGTTTGCTTGCATGATGTTGAGTAAACATAAACATCACTGTTATTCCAAAAGCAATATGCAGCTATGTGTCGACAAATATCAGAGAACCACGTTTATTTATCGTTTATATGAATAGTCTGCAAAAACAGCTACAAATTATTCCCAATATCTTTCATCAGATGTTTTTTTTTGACAAAAAAAAAGTTATAAAAATTCGTATTCCTAAATCTTGAATATTTATAAGAAACATTTAAAGAATTAATTATTTATAAGAAAGATATTTTAGAAGAATGAGCTGAGAAACAAGTACAACATATTCCGAAATTCATTCGCTAGATTTATTTTTTGGGCTGCAAGAAAAATTTTTTTAAAAAATTCCGGTCGAATAAGGAGATCATGTGCTAAGAAAATAGAAACGTATTTTTAAGATATTCGATCTTAGGCATCTGAGCCTGTTTCAATATTATAAAATTGAATAATATTTTAGAATTACATATTTGCAAAATTCATATTTTCAAACCCTCAATATTTTAAAGCAAAAATTCTTCCCAGGGCTTATGAGATTTCATCAATTTGGGGTGTAGCACATTATTATCTTCAGCGAAGTTTCAGCACTCAGTACGATTTACATTGAGGAGATGAGGATCATCCTTTTAGTTGAGAACTAACTAGTCCAGCAGAGGCGCTTATTCCTATTCGCCCTATATGAACCAGGCGGCGCTAGTGAGCACTGAATTTTTGTTTTGCGGATAGCTCAATGGCCTAACCACTTAGAAAGATGGCGTCTTCGGCGAAGTTGTTCAGTAGCACAAGGGCTATCATTATTTGAGCCAAGAGATTCAATATTTTCGCACCAGGTGGCACTAGTGGGCATTGAATTTTTGTTTTGCGGATAGCCCAGTAGCCTGACCTCTTAGAAAGATGGCGTCTTCGGCAAAATTGTTCAGTAGTACAAGGGCTAACATTATTTGAGTCCAGAGATTCAATATTTTCTCACCAGGTGGCACTAGTGGGAATTGAATTTTTGTTTTGCGAATAGCTCAGTGGCCTGACCACTTAGGAAGATGGCGTCTTCAACAAAGTTGTTCAGTAGCACAAGGGCTATCATTATTTGAGTCAAAAGATTCGATATTTTCTCACCAGGTGGCTCTAGTGAACATTGAATTTTTGTTTTGCAGATGGCTCAATGGCCTGACCACTTAGGAAGATGGCGTCTTCGTCAAAGTTGTTCAGTAGCACAAGGGCTAACATTATTTGAGTCAAGAGATTCGATATTTTCTCACCAGGTAGCGCTAGTGAGCACTGATTTTTTGTTTTGCAGATGGCTCAATGGCCTGACCACTTAGGAAGATGGGGTCTTCAACAAAGTTTTTCAGTAGTACAAGGGCTAACATTATTTGAGTCAAGAGATTCAATATTTTCTCACCAGGTGACACTAGTGGGCATTGAATTTTTGTTTTGCGAATAGCTCAGTGGCCTGACCACTTAGGAAGATGGCGTCTTCAACAGAGTTTTTCAGTAGCACAAGGGCTATGATTATTTGAGACAAGAGATTTGATATTTTCTCACCAGGTTGCGCTAGTGAGCATTGAATTTTTGTTTTGCGGATAGCCCAGTAGCCTGATCTCTTAGAAAGATTGCGTCTTCGGCAAAATTGTTCAGTAGTACAAGGGCTAACATTATTTGAGCCCAGAGATTCAATATTTTCTCACCAGGTGGCACTAGTGGGAATTGAATTTTTGTTTTGCGAATAGCTCAGTGGCCTGACCACTTAGGAAGATGGCGTCTTCAACAAAGTTTTTCAGTAGCACAAGGGCTATCATTATTTGAGTCAAGAGATTTGATATTTTCTCACCAGGTAGCGCTAGTGAGCACTGAATTTTTGTTTTGCGGAAAACTCAATGGCCTGACCTAACATTATTTGAACCAAGAGATTCAATATTTTCTCACCAGGTGGCTCTAGTGAACATTGAATTTTTGTTTTGCAGATGGCTCAATGGCCGGAAGATGGCGTCTTCAACAAAGTTTTTCAGTAGCACAAGGGCTATCATTATTTGAGTCAAGAGATTTGATATTTTCTCACCAGGTGGCGCTAGTGAGCACTGAATTTTTGTTTTGCGGATAACACAGTAGCCTGCCCACTTAGAAATATGGCGTATTCGGCAAAGTTGTTCAGTACACTCAGAAACACGGGTAGTCACAGAATTACTAAATTTCAGTCATTTATGACTATTTTCTATCTGCCTCTCTTTCATTCTGCAGGGAATTTTATTCCTATTCATCAATTCGCCTGGGTTGAAGCATCGCTAAGCTTCAACCCAGGCGAAATGACATTTAGTGTAGAAATTCACACCAGAATGAAAGAGAGGCATACAGAAAATAGTAATTAATGCATAAACTTTAGTAATTCTGTGACTTGTTTTATTTCTGAGTGTAGTACAAGGGCTAACATTATATTAGCCAAAATTTTCAAGATTTTGCCACCAGGCGGCGCTACTGAGCATGTCATTTATATATCGGTACATATATTGAGATGGGGACCAGATGGCCGTAGCGGTAAACGCGCAGCTATTCAGCAAGACCAAGCTGAGGGTCGTGGGTTCGATTCCAACCGGTCGAAGATCTTTTCGGGTTGGAAATTTTCTCGACTTCCCAGGGCATAGAGTATCTTCGTACCTGCCACACGATATACACATGCAAAATTGGTCAATTGGCATAGGAAGCTCTCAGTTAATAACTGTGGAAGTGCTAATAAAAACACTAAGCTGAGAAGCAGGCTTTGTCCCAGTTGGGACGTAACGCCAGAAAGAAGAAGAATATATTGAGATGTTCGGTAGTCTCATCCGAATGGTTATTAAATTAATTAACTCATCAAGCGTTGCAAAGAAGAATAAAGTATGTGTGAAATTATGAGAAAAATCCACGTACCATGAAGTATATGTCCTCTGGGCGTTTAGTATTTACTTCTTTGTAAAGTGTTCTGCTACAATCTAAAATGAGAACATAAGGTTTACATCACTATTATGTTTTGAAATGAACGAGAAATTACTTCACATTCCGGATAAGTGCAATACAGGCGTCACGAAATGAGATGATTGTTGTTCAGACGGTTTGCACTTCATTGACTTGATTATTATCGATTTTTTTCCATATTAGACAATCATATAGCGTCTATCAGATTTTGTTATGAATGATGAAAACACACAGTCAGATGAAAATTGATAACTGATGCATACAATGTTCGATTGAATTTTATTTACGATGCATTAGGAAATCGTATAGCCATCATTGGATGTTTATAAAGTTAATCATATTTCAATCGTGGAATGTCTACACACTTAGTTTTTTTCTCGTTGTTCGGTAATTTTTTTTACCGGAAACGTACTGTAAAAAAATATTTAACTGAAGTTTCGGTATTACAAACGAGATTTACCGAACATCCTTGAATATATTAGAAAATCAAAACAATATTCGTCCACTTTTACCGGAATCGTCGTTTTATTTACCGAAAAAACTGTAAATCGTTTGCATTCATCGTAGACTGTAATTTTTTATCGTACTTCAGTTCATAGTGCCACAACGCTTGTGTAACTTGTCTAGAAACATTTTAATACTCTGCATTCTTCGGCCAAGTTGTAAGGTACATTTTAAAGTACAGTTCAGCAGAGTTGTTATCAAACCCAACACGATAACAACTCTGCGCCTCAAAATCCGATAGGGAAAGTGTACCAGTCATGGTCATGGTGGTTACCTATTTGGCCATGTGTAAATTTTCGAATACTTCCATATTTTGATTCTCTTTAAATGCTCTACCAAAAAGATATATTTGATATCAAAGTACTGAAATTCACGAAAAACTTTTCAATTTTAAAACGAATTAATTATCACATATCGCGAAATACGGAATATCTATGGCTATAACTGGTACATTTAAAAAGTACAAAAAAGTTTTTCTCATTAAATTCGCACACAAATTTCAATCACGATACGCACATCGCAGATGAAACTTACTGCGTTCAAATTTTAGACAGTTGTTCATTTGGAAACCTTACTTCTTCTTCTTCTTTCTGCCATTACGTCTCCACTGGGACAGAGCCTATTATGAGCACTTCCACAGTTATTAACTGAGAGCTTTCTTTGCCAATTGAGCATTTTATTGCATATGTATTACGTGTGACAGGTATGAAGTTATCTTATGCCCTGGGAAGTCGAGAATTTTTCCAACCCGAAAAGATCCTCGACCGGTGGGATTCGAACGCACGACCCTTAGCTTGGTTTTGTTGAATTTGGGCCCCTAATCTTTGGGGTACCTAACAGAATAAAATAAACTTTAATCTGTTGAATTCAATTAAAACAATCGTTTTTTTTTAATATAATACATAAACAAATAATTTATTACTGATGTTTTGAAGAAACTTGGAAAAAAATGACGTATTTTACGCTACAGAAGAAACTTCTTATCAATTTGAAACTAATGATGCAGCATTCCTATTTGAAACACCTAAATATGTCCACTCTAAACCATATTGCCAAAGATCAATGCCACACGTTTGATCAGCAGCGCTGGAATGACTACGGCAGCCATCCAGTTCGGGACGTGCACTGATTCATGAAAGGTGCTCCGTTTAGTTCTCGTGTCACGGGGCTGCTTCACACTTTAGAAATTTTGTGTTTCCATTCCCAAGCCCGAGCAACAATGTGTTCCTAGTTGGATGAGATCTGCCGGGACAACTGCCAACAGCTAGAGACTCACAGTTTTTGAAGGGTTTTCCTCCTTTTTTCTCAATGGTACTTTGTCCGCTTTTGTACTGTGATGCTGCTGCTGCTGCTTGGTTTGTCGAGAAGCACTTTTCTTTCCCTATTACGGTGGTGACACGCAACGGACACGAGTTCTTTGTTGTTTGAACACTACCCACTTACTGCAGTATCGTGGATGGCTTACCATTTTCCCGGTGGGGCCGAGTTTCCCAAATTGTTTTTTAGATTGACATCCCGATTGTTTTCCATTCGATGTACATCTTTATTGGTTATGGTCAATTCTAGGAAAGTTTTCAAAATAATTGTCAAACACTGTAACTTCTGAAAAATTTAGTAGGATTCACTTTTTCTAACATTAACTCTCTGGTATGTCACGAAGCATTTTCATGACGACTAGGTGGACCGTGCATCAGAAAAGTTTGCGAACCTATGCGGTATGGTACAAGTTTTAAAAGAGTGATAAGAGGGGAGAAACTCTTGTGAGATGTCATCGGTTTTGATATAGCTATTATCCAACTTCTGTCGATGGAGTTGGATTCGCTGAAGGTGTGCAAACTCACACTGAAAGCGTGAGAATTGTATCTGTCGTTCTGATAGATGGATTCGAAGAGCGTGGCGATGTGACAAGGATAACCATCACTGCACGATCCGGCATGATGTATGTTTTCGTCAAGTGGTGGATTTGATGGGGAAGTTGGTCACTTGAGAAATCATTGTCGTATCGGATAATGGAAGTCATGGAACCATGGAGTTGTTTTTATTCCAGGAACTAAACCCCAATAATGGTGAAGTATTCTGCTAAACTGAGTTGTTGAGAATTTTCATAGTTATTAACGTAGAGCTAGCCTTGCAGTTACTACTGAAACCTATTTAAAACTTTTTTTGCTTATCGAAATTATTGTCCAGAAGCAGTATTTGATGAAGATGCAATCATCATTCATTAATGTATAAAGCATCAACTATGTTCGTTATTTGAAACCATTTTTTTTTAAACTTTGATAGTTTTAACAGAATTAAAGTTCCCATCAAAAAATTTTGCCAATGAACAGTTAAGATTCCGACATGGGCAGTAATCATAAACTTGCGTGCCATCTGTAGTAGATTACGAAACAGTTTGTAGTGTTTACTTCATGTTTGCAAAAATGGAAGCATTTTAATACTGCTACTCTACTACGGTGAGAGGTGTTCCAATAAATTGATCAGATAAAGTTGAGCGTCTAAGACTCATGCAAAACAGAAATATAACTTTCAAAAATCACATTGATGGCATTCAAGCCAAATGTAACAAAGATATAAAATATCTATATCCACTAATTAACAGAAAATCTAAACTTTGTCTTAAGAACAAGATTTTGATCTTGAAACAAAATTTCATGTCGACGACGTTGTATCAATATAGCCTAGTTGTTTGGATACCAGAGAGAGAGGGTTATTTATTTCAAAACCTTATTGGGCTACTTCACGCTCAAAAAAGAGTTCTGGAAGCGTGAACTGTCAAGAATACACCATGAACTACCATCATGTTTACGCAAGAACATGATTTAGTTCACGGTGTATTTTTGCTTGTTGACGAGTTCACGTTCACGGATACGAGAACGGATTTTTTTTTCAAATCATCCAAAAACTCTTGTTCATGTCACGCAATATCATTCATAGCAAGTGAATTTGTCAAGCAATAGCTTTTTTTCCGAGCAATCATTACCACTGTACAAAGTATCAGAAATCTATTTCATGACCCATTTGAACTGCATTGTTCTGAGATCCAACCCAACTCGGTGAACCCACCTCTAAACCTGAAATCGCAAAAAGGTCACTCTACCCACAGGCAGCGTCAAAAGTTTTTTTTTTATTGTTGGAAAGTTTTGCCGCAAAACAAAAAGACATTTCACTTTTTGCGTCCCAATCAAAAACTCCTCGCCAGCTGATGGTCTATCGGGCCAGAGGTGTTCAGACTCTAGATGGGAAATCAGTGCGATGGGTGACTCTCAGTTCTGAACTTCTGACTGTCAGAAGAATGGGAGAATCCCGGTTTGCTGGTACTGGTAGTTAGTGTCGGACGATAGTCCAGTAGTTGTTCGGTTAATTATTTACTATTTGACATAACAACAAAAGTAAGTTGTCCACTTGCTACCAGTAACTTTAGTTGGAAAGTTTTGTGGGTTGGATTCTGCGGGGGCACAGAAACCAATGACAAACCACCCAGCAGTTTGTTTCATGGCTGCTATCAGGATTACGATGTCATTAGTTCAGTTGATTTACCTAAATTGGTGAAGTTTCGAACTGTTTCTCTTTCCAAATGTTGATGAGGTTCTTTTATCCATACCGTCTTTTCTGATGCCCGAATTCACTGAGATTGCTTGAAATAAGCTTTTCTTAGAAATTTAGAAGCAATGAATTTATTAAAACCATTTAGAAAAGCGCTAAATGCGTACCTCATCGTATTTCTCTGATTCGGCAGATCCTCTCAATTAGTGCGGAGTGTGTGATCCTTTGACCGTGCCGCTTGCTCCTGCGGGGGCGGGTGAAGCGGCCAAGCAGGATTAATCGTGTTTCGCGCGCAGTGCATTGGGGGGGGGGAGAAAAGTGGCGTGATTCGCGGAATTATTTAGTAGTGTGTGATCCTTTGACCGTGCCGAGTTGTGTTTGATCCTTCGACCTTGACGCTTGCTCCTGCGGGGGCTGGCGATGAGGGCAGGATCAAACATGTCGCGCGTCGGTCGAGTAAAGTGAAAAAGTGCCGCGTTCGAATAGTTCTTTTTGATCTTTCGACGTTGACGCTTGCTCCTGGGCAGTGCGTCAAGAAAGCCTGAGCAGTCGTCAGTCGTTTTCCCTCTCGGGTCGCGCGCCTATTTTCTCTGAGTGCTTTTATATAGCCGAGCAAACGAGTGAAGCTGAAAGTGGTTGTTACTGAGGATGACGGATCAATTGGTGAGCTCGTTTCATGCTAGTATTTCTAATTTATAAAATATGTATGACTGCAGCTTTAATCGTTACAACGGTGAGACGTAAATATGATTTGTCAACAAACTTTGAAAGGTTCGTCACTGTGAGTGTCGACATAAACTCTGATTCATAAATTATCTATGTCTAATTTATTTTTTCAAAACACTTTTTTCCTTTTACCTTTATTTTTGTAATTAAAAAAAACTTTGAATGGTTCGACACTACGAGTGTAGACTTGCGAAAGGTTCACTTTATTCAACAAACTTTGAAAGGTTCGTCACGTCAAGTGTCGGCAAATTTTTTCTCTACATAGATATTGTTCATATCAAATGAAAATATTGTATTTGCATTTAAGCATGTTTATATCTCACCAATAATTATTTATCATGGTCTAATCGCTTATCAAAGTGAATCCTGTGACCCAACGATCCTTCCCATTAACAAACATCCCTCCCAGTAACCTTTGTGGAGATGCAGAGGCAAACACGGTCTCCAAATAGCAAAGGTTACACACTAACATTCCTTCCCCCAATCCCACCTGACTGCAAGGACGTGGCCGGCGCCGTTATTGACCTTGTATAAATAGAGGCACTGAATTATGCACACTGAAGAAGATTATGGCCAATCCCAGCCGAACTTCTAGTTGATTCTTTGTGCATTTTCACTGCCTTCGGTCAATCACGGAATAGCAACCATTGATATGTGTAGTCAGTCTAAGCTAAGCTAAGCTAAGCTGTTTTGATCATCCTATTCTATTCCGACTGCCTGCTGCTACGAACAATGCGTTCGGTAGTTTATTTTACAATTCGTTCGGTAATAATTTACGAGCATACTGTAATTTTTTTGACAACTGCGTGTCGATTGAAATTACAGATTGTTCGGTAATCATTAACTTTACCGGAAGCATTACCGAGCGCTCAGCGGTTTATATTTCGGTAAAAAAATTACCGGAGTCGGTGATATTTTCTAAGTGTGTATGTGATTTTTCAGACAAATTGAATCGGATCATTTGGTTCAGTCTGCTACAGAGTGGCAGTACACTCTAGTATATATTGACGCAAACCATGTTGTTTTAAAAGTTGAAAAACATTAACAACAAAAAAAATGTTAATAGAACTAATGTTATTCGTCGAGCATTACGCAAAAGTTTTCATATATTTTTTTTTAAATACTATCAACAAAATAATATTACTTTCTTACAGAGGTGATCATATATGTATTGGAAATACAGAAATTTGTTCCTTCGATTTTGGAATTTTTGGTTTCGGTATATTCTATAACTCCATAATTCTATAAGTCGATTATCCCTTGAACATCGGGCTATGGAGAGTCGACTGTATATTGAGATGTTCGGTAATCCGGGGACTTGAATTCGAAACTTGCAATAATCTGAGTTATTGAGTCACCAAGTGGCTACACTGATAGAAAAATCGTAGTATGTTCAAAAATGCAATCGTTCTTATCTTTACTATGCCATAAAATAGTAACCATGACAATGAAAACGGTTATATTTAATCAAATATTATGACGACAACCATAAGTTGGTAACTTTTCGAATAGTGGTGATTACCATGAAATGTAGTATACTACCAATGTAATGGATTTTACTAAGGTGGCGCAGATGATTGATGCGTGCCACTAGTCCTCTCTTTTATTCTTCCGCTGTTCTTATGCAGCGCAAATAGTGACGTCACTATTTGCGCTGCATAAGAACAGCGGGAGAATGAAAGAGAGAACTAATGGCACGCATCAATCATCTGCGCCACCTTAGTAAAATCCATCACATTGGTATACTACAGTGCTTTTGAAGACTCCATTTTTGCTGTAGCTTGTAAATCATCTATCGCGAATCATGTACTTCAATTTCTTTGATTACAATTGATTTTTCAACGAATTTCCTTGAAAGTGCGTCGGTAAGTAAATACGCATCTCATTTAAGAAATATAAAATTAATCTTTGCTCCATTTCCCAGGACCTCAAACTAAAAACAACGGTTGAGCCATGGGTTGAATTCCGCCGGTTTGTTCCGATACATCGGCGGAATTCAACCCATGACTCAACCCGGATGATAGTACCGTGGTGGCCGCGGATGGTTCCAGCGAAATAATTTATAAAAAAAACAGGTGGAGTGCAACGAACAGATGATCCGCGCCTTAAACGAGGTTCCATACATTCCGGTGGCACTGCAGGTAAGAATTATCTTTCGAGCTCGAAAATGTATGTAATTTCAACCAAGACTTTTCGCCTTTCAAGGAGACGGTGGCTAACCCAAGCTGCAGGAACACCGATGCATACACCGACGTGATCGAAATAAACTCCTTGATTGACTCACAAATGTCAGCAGATCTCATTCGGCACGATTGAAGACGCCGGCCACTACCAATCTCGCCGAGGGCTATCCAGCCGTGTGCCGTTCAACTTATTATCACAGTTGTCGATTGTGTATACATTCATTTTCAATGTAAATAAAATAAGCCAACAAAATCGCTGTTTCTTTTCGTATTGTTGACAGTTCATAGATAAAATAAACAATCTACCATGCGACAACAAAACTGTGGGCAATTTTACCATGCCTCCATGCTAATTATGAACAAAGACGTGGTAAATCTTACCACACTCACATTTATTGTCAAAACATAGTAAAATTCACAACGGTATAGTTTTGCCAATAAATTTTTATTTTCCGTTGAAATCAAGTAGTAACATATTTTTAAATGCAACCTCGATATGGTTGCCGTTACTATGTTTTTCATATCAGTGTAGGAAGTTTAGTTGGTAAAGCACTCGTCTAACATACAAGAGTCCTGGGTTCGAATTCCAGACGAGGACGAAATTTTTCTCATGATTTCACCCATAATTTATCCATCTATACCACGCGTAATGAGTAAATTACAGTGGCAGAATCTCGAATCTCTTGGCTCAAATAATATTAGCCCTTGTGCCATTTAACAACTTTGCCGAAGACGCCATTTTTCGAGGTGGTCGAGCTACTGAGTTATCTGCAAAACAAAAATGTCACGCTTACTAACACCAAAATCTCGAATCTCTTGGCTCAAATAATTTAAGCCCTTGTGCTACCGAATAACTTTGACGACGACGCCATCTGTCTAAGTGGTCAGGCCATTAAGCTATCCGCAAAACAAAATGCAATGCTAACTAGCGCCACCCGGTGAGAAAATATCAAATGTCTTGGCTCAAATAATGATAGCCCTTGTACTCCTGAACAACTTTGCCGAAGATGCCCTCTTTCTAAGTGGTCAGGCCACTGAGCTATTCGCAAAACAAAAATTCAATGCCCACTAGTGCCACCTGGTGAGAAAATATTGAATCTCTTGGTTCAAATAATGTTAGCCCTTGTACTACTGAACAACTTTGCCAAAGACGCCAGCTTTCTAAGTGGTCAGGCCATTGAGTTTTCCGCAAAACAAAAATTCAGTGCTCACTAGCGCCACCTGGTGAGAAAATATCAAATCTCTTGACTCAAATAATGATAGCCCTTGTGCTACTGAACAACTTTGCCGAAGACGCTATCTTTCTAAGAGATAAGGCTACTGGGCTATCCGCAAAACAAAAATTCAATGTTCACTAGAGAAAATATCGAATCTCTTGACTCAAAACATGTTAGCCCTTGTACTACTAAAGAACTTTGCCGAAGAAGCCTGACTACTGAGATATCCGCAAAAAAAGTTTCATGCTCACTAGCACCACGTGGTGACAAAACCTCAAATCTCTTGGCAAAATATCGAAACTTTTGGCTCAAATAATCATAGCCCTAGTGCTACTGAAAAACTTTGTTGAAAGCGCCATCTATTTAAAAGGTCAGACTACAGGGCTAACCGCAGAACAAAAATTCAATGCCCACTAGTGCCACCTGGTGAGAAAATACTGAATATCTTGGCTCAAATAATGTAAGCCCTTGTACTACTGAACAACTTTGCCGAAGACGCAATCTTTCTAAGAGTTCAGGCTACTGGGCTATCCGCAAAACAAAAATTCGATGTTCACTAGAACCATCTGGTGAGAAAATATCGAATCTCTTGACTCAAATACTGATAGCCCTTGTGCTACTGAAAAACTTTGCCGAAGACGCCATCTTTCTAAGTGGTCAGACCATTGAGCCATCTGCAAAACAAAAATTCAATGTTCACTAGAGCCACCTGGTGAGAAAATATCGAATCTCTTGACTCGAATAATGTTAGCCCTTGTGCTACTGAACAATTTTGCCGAAGACGCAATCTTTCTAAGAGGTCAGGCTACTGGGCTATCCGCAAAACAAAAATTCAATGCTCACTAGCGCAACCTGGTGAGAAAATATCGAATCTCTTGACTCAAATAATAATAGCCCTTGTGCTACTGAACAACTTTGTTGAAGACGCCATCTTCCTAAGTGGTCAGGCCACTGAGCTATTCGCAAAACAAAAATTCAATGCCCACTAGTGCCACCTGGTGAGAAAATATTGAATCTTTTGACTCAAATAATGTTAGCCCTTGTACTACTGAACAACTTTGCCGAAGACCCCATCTTCCTAAGTGGTCAGGCCATTGAGCCATCTGCAAAACGAAAAATCAGTGCTCACTAGCGCTACCTGGTGAGAAAATATCGAATCTCTTGACTCGAATAATGTTAGCCCTTGTACTACTGAAAAACTTTGCCGAAGACGCCATCTTTCTAAGTGGTCAGACCATTGAGCCATCTGCAAAACAAAAATTCAATGTTCACTAGAGCCACCTGGTGAGAAAATATCGAATCTCTTGACTCAAATAATAATAGCCCTTGTGTTACTGAACAACTTTGTTGAAGACGCCATCTTCCTAAGTGGTCAGGCCACTGATCTATTCGCAAAACAAAAATTCAATGCCCACTAGTGCCACCTGGTGAGAAAATATCGAATCTCTTGACTCGAATAATGTTAGCCCTTGTACTACTGAAAAACTTTGCCGAAGACGACATCTTTCTAAGTGGTCAGACCTGGAAGGGAGAAACCAATACGAAATTTATGTACGTCAAAGTGAGCCGAGATTCTGCTGTCACGAACTGTCACTGTGAGCCCAGATCTAAAACAATGGACAAACATGATAAAAGCGCGTAATTGATTAAAGCGTATTTTTGCATTTTATCAAATGTGACAAAAAGTGATTGAAAAGCTATTCATGCTTATTCAAAAGTAATGTCACAATAGCACCTTATATCCTGATTGAATATAAATTGAACACTTTACACATTATTTTACTTTTTCCAATAAAAACGAAAATTAAATGCACAGAAAACTTTGGCCCTTTTTCCATGTTTGTCCAGAACGATCGAAGGAACACAACAAAAGAAATTAGCGATTTTCATCAAGTCTGCCTTGATTGTCGTTGGCAAGCTGGAGTTTTCTTGCAATTCGACTGCAACTTTGTGTCATATTTCGTGTGTAGTATCGGTGCCTCCCTCCCAGGGTCAGACCATTGAGCCATCTGCAAAACAAAAAATCAGTGCTCACTAGCGCTACCTGGTGAGAAAATATCGAATCTCTTGACTCAAATAATGTTAGCCCTTGTACTACTGAACAACTTTGACTAAGACGCCATCTTCCTAAGTGGTCAGGCCATTGAGCCATCTGCAAAACAAAAATTCAATGTTCACTAGAGCCACCTGGTGAGAAAATATCGAATCTTTTGACTCAAATAATGATAGCCCTTGTGCTACTGAAAAACTTTGTTGAAGACCCCATCTTCCTAAGTGGTCAGGCCACTGAGCTATTCGCAAAACAAAAATTCAATTCCCACTAGTGCCACCTGGTGAGAAAATATTGAATCTCTGGGCTCAAATAATGTTAGCCCTTGTACTACTGAAAAACTTTGCCGAAGACGCCATCTTTCTAAGTGGTCAGGCCATTGAGCCATCTGCAAAACAAAAATTCAATGTTCACTAGAGCCACCTGGTAAGATAATATTGAATGTCTTGACTCAAATAATGTTAGCCCTTGTACTACTGAACAACTTTGACGAAGACGCCATCTTCCTAAGTGGTCAGGCCATTGAGCCATCTGCAAAACAAAAATTCAATGTTCACTAGAGCCACCTGGTGAGAAAATATCGAATCTTTTGACTCAAATAATGATAGCCCTTGTGCTACTGAAAAACTTTGTTGAAGACCCCATCTTCCTAAGTGGTCAGGCCACTGAGCTATTCGCAAAACAAAAATTCAATGTCCACTAGTGCCACCTGTTGAGAAAATATTGAATCTCTGGGCTCAAATAATGTTAGCCCTTGTACTACTGAAAAACTTTGCCGAAGACGCCATCTTTCTAAGTGGTCAGGCCATTGAGCCATCTGCAAAACAAAAATTCAATGTTCACTAGAGCCACCTGGTGAGAAAATATCGAATCTTTTGACTCAAATAATGATAGCCCTTGTGCTACTGAAAAACTTTGTTGAAGACGCCATCTTCCTAAGTGGTCAGGCCACTGAGCTATTCGCAAAACAAAAATTCAATTCCCACTAGTGCCACCTGGTGAGAAAATATTGAATCTCTGGGCTCAAATAATGTTAGCCCTTGTACTACTGAACAACTTTGCCAAAGACGCCAGCTTTCTAAGTGGTCAGGCCATTGAGTTTTCCGCAAAACAAAAATTCAGTGCTCACTAGCGCTACCTGGTGAGAAAATATCAAATCTCTTGACTCAAATAATGATAGCCCTTGTGCTACTGAACAACTTTGTTGAAGACGCCATCTTCCTAAGTGGTCAGGCCACTGAGCTATTCTCAAAACAAAAATTCAATTCCCACTAGTGCCACCTGGTGAGAAAATATTGAATCTCTGGGCTCAAATAATGTTAGCCCTTGTACTACTGAACAATTTTGCCGAAGACGCAAACTTTCTAAGAGGTCAGGCTACTGGGCTATCCGCAAAACAAAAATTCAATGCTCACTAGCGCAATCTGGTGAGAAAATATCAAATCTCTTGACTCAAATAATGATAGCCCTTGTGCTACTGAAAAACTTTGTTGAAGACGCCATCTTCCTAAGTGGTCAGGCCACTGAGCTATTCGCAATACAAAACTTCAATGCCCACTAGTGCCACCTGGTGAGAAAATATTGAATCTCTTGGTTCAAATAATGTTAGCCCTTGTACTACTGAACAACTTTGCCAAAGACGCCAGCTTTCTAAGTGGTCAGGCCATTGAGTTTTCCGCAAAACAAAAATTCAGTGCTCACTAGCGCTACCTGGTGAGAAAATATCAAATCTCTTGACTCAAATAATGATAGCCCTTGTGCTACTGAACAACTTTGTTGAAGACGCCATCTTCCTAAGTGGTCAGGCCACTGAGCTATTCTCAAAACAAAAATTCAATTCCCACTAGTGCCACCTGGTGAGAAAATATTGAATCTCTGGGCTCAAATAATGTTAGCCCTTGTACTACTGAACAATTTTGCCGAAGACGCAATCTTTCTAAGAGATCAGGCTACTGGGCTATCCGCAAAACAAAAATTCAATGCTCACTAGCGCAACCTGGTGAGAAAATATCAAATCTCTTGTCTCAAATAATCATAGCACTTGTGCTACTGAAAAACTCTGTTGAAGACGCCATCTTCCTAAGTGGTCAGGCCACTGAGCTATTCGCAAAACAAAAATTCAATGCCCACTAGTGTCACCTGGTGAGAAAATATTGAATCTCTTGACTCAAATAATGTTAGCCCTTGTACTACTGAAAAACTTTGTTGAAGACCCCATCTTCCTAAGTGGTCAGGCCATTGAGCCATCTGCAAAACAAAAAATCAGTGCTCACTAGCGCTACCTGGTGAGAAAATATCGAATCTCTTGACTCAAATAATGTTAGCCCTTGTACTACTGAACAACTTTGACGAAGACGCCATCTTCCTAAGTGGTCAGGCCATTGAGCCATCTGCAAAACAAAAATTCAATGTTCACTAGAGCCACCTGGTGAGAAAATATCGAATCTTTTGACTCAAATAATGATAGCCCTTGTGCTACTGAACAACTTTGTTGAAGACGCCATCTTCCTAAGTGGTCAGGCCACTGAGCTATTCGCAAAACAAAAATTCAATTCCCACTAGTGCCACCTGGTGAGAAAATATTGAATCTCTGGACTCAAATAATGTTAGCCCTTGTACTACTGAACAATTTTGCCGAAGACGCCATCTTTCTAAGAGGTCAGGCTACTGGGCTATCCGCAAAACAAAAATTCAATGCCCACTAGTGCCACCTGGTGCGAAAATATTGAATCTCTTGGCTCAAATAATGATAGCCCTTGTGCTACTGAACAACTTCGCCGAAGACGCCATCTTTCTAAGTGGTTAGGCCATTGAGCTATCCGCAAAACAAAAATTCAGTGCTCACTAGCGCCGCCTGGTTCATATAGGGCGAATAGGAATAAGCGCCTCTGCTGGACTAGTTAGTTCTAAACTAAAAGGATGATCCTCATCTCCTCAATGTAAATCGTACTGAGTGCTGAAACTTCGCTGAAGATAATAATGTGCTACACCCCAAATTGATGAAATCTCATAAGCCCTGGGAAGAATTTTTGCTTTAAAATATTGAGGGTTTGAAAATATGAGTTTTGCAAATATGTAATTCTAAAATATTATTCAACTTTATAATATTGAAACAGGCTCAGATGCCTAAGATCGAATATCTTAAAAATACGTTTCTATTTTCTTAGCACATGATCTCCTTATTCGACCGGAATTTTTTAAAAAAAAATTTCTTGCAGCCCAAAAAATAAATCTAGCGAATGAATTTCGGAATATGTTGTACTTGTTTCTCAGCTCATTCTTCTAAAATATCTTTCTTATAAATAATTAATTCTTTAAATGTTTCTTATAAATATTCAAGATTTAGGAATACGAATTTTTATAACTTTTTTTTTGTCAAAAAAAAACATCTGATGAAAGATATTGGGAATAATTTGTAGCTGTTTTTGCAGACTATTCATATAAACGATAAATAAACGTGGTTCTCTGATATTTGTCGACACATAGCTGCATATTGCTTTTGGAATAACAGTGATGTTTATGTTTACTCAACATCATGCAAGCAAACAAAACATTATTGTATTGAACAAAGTTTATATCAAGCATCTAAATCAATGATTGATTTGACAAAACTTCAACGTTGCTGATATTGCTGTTACACTCACGCGATATGCGACTGCTTCAGGTCCGTCACACTCGGACTCAGATTGAGTACCACTTCTAGTACTGCATTTCGTCCCTCGGCAGTACAAAAGGTACCCAAGTTAGACAGATCGCAGTACACTTTTCACGGCATTCTAGATTACCTTATGAGCCATAAAATTTTGGGCAACTGTAAGGGACATGGAGGTCTTTAATTTGTCTTTGACTGCTTCTTATCAAATTTTCATTCATAAAATGAACGATCATCAGATTCGAAACGACTTGTAAATTGGACTATTCAATGTTACATAAACAAGACAGGCATTTCATATGAAAATATATTGCTTTCAGTCCTTTGTACCGCGACTAATCTACAAATAACAGCGCGCTGCGTATTCAAAGATTATCTGATAGATGCGTAATGTTTCAAACATGATTCTATGTATATTGCTACGAGTCGAGCCGCGTCGCGATTTGGTTGTGCGTCATCTGGTTTGGTGACGATCTGACGATAGCATCCTGCATTCTACATGATTCGGCCCTGCCTGTTTCAGGCGTGTGTGGCAGCGTTACTTCTCAAATGACGTTTCTCCATCCGCACGGCAGCTGGCTGGAAAAATATGTCGCTGCTAAGTGGGGTCACGCCAAATTTTTCAAAAATTTGGTGCAAAAATGCTCAAATTAGGGCCCCCGACTATGCCTATGACCTGCAGGGGAATATGAGGGTGCAGGATATACAAAAATATGGGTATATTTTTGGTTTATAAGCTTAGAATGAGAGGGTGAAAAAATCATTCATTTCAATACACTGATCCGTATACGCACGCGTTACGCGTTCAATTTTTTGAACCAATTTGTGGAAAATTGGGGAAAACCCTTGGGAAAAACGTTCATATTTTCAATTTATCACCTGAATCCAGTTAGTTATCCTTTATTTAGTAATTGAAAATATTTTGTAAATTTATATCCAGCCCCGTCGTTCCATATTTAGGCACATTTCCACGGTACTAAAGTATCAAATTTTCCGTGAAAATCGAGAACTGATTTTCCGGAAAATACCTCAGTGACAATGTTTGAGATCATTTAAACCTTTCTGAGTAAAAAAAAGTGTATGTCACCGCTTTAAATTTCCTGAAAATCACTCAAATACCTAATTGGTGGTAAAATTTTCCCAACTTTGCTTGTTTCGCCGAAGTAAGCTGGAAAAACGAGGGAAAATTCTGGAAAAGTTTTTTCCACGATTTGAAGGAAACATGATCCCTCGTAGCGTGAAAGGTTTTATATGACCCAATTCGGCCAGGTTTAAGCAGCCCAATGGTCTAAAGTCAGCATAACGCCTTCGCTCCCATACAAATTTCAAATCGCTCAAACCCATTAGACGATCGCCTTAAACGGTTATAACTGCTTTTCCTTGATCTTTAGAAGACTAGTGCCTTCTAGAGAATGATTCATTTTGTCTGTTTACATAATGTTGAAGAACATTGTTGCTACCGGAAACATCGTATTTTCAAAATATCGGAGAAAAACTAGTTTTAGGGGGTCGTTCATAAAATACTCCCGTATTTTGGAAATGCGGCTGAATACACACTAGGCGTCTTTGGCAAAGTTGTTCGTATTTGAATTATCTACAACTTTGCCAAAGACATCATGTTTAAAGATCGTCATTTCAAAAAAAAATATTTTCGCAGCGCCGCCCGTGGCAAAGTTGCGA
This sequence comes from Aedes aegypti, assembly GCF_002204515.2. NCBI lineage: Eukaryota > Metazoa > Arthropoda > Insecta > Diptera > Culicidae > Aedes > Aedes aegypti. The sequence goes on along the minus strand of NC_035108.1, from coordinate 101,130,087 downwards.
ACTAACATTTACCGTTAATATATGCGCTATATTTTTAGAAAATTTTCGTTCGAAAACACCATTCCGAAAAAATCACGTTTAAAGGTGCTACAGAATTAAGTTCACGATTTCGGCTGATCGAAATACTGTGCACCGTTCGTAAGTTCGTAGAGAGGTGTTCGATTTGTAAGGAGTGCAAACCTTCGGCCACTTCCCAACACCCAGAGATGGGTAAGCAAAGGTTCATCTCCAAACCATTCCAAATTGTTGCTTTGGACTTCATACAGTCGTTGCCACGAAGTCGTGCAGGAAACTGTCATCTTTTTGTTATGCTAGACATGTATTCAAAATGGACGATTGTGGTACCCATGAGAAAAATTTCCACTGATCTAGTCATTAAAACTTTGGAAGAGCTATGGTTTCGCCGCTATTCCATACCTGAAATACTAATTAGCGATAATGCGAGCACCTTCTTAAGCAAGAAATTCAAGGAATTTCTCGCTCGCTACAGGGTTGTCCACAGGACCAATGCCAGACACCACAGTCAGGCCAACCCTGTAGAATGGCTAAATAGAAGCATAGAAATATGCATTCGAACATATGTGCGCTCAGACCAGAGAACATGGGATACGAAGATCTCAGATGTCGAATTCACTATAAATAACACCATTCATTCGTCCACAGGGCTTTCCCCTTACAGAATACTTTTCGGTCATGAAATAGTAGCTAGTGGCGACGATCATCGTTTAGATGTGGTAACTAGCGAACTCTCAAAGACCGAGAGATTGCAGAAAAAACTGAATATTGACAAAACCATCCAAGAAATGGTAGTCAAAAATTTGCAGAAAGCTCATGAGAAAAGCGCAAAAAGTTACAATTTGCGGTTTCGACAACCTGCTCCAACTTACAGCATAGGTCAGAAAGTCTACCGACGAAGTTTTACCCAATCGTCAGCGGGAGACTCATTCAATGCGAAACTGGGGCCAGTATATATTCCAAGCACCATTGTGTCCAAAAGAGGGACCAATTCTTATGAGCTAATGGACGAAGCAGGAAAGAACTTGGGTGTTTTCTCCGCTTCGGATTTGAAACCTGGTGTTCCAAACGATTAGAATATAGTTTGTAGTTGTTAATATGTTTGAATATTTATAGTATCATAGTAAAGTGTACCCAGACAACTAGAAGTCGCATAACAGTTTACGAACAAAGTCGTTTATTTATACAAATTGCATCACACCCGCACTGCATGGTGGATGAAATCGTTTGATTGATGGATTTCCTCGCATAAAATGTTATTTTATGAGTTCATATGTACATTTTGTTTCGCCCCGTATACTCGTACAATGATAGTCGGATCAATTCGTAGCAGCTGTCAAATGAATTTTGTTATCATAAATTAAGTCGCATAAGAGTACAGATTAGTTCGCAATAAAATCGATACATGCTATTTTTCATCATATAAAAATGCACGTATATCGCCTCCACTTTTGTACGTATAAGGCCTTTTCGCACCATCTTATACGTGAAACTTTCCACATATAAGCATCGCATAACGCAAAAGGTGATTCCGTTATACGTACAATCTGGTTGTCTGGGTAGGTCTAGTTAGTCTTCGTCAAAGTCAAAGTCTGAGTCAAGGTCAAAGTTCTAGTCTTCGTGAAACTGATGGAGTCAAATGTATTGTCCTGTATTTGTACTGATTCGTAGTCACTCATCATAATAGGTAGTAGCGTTCCTGTTTTAGTAATAATAGCACTTGTGAGGATATGACCGATTCAAGAACACAAGACTAATAAGTGGAAAAATCCCAAAGATGCATAGCAGACCTTTTGAAACGTTTCTTCTGCGTTTTTACTGAGCATGATCGTCCAACAATCCAATAAGATATCCTCAGCATTGTCCAGTAGATTCCAAATGATCACTGTGTCGATAGTTCGTATATTTTCAATATCAAGCGCGTTTCTACACCAGCTAGTTACCATGTCATGCCACATTTGAAGACTAAGTTCGTCAGATGGAATTCACATTAGATTATCAAAGAGAAGGATTGATTCTCCCTCTGAACATTGAGAATGTTTAGATAGCTTGGAGAGATTATAGACCTATTTAAAGCAGATTCGGGTATTCGGTTGTTTAAAAGTCTTTCATTTGCGAAATGAAATGAATTATTTGGTTGATCAATGCATAAATATTCCCTATTGCGAAAAATTCCGGAAGCATACAAAGTTGCGTCTCAAACCTGGGTGGCACTTGATATATGAGAATACGGATTTAATAAATTAATAACAAAATTATTATTTTTTTTGGAGGGAGTATGGGGTAGTGTTACCATTTAGGTAGTTTACCCTATATGGCCCAACGAAGCAAGGAGAGTGAATGGTAGGGTAAGTCACTATACTACTGTTCGCAATGAACGATATGAGCGATAGTTGTATTTTAGCACATAACGAAATAAACCTATTGTTTGTGATGTCCAATAGTAGCCATAAGCATACATCCAACTACATATAATAAGAACCGTATTATATGTAGTTAATTATATATTTTCATAAGACTCTGAATGGATTCAATCAATGAATAGGAGGCTTCTAGTACTCTGCAATTAAACGGTCGTTTTGAAGAACAGGAAACGAATTTTGTATAACACTGACATTTATACACCACATAAAAAATACATTGAAACTGGATATAAGATCTGGGTATAGTAGTGGGTGTATGAAGAGGTCTGGAGTGGTTTAATGGAGATCAAAAAGCTAGGAATCAATTCTTTATCAAACGTGAGCTCAAGCAGTCAACATCTCAAAATCCTAAAGTTCTCAGTTATCCTTAATACAACTGATATGTTCGGTTAAGCTTAAAAATAAGTGAAGGCATCTTCCAAGTTCTGCACTTGTTATCAAGAAGATTCAGGTAACCAACCATTCAATAGTGAAATCTCCTACATGGCCCCTCTAAGACCCTCTACCCCTACAACAGGACCCATTTGGTTTGTGCCACGTTTTGGCCTAACCACTAAGCCCCAGCGCGGAAATCAACCGTAGGCTACTCTCGTTGTCCTCCTCACGGACAACAGTGTTCCGCTAAAATATTCACCGGGAGCCATAATCAAGTTCTGCATGCTAGTTCCTGAAGAGGAGGGCGATGAATGCCCCAAGAGAACCACATGGTTGTGCCCTCCCCCGCCGACGGTACCCTAACAGCATTGCCCGTTCATCCCATCAGTTCCAGTCAAGGCCGGCCCAACGTAACACACTCCCCCACACATATACTCAACATAGCGTGAGTAGAATAAACGCTAAAAAGTGAAAAGACCGTGTTAAGTGATTTTGCGACCTGATCAGCTTTCCCCAGTACTCCCTATTGTCAATTAGCCGACCCCGAGAAAAGAGGCGGGTGTAGCCCACCCCAGTTGCAATCTGCTTTGTTTCATGCTATTGACTTCGCAGCACCAATCTTGAGTTCGTCGGTTGGACTTCCGAAGCGAAGTTTTGAACGAACTAACTGTCATTGCTCTGCCGGCTCGGCTTTTATCTCGACTGTTTTAGAAAACTGTCCAACATCACGTCGACGAAAGAAGTTTCACAACAACGGAGGATTTGTCAGTTCGAGCGCGCCAAAATCCTTCCGATTGAAAATGTGTTGGCGGTGCTTAAGGTGCAACTGTTTGCTATCCATAAATGATGATCAATTTTGTAGTTTTGGGGATGTGATATCGGTTCTACCGGACATAGATGAACTGAAAGTGTATCAACATGCCTGTTGTTAGCAAGCATATGATCCGGATAGATCACCGAATGATCGATATGATATAAAACAGAAATATTTTCTTTTCGACGATAGTTTGAACATTGATTGTTCATGGATGCCACGATGAGTCTATCGTGTGTTACCTTAAGTTCGTTGATAAGGAAGAGGAAATTGAGCGAAGTTCTATTTCTGAATTTTATCGGGATGCACAATATAGAAGGTGGATAGTTCACGTGGTTAATGCGATACCTACTATCTCACCACATTCGAGTGTATCTCATGCTGCTTACTAGTGCGCGTACCCTCTCAAAAGCTAAGATTTATTGCTGATGGTCAACCAAATACTTACTTACTTATTTGGCTTTACATCAATTATCTTGATAAAGCCTCGCCAACAATATTTCGCCAATTTCCTCGGTCCATGGCCGCTTCTCTCCATCCTCGACTGTGACCCACGCTCTCCAGGTCCTGGTGTACCTGGTCAATCCACCTAGCTCGCTGCGCCCCACGCCTTCTTGTTCCGACCGGATTCGTGGCGAACACCATCTTTACAGGGTTGTTGTCCGGCATTCTTGCAACATGCCCTGCCCAGCGTATCCTTCCAGCTTTAGCTACCTTCACGATACTGGGTTCGCCGTAGAGTTGAGCGAGCTCGTGGTTCATCCTTCGCTGCCACACGCCGTTCTCCTGCACGCCGCCGAAGATCGTCCTTAGCACTCGGCGTTCGAAAACCCCAAGAGCTTGCAAGTCCTCCTCGAGCATAGTCCACGCCGCATGCCCATAGAGGACTACCGGTCTTATGAGCGTTTTGTACATCGTGCATTTGGTGCGGGGGTGAATCTTTCTTGACCGCAGTTTCTTTTGGAGCCCATAGTAGGCACGACTTCCGCTGATGATGCGCCTTCGTATTTCCCGACTAACATTGTTGTCAGCCGTCAACAAGGATCCGAGGTAGACGAACTCGTCCACCACCTCGAAGGTATCCCCGTCTATCGTAACACTGCTTCCTAGGCGGGCCCTGTCGCGCTCAGTTCCGCCAACCAGCATGTACTTTGTTTTCGACGCATTCACCATTAGCCCGACTCTTGTTGCTTCGCGTTTCAGGCGGGTGAACAAATCTGCCACCGTTTCAAATTTTCTCCCAATAATATCCATATCGTCCGCGAAGCAAACAAATTGTCCGGATCTCGTGAAAATCGTGCCTCGACTGTTAAGTCCGGCTCTCCGCATGACACCTTCAAGCGCAATATTGAACAACAGGCACGAAAGTCCGTCGCCCTGTCGTAGTCCCCGCCGAGACTCGAACGAACTGGAGTGTTCGCCCGAGATCTTCACGCAGTTTTGCACACCGTCCATCGTTGCTCTGATCAATCTTGTGAGCTTCCCGGGAAAGCTGTTCTCGTCCATAATTTTCCATAGCTCTATGCGGTCGATACTATCGTATGCCGCCTTGAAATCGATGAACAAATGGTGCGTAGGGACCTGGTACTCACGGCATTTCTGGAGGATTTGCCGCACGGAAAAGATCTGGTCTGTTGTCGAGCGGCCGTCGATGAAACCTGCTTGATAACTTCCCACGAACTCGTTTGCTATAGGTGATAGACGACGGAAGAGAATCTGGGATAGCACTTTATAGGCGGCGTTTAGGATGGTGATTGCACGATTATTTTCACACTCCAGTTTGTCGCCCTTTTTGTAGATAGGGCATATAACGCCTTGCTTCCACTCCTCCGGTAGCTGTTCCGTTTCCCAGATTCTGACTATCAGCCGATGCAGACAAGCGGCCAACCTGTCCGGGCCCATCTTGATGAGTTCGGCTCCGATACCATCCTTGCCAGCGGCTTTGTTGTTCTTGAGCTGTTGAATGGCATCCTTAACTTCCCCCATCGTGGGAGCTGGTTGATTTCCGCTGTCCGCTGTGCTGACGTAGCCATCGCCTTCGCTGTCCTGACCTTCTGTGCCTGTGTCCTCTGCGCCATTCAGGTGTTCATCGTAGTGCTGCTTCCACCTTTCGATCACTTCGCGTCCGTCCGTCAAGATGCTCCCATCCTTATCCCGGAACATCTCAGCTCGCGGCACGAAGCCTTTGCGGGATGTGTTGAGTTTCTGATAGAACTTCCGCGTTTCTTGAGAACGGTACAGCAACTCCATCTCTTGGCATTCCACCTCTTCCAGGCGGCGCTTTTTGTCCCGGAATAGGCGGGTTTGCTGTTTCCGCTTCAGTCTGTATCGTTCCACGTTTTGCCGCGTACCATGCTGCAGCATTGCAGCCCGCGCTGCATTCTTCTCCTCTAAAACCTCTTGGCAATCCTCGTCGAACCAATCGTTTCTTGAGCTCCGTTCCACATATCCGACAACGCTTTCGGCAGCGTCGTTAATGGCTGCTTTGACTGTCCTCCAGCAGTCCTCAAGAGGGGCCCTATCGAGCTCGCCCTCACCCGGCAACGCTGTCTCAAGATGCTGCGCGTACGCATTGGCGACATCCGGTTGTTTCAGCCGCTCGAGATTGTACCGGGGCGGGCGTCGGTACCGTACATTGTTGATGACGGATAGTTTTGGGCGCAGTTTCACCATCACCAGGTAGTGGTCGGAGTCAATGTTGGCGCCACGATAGGTTCTGACGTCGGTTATGTCGGAGAAGTGCCGTCCATCGATCAAAACGTGGTCGATTTGCGATTCTGTCTGCTGAGGTGATCTCCAGGTGTACCGATACGGGAGGCTGTGCTGGAAATAGGTGCTACGAATGGTCATGTTCTTGGAGGCGGCAAAATCTATCAGTCGTAGGCCGTTCTCGTTCGTCAGCCGGTGGGCACTGAACTTTCCAATCGTCGGTCTGAACTCCTCCTCCTGGCCAACCTGAGCGTTCAAATCTCCTATGATGATCTTGACGTCGTGGCTTGGGCAGCGGTCGTACTCGCGTTCGAGCTGCGCGTAAAATGCGTCCTTGTCATCATCAGTGCTTCCGGAGTGTGGGCTATGCACGTTGATTATGATGAAGTTAAAGAATCGGCCTTTGATTCTTAACTTGCACATTCGTTCATTTATCGGCCATCAACCGATCACGCGCCTTTGCATATCACCCATCACTATGAAAGCTGTTCCCAGCTCGCGTGTGTTGCCGCAGCTCTGGTAGATGGTATGATTACCTCTAAACGTTCGCACCAATGCTCCAGTCCAGCACACCTCCTGCAGCGCTACGATGTCGAAACCACGGGTCTTCAGTACATCGGAGAGTATGCGAGTACTTCCAATGAAGTTGAGAGATTTGCAGTTCCACGTACCGAGTTTCCAATCGCTAGTCCATTTTCGTCGCTGTGGTCTTTGCCGATTGTTCCGGTCCGTATTCTCTCGTTGACGTTCCTGTGCTGATGTGTTTTTACGGTTGGCTTGCAGGGCCTGACACCAAACCCCTAGATTTCCGGAGGACCAACCAAATATCGGGAGCGTTTCGTTGCACAAGATTGTGATTCAGTAGACGAGGTTGAGCATGAGTTGCTGATTCGGAATATTCTATTCGATTTGGACGAACATGAGAGTAAGAAGAGGAGAAAGTTGAAGAATCGTATGCGCGAAGAACTCAACATGGATTCAGTTGTTCACTCAGTAACTTGGAGAGATGCGGATGAGGAGATGTCGATCATCAACTCAAAGCTCTTGATTATCGAAGGTTTGTTAGCCAGTCCCAAATGCGACATGCGACATAGAGAAAAATTGAGAACTCGTTTGATCCACTACAGAGTGAGAATTTTTTCACTCTTTCGTGCGTCACAGGCTCGTAAACATCAGATGGAGGTAACAGAGTTAGGTAAAAAGGTAGCAGAGATTGTCGATAAATACTTTCCGGATTACGCTTTCGCTGCTAATGAGGGCTTCAAGCCACCGGAGAAGCTAGAAAAGGATTTGAGTCTTGCAATTGAGGATGTACGAAGTGAATAAGAAATGCTGAATGAATCAGCCTGTGGAAGTGATCTCCTTGTAACCGAAGGAGAAGCTAGCGGTGGAGTGAAGCCCACATTGGAGACTAAGCGAGCGATCATGGAAAAATCAGTTCAGAGATCGAAAGAAATTTTGAATAGGTTGTCCGATTATGAAACAGGGAAGGAGGCAAATTTAGGAGATTTAGTTAAACATTTCAAGGATTCCGTGATTGCTACGACAAAGCAAGATGAAGATAGGAGGAAAAGAGAGATAGAGGTAGAGGAAAAGCGAATGAAACAGACCGTTGAGGGTATAGAGAGGAAGAAAAGGTTGGAAAAACTTCTCATCGATTTAAATGAGAAAATTAAAATCGAGCCAGCAGTGATTCCCAAACTCAAAATTGACTTGCAACCTAATCGAAATGATCTAGGTACAACAGAAAAGAACAGGGTAGAACACAAAGCAAAAAAGGGCTTATTAAAATCGGAATCCGATGATCAGTTCGAGACTCCATCTGGCAGTTCTGATGAACTACCACCGGGGAAAAATTTCAAATTGAGATAGAGCAACAGAGAGAACCGTGTTTCGCCATCTCGTAAGCTCACAAAACCGTCCAAGAAAGTGAGTGTCTCTTCGGAGCTCTCAGACGAATCTTTCGAGAGTTCCTTGTCATTCTGGTCCAGCCAAATCAGCTCTGCAGATTCAGATGAATCTCGGAGAATTCGAGGCCGAGTTAGAAGAGACTTTAGGCAGAGAGATAGGAAAGAACTTCAGAGACCGGTAAAACGGATCCCGATGTCCGAGTGGAGAATAAAATATGATGGTGAGGACGGGGGCAGAAGACTGGCAGAATTTTTGAAAGAGGTGAAGATGAGACGAAGGGCAGAGAGCATCTCTGATCGGGAGCTTTTCAGAGGGGCGATTCACCTATTTGTGGGAAGAGCCAAAGACTGGTTTATCGAGGGCATGGAAAACCGAGATTCTAGAATCTGGAGCCAACTGAAGTCCGAATTAAAACGAGAGTTCCTTCCGACAGATCTCGACTTTCAGCTCGAGATACAGGCAACAGTTGAAATCGTCGGCAAGCTCGTGGAGAGAAATTTGTTGACTATCTCCACGACATGTTGAAAATTTTTCAGTCAATGACTCGCCCATTGCCAGAAAGAAGAAGATTTGAGATAATTTGGAGGAATATACGATTTGATTACAAAAACGCCATGACTGGTGCTGGAATCAGATCCATTTCCAAATTGAAAAGATATGGTAGAATTGTCGACGAAAATAATTGGAGCATTTTCCAAAAACAATACCAATAAGCCTCGATCCAGTCAGTTGAATGAAATTTCAACTGGCAATAAACCAAAGATGACCAAACAAAAAGTTAAGACAAAACCAACAGAACAAAATCCCAAACAGGAGAAATAGGTAGAAGAAAGGAGCCATGCTAAACCGTCGGAACCGCCACAGGGCATGGAGGATACTTCACAAGGCACATTGCGTGAATTGGCTAGCCAATACAAGCGCCCACCAATCGGCATTTGCTACAATTGCCGACAAAGAGGACATCACTACCCTGAATGTGAAGAAACCCAAGAAAAAGTTTTGTCGAATTTGTGGCTTTCTAGACGTTCTCACAAAAACTTGTCCGGCTTGTCCAAAAAACTCGGAGAGTTCAGCTTAAGGGAGGAAGCTGAAATGTACTCTCTACAATGTGGGAGTTTGTGATTTATAAGAACATGGGTTCGAATCCATGGATGATAATGATTACGAATCTGATTCCATTGACGAAATACTAATCCACCTAGAAGGAGATGCACGTCCCTTTGTATAAGTTGAAATTCTCAACAAAAAGTTAGTTGGATTGTTGGATAGTGGTGCCCAAAAGACGATTCTTGGCAAGGGATCTGAATACCTAATTTAAAATCTGAGACTGAAAGTATTTCAGACATCAACCACACCGAAAATAGCTTCTGGAACTCCCATAAAAATTCAAGGCTATGTGAACTTGCCAATTACGTTTAATGGAGAAACTCGTATTGTCACTACTCTAATTGCACCCAAAGTTAGACACAGACTGATTCTGGGATACGAGGATTTTTGGCGAGTCTTCAATCTTGAACCAACTGTTCAAAATCGGAGAATGAGTTACGAGGAGAACTCTCTTGATAGCGATATCGAAGTTGACGAAATAAGTGAGGATTCTTTATCCCCAGAGCAGTTGGATAAGTTGGAGGAGGTGAAGGGAATGTTCAAGGGTGCAGTGGAAGGGGAAAAGCTTAGTAAATAAAGGAGGAATACAATAACTCTCCTCCTGTAAGAATCAACCCGTACCCTACGTCGCCAGAGCGCCAGTCTAAAATTAACAGGGAATTAGATAAAATGTTGGCACAACAGGTAGTAGAACGTAGTAGGAGTGACTGGTCGTTAAGCACAGTGCCAGTTTTGAAGCCAACAGACGAAGTGCGCTTGTGCTTAGATGCACGACGATTGAATGATCGGACTAAGCGTGATGCTTACCCTCTACCTCACCAGGACCGTATACTTAGCAGATTGGGACCATGTAGATATTTGACAACGATCGACCTATCCAAGGCTTTCCTGAAAATACCACTTGATACCAATTCGCGCAGGTATACGGCCTTCTCGGTGTTGGGTAGAGGGCTTTTTCAATTTACCCGGCTGCCCTTTGGGCTTGTTAACAGCCCTGCAATACTCGCTAGACTGATGGATGAAGTGTTTGGTTTCGGTGAGTTAGAGCCCAATGCATTCGTTTATCTCGACGACATTGTCGTCGAGAGTAATACATTTGACGCTCACGTCGAAAGCCTTCGGGAAGTTGCGAGACGACTACGAAATGCGAACCTCTCTATTAACCTAGACAAATCAAAGTTTTGTGTCAAGGAACTCCCCTACCTTGGATACATTATCTCACGAGAGGGATTGAGTCCCAATCCCGAGAGAGTAGAGGCCATTATAAATTACGAGCGACCTAAATCTATTCGGTCATTGCGACGTTTTTTAGGCATGGCCAATTATTATAGGAGATTTATTTCCAATTTTAGTGAGCTGACTGCACCACTCACCAATCTCCTACGAAATAAACCAAAATCAATCAAGTGGTCAGACGTAGCAGAACAGGCATTTAATAATATCAAAGATCGTTTGATTTCTGCCCCGGTTTTATCGAACCCCAATTTCAACATGCCATTTGTCATTCTAACAGATGCTTCCGATAGTGCAATTGCAGCTATCCTCACTCAAGAACATGAGGAATGTGAACGGGTGGTAGCATACTTCTCTCAGAAGTTATCACCCGCTCAACAAAACTATGCAGCGTCTGAGAAGGAAGGCCTGGCCGTCCTCTCAGCAATAGACAAATTTAGACCATACATTGAAGGTACTCATTTTATCGTCGTCACAGATGCCTCAGCATTAACCCACATAATGCATGGGAAATGGCGATCATCCTCGAGATTATGTCGTTGGAGTATTGATCTGCAAGGCTACGACATGGAGATTCGACACAGGCGTGGGAGAGACAATGTGATTCCAGATGCACTCTCTCACGCCTGTGAATGCTGAGGCATCTGTGACGACGATAAAATGAGTACCTTCAATGTATGGTTTAAATTTGTCTATTGCTGAGAGGACGGCCAGGCCTTCCTTCTCAGATGCTGCATAGTTTAGTTGAGCGGGTGATAACTTCTGAGAGAAGTATGCTACCACCCGTTCACCCCACGTTGGGCGCCAATTGTTACTCTTGAACAATCCCTGGACTGAGTGACGTGGCCAGAGGGGCACGATCACACGCTATCCCCTAGCTTCTGGTCTAAGCCACGGAAGCTGTCTGGAGTGGGTTACACCCGCCTCTTTTCTCGGGGTCGGTTAATTGACAATAGGGGGTACTGGGGAAAGCTGATCAGGTCGCAAAATCACTTAACACGGTCTTTTCACTTTTTAACGTTTATTCTACTCACGCTATGTTGGGTGTATGTGTGTGGGAGTGTGTTACGTTGGGCCGGCCTTGACTGGAACTGATGGGATGAACGGGCAATGCTGTTAGGGTACCGTCGGCGGGGGAGGGCACAACCATGTGGTTCTCTTGGGGCATTCATCGCCCTCCTCTTCAGGAACTAGCATGCAGAACTTGATTATGGCTCCCGGTGAATATTTTAGCGGAACACTGTTGTCCGTGAGGAGGACAACGAGAGTAGCCTACGGTTGATTTCCGCGCTGGGGCTTAGTGGTTAGGCCAAAACGTGGCACAAACCAAATGGGTCCTGTTGTAGGGGCAGAGGGTCTTAGAGGGGCCATGTAGGAGATTTCACTATTGAATGATTGGTTACCTGAATCTTCTTGATAACAAGGGTAGAACTTGGAAGATGCCTTCACTTATTTTTAAGCTTAACCGAACTTATCACTTGTATTAAGGATAACTGAGAACTTTAGGATTTTGAGATGTTGACTGCTTGAGCTCACGTTTGATAAAGAATTGATTCCTAGCTTTTTGATCTCCATTAAACCACTCCAGACCTCTTCATACACCCACTACTATACCCAGATCTTATATCCAGTTTCAATGTATTTTTTATGTGGTGTATAAATGTAAGTGTTATACAAAATTCGTATCCTGTTCTTTAAAACGACTGTTTAATTGCAGAGTACTAGAAGCCTCCTATTCATTGATTGAATCCATTCAGAGTCTTAAGAAAATATATAATTAACTACATATAATACGGTATTGTGCAATTCTTATTAGATTTATGCTTATGGCTACTATTGGACATCACAAACAATAATTTTGGTTCGTAATGTGCTAAAATACAACTATCGCTCATATCGTTCATTGCAAACAGTAGTATAGTGAGTTACCCTCCCACTCACTCTCCTTGCTTCGTTGGGCCATATAGGGTAAACTACCTAAATGGTAACAACTTAGACGCTACCAGCCCTGGCACATTATTTGCCACGTTGTTGATGTACATGTATATTACCTGATATAACAATTTTTTGAACTCTGTAAACGAAACTATGAGTTCCATAATGATATTGATGGGATACACTCGATACACAATTATAAATCTCCTCAAAAATCTTCGTCGGTGATCCACTTGAATAATTTGAAAGATATAGATCCCCTTGCATGAAACACTAATCGAGCTCTATTCATTGAGGATGCATCATTCCATTCAAACCGCTCAAGCTGGTGGATCAAAAAAAAAGTTCAGAACCTGACCGAAATTCCGAGAATTCCCACATCAGTACGTTGCCCAAATGTCTGGCACTTTCCTTTTCGGGACGGCGATTGTTTTTGAAGGAAAGCCAACCGATCGCTCTTTTCTAAGCTTGTGATGAGCAGCAATTTTTCACTTCATCCTCTTGGGCTTATTTGTTTGCATACCGCTGGCAAACAAGTCGGATGCATTTTTTATTGCTTCGGGTTACTTCAGTGTTGAGCAGACCGCACACCCGAGGGGTAACTTCGACAATAGGGTCCTAAAGCACTGTCTCAATATTTTAGTACGAAATGCTTGAGCTGACGTCAGAAATACACATTTACTCAATTTTCTAATGTTTCTATCGGTTGAAGTAAAAAAAAAACAATTTTATTGTTTTTCGAATTTATGACACATCCCTGGACTTCAACTCAGATTTTGGGTTTTATGTTTTCCGTGCACTTTCCGAAATTTCAGATATGAGCAACCCCAATTTCAAAGGCAAAACCCCAGTGTTATTTTGTCGACGAAGTAAGCGTCAAAGATGATCAAAAGTGTGAAATTTAAAATTTCAATGCATTTTTATTTTAATTTAATTGTAATTATGATTTAGGAATTAGTTATGTGAGTGGGAAAAACTGCTATAGTAGTTGCAAGAATACGCTCTATCGTATTATTGAATAAAAATAAGATTTCATTTATATTTTAGAACCCTATTTATGACGAGAGAAACTTCCCTCGACATTTAAAAAAAGTCAGCTCGATTGCATCAGATGCAGTTCTTCTCGTTGAATGATGCATAGCGCTCATCAATGAGAAGAAGCACAATTTTGTGAACGAAATGAATGATGATGGCCAATGCCAAGCTCTTCCCAGTGGATTGATTTCGTTCAACTGCGACCTCCATCCGCACTGTGAACGAACGAACGAAGCGAGGAAATGAAATCGAGAGCCCTTACTTTTGATATTTATTGTTAATTTATTCCACACTTGAGAGGGTCAGGGCAAAACGGAGACGATCAACTGGAAATGGAATACAAACTTCTCGAGTCTCGTTGGATAAGTTTGACGAATCATCATCGTTATGGGGTGTCTCGCTCTTGATGAATCTCCCATTCTCCCCTGGTTCGTATATTTCGAGGGGCCGAATCAAGAGGAGTGTCCATCCATCCAAGTGGAATAGGGACAGATGAGCTGGTCAATTTAAATGACCTACCTTACTGACTGAGTTTGACTCATTCTGTGGCATGAGCGGGCTGCGGATCGACATTTCCTCAACCTTCTGTCTGTGCCAAAATAAAATACGAATGAAGTGTAATGGAAAGACTTTTAACCATTTACTAACAACAAATGTTAAAATATATGCTTGATAGTTTGCACAGGAGAATTTTAATGGTGTAAATTTCCACTAGTTTTAACGCAAGGTTTTGCTATGTTAAACAAAAATTTATGTTTCAAAAAAAAAAAAACTCGCGGGAACGCACAACTGGAAAACTTTACTTGTTTTTAATTATGAATCGTGGTTTACGGCCAACCAGCCGAGTGGAAGTTTAACAACTACCGAAAAGCTAAACATTACATATAATTTGCAATTGGATTAGATGGACAAATTGATGTGAAGATTTGCGAAAAAGTTACACGTCTTCTCAGTGAGAATCGAACTCACGACTCCCCGATCTCTAGTTGGGGCGCGTTAAAAAAACTTTACTAAACGAAGTTACAGCAAGCCCTTCAAAATACTCTGGGATCATATTAACCTCAGAACACAGACAAAGGGTTAACCAACCAAACCAAGCTCTCCATACGTAGGTCAATCACGCTGGCAACACTACCTTCGAGAAAGTATTCACCCAAAGTGTTATGAATTCGTCACATTGGGTAACGATCGCTTCCACTCACGACAGGCATTGGATCACTCCCTCACCATCAGCCCAACCGGATGACAATCGTGATCGATCGATCGTTTAGTGCTCTTCAGCTCAATCAGAAGACATCATCAACTCTGACAAACGGTTTCGAAATATTTCGAGACCCGTGAGGCTCGGGCTGACAGTGTGCGGACACTTCTTCAAGGTGTGAAGTGTGACGTGGTACCTAGTGATACACGGCTGAAGTGCTGAATCAGCAGTGTGTTGTGAACGAATTCTTTGGGGATTAAGCTCTCCGTCTCGAGAGCTTGGAATTTCTCCTTGAGTTGGTGGAAGGTATTCTGGTGTTTTGGGGTATAGGCTCGATAGATTCCCGTCGGAGTGTGGTTGGTTACTGACGGCATAGAACTGTTTCCCACTTAATTAATTTGGACGTTAGAAAATCAATTGAACTATTAAAAACAACAAATAACATTCGTGCCCTATTTGCAACAAATTTCAGGTATCATTAAATCGAAATAAATGGGATACATTCTAAAAAGCCTCAAAAAATTTCTCAACAAACTTAGAAAAAAAAGTTAAGGTTACAAAGATTAGTTGTGAATGTTGCACATTAAAATTGCCGTTCAAAATTATTTTAAAATCAATTTTAAAATCTAAGATAACGTAGCCAAATAAGCCTTGTCGCCGCCCAGGTACCGGCTTAAACGAAGTTATACAAAATTGAGAACGATTCGCACAAAATCGAGCTCTTCTGGATCAACACATCAGGTGTGTCATTTTAATACATATTTAAAAAAAATCTTGAACCTGGGATGATTTCTTCTTCTTTTTTTTTAGATTTAAGTAAGTTGATCGGAAGTATTTATCATTTGATGACTCTCCATTAGACCTGTTCATATGTAAAAAAAATGTCTGGAAATCTACCGGTCAAGCAGTATTCGGAATTCTCTTGCTAAGAACAATGTATGGTCAAATTTTCAGCTCATTTGATAAAGATTTCAGTATGCTTCAAGTTGAAAATGTGTTTTTGGGCTTATTTCAAGGTTTGAAAAATCATAACTAGCATGTGGAAAATCAAAACCACTTGCTATTACCACTATTTGAAAGCTAATTCTATTCTGTTGAAGTTTGTCGAACACGCTAACAAGATAAAATTGAGTTTTAACATTGTTTGATCCAAATTTGTACTCCGCAGTGCCGTAATCTGGGGTAACATTGATCATTTGTTTGAATATTTCTTAAATATTTGGTTCGAAAATGCAATAGTTGCAAATTTTATATTTTTAAAACAAATACTGCCACCCATAGCTCGTGACTATATACTTTATTTTGTTTTTTGAAAAGTTTGAGCATGTTAAAAAAATGTTTAAAGTGTTTTTTTTTTTATTTGGCTTATATGGGGTAACATTGATCACCTATGTAAACAACGTTCGGTAATATTGAAAATGTCGTTACCTACTAAAATCATGGCCTCTGAAGTCGAATATGAAGGTCAAATGCTTACAAGTCATTTACTTTTTGAGTTATTTTAATATTAAAAACATCTCGAACCACGGAATACGCCTAAAGGTAGGCAATTTCCTAAGGGAAAGTTACATTCTTAACAGTAATTCGGTAATGTTGCCTAATTGAACATACTTATGAAAGTTTTGACAACGGAATTGTTTTAAGCGATATTGTTTTTAGTAAGAACCGCATTTTCCTTGCTCATATCATTTGCAGAACTTATGTGAGACATGAATGTTTGGTAGTGTCATCCTTAACCATTGAAATCATTGTTTCGAAAAGTTGCCAAATTTAAGCATAATGTAAAAGCAATTGAATATAAGAAAGAGAAGCACCATTCATGATTTGGAAATGTTTCATCAATAAAGGATAATGCGAACTTTTTATGAGATGGGTCATTTCGATCAATCTTACCCCGCTGATCAATGATACCCCGAATTACGGTACCCAGAAATTACAGTTTTCTCAATAAACATGGTAGGGTAGGTGTATCAGTTATGGACATAATGGTTCCCTATTTCGCCTTACGTTATTACTTTCATGTCTTCAAATTTTGAAAATTTTTGTGTGTTGTAGTAGTTAAATTTAAGATAGAACTTGATGTTAAAACATTCAAAAAGTTTTAAAATGTGAAAGTTAATAAAATTTCACATATAGCCAAATAGGGAACCACTATGGCCATAACTGGTACACTTTCCCTATATAAAACATGCATTGGTATTATTTTTTCAGGCCCTAGTCAACGGGAATCAAACATAATACATTTATGAATTCATTGACCATCAATAGATTACATGTTGCTAAAGGCAATAAATTACAATAAATGCCCAAAGATCGAGCACCGCATCGCAACCTGATGATTGTTAAATCATGCATGACACATGTACCGGAAACGAATGAATTGAACAAGTTAGCATTGCTTTTTCTTTCCGAGTGATGATTGTTTTGATCGCATTTCACTGATCATTTAGAACGATCTGAAAACAAGGGGTCATGCACAAATTACGTCACGATCCGAGGGGGGTGGGAGGGGGTCAAGCCAAGCGTGACAAGCCTTACAAAAATTTCGGAGGACTCATACAAAAAACGTGACAAAGGGGGGGGGGGAGGGGGTCAAAAAAGTTGAAATTTAGCGTGACATAATTTGTGCACCATACCCAATCATCATCATTGACTGAGAAAAGGCAGTGCTAACGTGTTCATTAGACTAATTCATATTTTCAAAAATGTCTGGAAACTCCCCAGTCAACCAATACTTTGATTTTTCATTGCGAAATGAACTTCTGGCCAAAAATTCACTCAATTTAGAGTAAATTTAGTTGTGCTTCAAATCAATTATGTGTTTTTGGGCTATTTTCAAGCTTTAAAAAAATCATAACTACCGAACGAAACATCAAAATTTATCGGAAATACTTCTACATAGTAGTTTATCCAATTCTAGGAACTTTTGCCGAACACGATTTTATGATTGGAGCAAGTTTTAACATAGTTTGGTTGAGGTTTGTACCTCGAGGTTCTTGAAAATCTCTTTTTTCGGGAATTGTTTTCACTGAACAGCATGTCTGCATGAAAATTTCGGATTTTTAATTTCCAGACATGATGACAATGCATATCTAAAAGTCAATCCCGTTCAAAGTTATCATTTATCTTACGAAAATAAATTGTAAAAAATAGGTAATTATGAAGCACATTTGTAAATCCAGTGGGTTTTAAAACTGTCACTACACTTGGCAAGAATGGAAGAAAGGACGTTTCCCCGGAATGCGAACTTTCTTCCAAGAAATGAGCAATCAGTTTGATGCTCTAGACAAATTTTCCGAACACCAAATCGAAGCAGCCTCTAGCCCAGGCTCTTCGATTCAAGTGAGGAAGCAAAGAGTGCCGCCTATCGTGGTCAGTTGTTCCGAATTTGGGGGATTTAGGCAGAAGATCTTGAACTCCATTAGAGGAATCCAGGTTTCCTTCCAGATCGCCAAGAAAGGAGACTGTCGCGTTTTGCCGGAAACTCTTAAAGATCGCGAAATTCTTCTCAAACATCTTAAAGAGAAGAAGCACAAATTTTTTACTTGTGACGACAAAACTGAACGTTTGTTCAAAGTTGTCTTGAAAGGTCTCTCAAGTGACTATAAATCACTTGAAGAGATCAAAAATGGAATAAATGATTTACTTGGATTTTCACCAGTCCAAGTAATCATTATGAAAAAGAGAACCCAATCTGGCATTGGTCGGAAAGGGCTTTCTCAAGAATTTTATTTAGTTCACTTTAACAAAAAAGAACTAAATAAAATTAAAAAAGCAAAACTTTTGTTCGATGTCCGTGTGACATGGGAACATTTCCAGAAACCTGGAGGAAATTACCAGAACCCCACTCAGTGCCGTCAGTGCCAAAAGTGGGGTCATGGTACAAAAAATTGTCGCATGGATTCTAAATGCATGATTTGCGGAGATTCTTCTCACGCCAAGGACGTCTGTCCAGTGCAGGAAGATACCGATAAATTCTTTTGCGTCAATTGCAAGGGAAATCATAAGTCCAATTATTGGTCTTGCCCTTCGGAAAATCCTTTGCCGATATCGTAGCAGGAAATTTGAACTCCTCCCCTGTTCGTTCCATGAGTACCCATTCTACTTGTTTCAAATCAAATGGAAAAAACCCTACCGCCACAGGTAACTCTTACTCAGCTTCTTCGTCTACCGAAAATTCCAATGGGAAATCATCAAATGTACCCACTTCAAGTGATATGTCTGCCTCAGGTTTTAATTTTCTAACTTAACAATTGAATCTAATGATTAATGCAATGTTGAAAGCCACCACTATGACTGAAGCAGTCCAAGTTGGTGTAAAATGTACAAATCAAATTGTTATTGGATTACGTTTTTCTAATGGATCCAAATAATAATTTAAATATCTTAAATTGGAATGCTCGTTCTCTGAATGGTAAAGAGGAGGAGCTGTTTAATTTTCTTACAGTTAATAACGTGCATATCCCTTTCGGGACGAGCCAGCACAATTGTGCTGTTCGGCACCCTTGACATCGAATGACTATTTCAGCCAATAAATCATTGTTTTACTAAACTTTTTCGATTTCTATTATTGAATTATCATTGATACTTGTAATCAAGCACAACAGCTTTTGTTTACATCGTGTTTAGAAAACACCTGCTCAGGGTAAACAAAAAGTAAACAAACACCGTAAGAATTGAAAAAGTTTTATCTGTCGCAACTTTTCAACTATTCGTTTTTTCTAGGTATGCACCAATACGAATCGAGAGTGAAAGAGTCATTCTTTGAAATGGTGAAGACCAAATGAGAATTGATTCACACAGCAAATATTTCTGGAGGGACAAAGTGGGACCAGCACAAGTGTGCTGGTACCGGCACTTACCCGGTCGATGTTCGTTGTAGACTACCAATTTTCATTTTCAGTATTTTGATCGAATTAAGTGGCTGAATCTGGTTCTAATGTCCACAATAGTGGATAATATTGCATTAAAACATGAATGAGTGATTTCATACGAATCATAAGGATGATGTACCGTTCGAAAACTATGTAACAGAAACTCATAGCTTTGGTTTAAAAACTTTTATTTTTTATATGTCCATATTTGAAATAGATTGGGAATCACATTTAATGTTTTAAATCTCCTTTAGCAAAATTTAAGACAAAGTAAAAGTTTAGGGGAACGTTCAAAAATTACGTCAATCATTTAGGTGGAGGTGTATGAAAGTGCGACAGTACATGTGGGAAAAAGCGTGATAGTGGACATGGGGAGAATTTAGATTGACTTAAAAACAATGGACGTAATTTTTGAATGTCCCCTTGTTTTGATAATCGATCAATACCATGTTGACGCGATAATCCATTTTGGTGTTCTACAATGTATGCCGGTTCAATATCTGCCATAATATTTATGAAATTTGACAACTGAAGCTGAAAACCTTTACTAACTATTTGCTTCCGAACCACAGAGTCCTTTAAATGGCATACTTTTGATGTATGCAGCCCATGCTGGCCTTCTTGGCATTACATCCTCACTGGGACAGAACCTGCTTATCAGCTTAGTGTTCAATGAGCACTTCCATAGTTATTACCTGAGAGCTTGCATTGCCAAAGTTGCCATTTTCACATTCGTATATTATGTGGCAGGTACGATGAAACTATATGCCCAGGGAAGTCAAAGAAATTACCATTACGAAAAGATCCTGGACTGACAGGGAATCGAACCCAGACACCTTCAGCATGGCTTTGTTTTTTAGTCGTGGACTCTAACCACTCGGCTAAGGAAGGCTCCTGCTGGTATTACTCACAAATATGTTGTTTATGATGTATGAAATGCGTTTGAAATACTCTACTTAACTATCAAACAATGTTTGAAGTTATGGAGTCTAGATTATCCGCTCATATTAAAAATATCGTTTCATTCCTTTTACGTTTGAATATATATTGTCCAAATCTCGAATTTTGAGACTTAGATAAGCTGATATATTAAAAATAAAAATCTGTACTTTATTGCCGTGCGTATAGTGTTGCAAAGTAACTAGCAGTATCGATCAAAGAAGTTTAGGTTCGATTCCCGCTGCAGTATTTTTTTCGTCAGATACGTATTACGATTGAGCCATTTGGCGTTGCATGCTAGTCCGTTGATTCGTGTGATGCTCCCTTTAAAGGCTATAATCGTACATAATGCTTTCCAGGAAACTTTCCACGGTCCGAAACGAAAGGGAAAACAAAACTTACGAGTATGGTCGAGCTTTATATTTTCCTTAGTAATCTAACGGTCACACCGATTGCGAAACTTTTAAAGCTCATGGCAAATCAAAAAGTCTACTGTTTGCAGCTGTCTTCTGTATTGTCTTATTAGAAGCATTGTCAGTGTCTTTATTTTCAAATATTTGAATACATTTAAAAAAATTGATTGTTCTATGTAATTTTTAAATTTGCTGGAATATATGTATGTACAATTTCAAAAATCAAATTCATTCTTTAATATGGTTATTGACCTGATTTTGTCAATCCTTTTTAAATGGGTTTTTGAATTCCCTGTTATATGTAAGCTATTCGTCATAGTTCTTTCAATCCTACACACTACTAAAAACTAATACAGTACTGAACCGATTTTGTCAGCTTTTTGACCCGATTTTGTCAGCCTATCTTGAATATATCCAAAATTTGTCTTTGTCATGTAGTACCCGTTCACATTAATACTGATGACGATGTTCGATGTCATGCACGCATGGGCGAAGCCAGAGGGGGCAATGGCAATCCTCTGTACAAAAGAACAATTTTACTATGAGAATTAATCTTATGTTTGAATTCTTCAAAGATTGTCTCCAGCACTCGTATTTATACAGTAGTTACGTCATGGTAGATTATAAAACTTTAAAAGTCTACCAAACATCAGACTTTTGAAAACATCTTGCCAGAAATTGTTCGAAGGTTCTATCAACAGTCCGCAATGGAGATATGCACAGCTGAGTAGTCGACAAACGAATTACATACATTCTCGAGTATCATTAAATCGCCCAAGTAACATTAGAAGCTGAATAACAGTTTATTCAGCTAAAGTATGCTCTAGAAAGATTTGTTCAACTGTTATTCAGCAAAATTTTTTGTTGGGCGTGCTTCGTTACTTGGCAACCTGGCAATTATTTGTTAACAATGAAAAACCGAAAAACACAGCTGAGTTCACGAAAAAGAAATTTGGTATGAAGGTTCATTCATGAATTCCTCTAAGAATTTCTTCAAAGGTTAACCCTCTAATACCCAACCCCGCCTTTAGACGGGGTACACTTTGGAATTTTGTGTATTTTTTTGTAGCTCGGAAATCAAAATGATTTTATTTTTGGCTTATAGCTTGACTCATAACACGCATATAAGAAAAGTTTTTTATGACTTTTGAAACTTTTTTGAATTTTTGGAAATTGTTTGAAAAATTGTATTCTTATATAACCTATAAATGCATGGGCTTCATTTAACGTGTAATATAAAAAATCGTAGCTTTTATATTTTTCTACGATTAACCTATCACAAAAAAAGAGCCTGGTGGTATTAAAATCATTTCAAACCTGTTTTTCCGTTAGTTACACGGAAAATAAAATACGCTCCGAAAAAAAAATTAAAATTTAAAATTTTTAAAAATACTGCAACAATTTAAATTTTTATTATTGCCAAAAATCAACAACTAGAGAAGGCTTCAAGAAAAAATGAAAAAAGCTAGGGATGTTCAAAAATAAAAATTATAAAAATCAAAAACCAAAATTTAAAAATATGCGAATAAAAATAAGTAAATGCCCAAAACATGTTTAGAACGATTTTAGATAACGAAAAATAATACTTAAATCGAAAATAAAAATTTGGGTATTAGAGGGTTAAGATGCATCGAAGCCAAACCTCGAATTTTCAAGAGCACATATTAAGAGAACCAGGCAACCGTTTGTACTGGAAATTTAACTCATTGATCTCATTTTGTTACATTCTTTCAGCGTTTTTTTTTAAAGTAGTATCTCGAAGATTTCCTTTAAAATTTGCTCCTAATGTATTATTGGTTTTCTGCCTTGAATAACTCTATAAGCTCTTGAAAGTATCCCTTCAAAACTACATTTTGATGAAATTTGCTCACAGTATTCTTAATGTAGTTTGGCCTAGGACTCATCAATAGTTTCAAAAACTCCTCTTAAAACTGTCTTAGAGATTCCTTCAGAAATTCCTCTAATTGCACTTCTATTTTTTGCAAAATTGCTAAGATTATGAAGGATTCTTACTGGAATCATCTCACGAGATTTTTCATTAATTCGACCAGGAATTTCACGAAGATCTTTTTCAAGCATTTAATTATCCCATAGGTATAGAAATAATTTCAGATATTTATTCACGACTTTATCGAATGTCATTTATGAATACCTCTAAGAACACAAAAAAATCGCAAACTAAAGAAAGTTTCTTAAAATATTATTTTTTAATTTTCATACTGGAAACAATTTTTTTACAACAATTCCAGGTCAAATTCTTGATGAAATTCCTGCGAAACTTTTGAAACAATTCTATAAAAATCTTAAAAACAGTTCTGGATTAATTTAAAAATGTTTTAAAATTTACATAGAAATCTCCAGTTGAAATATTCTATGAATTATACTTAAAGGAATTGCAAGAAGAGCTTCGAGGCAATTACTAATGCCATTTTAAAAGAAATTCTGGAAAAAAAACCTAAGGAAATTTTCGTTTAATTTTGCTTAGGAATTGCGGTGTCCTAAGAAAAAATTCTTAGATAATTCAACGGTTAGATAGAACTAAGATTCAGATTGATGCCGGTTGTCTTACAGGCCAGAGTAAAATTGCCGATCAAAGGGATCCTTGGCGCCAAATTTGAGAATGAAATTGTGAGGGCCGCTTTTCTCCCCCTGATAAACAAAAAAAACCCTGACTACGCCCATGTCCCTCGCCCCCTTTAAAGGCTATGTGGGTCCTAAACGTAGTTCATAAGCAAATATTAACACGTTAAAATTTGAAAAACAGAAACAAAATATATGTCCCGATTTTGTCAGGTTCCCCATTTAGTCAGCCTAAAATTCATCGGGGGGCTGACAAAATCGGGTCTCTACTGTATTACAATGACTTAAATTCCATTTTAAGCAAATAGACTCGATGTAAAAAATAAAATAAAGTAAATTTGATATTGGGAGCCAGATAGCCATAACGGTAAACACGCAGATACTAAACAAGATCATGCTGAGGGTCGTAGGTTAGAGTCCAGCCGGTCGAGCATCTTTTTGTAAAGGGAATTTTCTCGACTTCCCTGAGCGTAGAGTATGATCGTACCTGTCACACGATATACACATGCAACATTGGTCGATTGACAAAGAGAGCTGTTAGTTAATATCTGTGGAAGTGCTCATGAGAAGTTGAGAAGCAGGCTTCTTTAGCGTCAGAAAGTAGAAGAAGAAATTTTATGGTAATTATTTGCACTTAAAAATGCGCCATTCTTGTTAATTAACGTCCAAGCTGTCGGGCACATATGACGTAAATTTACATGATTTTTTAGGAAAGCTGCTTACGCAGACTGAATATTTTGACGTTTCCATTTTATCTCTAGGAATAAAATGAATGATTCCAGTTATTTAAAATAAATTAGTTCCATGTTACCAACCTTAACAAAAACATCGTTCAAGCATCATTTGTTTCATTTATTTATAGGTATTCCACTAAACAATTCGAAGGTTTATTATTATTTTCAATTTTAATTTTTATTGCATAATTATTTTTGAGGAAAAATTCCACATAATTTAGGAGGATATAAACAAACATAGCAAAACAAAGACGATTTGATAGAGCCAATTAGTTTTCAAGTTATTCACACATGTATGTTTACCCATTTTCATATGACGTAGACTAGTTCTTGAATAATCTCGATAAACGTCATCGTCACGTAATGCTTTGAATCTTAGAGAGAATATAAAGTATTTTTATCTCTCGTACATTGTTCTCGTTCCATTTATAAAAAAATTCATATTAATTTAAGTACATTATTTTTTTTTTTTTAATTTCAATGTGCATTAAAAAAAAATATTTTTTCTGAATTTTTGGATCACCCTATCTCACGAAAGAGCACCCTTATGACGAAATAAAAAAAAATACTTCCAGAAAGTAGCTTATCATTTTTAGTTGATATATTTAACAAATGTTTTCAATTAGCATATTTTCCTAAAAAAAGGAAAAATGCTAAGGTTGTTCCAATTTTAAAACCAGACAAAAATCCTGCAGAAGCTTCCAGCTATCGTCCAATCAGTTTGCTATCCTCCATCAGTAAACTTTTTGAAAAGGTTATTTTGAACAGAATGATGGCCCACATCAACGAAAATTCAATTTTTGCCAATGAACAGTTCGGATTCCACCATGGACATTCGACCATTCATCAACTTTTACGTGTAACAAATTTGATTCGTTCCAACAAATCTGAAGGCTATTCTACTGGCAAGATTGCTCTTCTAAACATAGAAAAAGCATTCGACAGTGTTTGGCATGAAGGTTTGATTGTAAAATTAAAAAACTTTAATTTTCCAACAAACATTGTTAGAATGATTCAAAGTTATCTGTCAAATCGTACACTTCAGGTTAATTATCAGAACTCCAGATCTGAAAGACTTCCTGTAAGAGCTGGTGTTCACCAAGGCAGCATTTTGGGACCAATATTATACAATGTTTTCACATCTGACTTACCTGAATTACCTCAGGGATGTCAAAAATCTTTGTTTGCGGATGACACAGGCCTCTCCGCAAAAGGACGAAGCTTGCGTGTCATCTGTAGTCGATTGCAAAAAAGTTTGGATATTTTTTCTTCATATTTGCAAAAATGGAAGATTTCTCCTAATGCTTCCAAAACTCAACTAATAATATTCCCACATAAACCAAAAGCTCTTTATTTGAAACCTTCAAGTAGACATGTTGTCACGATGAGAGGGGTTCCAATAAATTGGTCAGATGAAATTAAGTATCTAGGGCTCATGCTAGATAAGAATTTAACTTTCAAAAATCACATTGAGGGCATTCAAGCCAAATGTAATAAATATGTAAAATGTCTCTATCCCCTTATTAATAGAAAATCAAAGCTTTGTCTTAAGAACAAGCTTTTGATATTCAAACAAATTTTCAGGCCAGCCATGTTGTATGCTGTACCAATATGGACTAGCTGTTGTAATACCAGGAAGAAAGCTCTGCAGAGAATTCAAAATAAAATTTTGAAAATGATTCTGAGGCTTCCTCCCTGGTATAGTACCAATTAGTTACATAGAATATCCAATGTTGAAACGTTGGAACAAATGTCAAATAAAATAACACTGCGGAACACGTTTTTGTCTCCAGCATCAAAATACCTCTATTTACATAATTAAGGGTTGCTGAATCCATTGCCATTTACAGAAATATCGTAGCACGTCTAGTTTTTGAGATATTGATTGTTGAAAATGCAAACATTGACTATTTCAGCCAACTTGCATGCAAGTTTGCCAGCTTGTAAGGCAATTAATTTGCTTAATTTGCCACAGAATTCAAACTTTACGTCTTTAACAATACTTATCATCAAATTTTATAATACTTTTGATGCGAAAAAGTTATTTTTTGATGGTTTAGAAAAGTATTGTATATTGCCATATAAGAGAAACGAAGAATTTTGTATGGAGACTGCAAGCATGTTGAAAAAATCGGTTTAATCTAAATTTAATCGTGTAATTTCAACCAAAATATATCTAAAACAAAGGTTTAAGTCCTCCTTTGCATGCTTGGTGGATTAGATCACAAAAAATTTTGATAAAATATACTTCAAAATTTAGGTAAACATCAATAAAACCAATGTTTTATACAACTTTGGCGACCTATAGCTAAAAATTGTGACGTGATAGGAAATTTCTGAGAACGGCATCAGATTCAGCAACCCCAAATTTACTAGAGACACTTAATTTGATCCTTGAGACAAGCAAAAATGTCATTTTTGTTGCGCTGTGTAATCAATAATTTCAGGCAAAAATCTTTACAATCTTCTATTGCCACGATTGATGCGTTATATGTTTAGGTTAAGTTAGGTTTAGTATATTCAAAGCGTTTTTTTTCTCTTATAAGCAGGTGAAATCAACTCACCTGTAAAAATTCTGAACTGCTACGGCAAATGAAATGTAATATGTTATTAACAAAATGTTAATAAAATCTTAGATTTGTTTTACCAAATTAGGATGATAGTGTTGTCTAATAACACAGAACACCTAGATATAAGAAATGAATGTAATGTTTGGAATGATACTAATAAAGAAATTTAAAAAAAATGAACACGTTAGCACTGCCTTTTCTCAGTCGATGATGATGATTGTTTTCAAATCGTTCTAAATGATCAGTGAAATGCGATCAAACCAATCATCACTCGGAAAGAAAAAGCAATGCTAACTTGTTGAATTCGTTAGCTTATTTTGGGAGTTTCGGCTTGCAGTCTTTCAAAATTGCGTTGATTAATTACTTATCATCGCCGACGTTTCGGTCCGGCTATTGGACCATCTTCAGGGCTCGATACGGAAATCAATAAGTTAAAAATATTTTGTTAATATAAAAAATGTTGGGTTGAAAAGGGTCACACTGTCTGGTACACCTTGGGGCCATCCGTTTTGGTAAGTTTGGGAAAATATCTGACTGGTGCTAAACACACGACCTACTCGTGGATTATTTCCTCTATTGTTCAATTCATTCGTTTCCGGTACATGTGTCATGCATGATTTAACAATCATCAGGTTGCGATGCGGTTCTCGATCTTTGGGCATTTATTGTAATTTATTGCCTTTAGCAACATGTAATCTGTTGATGGTCAATGAATTCATAAATGTATTATGTTTGATTCCCGTTGACTAGGGCCGGAAAAAATAATACCTATGCATGTTTTATATACCATGTACCGTAATTTCGGGTGAAATTGATCATTTTTCACGGTTTTTCTAGTCTGTTTTCCATAATGTTAACAAAGCCAAACAACTAAATGCAGGAAAACAAGTACGAAGGTGAGCCTCATCGACTCATGTACCGAAATTTTCTAACAAATGTCATTTTAGTGTTGACAAAAATCTCTAAAATAAAAAATCAGGGGATCTCATTTCGGGGTGAAATTGATCACTTGTCAATGCCATTATTGTCAGTTTTCAAAACAACTCTACATGATAAATTTGAGCTTCCTGAATCCGAATATGCTTGTCAAATTCTTAACAATGCAATATTTATATAAATAACTAATAATTAAATTTCAAGAATTACGCGGAAAACGCCTAAATGTATGCAATTTCCTAAGGAATTCAATGATATCTAACAGAAATTCAATTATTTCAACCATATGAGCTAAATGGTACGAGTTTTGGTGATGAAATCTGGTTTGGGGCTATAGCTCAAGCATCCTCACAAACTTTCAGGTTTATACCATGTTCAAATCCTTGTTTAGAAATAGAAGTTCATAGGTGTTTGTCAATACTGCACCGTGCATGATTTTGAAATTTTACATTATTTTCATAGTAATAAACATTCTTTAACACAAAAAACTTCGCAACACTCAATTCGACAATAGTTACGACAAACAACTTTCATTTACTGCAGCTTACATTGATATTTGTGCTCCATTACGAATAAATAAAATCGTGTGATACGATGATCAATTTCACCCTTCTGATCAATTACACCCGATTTTACGGTATATTGAGAAAACTGTAATTTCTGGGTACTGCGGAGTACAAATTTGAATCAAACAATATTAAAACTCAATTTAATCTTGTTAGCGTGTTCGACAAATTTAACAGAATAGAATTAGCTTTCAAATAATGGTAATAGCAAGTAATTTTGATTTTCCACATGCTAGTGATGATTTTTCAAACCTTCAAATAAGCCCAAAAACACATTTTCAACTCGAAGCATACTGGAATCTTTATCAAATGAGCTGAAAATTTGACCAGACATTGTTCTTAGCAAGGGAATTCCGAATACTGCTTGACCGGTAGATTTCCAGACATTTTTTTAAATATGAACAGGTCTACCCAGTATCCAGAAAGTAGTCAAAGCTGTGAGTGAGAATGCCAGCCAAAAATCCCGCAAAAATTATGTTCATCTCGGATCCGGACGGTATAAGACGAAGGAGGGGCGCAACGAGCTACGTGGTTTGACCAAGTGGAGCAGGATCTTTGAAGTGTGGGACGATCGAGAAATTGGAGGCAAGCGGCCAGCAAGGACCGAATTTCTTGGCGTAACATTGTAGCGCAGGGCTTGTCTTGAAGGACGTACCCAAATAACCTAATTCGCCTTTAAGGTCTTATGGGGAATTTGTACGGCTAATAGAGAGCATGTCAGCTGTATAATAGCACTATATTAGCATGCAGAGCGAATTATAGTTCTATTTGATTACTTGGGTAGCGCCATCAAAAGTAAATTAATGTAAGTAGATGGGTCAGCATTGCTATATGAGAATTGTAGACATTTGATCATACTCAAAAGTTCATTTTTTTAATAGGAAAATGCTGCGCTAATGCCAGGAAAAGCCAATCTAAAGTAAATAAATTTAAATAAGTTCTTATATTCATATTTTTTTTGAAAAAGTTACATACATTTGGTTAGACCATCAGCATGGATCGAATCAATCTCCCGCATTCTTCATCAACCAATTGACCAGCATTGGCCCCAGTCTCTTGACTCCGATTTACCGCTTCCAAGCTGAAAAGGTTTGCTGCTGGAGTAACAATCTTCAATCGAATCGAAAATCAATCCTCGAATTAGACGATGAAAATCAAAACAAACCGTCAGATGATCGCCTTTATTCCAGCGGAAAAGTGTGAAAAATATCTCGCTTACTTTGGATAAACAAGGAAAGGCGTGAGTACGCGCGCCCGCTAATTATATAAATTCGCGTCTCACTCACCTACTCCAGTTTTTTTTTTCTTTATCTTCACGTTTCACTAAACTAACCGAACTGAATGAAGATGATACGCTTTGGCGTACAATCCCTCCTTGCATTCAATCCGGTGGTTAGACAATAAAAATGAAAATTTTACACCTGTTTCAGTTGCCTTGCAAAGATAAATATTTGGATTGAATGGATCGAGAGAAAAAAAAAATGAGCTGGAGATCGGTCGTCGATGGTCGTTTGGATCAGAGGGGAAAATTGATTTCTCTTTCGCGAGCTCACAGAGTAACTATGTACAGCAAACATTGGTTGGTGGTTATGGTTCGACAAACGGTTGGGGGCAGCAGAGCATCAATCTAAACATAACACTGGCGCTTAGCCCGAAGGGCCGATGAACTTGCACTGCAAATGAGATGCGAGTGGTTGGTGCAGTTGAATTTTCAAAAAAAATGGAATGGTACTTTAAATGGATTGATTCGGTGAAATGGATTGGTAATGTGCATGTAGTTGACCTTATAATAACTGGTGTCGCCAAACGCGATTGCTATTTCCGTATTTGGTGGATTTAAGCAGGAGATCTTGAGCTTCATGCGGGGGAATCAAGGTTACATCTTGAAGAAAGAAAATCAAAAAATATATTTGAGTATTTTTTTAGTATCATTATAATTAACCATAACCAAATGGTTTCAAAATGGATGCCTTTCCTAAAACACCATACTTCTTATACCAGCGTAATCTAAAGTACCGCCTAAAACTATCTCAACCGCACCTTCAAAGTCGAACCACACATAAACCCGAAAGGGAAACGGTGCAAAGAAGTGCGACCCTTCCTCATCTTCGTCAGCATCAACTATTTAATGGAATCGGAAGTTGTTGTCAGCCAGGCAGTTGACACCCTTCGGAGGGATGCGTGCCGTTCCGAAGGTTTCCAAATCGCTAAACGACCGCGCATCATCAACGCACCGTTTCCCCTCTCTCGTCGAGGTAGTCCCGATCAGAATGGAATACCAAAATGGGGTCCTAATCCCTGTGCAAATTTATGTACCAAACGCTTAAGTTTATGACAGAAACAAACGGCAGTTCCTTCTGCTAATGTATCCATGAGATTCCTCCGAAAGGAAATTGCCCCAGGAAGTTGCAGCAGAAAGTTCTTTTGGTAGGGGAAAAGCACTAATTTTCGACCTACAAGAAATCTGTGCCAATATTCGGATTTCCATACAAAGTAGGCAAAAATCGTATGAATGGGTCGAAAATTGTTTTTTTCCCCTATGTACTTTCGAAATTGTGACTCCCTTTGTAATTTCCTTCGGAGTTCCTTGTGTAGTTTCTTACAGAGTTTCGTTTAGACATTCGTTCGGAATTCCCTGTGGAATTATTTTCAGAATTTCCTTTGGAACTTACTTTGGAATTTCCTTAAAAATTTTCTTTGAAATTTCCTTCGGAATTTTCATTGGAATTTCCTTCAGAATTTTATTTAATTTTTTTTGTAGTCTTTTCCGGAAAACGAATTTCCCTGTGGATTTTTTTCGAAATTGTCTTTGCAAATGGCTTGGAGATTCCTTTCTGATTTTCCTTCGCCATATCTATTGGAATTTTCTTTAAAACATTCTTCGGAATTTCTTTTGGAATATTTTTTGGAATTTCCGCTGGATTTTGCTTTAGCATTTCCATCTGAATTTCCTTGGAAACTTCCATCGAAATTTCCTTCAGGATTTTTTAGCAATTTCCTTCAGAACTTCTTTGGAACTTCCATGATTTCCTTCGGAATTTCTCTTGGAATTTTATTCGGAATTTCTTTGGAGCTTCCTTAAGAACATTAAAATTTCCATCCTTTCAAATTTGTCCTTTATTCAGAACATCCTGTGGAATTTTTTTTGTTATTTTCTTCGACATTTCCATTGAAATTTCTTTCGTGATTAGGAACTTGGAATGACCTTTAGAATTTCCTTAGTAATATCCTTTGGATTTTCCATCGGATTTTTTTTTTTATTTTGGAACACCATTCGCAATTTCTTTTGGAATTTTCTTTGGCATTACCTTCGAAATTCCTCGGAGTTTCTTTTGAAATTTTCTTCGGAATTTCTTTGGAGCTTCCTTCAGAATTTACATTAAAATTTCCATCCTTTCAAATTTGTCTTTCCTTAGAACATCCTGTAGAAATTATATTGTAATTTTCTTCGGAATTTCCTTTAGATTTTCCTTCGGTATTTCCATTGAAATTTCCTTCGTGATTAGGAACTCCATTGCAACTTTCATCAGAACTCTCAAGATTTTCTTCGGAATATTGTTTGAATTTCCCTTCGGAATTTTCTTTGAATTTCCGTTTGGAATTTCCATTAGATTTTTTGTCGGAATTCCCTTAGGAATTTCATTTGAAGTTTCTCTAAGATCTTTCTTCGAAAATTTTCTTGGCAATTTTTCCAGAAAATGCTCTAGGGTTTCATCCAGCAGTTTCCTTCTGGAGAAATTCCAAAAAGAACGGTTGAAAAAAAATCACTGCGAAGTTCTAGGAGACGTTCTTGGAGGATTTCCCTGTTAAAATCCTGGAGGATTATTTACGGAGCAAATCTGAAGTATTTTTGGAATATTTCAGGCATATTCAAGTAGAAATTCCTTAAATAATAGCAAAGGGAGCCTAGAGTAATTCATGAAAAAAAAATACGGAAGAACCCAAGAAAATCCTAAACATTTTATTGGAACATCCAGACAAATTTGTGGAGGCACTTCAAGTAGAATACAATGAATGAATATCCCGAATAAATTCTAAAGAAATTCCAGAAAAAAACCTTGAATTTGAAGGAACTTCCTGGAGGAATTTTCTTTAATGGACTCTCTGGAGGAAGTTCCTAAAGAAACTTCAAAGGAAATTCCAAACGAAGTTCCGTAATAGATGCTAATAGAAACTCCAGAGAAAATTTTGAAAGAGAATTTTAAGGCAAATTTCAGAAGGAAATTCCATAGGAAATTACGAAGGAGTTTTCGACGGAAATGGCAGGAAATTTTGAAGGAAATTCTAAATGATTTTCCAAACGAAATTTCGAATGAAATTCCTATGTTATTTCAAATGAAATTCCGAAGAAAATTCCAGAAGAAAATTCCAAAGGAAACTTCAAGGGAAATCCGGAAAAAAATAATGGGAATTTTGAAGAAAATTCCTAAAGAAATTCCAATGGAAATTCCAAAAAAAAATTAATGAAAATTCTAAGGGAAATTCCGAAGAAAATTCCTTAGAAAGACATTTCAAAGGAAATTTAAATGGAAATTCCGAAAAAAAATTCTAAAGAGAATTTCGAAAATATTCTGAAGGGCAAAATTCGAAAGACATTTCAAAGGAAATTTGGAAGGAATTCCAAAGAAAATTCTGAAAGGAATTCTGGAGGCAATTCCAAAGGAAACTCCAAAGAAATTTTCGAAGATAATTCTAAAAGACATTCTCAAAGGAAATCCTAAAGAAAAATCTGAAGAAAATTTCTAACAGAATTCCAAAGGATTATTAAATTGAAATTTCGAATTAATTTAAAAGTAAATTCTAAAAGGAATTCCAAAGGATATTCCGAAAATAATAAGTAAAACCAAAGGAAACTTCAATGGAAATTCCAAAGGAAATTCAGAGGGAAATTTCAAAGGAAACTCCGAACAAAATCGCTAAAGGAAATTCCGAAGAAAATTCGCAAGAAAATTTCAATGGAAATTCCAAAGGAAATTTCAATGAAAATTTAAAAACATCCGAAGAAAATCCAAAAGAATTCTGAAGGAAATTCTGAAGAGAATTCCAAAGGAAGTAACTATCAAGGAAGTTTTCAAAGGAAATTTCAAAGAAAATTGAGAAGAAATTCTGAAGAAAGTTCCTGAAAAAATTTCAAAGGAAATTCAGAGGGAAATATCTAAAAAAAATCCGAAAAAAATCGAGAAGAAAAATCCGGAGGAAGTTCCAAAGAAAATTCCAAATGAATTTCCAAACGAAGTTTCAGAAGGAATTTCTTCATAATTTCAAAGAACATTTCGAAGGAAATTCTGAGAGATATTTCAGAAGAAAGTTCCAAAGGAAATTTAAAGGGAAATCCGGAAAAAAAATTAAGGGAATTCCGAAGAAAATTCCTAAGGAAATTTCAATGGAAATTCTAAAGGAAATTCCGAAGACAATATAAATGGAAATTCCGCAGAAATTCCCAAAAAGAATTCCAAGAAAATTCTGAACGGCAAATTTGGAAGGAAATTTTAAAGGTAATTTGGAAAGAATTACGATGGTCCTGAAAGGCATTTCTAAGAAAATTCTGAAATGAATTTCAAAGGCAATTTTTTTGGAATTCCCGAAGAAAATTTAAATTCTGAAAAATTCCAAAAGAAATACGGAAGGAATTTCTGAAGGGAAAATTTCGAAGGAAATTCCAAAGGAATTTCGAAGGTAATTCCAAGAACTTCCGAAGGAAATTCCAAAACAAATTCTCAAAGGAAATTCCAAATTAATTCCCAAAGCAACTTAAAAGTAAATTCCGAAAAACAATCCAGTGGAGATTCCAGAGGAAATTCCGAAGGAAATTCTAGAGGTAATTCCAGCAGAAAATTTCGAAAGAAATTCCAAAGGAAATGAGGAAATATATTTTTAATGACATTCCGAAGAAAATTTGGCCAAATTACGATGGAAATTCCAAAAGGAAATCCGAAGGAAATTGTGTGAAATTTCAATGAAGATCCAAAAAAAATTCCTAAGGAAATTCTTTGGATTGATAAAATTCTTCCAGTTGGGCGGTTCCATTTCAATTCGAATGTTGGTTTACTTTTGTATTTTTTGATTTGGATGAAATTTTGCACATGCTTTCTTTATGCCCAAAAATGCCTTTTTGCATCATCGGCTCGCCATTTTGACTCTAGCCTTACTTTTGAGAAGGGCCTAAGAAAAAAATCCTTAATAATTTTCAAAAAATTATAACTTAGAAACGGTTTGTCCGATCAGTTTGGTGCCTTCCGCAAAGTTTTAGGTTATTGTTGGGACTATCTGGAAAAAAATATATACTGTACAAAAAAATGTTGTAATTTTTTATATATTGAAAATAAAGCTTAAAAATCAATTTTCTCAAAAATCGTATTTTTGATTTTTTTTTATTTTTTTATATGTTTAAGTAGACAAAAAATGAAGTCTTTTGCACAGTGGGTCAAGATGGAGAAATCATGGACAAAAAAGTTATGATTTTTTGAAAATAGGTGAATTTTTGAAAATGGTCATAATAAACTTTTTAAATATTTTTCAACTCGATTTTATGAAAGTACGCAAAATTTACAACAAAAAAAACGGAAACAACGGAAAAATCAGGCTAACTTTTACCATTTTTAAGATACAGCGATTTTAATACAAAATTATGATATAATTTTCAATTTTCGGTCATTATAATATAACTTAGAAACGGTTTGTCCGATCAGTTTGGTGTCTTCCGCAAAGTTTTAGGTTATTGTTGGGACTATCTGGAAAAAAATATACACTGTAAAAAAAATGTTGTTATTTTTTTATATATTGAAAATAAAGCTTAAAAATCAATTTTCTCAAAAATCGTATTTTTGATTTTTTTTTTTTTTTTATATGTTGAAGTAGACAAAAAATGAAGTCTTTTGCACAGTGGGTCAAGATGGAGAAATAATGGACAAAAAAGTTATAATTTTTTAAAAATAAGGTGAATTTGTTGAAAATGGTCATAATAAACTTTTCAAATGTTTCGGTAGCAATTAGCAAAATTTAAATTCTGAATAATTCCAAAAGAAATACGGAAGGAATTTCTGAAGGGAAAATTTCGAAGGAAATTCCAAAGGAATTTCGAAGGTAATTCCAAGAAGGAAGGAAATTCCAAATTAATTCCCAAAGCAACTTAAAAGTAAATTCCGAAAAACAATCCAGTGGAGATTCCAGAGGAAATTCCGAAGAAAATTCTGGTGGAAATTCCAGAAGAAAAATTCGAAAGAAATTCCAAAGGAAATGAGGAAATATATTTTTAATGAAATTCCGAAGAAAATTTGGCCAAATTTCGATGGAAATTCCAAAGGGAAATCCGAAGGAAATTGTGTGAAATTTCAATGAAGATCCAAAGAAATTTCCTGAGGAAATTCTGATGAAATTCTTCCAGTTCCATTCTCATTCTTGGAAAAATGTTCTGAAGAATTGCTGTACTAACTTCTGAAAGAATTTCCTGTAGATTTAAGTGAGAACGCTTGGCAAAATTTCCTAAAGAATCCTTAAAGGAGTTAATGCAGAAATCCATAAAGGAACACTCAGGAGGAATTTTGAGCGCGATGCCATGTGAAATTATTGGACTTTTTAAGAATCTTCCGTGGTGAATTTCTGTGCGAATTTTTGGAGGATTATGTTGAGAAAATTACTAGATAAATTCCTAGAGACATTTCCGTAGGGTTTTCTGGGAAAATTGCTACCAAAAAATGTCCGGTTTATTCCTGAAGCAGAGCCCAGAAAAAAAATCTGTAGAAATTATCAAAAGGGTACCTGAAGGAATACACATAAAAGTTCTGGAAGAATTCTTGAAAGTCTTGGAGGATTCCTGAAATTATCAGTAATTCCTGGAAAAATCCCCGAAAAACTACAGGAGCAACATCTTGAGGATTGGATTTGAATTTTCTGGATTACTATATACAGGAATATTTTTTATTCGCCGGTGCATCAGTATTTTTTATTTCGTCAGCTGCATCAGAACTTCCAGCGATCGTATTTTCAGTTTTCTCTTTCTTTCTTCTTCTTCTATTCTGATCGGTGGTGCTTTTCTTTTGTGCGATCCCACCTTCTAATGGACCAGCATCTAAGGCTATATGTCCAACCTATTTCTATTTATACTCCGTGGAGTTTACAATGATCAGATCTTTTTTATCGATCTGCAGAATGTTTATTGTGTCCGTAGACTTTCCTATTCTTTTAACGTCCGTAGACGAGTTCCCTTACTGCTAAAGGGTGAAAGGGGTGGGAATCAAACCCATGACCATCTGATTATCAATCAGACGTGTAGACAACTACTCTACATCCCCCCTCCTTCAGTTTTCTCGTCCATCTGTTCCGGAATGAAAACAAACATTCAGAATAGCAAACCCGCAGGGTTGCTGCAAAATTTGCAGTCGAGCAGCACATTCGAGCAGTTTGTATCATGATATTCGAAAAAGGTGATGTTAGAACTGTCAAAAATGTATGGAATCTTGATACAGCTCCGTAGTTTGAACAAAGCATTTAGACATAAACGCCACTGGGGTTGTTCTTATTTGACATTTCGGAAAGGACACGGAAAACAGAATACCTACAACCAAACTTTGAGTTTAAACAAAGGGTAGTGAAAAAATCTCAAAAATCGAAAGAAAAGAAAAGGTTTTATGGAATTGAACAAACTAAAAACATTTGAAAAATGAGTAAACATGTGTTTCTGGCCTAAACTTAAGCGTTTGATACTATAATTAGGACAGGGCTTTACGAACCTGTTTTGAAGTGTTCTCTGATTGGTATTCTGCAAAACATATAAATACAACATACGTTGATATGAATAACAAATTCTGTTATTTTTCAGTTATAACTTTCTGCACGGGTCCCTCCACTAATGCCTCTAACTTCGTGTAATGTAGTAAATAAATTACGCATGGTTGAGAATGTTTCCTAATTTTACGAGCCGACGAGAAACTGGAAACCAAACACGTTTCCCGTCATCCGAATCCTCCCCGGGAGAATCGATTTCGGTTGTTTTGTGTGACCATGTGTTTAAGTGATTGCATTGCAGAGTTCTGCGGTGTCTCGGATCATCGTCGCGAGGATGTCCTTTTTTTTTTGAGGGATCCCGAGCTAGACAGCGTGTCGCCTGGGATCTTCTCAATATGTCCTCTGCTCTTTTCAAGTTTCCTCCAGAAGTGTGTTGTTTGCGTTTCACATATTTTCTCACAGTTTCATAGGGCGGAAAATGATTTCGGAAGCCGATCGGCAAATATTTGAGGGCTGATGCTGGAACTGAGCGTTTCGAGACAGGATGAATTTGTTAACTTTCACACTTGTTCGATTTACTTAGGACCAGGGACAACACTTGAAAACGACCAATTTGAGTCAGGTTGCCTTGTGTGATGTTTCTGAGTGAAATTTGAAAGCAAAAGAGTTGTCCTCCATCAGTTTCTATTCATCGGTTCCATGCAAGTTTAGTGTCGTAATGTCTGGAAAATTGATCATTTTCATCTCAGAATAAAATGTTTTGTTCAAAATAGATAACTAGTTAAATGCAAAGTTGTAGATCTCTTTTTTAGGGCCCTATTCAATAAGTCGCGGCGATCCAAATGATTCGTTA
Organism: Aedes aegypti; assembly: GCF_002204515.2. Lineage (NCBI taxonomy): Eukaryota > Metazoa > Arthropoda > Insecta > Diptera > Culicidae > Aedes > Aedes aegypti. The sequence goes on along the minus strand of NC_035108.1, from coordinate 101,092,140 downwards.
CTGTCAACCGAAAAAAAAATACTTGAAATTACTATGCCGATTTTATCGACAGTTGTTACTGAATGTTACTGAGCGATTCTCGCTGAAATCAGGCCGCCGTCGGTACGCATCGTTAGAATTCAAATTATATGTCACTAATTGCTAGCATATGCTAAAACTAAAAAGTGGTCCATTCGTTCTCCTCAAATTGGTGGACCCATCGTACGCCAGCTAGCTGAACAGTTTGTGAAAAAAAAATTAATTTAGATTAATCATTTTAATAAACATGCGGATTGGATTACCGAACAGCTCAATATAAGCGTCAATTTATTTTTTTCAGTTTTTTGGCGGCCATTTTAAATTTGGACGACATTTTGAATGTTGTCCGAAAAAACCGTTTTTTCACCATTAGCTCGTTGTATCAGTACGTTTGGCATAATGGACATTCAGCATATCTAATGATAGTTATATGCCTTATTTAGCTACTTTCATGTATAGAACTGCTTTATGCGAAATGGGCAATCTCAGTATGATTCGTATGTAGTCATTACCGAAAACAGGCATGCACATTTCAGAAATCAGCTGTCGAAAAATTTCTAATAAAAGTGTTGTATCGGGAAAATTTTTTGGTCGACAATTAGGGAGTCGATGTCGGTTATGGACCCTTTGCGTATTATGGACCCCCTACAGAATAACATAAAATTAACACTCAAAACATCATTATTCCTATGAAAATCCACCGGGAGAACTTGGATTGCATTGTAGTCAGCAGTTTCAGGCAAAATATTTGGTTTGAAACGCATATATACAGATATTTGAACAGTTTTGTAAATTAAATCACACAAGAGGGTCCATAATACGTATTTCCAGGTGGGTCCACAGTAGGCTCGTCGGCAGCGAGCCGGATTATATGGGAATCAAATGGAGGGCCCAAAATAGGAAACGTCAAATTTGTTAACAATCCTATTATGGACCCCGGGAGGGTCCATAATAGGCATTCGGACAACAGTTTTCCAAATGCATATTTGTAAAAATCGAATGATTTTGTATGTTTCATAGGCGTACTATGAAGTTAAAACATTGAACTTGTTGTTAAACTCCACAAAACGTATATGCGTCTGAGAAATCATTGCGGAAGAGCGTCGAGAATGAATTTTAGCTACTAAGGGGTCCATTACTAGCATTGAAACCCTACTCTAGTCGAATCATTTTGATCGACGCGTTTAAAAAATTAGACCCTTGAATTAATATGGAAATCGACCGGTGACCGTCAAATATATAGGGTAATTAATGTTTTCGGCACAATTCGAGTATAATCGGCAATCAAAATATAAACAACAAATTCACAGTATTTTTTAATCAAAACACGCCAATTAAAACAATTAGATGATTCTTTGTTGCGTAAGCTTCCTCGCTATGAATGGGGGACGGACCTGGTGTTGTGGATAAACCACACGTTTCTCACGCTGAGGACCTGGGATCAAATCCTATCCCGAGATAGTAACTTATGACATAAGAAGTTGTTATAGTGACGACTTTTTTCGGAAGGGGAGTAAAGCCGTTGATCCGGAGACTGAACAAATAATTTCTCCAGAAATGTAATCAATTCAAATGAACACGATTTGCCTGCAATGCTTATGGGAAAAGCTGACCAAAAAAATAGGGCTGCTGACAATAGCCACACTGACATGACATGTTCGAAACGTTGTAAAAACGTGTCCCAAAGAAAATTTAACAGGTCTGTGGTGTGAATGGATAGAGGATTGAGCAGCGCATAAATGTAAACATACAAATACGTATTTTTTTAATATACTGACACATAAATGCTTCCGGTAGACGATTTGTCCTTGAAAGCGTACCAAACTAGAAACACTAGCATGCAACACACAGTGGCACAGTCGAAATACATTCCTATCGAAAAATTTCCGGACTGCAGTGGGAATCAAACTCACACTCCTTATTCTACGGAAAAAAAAAGTAAATGAATCGAATGGTGACAGTTTCAGTCACCGGGATCAATTTTTTTTCCTGATATGAGTAATCCAAGCAACCACCAATTCGACTTCTATGCCTTATAGGGCCATTATACGGCTAATATAGGGCATGTGAGCTATATAATTGCACTATATTAGCACGCAGGGCAAATTAAAGTGATATTTAATTACTTGAGAATATGATGAAACACACTTTTTTTTTAATTCCAATGACTAGGGTAACGTATATAACTTGAACATGCATATAATTTGGACAGGCTAGCCATTCTATGCTCATTTCCAATGAGATTGTGAGGAATATATGTACGGGAAATCATGTATTGCATTATTAATACACAATGCTACTTAATACTGATGACCATTTTCAAAACAATTACAAATTAGCTTCAAAACTATCAAAAATTGTAAATTGTATCAATAGAACATCTGTGAAACCTACGAATGCAAGAGGAAGTGCATTTCAAGAACATACATTAAATGCAATAATAGCGCTCAGAATTGGCATTCATCAAAAGTTTAAAATTGGCAATATGATAAAATATGTTTAAAATTTAAGCTAAGTTCATCTAAAATCTTAACACGAGTATATAGGGCATAAATCAGGTGATGTCCAAAATAGATTATGGTTTTTGTTCTGTTGATATAATTTAGCCATCTGATGAAATACACTGGAATGTCGTATGCATGCATACTTGCAAGCGTTTTATCGTGGATCTGATGATATTTGCTTGCATTAAATGAAATTATTGATTATCACTAATATACACATCCAATAAGCGAAGAAAATGCATAAGTCATATGTAAACTCCCAAAGTTTTATGAAACAATCGTCTTTTTAAGAAACCATTGTATGGATATTGAGATAACGCCCCTGTCCAAATTATATTCACATAAGGGTGTCCAAATTGTATATTTGGTGTCCGAAATGTATAACAGACAGGCCGCCTAAAAACGCTATTTTGGAAGCTAATGCTACAGTTTGTAAGCTTTTTTTTCCCAGAAACTTAAAATACAATGAGACATTTAGCATATAAGTATCATTACGTAATAAAATATTAGTATCTAATGCAGTTAATCGATCGCCATTCCCAGACATATCCTTAGCCTGTCCAAAATACATAATTTACCCTAAAATCCGTTTGCCTCATTTTGCCCAATTTTTTTTTTTCTCGATATTTAAGAATATTTACAACTGATAACCACATTATACTTTTTCGAAGTAGAATCATCTAGGAAATACAATGGATCACATTTCAATCGGGCTTAGTGACTGAGAGCGCAAATTTTGCCAAAAAATCTTTTTTATGTTTTTATGAACAGTTTCAACTGATTGGAGCTAACTTAATATATTTAATATAATGTAGAATAATCTGAGTAAAGTGATAGAACACTTCGTCTAACTCCAATAACTGAAAGAGAATATATTTTCCCCTATTTCGCCCCACAAATCTATTTTTTATTTTTTTTAAGTGTATTTACAACTGATAGCGGCTACTTAAATTATACTTTTCCGATGTAGAATCATCTGGGGAATTCAATAGTCCTCATTTCAATCAATCTCGATGACTGAAAGAGCCCTTTCACCTCATTTACCCTAGATTTTTTTTTCATATGCTAAAGGGTTTGCAATTGTTTGTGCAATTCAATTGTTTTTTTTTCTCACGTGGGATTAAATTAAATAAAAGCATTTTTTGGCGTAGATTCGGTTTTTTCCAGACATTGTCCCAACAATAACCTAAAACTTTTGAAGACACCAAACTGATCGGAAAAATCGTTTCTAAGTCATATTTTTTTTTGAAAATTATTAGGGATTTTTTTCTTAGGCCCTTCCTCAAAAGTAAGGTTAGAGTCAAAATGGCGAACCGATGATACAAAAAGGCATTTTTGGGCATAAAGAAAGCATGTGCAAAATTTCATCCAAATAAAAAATATAAAAATGAATTTTGGGAAAAAAAAAGTCGTCATTTTCTGTGAAACCGCTCTACTGGTTCATGAGCTACTTCGTGGTTTCGGTTTGAACACGAGGATAAGGTTCGAAGCAAGTACGAAAACACCAGTACCCAACGTGTTTGATGTTCGTTTGGGAAGACTGGACCCAACACTACAAGCTATCTTAGTCCAGCTAAGTAGATGTCCACCGCCAAACTCGGCGGCTATACACAATCAGGTTAACAAATTTTTCAAAATAAGGAAGTTTCGCATTATGTGGTGCGTATTTACTATATGGATATTTCAAATAAAGACTGTCTGTGGGTGTTACACACGCTGAAAAAAGAATTCTGGCAAACGTGAACTGTCAAAAATACACCGTGAACAACCATCATGTTTACACGAACGTTCTCGGAACTAGGCAACGCGTTCGTGTGATCTAGTTCACGGTGTATTTTTGCTTGTTGACGAGTTCATGGCTGCTGTTCACGGATAAGAGAAAGGATTTTTTTCTTTGCATGTAAAACAACGACAGGACGACTGTCCAGCGAGTCAGCTAAAATTGCGGTGTTTGGCGAGACCCCTTGGTTGGGCTCGAAAGGGGCACCCCTTAAGGGTCCTCTTCTTCTTTTTTGAAGCACCATTTCGGTGACCTCTCCTGACGAGTGTTGAACTAGCTTTAAGTTGAAAAAACACTTATAAATTTACATCTACTAATATATTTGTATACAAAGAGAAAATCGACGCAGAGAAATCAATCCCTTCAGGGAGATATCGCAGCAAGCCATGTGCGCAGGTGGATGCGTTTACTTACTTTCGTGTTATTTTATCAATTCGGCTGGTGCAAATTAGAATCGACTGATAAACCTATACCACGTGTCAATGTTCTATGGGAAAATGTTTCATGAGAAAGCCTGTCAGTTATGCTTGTTAGATTTGATGGTGTTGTTCAATACTTTTACACATAATTTTTACGGAAAAATCTGCCCAAGTAGCACTGGTAACAAATGCAATATTTTAGAAAAATAAAACAAATTACATTGCCGTTGCATTTCAGATAATTTGTAGCATATCTTATTGATGACTTTCAATATTGGTTACTAAACTATTACATTGTAACCTACGCTTTGTTTACATTACATAGGTGTTGCATTTTTACTTGCATGTAACTTAACCTAGAGCTGTCAAAATGAATAAGTTACATTGAAATTGAATCTGTGGTTGCAAAGAAACAAATAACACGCTAGGTTACATACAGATTGCTAAGTCACATGTGTGTAACAGTTTGTATGCCATTTGTCATAGGGAAAGGGGTAAAAAAATGAATAGGATGGTAAAAAGAACACTGAACTTGTTACGCATGAACAACAAATTTCAATATGTTTATAACGCACGGATGATTTAGAGCATAAAAAAAAATGTTTTTGTTGATACGGAGATAAATTGAAGTCAGAACCACGTTCAGAAATTAAAACTGATATAATTTTAGGCACGGAGATGTTGAGATTTTTCAATGAGGTGAATATCGTAATGATATGATGTCGAAGCAGAAACCTTTAGAACTGTTAATTAACATCTCTATTGTTGATGTTGTGCGATAGAACTAGTTATAATTAATATTGAGGATTTTGCCCTCTAATAGACTCACACCTAAATAATTTTGTCACACCAAAATATTCTCCCAGCATGTTTGCCATATATTGGATGGCGTCGTAGCTAACAAAACCAACAAGTAACGCACATGTAACGCATTATGTTGAGTTGTACATCGAATGCAAGGTGCGTGCTTCTATGAAAGTGCCATATAAACTGACGTGTGAGTATTTATTTTTCCACGTTGAAAATGTGCACGAGAATCTATTCCTCAACTAAACGAACAATAAACAAATTAATAAATGAAGGACATTTTCTGCGAGTAGACATATCACAGACAGTGAATCAATTGTCACCCAACACGCGGCAACAAAGACATTGTCATCTCCTATTCCTGTTGCAACAATTTTATTCCGCAACATCAGTTTATTATCACTTGAACAGAATATGACAAAGATCGATCACCACGTGCGCAGCGATTTTGTGGGCTTCGCATTGCAATTTTCGAGAACTTTCTTCATGTTGGTAAACATTGACCCACTATCGAACAGCATCCATAAAAGAAATTTGGTTTTGTGTTGAAAATAACTGATTAATCGCGAGTTGAAAAGGTTGCAACAATGTTGCGCCCTGTGATTGTCATGACAATTTTGCTTTGGATTGTGTCCTTATCCGCAACAGTTGCAACAAACGGTTGTAAGCGTGCTTTGTTGTTTATTTTTCGTCTATTTTGATGGCAATTTGATTCACTGATCACAGAACATCGAGTTACATTTGTAATGTTCTCTTTACTACTTTTGTGGGGAACGCCAATCTTTGAGCCGATGACACGGAATGACGAGAATTCGTTTAAGGGGGCAGGATCCGTCATCAACTCCATAATTTTCAAAAGCAGTTTTTTCGTTCAAAATCATGAATATATTCATGAGTTCACTGTATTTTGTTCTCAAACCGAAACACAGTGAACACATTTTCGACGAGTAAATTTCAGCTTTGAACTGAAAAATGGCTGTTTCGATGATTACGATGACGAATCCTTGAACGTTAAGGTGTTTAGGTCCTCTAGACAATTCGTAATCAAACGTCAACATTCCACCACAAAATCGCTAGTGTTTGGAGGTGATGTTTACTTCAAAATTTTGAAATCAACATCTCCAACTTAGTTCTAATGCCCTCCGTCCACGAATTATTGTAGCGCGTCGATCGTCGGAAGTTTCTCGTTAAACAGTCAATCCCGTAAATGATTGTGTTTTGTTAAGCTTAATTACTTTTAGACGATAGCAGTCAGTGGCTGTCTTCTTTGGTGAAATTTGTTCTGGGATTCTAACTCCCACATGGTCCACTTATGCACTGTCAGTTTGTATTACGTGCAATAAATATGTTAAATTTGTCCTTGAAAAAGTTATCGAAGGACCTAAACTTTAATCAACTCGTGGGGGCAAAACCCCCACCCCCCTATTTCATAACACCAAAACAGCTGTTGAATTCAAATTCTACCAAACGTAATGCCACGCTGAAGTAACGCGCAAATTAGAACCTTACAAATGATTTTTTTTCGCAACAGCATATATCTATTATTGAACAATAACATCAGAAAAAACGCCTGTAGGTATGCATTATATATGCAGAACCGATGAAGAGAAATCACTCATGTTAGTTAAACCCTATTGGAGTGACAGCACAGGTATGCACAAGGGGCTACCATTGACAACGCGGTTATTTTTTCCCAATTTTAGACCCATCTTCCCCGTAGTAGTCATTTGTCCATACACAAAATTTACAATTTGTATGGACCGTGGTTATTGGGTAGAATACCCCCCCGTGGTTTATGGATGACCCATAAGCACGCATTATTTAATTGATTTATTAACCCTAGAAATACTCAAATGGATGGATGTTGTTTCTACTATTTGATAGAGAACATATGTGTATATCCGATTGTAATAAAAAGACTAATATTGGCACAAGTTGATCAATTGCTGAATTCAATTCGTTGTTTCACCTCAGGGCGCAAGATTGCATTACTTCCTAGCGTCTTGTAGTGAAAAATTGTTAACAAACCCGCATCTTGTCACCTTTATTCACAGAAGAGAGGATCGATGAAGAGAAATCGATCACGCGACTTGCGCCCTTATTATAGCACACGCTTGAATTTGCCTTCTTTCGAGCTATTTGAGCCATTTGAGCACGTCACAAACCATGTGCTTTCTTGGACGGAGCATTTAATTTTCATACTTTTGTAAAGTTCCAGTTAATTGGCTTAGGGGATTTTTGCACATTATTTGATGATATATCGCAAATTAATTGTTTTTCACATTAAAAGCAAGACGATATCGTTTAGGTGTTCATTTTAATACCCCTTCCCCTATTGACAGCAGTGTAATTTATTGGCAGTTTCAGTATAGCTACACATCAGTTTCAAAATAACATAAGATTTCTGGGTAACTAATGTGTAACAAACGAGTAACTTGCTGACAGTAGTCAACACTTTTCATACGTCAAAAGTTTTCATACGTATTGTGAATTTTGATATAAAAACTTTACTATTTTATGACTAGTTATTGTTTTCATAGATTTTTTTTCCAGTGATTAATTAAAATTGTTGAATTTACAATTTGCAGCCTCTCTAACAGCTTTTTAATAGTTGTCATCATTTTAGATTGGCTGTCCTCAAACAGTTATTCGGAAGTGTATCTGCAGCAAGATGAAATTAAATGGCGATTTATGATAGGCAGCCCAGAAAATGCAACTGCGGGACACGAAACAAGGTGATTTTGGAATCACAATCTTCACAAACAATTATATTAAAATCATAAACAGTGCTGAATAGAGTAACAGTGTTAATTTTCATTTTTTTTTTTTTTTTTTGTGTCAGTTCTAATGGAATAATATCTCAACAATCCAGGTATCATGTGTTATTCAATATAAAAATATTATCTATTTTATGAGCGCGTCAATTTTGAGCAAGTAAAATGATTGATTTCACCACAAATTCAAATCGGCATGTTAAATCTGTTATGTACTTGTGAATAATTACGCGTTCGAAAATCATACGTATTACTTTTATTGACATTCATTTCTAAAATGGTTGTTCGGTTCCAAAACTGTCAGAAAGTTACAACAACTTCAACGCCGTTTCATTTCTTTTGTCGCAGGAAAAACCCATGCGTATTCAACAAATTACATAGCAGTCGCTTGTAAACTTCTTATGTAACGAACAAACAAGTTACATAAGGCTCGACTTTTTGCGCTTTTTCGGTTACATAGCAGTATTTTTCCATGTTGCAAATGTATCATATTGTAACTATTGGATATGTTAAGTAGCCGTTGCTGTAAGCTACTTGTAACAATTTGTGCTGCTTGGGTGATAACTATTCAAAATCAATGAAACAGTCATTCAAGTCATCGTGCAAAAGTTTGGGTTCACCTGAGCCGCACGCCAATCATTTTTGTCAATATCTCTGCCATTTTTCAAGTGGTTTGAATAATTCATAGCTTTTTCAAACGCAAATAATGGCGCGTACATGATTGGTTTGAGATTTCACAGATTTTTCGTATTTTAAGTAAGTTCAGGTAAACCCAAACTTTTGCACGATGACTTGAATGACTGTTTCATTGATTTTGAATAGTTTTCAGATTTTTCCGTAAAAATTTCGTGAGCGCCTTCCAAAGAATATGAGATTCCGTTTCTAATGACACCTTGTTTCAAAATTTTGGTCGATCCAATGCTGAGGAAATTTGCTATGTTTTTTTAGTGTGTTTTAGAAAAATGTCACAACTAGGGTAAGCGTTCCCTTAGTTGTGGGTGTTCCTATAGTTGCGGTAGCGCCGTTTTCACTGATTTCATTAAATTGGCCACAGAACTGACATTACCAATCGACCTATTGGCTTGTTGATACACGGAATAGTTGAAAACATCGTTCAGATTGCTTTAAAACTGATGAAATATCACTAAAATTGCTAAAACTGTTCTCGCTTGTACCAATAGTTGCGGTAAAGTGTTCCTATAGTGGAGGAATGAGGATCCCATAAGAAAACCACGAATACCGCAACTATAGGAACACAAATTAAAAAATATACCGCAACTAAAAGAACAGTGTACCAATAGTGGAGGTATTATTTTTCACTGGCATGCCGTGGATTACTGCGATGAAATATTTTTTCTCATTAAGTCAATGGTCGTTACTTCCCGTTACAACATTAACATGTACATTAATTGCGCTTCTTGAATTTAGGCGGTTAAATGAAGTTCAATAGTGCTTAGTACCTCCACTATTGGTACATCTACCCTATAAGTAAAAATTTAGTAAACAAAATTAAGAAAATGTTTTTTGTAAACCACATACGAAGTAAGAATAACTCTTTGCTTTTCAAATGCGGCTTAGAGAGTTTCAATTGGACATGTAATCCCAGAGATATGGACTGAACACTTTTGTATGTTTTTAGAGGGTGAACCCAAACTTATGCACGGGTATATATGAGGGTTGTGGCTACGTGTCGGTCCCCCAATGAATTTCAGAACAAAAAGAATTTAAAAAAGAATAAAAATCACAAATAAGTCGAGCGACGTTCTTCAAATTCTAATACAGAGTCTTTTAATATAAGAATTTATCGGGATTTACTCAACATAGTCATTTTGAGTATTTTCATATTCCTCTTTTCATTTTTCAAAGTGAAGTGTTAAAATTCAATTAGTTTTCATACATATTCAAATAATACCTCAATATAGTGAAAGTTGAGGTCAAAATTGACATCAGGCACGTAAGTGTTATTAGGGCAAAGTATTAATATATTATTATTACTATGTTTCCCTATAGGAGAAACGAAACAGGTGTCTGACGATGCTGAAAACGGATTAAACCAGTGCTTCGTTTTCCCTTCCACCATCTGTGCCGTCAAGCTAAAGACTATTTGTGGTAATTCATTTTCCTCGAGAAAAACAACTTATTAGTGTGTCATAAATAATTACCGAAGCCCAACTAAAATCTCGAACAGAACTAAATATTTCGAGCGTGGATCAGTCATCCCAATAATTGCAGTCATAAAAAACTAACGATGACAGTTGCGTTGTAAACAGGCTTTACGAAATAGAGTTGTCGACAATTTAAAGGCAAATGGGAGAGAGAAGGAAAAGGAGATTTTGATGGTTATTAATGGTGTCACCAAGATATAGACCACACAGTAACGATCAATGTTTCGGCTTTACAAAATTAACACATCCATTCAGCAGAGCATTCAGCCGCAATCTGGGAGGCAAACAATTTCCTTCCCCAAACAACCCATTCTGTTTATGTTTAATATTCCTCGGTACATGACTTAATTCCATAATCAAATCGCTCGGATAGAATTTGTCATCGCACCGGTATGTATTGTCTTCCGGCATTCATATACATCTACAGCAGCCTATCGAGTCGGCCCACATGGCATCGCTCCACGTAAGGGTGCGGCTTATTTTTAGAATGTTCTCAAAAACTCACCTATGTTCAGTAAAAATGTTCTAATCTAAAAGTTTGATATTTTGCTGAAGTAATCGACTCTCTGTTTTTTTCGTTGTCGAGTTTTTGGATTTAACTTAAAAAATATTGCATATTATACATCGGGATTTGGATAAAGTAAAACGCCAAGACAACTATAGACGAACACACGTTTAAAAGGTTTTGAACGTCTTATTTTAATATCGTCCAACTGTATTAATCCTAACTTTTTAGCTCAAACTTGAGGATTCTCTTTTCATGTGATTCGAATTCAGAAGAGCACAAAAACTTAAGGATTTCAGAATTTGCAAGAAATAAGCTACACCCTAGTCCTCACTCCGTGTTCCCACGTCGAGCACGTGACCAAACCCGGATTCCACCGACTGGAAATGGCAATAATGAGGAAAACTGTGGAAAAGCAACGGACAAATCTAACCCGACCCGGCACACACACAATATGTTTTCCACACCCCAAGTGCGGCTGTTGGTTGTGCGGTGATAGATAAATTTAATCCTCTTCCCCCGACCGAGCGTGGTTTGACCGGCAATTGAATCGGATCTCAACTCTTCTGCACTGAACTGCTGTGCGCTATTGCGGTGGTGGAGAAATGATTCGATGAAAGATGCCACTCGTCGCTTGTCGCGCTTAATAAGCCATTTTACGTGACGTTTCGGAACAGCTGATCGTCGCTGCGGCGTCAATTGACAGGAGACCTGGGATTAAATCCAGCCTGATTTTCAACAACGCCTCATCTTACCAAACGAGGACATGGAGAAAAAAAACAAATACGAGATCCAAAAAATGTTCGTTATTGCAACATTACACCTAGTTATTGTATCAACTACCTCATTGTTACCCATATTTGCACAAAAAAAGACACTTGTGATCAGAAATATTTTAATAATTTTTCTCCATTTATGTTTTCGCCTGGATGAAAAGCTACGCTAGAAATGCGCACCAGTCATCAACCATCATCATCGCGAAAACTGACGACGATGATTGAAAAATCCCAGGTCTCCTGTCATTTGACCTGCTTCGTAAAATGGCTCATATGCTGCATATAAATAGTTATTTGGCGCGCAATATGATTGCTGTTGGCGAGGTTTTCTTTGTGTCTATGGATAAGGGTGGGTGATTTTTCAATCCGCTTCAGGCAACGGGCGATCGAATCGAGCAAAGATGTCCAGGAACTTTTTTTTCACTCGTTTGTTCACATTTTCCTCATCTTACTTTCTTCTTATGAACACTTCCACAGTTTTTAACTGGGTGCCTTCAATACCAATTGAATATTTTTTGCATGAGAGTGATTCCAAGCAACAGCACCAAAATTTGGTAAATTTTTTAATTCATTTTTTTCTATTGAGCTGAAACTTTGCACAGTTTTCCAGTTCCATCTAAATCGTCATTTTCCGATATCAAATCTTCAAGTTGAGTCACGACTAACTTTTCAAAAGGGTGTATGTGAAAATGGTTCAAAAATATTCAAAAAGCTGCACAGCAAAAACGGTTCGTTCGATTGTTAGACAACTAAAGAAACAAAGTTAGACAACTAAATAAAGATTCCAAAAAAATACACACAGTAAAAAAAATTTTTTTTTTGCATTAAAAACATAATTTTTGACACCAAAAACTCAAATATCTCAAAACCCTATCGGAATACCAACGTAATTTTTTGAGGGAAAACGGTCCATTATATTAGCTATCTACCATAAAAATTTGGTGATGGTAAACCAATAAACAAAAAAGTTATGACACTTCAAACATGACACAATTTTCACATTTAGTAGAAAAAAAAATTTTTTTCGGTGTAAATTATTACGGGAACCGCAGTTTTTTGCTGATTTTATTGTTAAGGGCCTTACGTGAATTAAACAAGTCGTTTTCATGTATTCATTAGTATTATGTATATTATATGTATAAATATTATGTATATGTATAAATATTATGTGTATATGTATATATGTATAAATTAAAATGAATTAACAGATTACACAAAAATAATTTTTTTTTTAACCAGGATATTTTTTTTAGAGTATGATCGATGAGTTTCTAAATGTTATATATAAACTTTAAAAGTTTTGGATTTGGGTATGCGTTATGAGATCATGAAAACATTTTATTAATACTTATTTATTTATTTATTGTTATTCATTTTTTTTACAATATCGAACACTTTTGCATCATTATCAGTACAGTTCGAGTATAGTTTTGCTTTAATTTTATTTTCTGACAATGGAATGAAACAGTGAAATTTTTGGGTTCCTTGGATCGTTTTCGCGTTATTATATTGCATTTTTGGTTGCAAGACAATTATTTTTGAATTGTTTTGCCTCTTTTGCTGTATTTCTATTGGTTTTTGAACTCATCAATGGCGTCTTGAATAGACCACGAGCTTGGCAGCATCGACAAAATCAATAATTTTTCTTTCCTTGTCGTGGCTAGATTCGAGACCCTTTCCTTCATATTCATAATACCTCATCGTAGTCTGTATTTTCCACATCCTCAGGTCCTAATTTGAAGAGGTTTCTTCGTACAGCTTCGTTGATTTCACGGTATTTTTTCTCGGGATAATTGACGTAACCCATCTTCGTCCATTTAATCGGAGTCACTTTTATTCCAGCTATCCCTTCGTTGAAGCGTTCGATGTTGACCTTCTGGATGCACTCGTCTTCTGATTGATTTGTTGAAACAGATGTGGCTGATGGCAAGACTATCTGCACTTGGTACTTCTGGTAACTCCTCAGTTGTTATCGGTGCATCTAGTAATTCCTCAGTTGTTGTTGTTTTCGAACTTCCTGCAACCTGATCCACCGATGATGTACAGATTGCCCGTTTGTCAACGTTTAAACGGCAGGACGTACAAATGCGTAAATTTGTATTCAATGTAGACATTGGAGCATAACCAGCCGCTTTCAGTTTATCTATGGTGCTTTCGGTGAGATTTCGTAGCTCTTTCGAACACTTTTTTCTGCAAACGGCCTGCAACAGTTGAGAAAGCGACTACTCATGTTGCTCGTTAGATTTTAATAAACAAAATCACTTTTAAGTTTTTACTGACTAGTTTGGTGTCGTTTGCTTGACTGAAGAAAAATTTTACAATTAAATCTTTTATAACCATAGTGGTAGTATATTTTTAGCTTTTTCGTGAGTATGTTCATGGTATGTACCTATCATGTTTTTTGATGTTGTTGAAGTTACTCGCTTTCTCCCAAATATGATTAACAAAGTCTATTTTCTACTTTGTGGAGAAAACCAGCGCCGAGAAAACTGACCTGCTTTACGTATACTAGATCACCTGGGTATAGACCCGCCTTGTTCTCTACGAGGTAAACTTTTTGCAGGTAAACTAGTCGTATACCTGTATAGAAAACTTTTTTTGTAGCTTTTGTCTTCAATATTAGATTTCTTATAGGTTTCTTTTATCAAAAGGTTTCAACACTATTGAGAGAATTTTTCTTCAGTTACGTACAATAAAAAATATGACACTATCAAGACTTTAGATCACAACACTGGATCGCGTCTAATTTTCTAATAGATGCTATAATAGTTATGAATAATTAAATAAAATATCATGAAAACAACTTGTTAACCTCATGTGGTACCCTTAACAAAAAATTCAGCAACAAACTGCGGTCCTAAAAAAAATTAACAATGAAAAAAAAAAAATTTCACTAAGTGTCAAATTTGTGAAATATTTGAAATGTCATAACTTTTTTGTTTATTGGCTTACCATCACCAAATTTTTATGGTAGATAGCTAATATAATGGACCGTTTTCCCTCAAAAAATTACGTTGGTATTCCGATAGGGTTTTGAGATATTTGAGTTTTTGTGACAAAAATGATGTTTTTTAATGCAAAAAAAATTTTTTTTTTACTGTGTGTATTTTTTTTGGAATCTTTATTTAGTTGTCTAACTTTGTTTCTTTAGTTGTCTAACAATCGAACGAACCGTTTTTGCTGTGCAGCTTTTTGAATATTTTTGAACCATTTTCACATACACCCTTTTGAAAAGTTAGTCGTGACTCAACTTGAAGATTTGATATCGGAAAATGACGATTTAGATGGAACTGAAAAACTGTGCAAAGTTTCAGATACTTTTGAAATGGTCGATCAAAATCGACTTGCATGCCTCCGTGGAATCCCTCATGACTATATCGAGTGCTAAGCACGAAAAAACTACAATAAAACCTAGTTACAACGTAACTCTACTTCAATTTCGTTACGTTGTATCGAAACAGAATGTTTTTGTTTTCTAGTATATTATATGCAAGCATTACCAAAGATGGAAGATCTGTTTCGTATTTGGAACTTCCTGGACTTCCCTGACGCTGACATATAAAGGAAATTTTGGCAAAAAGGTCTCTTTAAAAACTGCTGACAAGTTCATAGAACAATAAGCTGAGAATCACATTCCAGGATTTAAATTTTAAATGAATCGCTAGAGCTGAAAAATACTTTCAGGAATGTTCAATGAAAATGCTGAAGAAATTTGATAAGAAAGTAGGAGAAATAAGCAGGAATATATGAAACTCCCCAATAGGCATTCTGGATGAACCTCTGGAGGAATCTTTATGGCATTATTGAATGCATGATTGAAAAAGTTTAATGAATCCTAAGAACATGGCATAAAAAAGCTGAACCTTAATTAAGAATTCCTTAAAGAACGCATAGAGCTAGAGATTACTGGAGTTAATCCTTGAAATGTATTGATTCGTTCATTCATTTATTTAGTTCACATCTAGACAGATAACACTGAATCAACAATTTCACGCAACAATACTCGGTTCGTGGCCGCATCTCTCCATCCTCGGTTCTGCCCCACGCTCGTCAAATCGATACGCACTTGATCCGCCCACCTAGCTCGCTGCGCTCCACGCCTTCTTGTACTAACCAGATCCGAAGCGAACACCATCTTCGCAGGGTTGCTGTCCGGCATTCTTGCAACATGCCCTGCCCATCGTATCCATTCAGATTTGGCCACCTTCTGGATACTGGGTTCGCCGTAGAGTTGGGCGAGCTCGTGGTTCATCCTTCGACGCCACATACCGTTTTCCTGCACACCCCCGAAGATTGTCCTAAGCACCCGACGTTCGAAGACTCCAAGTGCTTGTAGGTCATCCTCGAGCATCGTCCACGTTTCATGCCCGTTGAGGAACCGGCCTTATGAGCGTTTTGTACATGGTACATTTGGTGCGGGTGTGAATCTTTTTTGACCGCAGCTTTTTGTGGAGGCCATAGTAGGCCCGACTTCCATTGATGATGCGCCTCCGTATTTCACGGCAAACGTTGTTGTCAGCCGTCAGCAAGGATCCAAGGTAGACGAACTCGTCCACCACCTCGAACGAATCTATCGTAACACTGCTACCTAGGCGGGCCCTGTCGCGCTCGGCCCTACCAGCTAGCATGTACTTTGTCTTGGACACATTCACCACCAGTCCAACTTTCGCTGCCTCGCGTTTCAGGCGGGTGTACAGGTCTGCAACTTTTTCAAATGTTCGGGCGACAATGTCCATATTATCCGCGAAGCAAACAAACTGTCCGGATCTCGTAAAAATCGTACCCCGGCTGTTAAGCCCGGCTCTCCGCATAACACCTTCTAACGCTCTTATCAGTCTCGTGAGCTTCCCGGGAAAGCTGTTCTCGTCCATGATTTTCCAAAGCTCTACGCGGTCGATACTGTCGTATGCCGCCTTGAAATCGATGAAAAGGTGATGCGTTGGGACCTGGTATTCACGACATTTTTGGAGGATTTGCCGTACAGTAAAGATCTGGTCCGTTGTCGATCGGCCGTCAACGAAGCCGGCTTGATAACTTCCCACGAACTCGTTTACTACGGGTGACAGACGACGGAAGATGATCTGGGATAATACTTTGTAGGCCGCATTTAGAATGGTGATCGCTCGAAAGTTCTCACAATCTAACTTGTCGCCTTTCTTGTAGATGGGGCAGATTACCCCTTCCTTCCACTCCTCCGGTAGCTGTTCTGTTTCCCAGATTGTGCCTATCAGCCGGTGCAGACAAATGGCCAGCCTTTCCGGACCCATCTTTATGAGTTCAGCTCCGATACCATCCTTACCAGTAGCTTTATTGTTCTTGAGCTGGTGAATGGCATCCTTAACCTCCCTCAAAGTGGGGGCTGGTTGGTTTCCGTCTTCCGCAATACTGACGAAGGCATCTCCTCCGTTGTCCCGTCCTTCATTGCCTGTGCTCTCAGCACCATTCAGGTGCTCGTCGAAGTGCTGCTTCCACCTTTCGATCACCTCACGCTCGTCCGTCAGAATGCTCCCATCCTTATCCCTGCACATCTCGGCTCGCGGCACGAAGCCGTTGCGGGATGCGTTGAGCTTCTGATAGAACTTACGCGTTTCTTGAGACCGGCACAGCTGTTCCATCTCCTCGCACTCCGTCTCCTCCAGGCGGCGTTTTTTTCTCCCGAAAGAGGCGGATCTGCTGTTGCCGTTTCCGATTATAGCGTTCCACGTTCTGCCGGGTCCCTTGCTGCAGCATGTCCGCCCGCGCTGCATTTTTCTCCTCAAAATCCTCCTGGCACTCCTCGTCGAACCAATCGTTCCGTCGACTCCGTCCCACGTACCCGACGTTGCTCTCAGCTGCATCGTTGATGGCTGCTTTTACTGTTCTCAAGCAGTCCTCAAGAGGGGCTTCATCCAGCTCACCCTCTTCCGGTTATGCAGCCTCGAGGTGCTGCGCGTATGCAGCTGCGACATCCGGTTGCTTAAGCCGCTCTAGGTCATACCGGGGTGGCCGTCGGTACCGTACGTTGTTAACGACGGAGAGTTTTGGGCGCAGTTTGACCATCATCAGATAATGGTCAGAGTCGATGTTGCTGACGATGTGCTGACGTCGATAATGTCGGAGAAGTGCCGTCCATCAATTAGCCGCCCCTGACATGGGGTACAAGTAACCTTAGGGAAGATCGGGTAATCAAACCCCGGTGAGAACTTTGGTCCTATGCTGAGTTGGAAGGGGGGGTTTGCTTTTGCTTTTGCTTCTGCAAACCTTGAGCGTCTGTACTCCATGTTAGGAGCGGCTCACAACAGCGTCTGTTCCCCAAGTCATGGGCGGCTGATCATCGTCCGAGTGCCAGAGAAGGACTCTAAGCTAAACTGCGCACTATGGCCCTCCGAACATTTAGGGGGAATGGTCCTCCGAAAATCTAGGGGGTCGGTGTCAGGCCCTGCAAGCCAACCGTAAAACACATCAGCACAGGAACGTCAACGAGAGAATACGGACCGGAACAATCGGCAAAGGCCACAGCGACCGAAATGGACTAGCGATTGGAAACTCGGTACGTGGAACTGCAAATCTCTCAATTTCATTGGAAGTACTCGCATACTCTCCGATGTACTGAAGACCCGCGGTTTCGGCATCGTAGCGCTGCAGGAGTTGTGCTGGACAGGTTCGATGGTGCGAAAGTTTAGAGGTAATCACACCATCTACCAGAGCTGCGGTAACACACGTGAGCTGGGAACAGCTTTTATAGTGATGGGTGAAATGCAAAGGTGCGTGAACGGGTGGTGGCCGATCAACGAAAGTATGTGCAAGTCAAGGCTCAAAGGCCGGTTCTTCAACTTTAGCATCATAAACGTGCATAGCCCTCACTCCGGAAGCACTGATGAAGACAAGGACGCATTTTATTTGTTTTTCTATTTATTTATTTTACAGGCTCAATCGCCAATTACATAGCACAATGAAGCCGAAAATCAGAGAAATAATTAACAATTAATTAATAACCTTGTCTTATTAATTCTTCAATACTCCTATCGTCCTCTTCAATATATTGGCGGCGCTGGTCTTCATCTTCGATGTGCGAGTATGATAACCGTCTCCCTATCCGTGCTAGAGGAGTAGAGTAAAGTGAGGCAAAAGTTCGAGTGGGGTAAGAGTTTCTTTTTAAGATTTCTAGCTCAATTCAAAACAAATCTTATAAATGTCATGGTGGTTCGAATGCTATTCAAGTAAGAGACTTTCAATCCAAATATCATAAAAATCGATTGAGATATGGAAAAGTTATGGCTATTTGTTGTTTTTCGACGTGAATATTGTAATTTTTGGAAAAACTTTCGTTACATGGAACCAATTGAAGATATAATCTTTTTCAATATTTTATGTAGGGGCGTTTCTAGGCCTATTGTAAGATTGCTTTGAGGTGTATTAGTTTTTGCATAAGTACTTGAAAACAATTTTTGGCCCATAGTGGGGCAAAAGTTCGAATCAGCGGGGCAAAAGTTCGACCCATGTATAAAATCACGGAAAAATTTGCAAATTGCCTAAAACCCACATATTATCTTCCAATTTAGTTCAATTTGTCTGATCGTGTGAAAATTGTCACCAAAATTTTACATTTCCACTTAGTTTTGCGAAGAACTGCTATTTTTGAGTATATTACAATTTACTCTGTTTTGGGCAAATTTTTGATGAAAATTTAGTATGTATTTTTCGTTAAACTTAAGTTTACGGCTTGTGTAAGGCATGCCTGTCATAAAAGGATTGATATTTCGTGTTTTAGCCAGCGAACTTTTGCCCCGGTTTAGATGATGCTTTGTGGCAATTCTAGATGCCAACTCTTGGTTCTACAATGCAAGATATACCACATTTTTAACGTTGTGCAGTTGTACTGTTTTTACCACGAACATATCAAGTTAGAATTCCTCATCCATGAATTTCTTGATATCCGCTACAGTCGGTCGTTTCGGCAGAATGGATGTGTCTAGCACAACACAATTTTTACGCGGTACCGGCATTATAGCACGATAGAAAAAAAATCCAAAAGCGTAGTGCGAAACCCGTGTGCGTCTGGTCTGACTGGGAGACGGATAGCAATTAAAGGACGCATTTTACGCGCAGCTCGAACGTGAGTACGACCGCTGCCCAAGCCACGACATCAAGATCAACATAGGAGATTTGAACGCTCAGGTTGGCCAGGAGGAGGAGTTCAGACCGACGATTGTAAAGTTCAGCGCCCACCGGCTGACGAACGAGAACTGCCTACGACTGATAGATTCTGCCGCCTCCAAGAACATGGCCATTCGCAGCACCTACTTCCAGCACAGCCTCCCATATCGATGCACCTGGAGATCACCTCAGCAGACAGAATCGCAAATCAACCACGTTTTGATCGATGGACGGCACTGCTCCGACATAACCGACGGCATAACCTATCGAGGCGCTAATATTGACTCCGACCACTACCTGGTGATGGTGAAACTGCGCCCAAAACTATCCGCCATCAACGATGTACGGTATCGACGCCGTCTCGGCATAAACTAGCGCGACTGAAACAACCGGATGTCACCAATGCGTACGCGCAGCATCTTGAGGCTGCGTTGCCGGATGAGGGCGAGCTCGATAGGGCCCCTTTTGAGGACTGCTAAAGGACAGTCAAAGCAGCCATTAACGACGCTGCCGAAAGCATTGTCGGATATGTGGAACGGAGCTTAAGAAACGATTGGTTCGACGAGAAGTGCCAGGAGGTTTTAGAGGAGAAGAATGCAGTGCGGGCTGCAATGCTGCAGCTTGGTACGCGGCAAAACGTGAACGATACAGACTGAAGCGGAAACAGCAAACCCGCCTATTCCGGGACAGAAAGCGCCGCCTGGTAGAGGTAAAGTGCCAAGAGATGGAGTTGCTGTACCGTTCTCAAGAAACACGGAAGTTCTATCAGAAGCTCAACACATCTCGCAAAGGCTTCGTGCCACGAGCGGGATAAGGATGGCAGCATCTTGACGGACGGACGCGAGGTGGTCGAAAGGTGAAAACAGCACTACGATAAACACCTGAATGGCGCAGAGAACACAGGCACAGAAGGTCAGGACAGCGAAAGCGATGGCTACGTCAGCACAGCGGACAGTGGAAACCAACCAGCTCCCACGATGGGGGAAGTTAAGGATGCCATTCAACAGCTCAAGCACAACAAGGCCGCTGGCAAGGATGGTATCGGAGATGAACTCATCAAGATGGGCCCGGACAGGTTGGCCGCTTGTCTGCATCGGCTGATAGTCAGAATCTGGGAAACGGAACAGCTACCAGTGGAAGCAAGGCGTTATATGCCCTATCTACAAAAAGGGCGACAAACTGGAGTGTGAAAATTATCGTGCAATCACCATCCTAAACGCCGCCTACAAAGTGCTATCCCAGATTCTCTTCCGTCGTCTATCACCTATAGCAAACGAGTTTGTGGGAAGTTATCAAGCTGGTTTCATCGACGGCCGCTCGACAACGGACTAGATCTTTTCCGTGCGGCAAATCCTTCAGAAATGCCGTGAGTACCAGGTCCCTACGCACCATTTGTTCATCGAATTCAAGGCGGCATACGACAGTATTGGCCGTATAGAGCTATGAAATATCATGGACGAGAACAGCTTTCCCAGGAAGCTCACAAGATTGATTAGAGCAACGATGAACGGTGTGCAAAACTGCGTGAAGATCTCGGGGGAACACTCCAGTTTGTTCGAATCTCGGCGGGGACTACGACAAAGCGACGGACTTTCGTACCTGTTGTTCAATATTGCGCTTGAAGGTGTCATGCGGAGAGCCGGACTTAACAGTCGAGGCACGATTTTCACGAGATCCGGACAATTTGTTTGTTTCGCGGACGACATGGATATTATTGAAAGAAAATTTGAAACGGTGGCAGATTTGTTCACCCGACTTAAACGCGAAGCAACAAGAGTCGGGCTAATGGTGAATGCATCGAAAACAAAGTACATGCTGGTTGGTGGAACTGAGCGCGACAGGACCCGTCTAGGAAGCAGTGTTACGATAGACGGGGGTACCTTCGAGGTGGTGGACGAGTTCGTCTATCTCGGATCCTTGATGACGGCTGACAGCAACGTGAGCCGGGAAATACGAAGGCGCATCATCAGCGGAAGTCGTGCCTACTATGGGCTCCAGAAGAAACTGCGGTCAAGAAAGATTCACCCCCGCACCAAATGCACGATGTACAAAACGCTCATAAGACCGGTAGTCCTCTATGGGCATGAGACGTGGACTATGCTCGAGGATGACTTACAAGCTCTTGGGGTTTTCAAACGCCGAGTGCTAAGGACGATCTTCGGCGGCGTGCAGGAGAACGGCGTGTGGCGGCGAAGGATGAACCACGAGCTCGCTCAGCTCTACGGTGAACCCAGTATCGTGAAGGTAGCTGGAAGGATACGCTGGACAGGGCATGTTGCAAGAGATGGTGTTCGCTACGAATCCGGTCGGAACAAGAAGACGTGGGGTGCTGCAAGCTAGGTGGATTGACCAGGTGCACCAGAACCTGGAGAGCGTGGGTCGCAGTCAAGGATGGAGACAAGCGGCCATGAACCGAGTTGGCGAGGTTTTATCAAGATAATTGATGTAAAGCCAAATAAATAAATAATAACATATTTCTGTTTTAGTTCACAAAAAAGCGTCTCAGTGATTATCAATCATTTTCCAATATTTCTGAAACTTATTTCAACATTTGAGAAATAACAGATGATTTGAAATGAAACATTAACGAATCCATATTTAAAAACAGGAAATTAACCGCAACTGTATGGATGACCTCAGTTTAATCGATATCGTCGAATTGGGCTAAAAGAGTCGTAGGAGATGTAGAGTTGTGAAGGAGAATGTGGGATCGTGACAGACTTTGGTTACAGGTTGGCCGACGGCGCAGCAGAATCATTTCCCGTTCTGTGGCGTAGTTGGTTAACGCGCCCAGTCTAGCGTATTGGGAGTCGAAGCCCGCCATAATGATTCCAATATTTTTCACAATTCAATATGCTTTCTAGGAAAAAAAATGTGGTCCAAAATCACCGTGAAAAAGGCCAGTGCCAGGCTTTCAAAGCGCCCGGCAATTCGATATAGCACGTTATCTAGGAATCACGCAAAGTAAAAATTTTGCGAAAATCACATTGAAAGCATGTTTTGTTGAACGAATCGGACAGGTACGCAGCGGATTCGCGTGGAAGCACGAAAGAACTATTCGGGAAACTCGGAAAAATACCGCGGGAGAAAAACTCGAGTTGTGCTGTACACAAAGCGTAAAACATTTATATTTCGTCAGGTTAAAGAAACGTCAAAACACGTACACCAGTGGTATCGGCACATTGGTCTAAACAAGGGGGTTCGGCAAACTGGTCGAACTCAGGGCTACCTACACGCTAAGAAAAAAGAATACTAGTTGGCATAAATACCATACTAAAACCATATTCGATCTATTCACTCATTGCTTTGCATTTGGGCGCAATAAGCTTTACTAGTATAAACGGGTTTTATATTAGCCAATGCATATTTGGATTTTAATTAATCAATGTATAAAGCTCTGTAATTCTTTAAATTGAATAAAATTAGCCATTTTAGTTCAGTCGATGTGAACAAAACGAATCGGAAGGTGGTTCTTATTTTATTATCAACAAGTTTATTAGTTTTTTAAAGAATTGGTTCGTTTTGCTGATTCTAGCTGCAGCTTTATTATATTTATTTTGCATCCCGACATTGACTAAACCGTACACTTCCACAATGTAACTCCAGTCTTGCAAAATCCATTATGCTCGAAGAACTCAGTTCTAGAGTAGTGAGCCGCATTTTTTTTCCGGTTTCTTCTCTATTGCCATGATGGATTTCTTCCATAGAATCAACTGAAAAGGTTTCAAATCACGATTACAAAATGGGTTTTAAAATAATAGCCAGCCAACTTACCTTTCAATTGCTGTTTCGGATGAAACTGGCTAGATTAAGCGGATACGCTGGAACTACGGAAGATTTCCGCTCTTTGAGGTTCTGGTTTGAATTTTTCATTTTTGTTTCCGAACGTTTTCATTTCCTGCTGGACAGGAGGAAAATATATTGGGTTTGTAGCGCTGTAACACCAACGGACCAGGTACTTGAGGAATTTTAGCTAATTTTCTAGAATATTATGATTATTTTGATGAACGCGTCGTGACTCGATTCATACAGGTAACCGAGCATAATGAGATTGATTTTGAAGAAGTCCGAAGAGTAGTATGGGTCACTACATATGCATGGTAAACAATATGAAGGAAAAATGCATGACACAGTATGAAATAAAATAATCCGGATATTACTTTTTAAGTTTTGCAATGATTAAATGAGAAAAACGTATAAAAAATAATAAAACGCACACTAACTAGTATATTTGATTTTATCCGTGACCGTTGCATATTTGCCAACATGTTTAAGCCTAATGCAAGATAAAATGTATAAATCCACTTATTTACAAAAATTCAAATCTTTGCCTTGCCTTTTCCTTTGCCATGGTGCCACGATCTTTTGAGCAAAGAACATATATCTAGAAAACTTTAAAATGATTTCTGAAAGGATATCGATAATGATATCAATAATAATAAAAACCAATTGCTGTTTTACTTACTTGTCATTTTTATTTTCAATATCCTGTTTCTCAACTTCCAAATAAAAAACAAATCCAATTTTTAATATTTTTGAAATAATGATTTCATCGTCGATTTATTATCATAATTAATTTGAATCTAGCACTATTAAAAACTAATTATACAATATATTTTCATTGCAATGCACGTACAGATGAGAGATAGAGAGGATCCTTACAGAATATTCGCAGTGTTGTAGTCCTATTTCATATATTACACAGATGAGAGAACGAACTAGAATAACTAAAATCACACGGCTCACCCCACTGTCTCGCTTTTTTTTTCCTCATACATAATATATCTAACCAGAGCCTAACCCTTGCCTGCAGCAGCAGAATTTTTGAAACAACCGATCCGTTCAGTTTTCGACATCCATATATTGTGCCTTACTGCTTAACTAGGTCGAGCCCCTTTGTAGCTTTTGCATACATCTGTTCCGTTTCCGTTTCCATTGTGGTTGCTTGTTCGTTATCCTCGATTTATTTTAGGCGAAGGATGAAACCAGAAACAGACCATGAAAATCTGGGCTGCGGACTAAACAGGATTTGCTAGCATAGAATAGAACTTTCCTATCAACCGATCAGTCACACGCGTACACACTAAATTCACAGATATATTACAGGAAATCACATCGCCTAGCTGTTTATGTACGAAGATGTCGGGAAACGAAACGTTGATCAAATATCAATTATTTTAATTTGTGCAGTATTTTAACGCTTATCCTGACCAATTATATATTTACATTGTATTTCAACAGAAACAAGTTACTACAAAAAAAATCGATCACCTTTTCGCTTCCCGACATTCTTGGTTCTCATCTTTTCCTTTACACAGAAGCGAATTATAAGTCTATTTGCACATTCTCCTTTCAAGTCGTTTCCAAGTGAGTTGTTTGCATTCTCTTGACAGTTGAAATCATAAAGTGAAGTCAGCTCATTTGTTCTCGTTTTTCTTTTTTTCTTGCTCCATCAGACACACTGGATAAGCTATTTTGCAACGCTGATCTCGATTGACTATGCGGTAAATCTATTTAATACTAAAACATATGTACAAGGAACTGTTTTCGTCCAAGTGGTGCTTTCCCGTTGTTGGATTAACTTTTGTAGGTTATTTTTTACATTCTTTGCAACTCATATGAATGACTTTGTGCGCACTTTTAAACAAAAACCATGGAAAATGTTTTCTTAAATTATGGATCATAAAATATTGCAATGAACAATATAAATATTTCTTTTCACTGATAAAAAAAAATAATTAAAGTGTGTGTATGTTTCAGAAGAATTACATTACTGAACTTTGCGAAAGATTTTTTAAATGCTCATAATTCCACGAAGAATTTTGTTTTTGATAGCAGAGTTTCATCTAAACTGTTCTGTCCAATATTTCACAGGTATACAATCGTCATAGAAGTTCTGAAAGCAGTTTGAAGGCCACTAAAATGACAAACGAACGTAACACTTGAAACAATGGATCATCGAAATAACTAAAATGGCCGATATGAAAAGCGTATGATAGCGCCACGGTAGTCTTGTGTGTTTGACAGAACGGCAATAGTGGTTTCTGCGCTCGTGTACATACACGGTACATGTCACCAACACTACTCAAAAATTGCTGGTGGAAAATATAAACAACACAGCTTAAAATATGTTGTAAATTTCAGTTTATTTTCATGCACATATTTGGAGCATCAAAATAAACTGAAATGTCAACGACAAATCGCTTATTTTTCAATCGAATGAACTTGCAATTTACAAGACCATGTAATATTCAAGCATCTTTAGTTGAAAATTCAACGTGATGCTGTAACATTAGATGAATTTAATTTACTTTTACTATATTCTTTTGTTTGCACTATATTGAAATTTAAATATTTTTTATCTGTGAAAGATCAGCTGTTCCCAGCAAAATCAAATGGCAGTATTTTCAACCAGCAAATTTGCGCATGTGTGCGTGACACCGCTCGGCGAGAGCTCAATGCTGTCATAATGTAAAATCCCATATCAAGCGTGTGCTAGAATAAGGACATAAGTCGCATGATCGATTTCTCTTCATCGATCCTCTCTTTTGTGAATAAAGGTAACAAGACGCAAATGTTTTAGCATTTTTTCATCTTAGAACGCAAGATTGCATCGCTGCCAAGCGGTCTGATGTGAAAAAATGTAACATACTTGCATCTTGTCACCTTTATTCACAGAAGAAAGGATCGATGAAGAGAAATCGATCATGCGACTTACGCCCTTATTCTAGCACACGCTTGATATACGGTCGCTTCTTTGTTTTGATGCGGTGAGTATCGAAAATAAATCCTTCAATGATCCATTAAAATCGACAATCGACAGGGAAACATCGCTCAAATTTTTAAATGCATTGTGTCTCGAAAAATCACGTTCTTTTCACTGACTGAATATATCAAGCGTGTGCTAGCATAAAGGCGTAAGTCGCATGATGGATTTCTCTTCATCGATCCTCTCTTCTGTGAATAAAGGTGACAAGATGCGGATTTGTTAGCATTTTTTCACTTCAAAACGGAAAAATATGATTTATAAAATATTTCAGCTAATAAACCTGATATTACTAAAAAAATAATTTATACGTTAGGGAACATATTATTACACAAAATTAATGACAATATACATTTTAAAAAAGAGTAGTTTTTGTTTAATATATCAATAAATTTGTATGTTGAAACTAGACAAAATTTACAACATTAAATTTCTCCTGTGAAAGTATCACGCATGTACTTTAACCTTTCTATTGTTATATTAGTAGAAGGTTGAGAATCTTTTCAATACATTTCACACGTATTTTCTGGAATCCATTTGATTTTTTCACAAAAAAAATCATTTATTTCGGTACGGTGTCTAAAATATCAAAAATGGGGGTGAGATTGGGACAAGTAAGGACGATAGTAAATTAAATCACAAGTCTACTTTTTTGTCATTTTACGGTGCCATGTGTATTCTTTCCTCATTAGGATGTGTTTATTCTTTTTAAATACAGCATCGCTGAATTATCAAACAAGTCGAGTTGAGGATTCTGTGCATTGAATAACAATGTCATGCATTTTGACAACTTCTCAAACCAGCAACTGTGTTCTGTGCTCAGCAACATTGTAAAATTTTATCAAATGGATTTATTTTTTTAGAATTCAATTAATTATCTGTATTTTCATATCATAGAAACATCTCACGGAAGTACAAATGAGTTGGATCGCTGAAATATTGAGATTATGACGTCAACATTTGCCTGAAATGTATTGATGGTGGAATATCGCACCGAAATTTAACTATTTGCGAAGGTTTAAAATAATCACTGTTTCAGTACACCTTTGGGGAAACTGGATAGGCTTTATGGCAATTGGGATGAGACTTTGAAGACAATTTGAGGGAAAAAATAAGAAAATTGTTGTAAACTTGACGATAAATGTTGGGTTTACATAAATTTTCACATAGATCTTCAATTTTTTGGTATAATCGTTCTTTTAAGTGGGTTTATTATATTTGTGAAACATCTTTGATATCTTTTCGTCTTGTTTGCATCGTATTTCATCAATAATTTTCAGCTGTAAATGGTTTTGCAACCATATTCTCAAAAACAAGTTATTTCAATTATAGTGACCCAATGTCACCCCCTCTATGGGGTGAGATTGGGTCATTTTTCATTCAGTTGTGGTGCCGCTGTGAATAAATATTTTTCTTTCATTTTTTGAACAGTTGTTAATGAACCATCAAAGTTCATACACACCAAATTTGAAGTTTATTGGAGTTAAATTGCGATAGTTAAGGGTGTGAACCGTTTCACTAGTTCGTTTAACTTTTAGTTAAAATTTGACAGCTCGATAGTTATTTCCCCTCCAGTTAGAGATAACCCTGCTCTGGAGCATGGTTAAACTTGACAGCTCGAAAGTTATTTTCTGCTCCCGTGAATTTGAGAATAACTAACCATCTGTCAACTATGTTCTGAAATAACTACTCGACTGTCAAAGCTCAAATGGGTCGACCGCGATGTTCAATTCAACCATTTGAGGGGAAAATAACTATCGAAATGTCATATTTTAACTAATAGTTAAACGATCTGGTGAAACGGTTCATTCTAAATAAATAAAACATACATATCCCTTTTTGACCCATTCTCACCCCCAATGACGGTATGAAAAATTATATGTTCCGTCAGAATAAATCTTTTGACAATTTATCAACTGTAATCGATAGTTAGGATACCAGTACTTGTTTTAAAAATATAAATTATAATTCTTTGAAACAGCATACATATATATTCAAGTTTTCTTCGAAAAAACTATCAAAGTTACCCGTTTTACGGTATCTTAAATCGCACGGGGAATCGACGTCGGAAACACCGTTGGCATGGATTTATTTCATCGTTATTTCGCGCAAATCCCAAAAATGTATTCTCATTTTTTTGTTTCTGCGCCAACATTCGGTGACAAGGAAACATAATGGCTGTCACAGGAGTGGTTGGTATTACTGATATTTGACATGCTTGACATTTATCATTGATCGGTTGTGTGGTGAATGCATTGTTTTCATGGAAGTAAACCTTTTTACCGACGATGCATGTGGCGAGTGTCATTTCTAAGAGGTTTCCGAAAGTGGTAGTGAGAAAAGTGATCAAAAACTGCGTCGCTGGATAGAAACGTCACTACATTCAGCGACACAACGAAAATTTTCAATGCAAAAAGCAATATCTATTCCCGGGATTTATATAAAAGGCTTTCTAGTATGGATTAAGACTTTTTGTTACTGGAATGGAACCACGTCTCAAACATCTGTTTGCTGTAAAGATTACATGGTTATAATGTTTGTAACTTGAGAAAACAATATTTTTCAATGTATATTTTGAATCTAACATAACTGGTTGCCGTAATCCGGATAATCACTTCTTCAGATATTACTTTTCTATTGAAAATGCAAATATTGCAAGCTTTATATTTTCAAATCAAGTTCTGGCACCCATCGCTTTCGACTATATACTGAATATAGTTTCAAGCAAAAAAAGATGTTTTCATCATTTTTTTTTCTTTTAGCTGATTTGGCGTAACATTGATCACCCATATAAACAATGTTCGATAATATTTAAACTACCGTTATTTTGAAATTGAAAACACTGTGAACCTCGAAATACACCCAAATAAAGGCAAAATCGTTAAGGAAATTCTACACTCTTTGAAGTAATTTGTTTATTTTGCTAGGTTGAACATACTTATAAAAAATTAGCTGAAGGTTTCCAGTTGACAATTCCACTTTTAGTAAAAACCGCATTTTCCTTGCTTATATCAATAGCAGGACTTATGTGAAGCATGAATCTCCGGTAGTCTCACCTAGAATCATACAAATCAGTGAATCAAGTCATCAAAACAGACACAAAACAAACAACAAAGCAAGTGCGCTCACAAACGTTTGTCCCAACTTTTGCGGATTGGGACAAATCTCAAACAAATCTCGCATAACTTCTGATGTCGCCCTAAAAGCCATTGGTAACCATGGGTGTAGCTCATTGTTTCTGAGCATTTGATTGAATTTACACGTTGTTTAACAACTCTATGGTGAAGAAAGGATCATTATCTACCTACAAGTGATGTTGGTTTGGATCTTTATTCCTTCACTTGCTCAGAAACAATGATCTACACACATGGTTACCAATGGCTTTTAGGGCGTTATCTCAGAGTATGCGAGAAATTATCATGACAAACACAGGGGGCAACAATGTTGCAATCTTTTCAACTCGCAATTAGTCAGTTAATTCGAACACTATTTATAAATCACATTTGTTTAATATTTGTTATTCGATAGTGTGGCAATATTTAACAACACGGAGAATGTTTTTGAAAATTGCGATACAAAGCCAAGTAAATCGCTACGCATGCGGTGAGCGATCATTACCATGTTCTGTTCATGTTTTGATGAACTTTTGTTGCGGAATAAGATTGTTGTAACAAAAATGTCTTTGCTGGTGTGTGTTGGTTGACAATTAATTCACTGATACAAACATGCACAGAGAAAATGAAGTACTCAAAAGTGAGTTCATTCCACTAAATTCAGGGGGTTCGAGCGTTAACCTAATTTTGAGTTTATGGGGTAGAAGTTGTTTTCATTTGCAGCCATGCGAAAAAAATACCTACTGGCTAAGTTCTTTTCACTCAACCGACAGATCAAATTACTCAAATCCCAGTACTATGACACTTACTCAAATTTATGCTAACGCACAAAGGTTCGGTTTTTGGGTTGTTTGCACTTCGCTCTCTGACAACAATAGAAGGAGCGAATTAAATAAGGAGAGAAAAATAACTCAAAATAAGATAACAAATCTCGCATACTCTGAGATAACGCCCTAAAAGCCATTGGTAGCCACGTGTGTAGCTCGTTGTTTCTGAGCAAAAGAAAGAATAAGCATCCAAACCAACATCACGGGCAGGTAGATAACGATCCTTTCTTCCCCATAGCGTTGTTAAATAGCATAAAAATCCATTCAAATGCTCAGAAACAACGAGCTACACACATGGTTACCAATGGCTTTTAGGGCGAGATCAGAAGTTATGCGAGAAATATTCATATATGGATTTTCCATTTTCTCCGTGTGGAGGATGCGGGCTCAAATATTTTGGTCGTTAAATATGAACACAATACTTTCCACCAGTCCAAACCATTTTCAAAGTGCACGCTCAAAAGGCTTTACACAAAACCTCACCAATTCAATGCAGACAATAGATCAAACTAATCACCTGAATCATAAAGTTTCTGAACGTGTGTAAGCATGAGATATATTTCATAAAGTCATATACAATTGACAAATAATTAGGACCAAGTAGATCATTTCGTTAATAGTTGACGGTCTTTGTTTTACACGAAATGTAATACATTTTTAGCGTGCTGAAATCATTACCGCATAGTAGGTAATCATTATAAAAGTTAGTACAAAAATAGACATGTTTTTGAACATGTGATTGCAACAGGGTCCTAAAGCCATAATCCAATTTTAGTGCCAAACGCTTAAGTTTAATGTTTTAATGTTTTTAGACCCCCTTGGTTTAAACTCAAATTTGTGATGTATTTTGTTTTCCGTGTCCCTTCCAAAATGTCATATAGGAACAACCCCAGTGTACATACGTTAAGTAATCCTACACTACCGAGCTAGTTACATGTGTAAAATTTCATAAATCAGCCAAATCTCGCATAATCTGGGATAACGCCCTAAAAGCCATTGGTAACCACGTGTGTAGCTCGTTATTTCTGAGCAAATAAATGAACGAGCTACACACATGGTTACCAATGGCTTTTAGGGCAAGATCATAAATTATGCGATAAATGTTTTTAAAACACTACGAAGAAGTTAGCAATTAAAATTGATAATCAGCACTTGTGTCACTAATAATGGATCATTGAAGGTAGTTTTTGCAAGTGCTCACCGCATCAAAACAAAGGTGCCACTGTATATGGGATTTAACATTGTGACAGCGTTGCTGTTCTGTCAAACACACAAGGCTACGGTGGCGCTATCTATGCTTTCCTTAGCGGCCGTTTTTGTTATTTTAATGATCCATTGCTTATTAATATAGGATAATGATTTTTTTATTTAATGGTTCCGCGAACCCTCTGAATCTATTAGAAGTTCTTGCTTAAAAAGTTAAACATTAGATTAAAAAACTCTCTTTATCACATTTATCACACTTCAAGTAACATGGTTGAATATATGCATTAGGTCAGAACGTTTTCTATTTCATTTCGTTCATCGAGAATAAAGATGAAAAATTTGAAACATATAGGATAGATGTACCAAAATCCACCACCCTAAGAAATGATATATATTATTAATCAGTCAATAGACTTCTGAATACATTCAGTAATTTGAACAAAAGCTTTCAATAATTGTTTCATAGAAAAAGTATAAGAACTGGCCACAAACTTTGTTTTTGTATTTAAAATTGGGATGGCAAATACTGGTAAATCTGCAACAGTATTCGCCTGTTGTTGAATTCACCACCTACAATGATTTCTTATGGAAAGTGGCGAATTCAGGAACACTATAACGAAATGGGGAGCAAGGGAACCAAAATTTGAAAGAAAATGTTTTTTTACTATTATTTTCTCAGAAAATTTAAAGATTTCTGAAGATGTTTTCATAATATTTTAAAGCGATATCATGAATACTAAACGATTTTTGTTTATTTGTGTCATGAAACGGTATTTAATCCGGGGCAGAGTTGGGATAAGTTCTGAGATTCACAATGCAGTAGGCAAGAGATCATAGAAATCATTGTCAGCGAAGCCAGTGAAACTCACGCTTATCGCTGCGAAGAGGAAAAATATCAACGTCATATGCAGCCCAGATTCCGCTGTCACGAAACCTCAAATGCAGCCCGTCGTTTTTATGACTGAAAAAGTGAAAAGTATTGTAATCAAAATAAACTATTATTGAAACCTCAGTCAGCGGAGCAGTTTTTCCAAAGATGATGATAAACCTTAACACAAGACTAGTTATTTATAATGTTTGTTACGTTTGCTTTCATGAAATTTCACTCGAAATGCCGTTTTTGTTTCGGTATGATGCACACGCAATAGTTTTTTGCTGAAATTGCCATGTGAGAGCTTGAACGACTTGCGCAAGATTGATGAAAACACTGAGTATAATAAGAAAAAACTCAGCAATCGCCGAAAAAGAAGGCCGTCTTCGCGAGTCTCGTCTTAGATCGCTGCTGTAGGCAAAATGCATTGAAAATAGCAAAACACTCGTTGCTCAGGGCAACCCAAAACTACTGTAGAAAAATGCTCTATATCCCGCTGTATTCCCCGCATTTATAGCCTTTAATGACACTACTGATTTCGAAAATTCATGTAACTAACATAGGCTACTTGATGAAACTCACGATTTTTAACTACTGTAGTGAGAGAAGCCACGTGATTGTCGCGAAATTCAAGCCTACTTATTACCATTCCCAGCCCTGATCCAGAGTACCGAATACTGCACGCAAACAAATTTTGTTGTATAATCTACCGAATCCATGGTAGAATTAAGAACTGCACCAACGATTTTCAACCGACTACAAAAATCTGTTAAGTTTACTATAATCTGGTAGAAATCACTGAGCAGTGCAGTAAATGTGACCATGTCCGTAGTAGCATCCACTACAAAGCATTGTAATTCAATCCGTGACACCCCCCGTACAACACAGTGTGGTCAAAAGTATAATGCGAAAATTGTCATATCAAGAATGTTTCTAGTCATAAATACTGCAACTGTGGTTAAATAAACCGAATACATTTTCTTGCGTAGTGATATTCACTATGTTTTGA
The DNA here is from genome assembly GCF_002204515.2 of Aedes aegypti. Lineage (NCBI taxonomy): Eukaryota > Metazoa > Arthropoda > Insecta > Diptera > Culicidae > Aedes > Aedes aegypti. The sequence goes on along the minus strand of NC_035108.1, from coordinate 101,058,464 downwards.
TAGAGTTGACAGAATAGTGTAGTCGGCTGAAAATCGTTGGTGCAGTTCTTAATTTTACCATGGATTCAGTAATTTCAACAATTAAATTAATTTCAGTGTGGTACTATGGCGAATATCGGCACATCTTCCCTATGTTGATTACGTTTTGTTCGTTTTGTAAATGTAGCGTTTCTTCTCATTTCTTTAACTTTGACAGTTCTTCTATGAAAATGACAGGCTCTTGTTAGCACCGGTCCTCCACCGATGTAAACAAATGCATAGACGGATCTGTCGGTTTCATGTGACAGATCCGTCTATGCATTTGTTTACATCGGTGGAGGACCGGTGCTAACACGGGCCTGTCATTTTCATAGAAGAACTGTCAAAGTGCTTCCCGATCAGCTGATTTGAGACGTCATGTGAATAGGCCTATAGAGGTCTACAACAAGGGCGGAGGGCGGCTGTCAAATGGGAGTGAAATTGAAAAGCCGACAACCTAAGTCCAGAACCAGTTTTAAGGCTTAACGTGGAAAAGTTAAAAATATTATTCGCAGAATTACATGTAATAAATGCGCTTGAAAGATATTGTTGGCAAGTAGTTATATGCCGCTTGCTACTGCTGTTGGCAATTGGCTTGTTTAGGGGTATTCAGTTTATTACACTTTCTGATTCTACTTTAAAAGTTGAGCAAGAACCCAAAGTTTCATAATTTTTCGTGCACTGGAACTATTTTTAAAACACTTTTGAAATTAGTATTGAAATCGCTTTTGAATCACCCCTCGACAAATTTTACTCTGAGACGAGCTGTCATTATGTAAATTGAAATGTCATTGAGTCTACAGATTGAAAGCTTCATTAATCATTTAAAATGTCAAAATTGAGATATTGAAGCGCAATAAAATTAGGTTATGCTTAGAAAAATGTGCTCTTTCGATCAAGCTACGAAAACCTGTATTTTTTTAATCACTAAACAACCCGATTTAATCAGCAAATTCGGCTTAATTCCCAAAATTGGAGTTTTCGACAAAATTGATTACGCCTTCACCATTGTTTGGTAGGAATTTTGTATGGTTGTTTACTTTTTAGAACCAGTGACACGTTGGGGTAGCAGTAAAGAGCCGCCAGTACCACCCTTGGTCTACAAACAAACTGCCCCGAATACCAACGCATGATCAATCTTACACGAGTCGATTTCCTCAGAATAAAAACGTATCGATGTTTGTTTGACGTCATTTGAGCTATCGCCCGAGGAGGAACGGATAACTAGCAATAACATATGCATACCATATTTTGGAATCATACCTTAATTAGGTATTGTTCAGTTGTCAATACCTCATTTTGGTATTATAATGGTATTTGAAAAAAAAAATTAAAACAATTAAAAATACTTCATTTTGGTATTCGACAGGTATTGAGGACTGCTGAAAATTGAAAAAAATCACTTTTATATGAAAATCCATCATGTATTATTTAGGTATTACAATACCTGATCTAATTATCAGCTTGATATTTGTAGAATATGCAGAAGGTAGTATTTGAGGTATTTTACCTCTTATGCAGGGTTCATTCATACCTCATTCAGGTTGTAAGTATTGGAATTTATCTGGTATGGAATACCTCAATTTGGTATTCAGTAGTTATTTTCTTCTGCTCGGGCGGTCAACGCATATTATATCGGGTTATTTTATTTAGAAAAAACTTTTTTTATCTTAAACAAAAAGAACTTAATTATGCTGCCGCCCACATTTCATAAATAAATCATACATCAAAGGGATCATTCATAAACTACGTAGCATTTTAGGGGGTATGACGAGAGGGAACACAGCATGTTGAATCGACATAATTCGATGAAAACAGTAACGCTCAAAAGTAATATAACACATAATATTACTCATTTTTTTAGTGAATCAAAATTGTAAAGCTTTTAAAGCAGCTTGACAGAGTACATATTAGTACCATATCATTACAATAATGCTGAATTTTGTTTAACTAGGAAGTCGAAACACTGTTAGTGTAAACCTGAATTTGAATCAATATCTGGGGAAGTTTGGTAAGCTTGTATTTTAGAATTTTTGGTTGAACTTATTTAATCGCCCTTCAGAAGTTATTACAAACTTACAGTTACATTAAAAATGGTATTGAAAGGTTCATTGTACATTAGTGTCATAGATCTCCAGTATCTATAAGAATGAAGTAAAGTTGATAATTATGGTAAGTAAATATAGCTTTCGAGTGGGGCTAGTAACACCATATAAGTTTTTGATGAAATAAATTTAAAAAAGACTGAGTAATTTGAAGCAAAACAGGTAAAATTGTTCAAAAGCTCAAAATATTACGTTGGTAAGACTGGAGAAACGTCAAATTCGCCGCGGCTGGTTGGCTAGCGACGGTATCACCGGCGACGATTACAAATCATCGTGTTTGATAAAGTGCAAAATTTACAATAATTAAAAGAAACGACATTTGATATGTTTAGTTTCAAGTGACAATGTTTTGAATAAGTCCAACAAAACTCATTGAACGCAATGTATTTTTTAACATTTCGAGTTTAACTTTTTTACATTTATATGATTTGACCAATCAAAGAATTTTTAACTTTTTTCAAATGTTTAACTGTCACAGTAAAAAACATAAACGTATGCAATATTTTGCATTGAGAGTTTCAAATCACTTTTAAATGCAGAAAAAATAAATTACAGTTGAAGCTCGCTATAACGACAACTTGCATAACGAGAAAAGCTCTCTGAAGCGACATTTTTCGATCCCTTGAAAATATTTCAAAGTTATAACTGTTCTCTATAACGATCCCTTGTGATGTGGTTATAATAAGCTTCGACTGTAGATTAAATTTACTGTAATTTAAAAATCTCTAACTTTTTACCTTAGCTTTTGTTTTTTGAAGCTCCGGACGATTCAGTCAGTAATTGACATCAAACTTTTGTTTTCCAATTACAATGTATTTGAACGATTTTTGTTCTGGCCCAATTGTTGAGAAAAGTGTGCCAAACGAGTGTAATTCCGGTCAGATCGCTCGTTCTCGCTGGAGCAAACGACACAATTGATGGGCCAGAAACTAATCAAATGCTACGAGTGGGGGAGGAGTGTAAAAAATAAGTCAAAAAAACTATGTCCCTAACAAAAAACGTCCATTATTAATAAGGGTCATGCATAAATAATGTTGCATTCCAAAGCGATGGGTAGTCCGTCAAAGCATGACAACATACAAAATTTGTAGATGACTTATTTGTTTCGAGGGGGAGGGTGGCGGTCGAAAAAAATCCATTTCATCATGACGTAACTTATGTACTATCCCATATTGCATTTCTTCATATCTAAATGATTTCATCTCAGAGAGTTATCAGAGAATATCTGGTTATTCATAACTAGCGAATCTGATGTAAATAGTAATAAACAAATATTTGAAATGCAATTTTCAATGTCGATTTCATTTTTGGTATAGAAACCGTAATCCCAATACACAGCTAAAATCTTTCAGTGAACTGCTAAAAAAAATGAAATCAATATCATTATTCTTCGTGACATTATGAGCAGTTCAACCCTAAAATACACACAATCTTCCTCATTAAAATTGATCGTAACATTCACAAAAGTAGATAACGAATCATTCGAGTTGCAATCTTCTCACCTTCCTGTACACTTGTCTACCATCATTAACTCTTCACCGTGCGGCACCCGGAGGCGAAATAAAACTCTTCTATAGGAATGAGATGTATAGGTACCACCACTCGATTGGAGTATGCCTGTTCGTTATGCCTCTTGGACGTTTCGAGAGTAACGCGTTTAAAATAAATTAAATTCTCCGCCTGTTTCAGTCATTGATTTTTGCATTATTTCGCGCTCACCACCATGTACCTACTATCGAGATTCGACTTGATTCCGGTTCAGATCCACTCAGGCAAACTCGTTGGCTTGGTGGTGCTGGTGATTAGTCTGGAAAGTTTCCCAACTCGGAAGTTGAACGGAACTTTTTGGCTCAATCAATAGCATGAATCATAAAATTCTACAAGCAAAATCGATAGTTAATGAACTGCTGTACCCACAGCTGCCGTTTCGTTCTCACAAGCAAAGAATGTGTGGAACGTAAGTGGAATTTTTTCCAAGGCCAATACCGGTACTCAATTTCGGCGAAGAAAAGAGCTTCTTCACCTGAAGAGAGAGCACCCGACAGGGGTCTGAATGGGAAAGCCATCGAGAAACGCGCAAGAGATGATCGATGTACTTCCAGTACCACTTTAGCCCACAAGAGCGTGAGAGATCTGAACAACTTATCTACAATCTAATATACCTCACTTTGTATCACACTTTACACGCCGTACTTGATGCCGCAGTCCTGGTAGTAGCCAACGTGCGACCGGTAGTGCCCTAGATGGCTCAGGTTTCCGGCAGCGCTGAGGTGTCCGGCTGCTGCGGCGGCTGCCACTGCTGCACTGCTGCTGGCCGATCCCGGAATCACCGGTGGACTGGCCGAGGTGATACTATTGCTGGGACTGCCCGTATCCATTTGGCAGTTGGTTTGACTGTGCTCGAAGACCATGTCACGGAATCCAGCGGAGGCGGGTGTTGATGTGGGGATACTTGGGGTGGATGCACTTCCGCCGGAGGTGTTGCCTATCGATTCCGGGGGCGTTTCCGGAGTGTACCATCCCCCGTGATGCGGTGGATGATGGGCGGAGGTATGATGATGACGTAGCTGACCCGAACTCGCCATCAGGTTGTCCTCGTTGAAGTGGTACGGATAGGAAGTATGGTGTAGTCGAGGGCTGTAGACGTTCATTAAGGAATCTACCGAGAAACCGTGATCGCTGGCTGACAGGTGATTCATCTGGGTGGCGAGCGAATCGTGGCAGGTGTTGAGGATCGTTGGTGCGAGGCTGTCTTTAACCATGCATTGCGTGGCTAGATCAAGTCCCGGTTCACGCTTGAACTGATGAGAGAGCTGCTTGCCGTCCAAGTGGTGACCTGGGCCCATGATCTTGATTGGCTTAATGTCACCCATTTTGTCCTCAAGCATCATCGTTTGTCGCTTGATCATTTCTTCTTTCTCCTTCAGAGCGTCTTTCTTCTTGAACCGTCGTCTGCGTCTAAGGAACGATCCATTGTCGAACATATTGTACGAATCGGGATCAAGCGTCCAGTAGCTCCCCTTACCAGGTTTCTTATCATCTCGGGCCACTTTGACGAAGCACTCGTTCAAGCTCAGGTTGTGCCGGATGGAGTTTTGCCAGCCTTGCTTGTTATCTCGGTAGTATGGAAACCGTTCCATGATGTACTGATAGATTCCGTTTAACGTAACTTTCTTTTCCGGAGCTTGCTGGATGGCCATCGCGATCAACGCAATGTACGAATACGGCGGCTTAACCATCTCCTTGTTCTGGTGAGGCGCTGCCAGAGCATACGCTGATCCTGCATAGGTATACCTTGAGTATTGATCGTAGGTGTAGTGATGAGCTGGCGCCATGGTTCCCGTATTGGTCGGATAACCCGGCTGTGTGTGGCCATAATGCCGCGAGAATGTATTCTGATCCGTAAAGAGAGTATGCATCTTCGATTTTCTTCACCGTAAACAACCTGCCACTAGAAGAAGTCGCGTGTCTCCACAGTCCACTTGCCACGTTTGTTTTCAATTTAAACAACTGAATTTGTTATTCCGAACAATATTATCTTCCACAACAAATATGTGCAAATATTTTTTTCGTTAAACTCTTCTCCGTAGGTCAGACTCGGGGTTCACTCGGCGCTCACTGTCACTAATCGTCTTGCTTCCAATAATAATAAAAACCCGGACCATTTACGAAAAAGGCGAGACGGTCGAAGGTAAATATCACACCGACATTGTTTTCAATCAAAATTTCACTTTATTATCATAAACAACAAAAAACACACATCCACCATCGGTGCGGTACCGACACTAACTGGTGGCTCGTCCTCTGGCCGTGTTTTCTGCTGTGAATGTTCCTGGATCGAAAATTGGGCGCACAAATACACGGCGGCACTATGAGCGGGCGCGAGCGAGCAAAACTTGCTATTGCAGCGACGGGTTCCAACGATAAAATAACATATCAACACATTCGGACGTCCAAAAATATACAAAAACAGTTGGGACCGATTAGCGTATACTAGAAATGGCAGCAACGGGACCGACGATGATGATGATTTTTCCTCACTTCTTGGGACGACACTGATTTAACGAAGCGCAGCAACCAGTGAGCAGCAGTAAAAACAGACTTCTACGCATACAAACACCACCACACACAAACGCCCGGTCACTGCTGCAAGTGTACCATGGTAACGGCAGTAAACGTGTTATGGTGCTGTCCTGTTCTCTCTCAAATCAACCACGCAGCGACGAGCAAGACAGCTTCTTCCATTCATGCTTTCGCTCAGTGGGGGTTGAACGAACGATGATTGTTCGGTTCCGCTTTCGTTGTCTCTTTTCAACGCCTACTGAACCACACTCTACCTGTCAAATTGAGAAGCGAGCGAGATGGTTAGCCCAGCCCCTTTCCGAAAATTGTAGATGCAATCAAACCAGAACAGGACGGGAACTTCCGCAGGTTGACACGCACACACCTACCGGATCCGCTTGCCGTTGAATGACAAGGGGACAATGACGACTGAAAAGTGCAATTTGCTATGGCTACCTCCGAGACAAGATAAACTCCCCTCGCTTCGCGTGCAAAAACTTCTTCATCGCCGTCACATCAGTCATACTTTTTTCACCGACTCTCCTCTGTCATATACTATTTATTTTCGCTATAATCACTAGAATAATATTATTTTATTATTTCAGCTTTTTATGTCTCTTCTCCACTGCTAGTGGTTTCATTTTTTTCTCTTGCCATGTTCTCGTCCACACACACACACACACGTGATTGCACAATCCTGAGCGCCACCTGGTTTGAGCCGCACAATTTGCCTTTTTCTTCCGCTACACTATCAAATATCGATTCGAGCGAATAAAAATCGCAGCAATCAGCAACGAAATAAAATTCTACCTGAATGAAATCGGACACAGCGAAGCAGGCGACGCGAGCGTGGAAAGCAAAACAAAAGTTGTAGGAATTGTTTTAATAAATAAACACTACCAACCCGGCCGAATACGGGGACCACACGCTACCAACCATCAAGCGATTTTGGTTGGCAGCAGCGCCAACTGCGACGGCAGCGTTGCTGCAGCCATTCCTCGGCTAGTTAGTAGGCGGAGGCGGCCAATTAAAATACTTTAACAACACATTAGAGTTGACAAACTGATAAATATGTAAACAAACCGTGCCGTTTATTTATTTACGTTTATCCTCGAGGTGAACGTCAGATTTTTTTTGGCCCGCTCCTCCGTGTTGTTCTTTCTTGTTTTTCATTGCGTAGAAGTGATATTGACAAGTTATCTACATACATATAAGCGCGTGTGTATACAAATTATTTTGGATGATTGGAGCTCACTTTCTTGCGCTTGTTTGGGAAATCTGACATACCAATTGGCTTTTGATACAAACGATGAGCAAACGAGATCGAATTTCAAACGTGTTTTGATTTTGAATATAGCAAATGAATAAGGCCGCTACAAATTTGACTTTGAATTATTGACACCCCCCTTCAAAATTATTGGACATAACTTTACATTGTGCGGGGCATTCTGGAAAATATTCATCAACATTTCCAATATTTTCAGAAAATTTCTTTACAAATGCGATGAGTTTTATTATTTTAACATGAAAAACAAAACCGTTTCCCGATTCATGAACAAAAAGTCACGAAATTCTAAAATTTTATGATTCATAATATCATGAACTTTGGTTGTATTATACACGAAAAATTTTGTAGAAAATGAATCAACTTGTTTAAATTAATTGTTGTAAGTATTATTTTTACATTTTTCATACTTGTTACTGTTTTACTTTGTATGTAGACCGCAGGGGATGCCGAGCTCAGCTCAGCGATTGGATTTCCGCCGGGCCAAGTGCGGAAATATTCGACTGCAACCGCAGATTGTTGCAATTGGCCCATTACGTACAGAGTCAGCGGTTATGGTACTTTTTGAGGGAGACTAATATAAGGCGGATAACGTACTGCATGCTATTTGTATATGTATGATCTGGCTTACATGGCTTACATGTTAAACCTGGAATATACGCAAGATTGTAAGCCACTATGGCTATTCATCCAAACCTATCTTTTTTAAAATAAAAACCTCCATCGTTCAGCTACCCAAGAGCACGAGGGATTTACTCCAATCAGTTGAATGAACGCAACACTGTATTTTAAATGTATTAATAGATTATGCATTATGCTAAGCTCAGACTAGAGCTGATATTACGTAATGTAGGGTCTCTTGATATCAGTAACTTTACATCTAGTTTTCCCTGGAAATAAGAAGTATGACGCTTGATATTATGCTTCTCGAGAATTTTTAGCATTTCGATCACTTTCTCTTTGCTTCTTGTGTTACGCGCAAGGGTCTGGTACTAGTTGGGTACTTTGCGAATCTTTTCTGAAAACCGCAGACCCTCGAAAAAGTTGCGCGTCGATCGCTCATGCGCCGAGTTGTGATCAATCAAAACGATTTAAAACGCTTGCTACTTGAAAACAAGAAGGTACGAACATTTTTATTCCATATGATTTTTATCGATTAAACAATTATGCTCGCTGTCCAGTTTAGGACTGAAGCCCTAAAAGTGATTCACTGCCTCGGCGAGATATTTTAACATTTCTTTATTTACTTTTTGGCTGGCGCACAACTCGGCGCATGGGCATACGGCGCGCAACTTGATGGACAGTCTGCGGATTAAAGTAAAGATTCGCAATATCAAGATATAAGCCATTTTACGTGACGTTTCGGAACAGCTGATCGTCGCTGCGGCGTCAATTGACAGGAGACCTGGGATTAAATCCAGCCTGATTTTCAACAACGCCTCATCTTACCAAACGAGGACATGGAGAAAACAACAAATACGAGATCCAAAAAATGTTCGTTATTGCAACATTACACCTAGTTATTGTATCAACTACCTCATTGTTACCCATATTGCACAAAAAAAGACACTTGTGATCAGAAATATTTTAATAATTTTTCTCCATTTATGTTTTCGCCTGGATGAAAAGCTACGCTAGAAATGCGCACAGTCATCAACCATCATCATCGCGAAAACTGACGACGATGATTGAAAAATCCCAGGTCTCCTCACGGAGAAAAATTATTAGTAAATTCAACCATTTTTTGGTTGATTTCAAACAAAACTTTAGTTTGAAATATGCACAAACAAAATCTTGCTTTGAATCAACAACATGCGTTGGTTAAAACTAACCAAGATTCCAAGTTGTTTTTTCCACGATTTTCTAGGTAAATTCAACAAAACCTAGCTTGAAACAACCAAAATATTTGTTGTTCAATTTGACAGTTCTTGAAACAAACAAGAACGTAGGTTGATTCTAACTAAGAAAAGTGGTTTGATTCAACCAAGAATTGGTTCAAAATAAACTAATACGCTGGTTGATTCAACCAATTTTTTTGTTTGGATTGTGGGGTTGTTGTATTTTCATATTTCTTCATAATTATTATTGATGACAAAATATGTTAATGCGTTTTTTTATTTATTCGACATTTTACAGTATTAAAAAAAATGAACATGAGTATAAGTTCCATCGTCTTGGATCTTGCTAATATTGCAGGCGCAAATAACGTCGTCGAAGATATTCTCCAATCTGAAAAGAAATTTCACGATATTTGTAATTGACCGCATTCAAATAAAGTATAAAAAATCAGCCTTACCATTGTTAGTAGACATGTTCAGCACCAGCATTCTTCGTGTACTCGTGGTTTGATTTGTGCACCCATTTTGCGCTATGACCATCAGGATCTTGGAAAAAAAAGAAATGTTTGCTGAATGAAATAAAAACATAGAATCAATTATGTTACCTTACGTGTGGAATTATTCAAATTGCAATTATTCAAATTTCAAAAATAAAAAGTCAGCAGATCTTTACGGCAACTGTTGATTACTTTCACTTGTAACCAGAAAACAGCAGAAACAATTGTGTTAACACATGAAAAAGGTTAATTACAAACTAAAACATTTGTTGTTTTTATTCTAAATAAAATCTTAGTTTGATTCGATACATTGTTTTGGTTGAATCAACCCATTATTCTATTTTGAAAATAATAGCACTTCAGAGAAACATTCTACCTATATTTTGGTAAAAACAAACTTGTTGTTTGTGAAAATAAACTAAAATCTTGGTTTGAAACAACTATAACTCAGATTGAAGGAAAATGAAGATTCAACATTAAAATTGCCTATGAAACAAATTAGTTTCAAACAAAACAATGAGTTTGAAACAACCAATTTTGGATTAAAAATAACTAAATTTTTGGTTTGAAATCCAACAAAAATTTTGGTTGTTTCAAACTAGGGTGTTTTTTCTCCGTGCTGTCATTTGACCTGCTTCGTAAAATGGCTCATTGAGGATTTTGCCCTCCAATAGACTCACACCAAAATATTCTCCCACCACGTTTGCCATATATTGGGTGGCGTCGTAGCTAACAAAATCAACATGTAACGCACACTGTTGGATTGTGCATTGAATGCAAGGTGCGTGCTTCTACTAAACTGCCATACAAACTGACTTGTGAGTTTTTTCCCCACGTTGAAAATGTGCATGAGAATCTATTCGTCAACAAAACGAACAATGAGCCATTTTACGAAGCAGGTCAAATGACAGGAGACCTGGGATTTTTCAATCATCGTCGTCAGTTATGGCGATGATGATGGTTGATGACTGTGCGCATTTCAAGCGTAGCTTTTCATACAGGCGAAAACTTAAATGGAGAAAAAATATTAAAATATTTCTGATCACAAAAATGCCTTTTTATGTGAAATATAGGTGAAAAAGAGGTAGCTGATACAATAACTAGGTGTAAAGTTGCAGTAACAAACATTTTTGGATCTCTTTTTTGTCATTTTCTTCATGTCCTCGTTTGGTAAGATGAGGCGTTGTTAAAAATCACGCTGGATTTAATCCCAGGTCTCCTGTCAATTGACGCCGTTTCGGCGATCAGCTGTTCCGAAACGTCTCGTAAAATGGCTTATAGCCAATATTACATAATATCAGCTCTAGTCTGAACGTAGCATAAAATAAAAATAATATAATTGAAATATAACCAATAGGCCTCTGCACTGTTTTGATTTTGTATGGGATTTTGACATTTACTGGCCTTGTTGTTTACAAATTTCATGAAGGAGTGAATAAGAGAGGTATATTTTTGTGCAGAGCCCCATAAAGATCAGTCAATAAACCTCGTAGTCATATATATTACTGTGTGCGTTTGAAATGCAAATATCAAATGCGGGAACACCAAACGCGGTAAGATTTTTCACAAGAAATGCGATGTCAAAGATAGATTTTTCTTGCTAAGGCGGCGGTGATTTATTTAATCGTTGCTAAGTGTCCTTTGATTGTTTTGTGTTACCGCATTTGGAGGACGTTCTGTCTAGATATGCATCCCAAATGCAAACAGCAATATAAAGAAAGGGAGGGGTCTGGTCAAAGACCATGGTCGATACAAACTTTGGGATTTTCGTAAGAATTTAAGATGGTTTAAGGGTCTGAAAATCCAAAGATGCATGGAACTTTTCATTTACAAAATTGGAATCATTAAAGACATGGACCGTAAAATGGGGTGAAGTTGATCACATTCGAGCGATTCTGTTCTGTAACTCCTAGTAGAATACATGTATTATTATCCAAATATTTTTAAAACATGTACTGGTTGGATGTCTATCGAATTATACAAACGAAATTTCGACGAAATGTTTACTTAATAAGAAAATCGTTTTAAAAAAATAAAAAAGTGGAGTTTTTGATTCCGGGGTGAAGTTGATCATTTATTATGATAAGATTCCTAAAATAGAGAGATGTGCTATTCAGTAGGGGAAGTGGTGGAAAAATGAACAGGGGTGGTAAAATGAACACCAAGCCTTTTTCCGAGAAAAAACAAATTTCAATGATTTTTTATCACGCACGGACGATTTAGAGCATAAATCGAAGTGTTCGAGTTGATACGGGGGTCGATTGAAGTGAATATATTCACGAGAACTAATATTTTAGAAAACCACGATTTAAAACACGAGCTGACGTAACTTTTAGCACGGGGGCCTTGAGGTTTTTTAGTGAGGTCAATATCGTTATGATATGATGTCAAATCTGATACCTTTAAATATATTTTTTAATGGGTTACAATCATTTATGGATATGTTTTCGGGAATGCATCGAAAATTTCCAAAAATATGTATTTTGCTCACGTTTTTCGCATGATGTTCATTTTACCACCACCAGCTGTTCATTTTACCCACATAGTGCAGGTAAAATGAACATTTTCATCGTTTATTGCAAGCGATAAAAATATGTGAAAATTTAACTATTTTAGTCTGAATTCCTCTCACTACTTTAGATAATATCCCTATGTTTGATGTTGTGCGATAGTACCATTCAAATTCCTCGTTTTTCTATCAGAAACAAGATGATTTCCTTAAGGTGTTCATTTTACCACCCCTTCCCCTACACGGATGATCAACTTCTCCCCACTGATCAACTACACTCCGAATTACGGTACCTAAATTCATGAATAGTGCTTATGCTTTCATGAATAGTGAACACAGGCACAGAAGGTCAGGACAACGAAGGCGATGGCTACGTCAGCACAGCGGACAGCGGAATCCAACCAGCTCCCACGATGGGGGAAGTTAAGGATGCCATTCGACAGCTCAAGATCAACAAGGGCGCTGGCAAGGATGGTATCGGTGCCGAACTCATCAAGATGGGCCCGGACAGGTTGGCCGCTTGTCTGCATCGGCTGATAGTCAGAATCTGGGAAACGAAACAGCTGGCGGAGGAGTGGAAGCAAGGCGTAATATGCCCCATCTACAAAAAGGGCGACAAACTGGAGTGTGAAAATTATCGTGCAATCACCATGCTAAACGCCGCCTACAAAGTGCTATTCCAGATTCTCTTCCGTCGTCTATCACCTATAGCAAACAAGTTCGAGGGAAGTTATCAAGTAGGTTTCATCGACGGCCGCTCGACAAGGGACCAGATCTTTTCCGTGCGGCAAATCCTCCATAAATGCCGTGAATACCAGGTCCCTATGCACCATTTGTTCATCGATTTCAAGGCGGCATACGATAGTATCGACCGCGTAGAGCTGTGGAAAATCATGGACGAGAACAGCTGCCCCCGGAAGCTCACAAGATTGATCAGAGCAACGATGGACGGTGTGCAAAACTGCGTGAAGATCTCGGGCGAAAACTCCAGTTCGTTCGAGTCTCGGCGGGGCAGTGAATCAATTGGGTCCTAAAATTTTTAATGAAATCTTGTTTTAATTTAATAACATAAAAAAGCATATTACTGTAACAACTTAAGCAATTTTTCCTGCTCAAATAATGGCTATATCATGTTTAAACTTTAATTTAAAAATTTGGTCCTTAAGTAAATGAACCTTGACACTTTTGATCATGTTTGACGTTCGCTTAGTCGACAAAAACACCACAGTGGTTTTAGTTCGACCACTGGGGTTGTTCCTATCTGACATTTCGTAAAAGACACGGAAAACAAAATACACCCAAAATATGATTTTAAGCCAAAGGATGTGACAAAATCGAAAAAAAAATGTTTTTTGGGCTTAAACCAACGGAAAACATTAGAAAATTGAGTAAACATGTGTTATTGGCCTAAACTTAAGCGTTTGGCATCAAAATTGGGACAGGGCTTAAGGACCCTATTGTCACCCAACACGCAGCAACAAAGACATTGTCACCTCCTATTCTTGTTGCAACAAATTCATTCCGCAACATAAGTTTATCATCACTTGAACAGAATATGACAAAGATTGATCAACTGGTGCGCAGCAATTTTCTGGGCTTTGCATTGCAATGTTCGAGGACTTTCTCCGTGTTGGTAAACATTGACACATTATCAAACAGCATCCACAAAACAAATTAGGTTTTGTGTTTGAAATAACTGATTAATCGCGAGTTGAAAAGGTTGCAACAATTTTGCGCTCTGTGATTGTCACGTCAATTTTGATTTTGATTGTGTCCTTATACGCAACAGTTGCAACAAACGGTTGCGAGCGAGCTTGCTTTGTTGTTTGTTTTTTGTCTATTTTCATGACAATTTGATTCACTGCGGCAGGGAATACTCGACGGACTTTCGTACCTGTTGTTCAATATTGCGCTTGAAGGTGTCATGCGGAGAGCCAGACTTAACAGCCGAGGCACGATTTTCACGAGATCCGGACAATTTGTTTGGTTCGCGGACGACATGGAGATTGGGAGAAAATTTGGAACGGTGGCAGACCTGTACACCCGCCTAAAATGCGAAGCCACAATAGTTGGGCTGATGGTGAATGCGTCGAAAACCAAGTACATGCTTGTTGGCGGAACTGAAGTAGCGTTACGATAGACGGGGGTACCTTCGAGATGGTGGACGAGTTCGTTCACTTGGATCCTTGTTGACGGCTGACAACAATGTTAGTCGGGAAATACAAAGGCGCTCCAGAAGAAACTGCGGTCAAGAAACATTCACCCTCGCACCAAATGCACGATGTACAAAACGCTCATAAGACCGGTAGTACCGTAAAATCGGGTGTAATTGATCAGAAGGGTGAAATTGATCATCGTACCACACGATTTTATTTATTCGTAATGGAGCACAAATATCAATGTAAACTGCAGTAAATGAACGTTGCTTGTCGTAACTAACTCGCACGGAGCAGTATTGACAAACAGCTATGAACTTCTTTTTATAAGCAAGAATTTGAACATGGTATAAACCTGAAAGTTTGTGAGGATGCTTGAGACATATCCCCAAACCAGATTTCATCACCAAAACTCGTGCCAATTAGCTCATATGGTTGATATAATTGAATTTCTGTTAGATATCATTGAATTCCTCAGGAAATTGCATACATTTAGGCGTTTCCGCGTAATTCTTGAAATTTAACTATTCGTTATTTGTATAAATATTGCATTGTTAAGAATTTTACAAGCATATTCGGATTCAGGGAGCTCAAATTTATCATATAGAGTTGTTTTGGAAACTAACAATAATGGCATTGACAAGTGATCAATTTCACACCGAAATGAGATCCTCTGATTTTTTATTTTAGAGGTATTTGTTAACACTAAAATGACATTTGTTAAAAAATTTCGGTACATAAGTCGATGAGGCTCACCTTCGTACTTGTTTTCCTGCATTTTGTTGTCTGGCATTGTTAACATTATAGAAA
The DNA here is from genome assembly GCF_002204515.2 of Aedes aegypti. Taxonomy (NCBI): domain Eukaryota; kingdom Metazoa; phylum Arthropoda; class Insecta; order Diptera; family Culicidae; genus Aedes; species Aedes aegypti. Next base: position 101,043,184 of record NC_035108.1, on the reverse strand, counting down.
ACAGACTAGAAAAACCGTTAAAAATGATCAATTTCACCCGAAATTACGATACTCTATGGGCATGAGACGTGGACTAAGCTCGAAGATGACTTGCAAGCTTTCGAACGCATTCTTGTGCGAACAGTCGATCGAAACGGACGTATATCTGATAGCGTGAAAATAAAATCGATCAGTGACAATATTCACACCAGCACCTATTGTGCTGTATAACAATTGTCGGAAGCGTGCTCTTGAACAAAAGAGCAAAATGGAAACTCGGGTTCGAAAGAACACGGTTAAGATAGTGTGCTCCTCTGGAAGCAAGACCCCAGCCCACTTGGAAGTACCGGGTACCCCCGTTGGTTTGACCACATTTAATCTGAACACTTTTTAATCTGTACCCCACTAATTTGCACATCGTTCAGATTAAAAATGGTTCAAACGTCATTTAGCTCATGGAACGGAGTGAAGTAAGATGGAACGCTGTGGAACGGAACGCAGAATTAAAACAAAACAGTGAAAAAGGTAACCAGAAACACGTTTCTAGGGTGACTAGATGTTCAAATTAAAAATGAACCCCGATGGATTGCATGAGGTACCGTTCAAATTAGCGGGGGTGCACGGTACTGAAGTTTACTCTGCAACACCTGAAAGTCCCCCCAGCTGACCTGAAGGTTTCAATTGAATGAATTCCGTTTATCGGGATGAAAACGAAAACAGCTTTTACCTCAAGTTCATCGACGAAGAAAAGTTCTCGAACTTCATGAGTGGCCTTGAAGAGGTCTAAACGTTCTACTACGAGGATGGCGCAACGAGTTCATCTGGAAATAGCCAGTAGGATTTTCAGGTACGTCAGAGTGTTTAGTTTACCTCCGGAAATGGAAGATAAGGGGCGATCCATTAATTACGTAAGAAATTTTTTAGGGTTTTTCAACCCCCCCTCCCCCCATGGTAAGATGTTTTGTATGAACATTAAAATAAATCGTATGGCGCGTAAGAAATCTCAAACCCCCCTCCCCCCATAAACCCTTACATAATTAATAGACATCGCGCACGTCCTTGGCCAGTATGGTACAATCCGGCAACAAGTAAGAGAGCGATTTGCTGCAGCACATGGTGTTAGCATCTACACGGGTGTCCGGGTAGTTCATATGGAAGTGGCCAGAGAAATCCCCCCACACGTGTACATCGGTCATTTTCGGGCCAGAGTCTTCTACGATGGCCTGAAAAACAAGTGTTTCCTTTGTAAGGGCGAAGGCCACGTGAAAGCGTTTTGTCCTCGAGCGGTATCCAAAGATGGCTCTGGAGCTCAATTCAAAAAGCAAAGATACATTTTGTTCACCGAGGATGTCATCCCGCATCTCTCTGGTGACTACCCCAACATCCTACTTGGCGATTTCAATTGAATTCTCAATGCCAACGATTCAAACTCGAACGTAAAAAAATTGTGCAAGGGTTTACAAACTCTTGTCACATCGTTACAGCTTTTCGATGTAGAAAAAGTATAAGAAAACTTTATTCACGTTTTTCGGAGGTGATTCTAGATCACGGTTAGATAGGATTTACAGCCCAGATGCGTTCACTAAACAAGTAAAATCGATTGAAATTCTCCCAACGGCATTCTCTGATCACCACTCTGTGATCATGAAATACACATTAACTGACCATGCTAGCGGTTCGCCAAGGTAAGGGGTTTTGGAAAGTAAACCCTTCCTTAATCGATAAGCCGGAAGTTATAGACAATTTCGTTTGAATGTACAATCAGTTGAAATTGCAAAATTGTTTCAATGAAAACATCAATGTGTGGTGGAATCTTAACTATAAGAAAAAGACAAAGTATTTTTTTTTAAATCAGAATCATTTGCAATCAACGCAGAAATTCGAAAGCGAAAATCTTTTTTAAACGCCTGCTTGAAACAAATATCTGATTCTATGATGCTCGGCAGATCATGTCCAGATGAGATATCCTTCGTAAAATCAAAACTAATGGAAATTGAAAACAGACGGCTTCAAAACTACAGTTTGAAGTATCAACTGAGTACCTTACATGAAGAAGAAACACTAGGATTTTATCAAATTTCAACTCGACTGAATAACAGTAGCCAATCAAATTTGCTCAAACTGAAGATCAACGGTTGTGCAACTGCGGATAGCGCTTCCTTGAAGATTTTCTTAGAGAATCATTTCAAAGAGATCTTTGAAAAGAAAGATTTCAACAGAGTTGGTGTCGAATCCATCTTAGACCATGTCAATAGATCTTTAAATGCATTAGACAGACAAAATTTAGTACCTACAGCCAATCTCCAATGAAGAATTTGAAATCGTATTAAGACAATGTGCCAAAAAGAAAAGCCCCGGACCTGACGGCTTAACATACGAATTTTATATTTCGCTTAAAGATCAAATCAAGAATGAATTGATTAAATTGTTCAATATGTACCTGTTAGAAGGGGTGCCCCCACCGGCAGCTTTTTCAGAGGGAATAATAACGCTGATTCCGAAAAAAGGTTATTCCACTGAAATGTCCAACCGTCGTCCCATTTCAATGTTAAATTGTGACTACACATTTTTTTCAAAGATACTTATGAATCGGCTGCAACCATTAATGGAAAAACTTCTCTGACCCGGACAAGCAGCTTGTGATCCAGATAAGTCTTGTATCACTAACCTCAAGTTACTAAGAAACGTTATACTCCGGTCACAACAAACGAAACGGTTCAAGGGACTTTTGTTATCCTTAGATCTGGAGAAAGCCTTTGACCAAGTGAACAACGATTTTTTGTGGATCCTACTGGAAAAGTATGATTTTCCGAGACAATTTATAAAATGCATACAAAACTTGTACTATATTGCCTCGTCAAGAATCCTTTTTAATGGATTTCTAACGAACCCCATTAAAATTACGTCATCCGTAAGGCAACCTTGCCCCTTGAGCATGGCGCACTTCGTACTCTACGACGAGGGGCTCTCCTCGTTAGAATGATAAACAATAGTATTAATGGATTGCTGATTGATAACATTTTTATCAAAATTGTTGTTGTTGTTGTTGTTGTTTGAGAGGAACTTTAACCCGAAGGTCATTCGTCCCTCGTTATCAAAATTGTGGCCTTTGCGGACGAAATCAATATAATTGTTCTGAATGATAGTGAATTCGACACGGTTCTAGCGTTAATCAAACTCAACATTCAAAAATCTCTATTTTTGAGGCTCAACAACTGTAGATCAGGACCGCATATGTTAAAAGAAGTTGAAAAACTGAAAATATTGGGAGTAACCTTCACATCAGCTTTCAAAAATATTGTCAGTGAAAACTATGACGATCTGATAAGGAAACTAAATATTTCAGTCAGGAATCACTCTAAGCGAAAATGGGGACGGACCTGGTGTAGGGGTTAGAACACAAGCTTCTCACGCCGAGGACCTGGGATCGAAACCCATCCCCAAGATAGTCACTTATGACATTTGAAGTTATAGTGACGACTTCCTTCGGAAGGGAAGTAAAGCCGTTGGTCCCGAGATGAACTAGCCCAGGGCTAAAACTCTCGTTAATAAAGATAGAAAAAAAATCTAATCGAAAACTCATTTTTTTCCAAAAAAAAATCAAATCCTCAATTGTTATGTGCTTTTTAAAATCTGGTATGTTGCTCAGATATTTCCTGCTGAAATCAAGCACATTGCTCAAATAAGAACCATCTGCCAACAATTCATTTTTAATTCACACATATTCAAAGTTCGGATGCAACAATTATATCTACCAGTTGAAAATGGGAGATTAGCTCTTATAGATGTAAAATCAAAAACAAAAGCATTGTTCATAAAAAAAATAATTTTTGTACCAGGAGAACAACCGGTAGACAATTTTATGCTCTCTCAAAAAACAAACACGAAAGTTACACGTAATACTCGCGAGTGGATAATAGTAACAGAGGAAAAAAGACAATACGATCACTCCAATACATGCAATCTTATATATAAACGATCTAAACATAGCGTTAGCGTTAGCGTAGTTACGGTATACTTCGTAGATTGGATACTAGCAACATTCATGTTTCTTTTTAATGATCTCATCCTGAATACTTTCAGGAACAAGGCAGGGGAGTATACCTTGTTCAAATCATAAACAAGAATACTAAAAGCATGAATATCACTACTCCCGGCCACGCCCATCTTTACCGTAACTTGGGATAAGGGAAGGAAATGTTGATGTAGCACTTACTTAATGAGAGGCCACCGACTCAGCGACACCCTCATAAGTGCTACGGAGTTGGAGGTTGGGGAAAGTATATTGTCAGGATTCGCCTAGAAAGCTTGTCGATTGTGCAGTAACACAGTCGGTTTTTCTGTTCAAAATTCTACGAAAAGCAGAATCGATCCCTCCAGGGTCATCGAACGGTTAAAAAGCATCCACAACCTATTGTTAGTTGCGTAACACTCGCCCAGACAGAATGTGCAATCTGAACATAATTATCAAACTCCGAAAATAACATTTTCCGTTCAAGAAACGATCAGAAGTTCCACGACGCGGAAAAAAACGATCCGGAAGACTCACAAAAGAAAAAGTATCATACTGGAACAAACTCACCGGATTGATTCTCTAAACTCATGTGCTGCCTGTCATTTCCGGATGGTTCGGTGAACTTGGGGCAGCCAAAAACCAACAGTACTGAGGACACAAATCAAACAAATCACTTTTTCATTTTTCACTTTTCACTATTCCATTTCTGAATGTAAAATTGTGTTCTTATATAACTGTATATTAAAATGGACAGAAAATTTTTCGACGAAAACACGCGTGAAACCGTGAGCAAAATCTATCGGACGACGCAAAACCGAACTGTCCTGCTTGGGCTTCACGAAGCACTATCCTTGATAAACGATTTAAACATAACTCCAAAAATTGAATCAGAATTACCCAATCTTGATTGGGAAAACATATGACAAAATATGAATCATGGATTTTTATCCACTGATGGTAAGCATGCTATGTTTATCACTCTCGACGACATTGTACCATATAAAGATAAGTTGCTCCGTAATAATGTTCGTGGAACAGTTTCAAATTTATGTGAATCGTGCGGAGAAATAGATTCTTCCAAGCATCGCATCAAAGAATGCGTTACTTCGAAGAAAGTATGGACATGGGTAACGCAAGTAATGAACAACAGAATGCGATTAAAAATCAATGATCCGGAAGAAATGATATGTACAAAAATAAAAAAGGCACCAAATCAAAAAGCAGAGCTGTATCTGTGTACAGAAGCAATGGCTTACAATTTGTTACATTTCGGTTCTGGCTCACTTTACCATTTCCAAAGTATAATACGTGATAAAACATGGAATAACAGAAAACTGTTCAAACACATTTTGATAACTTTATGAGCATTTATTAAAATTAGTTGTAAGAATTGTAACGTTTTTAAATATGTCACAATAAATAAACAGAAAAAAACGCCGAGTGCTAAGGACGATCTTCGGCGACGTGCAGGAGAACGATGAACCACGAGCTCACTCAACTCTACGGCGAACCCAGTATCATGAAGGTAGCTAAAGCTGGAAGGATACGCTGGGCAGGGCATGTTGCAAGAATGCCGGACAACAACCCTGTAAAGATGGTGTTCGCTACAAACCCGGTCGGAATTAGAAGGCGTGGGGCGCAGCGAGCTAGGTGGATTGAAAAGGTGCACCAGGACCTGGAGAGCGTGGGTCACAGTGGAGAATAGAGAGAAGCGGCAATGAACCGAGTGAATTGGCGAAATAATGTTAGCGAGGCTTTATCAAGATAATTAATGTAAATCCAAATAAGTAAATAAGTATGATTGACAAGTATACTTTTACGCTGTAGATATCATGCAGAGTTAATTAAGATGATTGTTTCGACTATTTGAAGCCTAACGGGACAAATCATTAAGCATTAAGGTGACAATGTCTTATATAAAGGACCTATAATATTATTGCTATATTATTATAATAAGCAGACTCTGTCCACCTTGGGACGGAACGCCAGAGATAATAAGAAGAAGCAATTTTCATGAAAAGTTGAAAAAAACGGGGATTACTAAACTGTTACATTGTATGGGAGTTCTTCATATTATTTTTAAATAAACTACTGTATAAAAAACGACATTTGGCAGGCTAGGTGTCCGGAATTGGAAGCGAAGCAGTAGATTTTCCGGAAGCTCTATCATTCCAGGTACACATTTCATTTGATTCCCAATCTAACATACTTTAAAACGTTCCTAACAGGCAAGCAAAAACGGAATGTAGAAACTGATTCACACTGAAGCTGCTTCCGAGCAGCAGGGAGTGCATTGAACGACAAGCTTGTGTACTTACTTACTACACGGTACACCGCAGCAGTTGGCTCGCGTCTTTGTTTGATCTGAAAATATTTACATTTTAATTACTTTTTTCGCGCCCCTTGTCGTCGTCATTGTGTGTATCCTTTGCGGTCGTCCGTCCATTCATCTCCCCCAGGCCATGGTATGCGGTCCATGTGCTGCGGATCTACGTACCTATTACCCTACACCATCGTGGATTTTTTTTTCGCGATGTTTCTCGCCTGATATTTGCCATATGTAGACTACATGCAGCGCGATTTGTAACGTTCACCATCGGACGGAGTATACAGAGTAGAAAGAAAGAGTTTCCCTTCCAGCGTATGGCGAGAAGGTGTTTGTTTCGAACCTGAATTAAGAGGATCGCACTTTTGGCTACTGACTACAGAAAATAGCGTGCTAACCTGACCTACGACAATGTTCCCAATACACCCAACAACATCAAATTAGCTCTAACCTGCTCTAACCTGTTTTTTCCACTGCTAAATATGTGACATATCATTTCAATATCCATTGTAAATGAGCGATTAGAAGTGCGGTATTTCGCTGGATTGATCTACGAGGCCGGCAAAAATAATTTCCGAGAACCCAACAGCTGAGATTTCGGCAAAAATCTCGGTAAAAGTTCAAAGTGCCGACTAATCTGCAAACATATATTTTAATAATCAAAATAAATTTATTTAAATTAAATGTCTTATTGCGTAACACACATCTCACATTTCACTCAATTGATGATTTTTTTGTGAGCTTCTATTTGAAGCAAATGTTGACCATTTTCGCAGCACTTTCATTGCAAGGGGTAGAATTTGCATGAAATATTCCTAAAAATGTAATAAAAAAAATCATAAACTGAGCTGACTCGTATTCTGCCTTTCTACGCCTTCTACGCGGGACAAATGTGCGTAGAACGGCAGTATTAATGAATAATGTAATAAATTATGTGAACACTTACATGTAAGCGCTCTCCCTCTTTCCAAACACGGTTTAAAATATTTAAAGTACATGTTAATTTAAGCAGCTCTGATTTGTCGGTTTTGACAGATGCATTTTGCCGAAATTCAGTTGAATGGTTCGTCACCTCAAATGTCGGCATAATTTTTCTCTACATAGAAATTTTTCATATCAAATGAAAATATTATATATACATATAAGCACAGACAAACAGACGTAACACTCTCATCATTGTCCATCGACCACCTTTTTAACGGTCGATTCAAAAATATGATAGGTGGCACATCCGCAACCCGCAGCGCTCGCATCGTTTATGTTTGCGTTTGACGTTTACACACTACCGCCATCTGTTGACCCGTCGGCCAAACACGCTTATTTTAGCATTGGGCGTACATGTCCTCGTGACTATGATTTTGATCGAAATATGTTCTAAGTGTTACGTCTGTTTATCTGTGATACAAGCATGTTTATATCTCACAAATAATTATTTATCAAGGTCTAATCGCTTCTCAAAGTGAATCCTGTGACCCAATGATCCGCCCCATTAACAAACATCCCTTCCAGTAACCTTTGTGGAGATGCAGAGGCAAACACGGTCTCCAAATAGCAAATGTTACACACTAACATTCCTTCCCTCAATCCCACCTGACTGTAAGGACGTGGCCGGCGCCGTTAATGACCCTGTATAAATAGAGGCATTGAATTATGCACACTGAAGAAAATTATGGCCAATCCCAGCCGAACTACTAGTTGATTCTTTGTGCATTTTCACTGACTTCGGTCAATCACGGAATAGCAACCATTGATATGTGTAATCAGTCTAAGCTAAGCTAAGCTAAATCTGTTCTGAAATGTACATAGTCCTCAAAATGAAACACAACTATGCTCAATTCTAGCATACGCCTTTTGACGAGACGTTTCAAATCAGCTGATCTTGAAGCTTTTTGACAGTTCTTCTATGGAAATGACAGCCTTGTACGCACCGGTCCTCCACCGATGATACACGTACCAAAGCTGCCAGATGATTTGATAAAAAATCTGTATCCACCAGGTTAGAAAATCTTCGTTACATTCAAAAAAATCTGTGTCTATACAAACATTTTTAAAAGAAAATCTGTTTCACATACAAATTGAATCTGTGTCAGAATAAAAAAAAATCTGTGTAATACAGATAAATCCGTATATTTGGCAGCCCTCCACGGACCTGTCACATGAAAAGGCCCTATAAATTCATGTGTGTTCTTTTAACAGTGCACAACAAAAACATAATTACATTGATTCAAACAATCAATCGAAAACATGGTGTTGTTATTTTTATTTCGCTCAGTATAGTTTAACTAATCAAAACATTTTTAAGAGGTAAGGTGGGTCTTTTATATATTTTCTAATGCTTATTTTATTGCACTGATTCTAATTTATTATTATTTAGAGACGACGTATTATTCTACAAGCCAAACGCTAAGGAAAAAGGTGTCTTTTGGTTATAGATAATGTTCAAAAAATGCACATAAATTAAACGAAACGACAATTCCGATTGGCTCGAGGCTGATACTACACGAATGCAGGAATGCCTATCTTGATTCACCTGTGCGTTTGATGACCCTCCTACGGCGATCCGCGGGATGATGCAAATGAAGACGAAAAGTCTTGGCCCAAAAACGCTCTGCATAACTACTCGCGGCCAAGCCGCTGTACTACTGCTGGCTGTCGTCGCGCTTGGAGAGCAAATATTTGTCTTGTTCTTAACTCTTGTCGCGATACGAGCCTAAGCCACGCTAAGTACCAATAGTGTGAAACCGTTGTTTTCGCTGCGGCTGGCTACCGTTTGTGTGCACTTCTCTATCTGCGTGCGCGATAGCATTCCATCAAATGGAGAACCCCGCGCAGTAGACAAGAAGACGTCGAACACGTTGCTACCTACTGTCAACCTTGCATTTCGCTTTGGTGTCTCATCACCGTCAGCAATTTATTCAAATCAATGCAATCACACCTCGTAGGTACCCACATGCGAACGGTGATTGACGGTGTGATGGCGACGACCAAAGTTCAAAAGCATTTTCTTCGTCGCTCAAGCAGCCAAAAATGCGCGACAAATTTCGATTCGGTTTGCTTCCTGTAGCTAGGAGGTTGTTGTTCATCGTTTTGGCTGCAGAAGAGTTGTTGGCCCTCGGGCTCACGCTGTCTGCTGATAGCCGCGACTATTTATTATTCTTCACTTGACGCCTATTCCGCGATGAAGATTGAGCTTCTTGACTGGGTGTCATCGATATGAGGATTAGTAGGTAGTTATAAGGAACTGTATAAGAACGGTTATAGACAATATAGGTATAGCTATAGTTTATAGTGACTAAGAGATACTACATACTTAAATTATTTTTCCGACCTTAGTAAAACGTTACGCCAAGAACCCAACAGCTGAGAATTCGGTAATTTTCAATGCCGAATCTAGGTACTAATTTTACCGAGATTTCGGAAATCCAAACTTTTTACCGAGATTTTGGCGAACGTTACCAAGATTTGACCGATTTTACCGAGAATCGCCAAATTATTACCGAGATATCAGCTGTTGGGTTCTCGGCGATTCAGTTTTAGTGTGAACAGATGCGCTGAAGATTCAGAATTCTAGTGTCAGTTTCAATAAACATACCATGTCCATGGGGTCGATGTTTCGCAATTACTGGACGCTTACATATCAGTCACTTTCCAACGTGTAGCAGAGTATAGAAACCAACAGTTTATTACGCAGTACTCATTAACAATTCTTTATTATTCACCAATCCTCCTGTCACATCTCTCGGGCATGGCCTACTCTATCTCATGACACAACACTATATTACATCTCTCCTTTTCTCTATAATTTGAAAACAATAGCAAAACGTAATAGATAAAAATGGGAACAAGCTAGCTTCAATAGTCCTCAGTGATATTTTCTTCATAATGTACAAAAATCCGTAATGAATTGTGTTTGAAGATTTGTTGTTCGAATGACTGTTGATCTCCATCAGAAACATCTTATCCTACCATCCTCATCTGTTTCCTTATATTTCCATCGTCTTTGATTTCTAAGGCGTATCTCAACACGGTTCATGTTTGTTTGATACCTAAATAAAAATACATTAAAATTTGTTTTTAAATAATATTTAAGTTATCAATAGCATACTTAGCTACATTCTGACATCTCTTTTTTTCTTATAATATTCAATAGTGAAACTTACTTTTTAAATTCACCATCAATATTACCAAACAAACGTTTCCTTCAATCTGTCTATGATTCATTCTTGAGCGTTCGTCCATTATTCTTTCTTGAATATTATGATATTCCTTTCAATTGAAGTAAAACATTTCAGGCTCCATTCAACTTCAGCAACTAAAGAAAAACACTTTAAAGATATAAATATGATGTTAAAAGACATAGTGGATGTGGCTGTAGTTCTACTACCATAGGATCACAAGGTTTTTTTTCCTAAAAATTGCAAAACTAAGAGTTTGATTCATTCCGTGGTATACTGGACTTTCAAATGAACCAAGGCAAGCCACCTACAATTGGACTTTTCTATTGCATAATGAAACCTTTTGTTTTCATTGCACATCCCTTTACCATAGATGGACCGAAGACATTCTTCCTTCATCTCATAGTAGACTGGATTGGCAAATGGACTGAGATGGATCTCCTACATCTGGTCTTTCATAGAACAGACTGAAACATTTTGTTTCCTTTGCACTTCCGTCAGGATTTGAACTGATAATATTTTAATTGAGAGCCACGTTCTCTACCACACAATCGTGTTTTTCTAGAAACGGACCGGATGATTCGTTTTATTCCTTCTGTCATCTTTTGAACAGGTCCGAATTTCTACGACATCCCTACGTTCTTTTTACAGAAATGGACCAGGATTATTTTATTCTCTTCATTTCTTATGGAGAAGTACACCAGAATCATTTTTAATGTTCTCTTTACTCTCTACTTTTTTTCTAAGAGCGGACCGGACGATTTGTGTACTCCTTCATTTCATTTCAGAAATTGGCCGAATTTCCACCAATCTCCCTTCGTTCTTGTTACAGAAACGGACCAGGTTTTCTATCCTCTTCGTTTCTTACGGAGAAGTAGACTGGAATTACTTGATGTATTCCCTTTACTCTCTACTTATCAACAAGGTTCTGGAACTACGCTTATCTATCCAAAACATATGGATTTTACCAATTATTACTTGTTGATTATTCTAGGTGTAGACTGTTCATTATATTCCTTCATTTCATTCTAAAAATGGACCGAATGTTCTTTTTCTACTCTGTCTTCATAGTTCCTTTGATCAACTTGAGATCGTTCATTTAAATCCGACTTATCTGCCGTGAATCACTGTATTTTCTATTCAGATTTAATATTTAATTTTGTTTAACATATGTGTTTGCATAAATTCATTAGAATACAGTGTTTGTTCCGCTTGTCAGAGCCGTAGCGTGGCCTCATGGCGCCCTTGGCGAACCAGGATTCAAGCGCCCCTTGTTCAAAACCCTTTATTTGTTGCAGGTTTACGTAAAATTCTAAGAAACGAAGATTCTTTTCAAAATGCTAGAGCATTCCTTGTAAATACTGTTCATTGTAATTAAAAAAGAAAAGACATGATTAAGCTCAAGTGATCTTTAAACATTAACTTACATTGTTAAAACTTATTTCAAAAGGCATACAAAATCTTTCAATTCTCTTTTGAAGATAGATTGTCAGGATAACCAGAGGTTGTTCGAAGTTGTCAATAAAATTACTGTTTATATGGCCAGAGATGAATTTGAAGAAAATACTGGATTCAGTGACCAGAACCTCGTGTCGTGTCTTGTTTGTGCCTCTGATGAAATGCATACTCCTGAAAAGATTATTGTAGACATTGCTGTTTAATTTATTTCTCCATAATTTTAAACATACGGTCCAATATTTTAAAGGAAATGTTTAAGAAATCTCGTTGATTTGTCATATTTTGTTGACTTGAAAAACGAGAGGTAATTTCAGAATATATATATATGCCTTGAACAGGCATTGCAGGATTCGCTCTCATTTGAGTATGAAGCACGATCAAAGCAAGCAAAGAAAAACATCCCATCTGTTGCGGTCCACGATCGTCATTGTATCGCAAGGTGTAACAAGTCTGATAAATGGAAGCAGCGAGCGAGAGCCCCAACGAGAGAGCGATGATAAAATCCATTTTTCTCGCTTGTTTACCGTTGGGGATAGGTGTTTTTCTTTACTGGAACGATAAACAATCCACGAACTTCCAATAGCAATAGTGTCCCCCAGGCTTGGAGCATGTTTAGAGGGGTTTTATCATGCACTACTATCCCCCCAATCTGATCAAAGTTGTAGCAGTATACGATAAACAGTCTCTCATAACGTGCAGCATGTTATGATAGTTACAGAGAGCGATACGTGAGAGATTCTCTCAATTTTCTCAGGATTCAATCCCTGGCCTTGAATAATACAAGAATATTTTCAAAGAATTTTGTTCACTCTAGCGCAGTGAATTTCTATAAAAAGTTTTAAGATTACGCAATGAAATTGAGTAAAAAAGTTTGAAATTTTATTATTAGGAAATATTCAAAATAATCAAAAGAAGATGTTTATGGAAATCATACCAACATATTCTATAGAAGTTTCATTAAAATTTGCAAAAGAGAACTGAATACCAAATATAGACAATCAATAAAATCGATGTTACGAAAAGTTCTGTACGGGTTCAAACATTAATGAGACAGGTCTGATCATTGTTTTGGAGAAACAAAAAAAAATTTTGTTACAAAAATACCTTATTTTATTGATTTTTACTCATATTCTTATTTCAATGTTAAATAACTATGTGGTAATCCTCTTCGGGAATATTTTTAAATCATCAGGGCGATCAGGGTTGAAACAAATTTATCGATTTTTTACAAATCTGGCTTGAGGTTCTGTGAAAACACCAATTCTGCTAAAAATTCTGCCTGGAACTCGCCTTTGAACATTAATAAAGGACCTATGTATGTACAAATAGAAGATTCTCTCCTCTCTCACTCTCTTTCGATTATAACAGTGGAATACTAAAGCTTTTGGGAAGTTTTTCACTATAGATCAATTTCCTTGACTAGCGTTCCATACAAAAAACGCAACAGAAGAGGTTGATGTGACTCAGTTATTGATTCAAGAGAAAGTAAACAAAGAGAGCCTCTCAATGTTAGATAGGTCCTTTTGATACGTTGCGCGAGTATTCTTTAATATATGGGTTATTAACGGTTGTTTAAAGTTTTTTTTTTTAAATTATTTGCCGAGTCGTGTGAGAATCCTTCCAGCAATTATTTTAACCAGCAGTTGATAGAATCTTCGTTTTGTCGATGTTTTATAGATATTTTTAAAATAGGCATCGCGCATAAGCCAGCATCATTGTTATGGAGAACTGTTTTCGTAATTATTGAAGAAATTATTATTCATAAGTCCGTATCAGGAATTTTCTACTGTCAAATTATTCAACACCTTTTAGTGTTTGGATTTTGAGTGTAACAGTTCGCGGACCATAACAGTTTGTGGCACATCACAATCGAAGAGCCCTATGAATGTAAACATTCACTCTCTCGTTTGGTAGGTGGCACGAGAGCGAATGTTACAAGTGTTCATCAGTGAAATGTTACAAGTGTAGACACACAGTGATCGGCGCAAAACAGTGGGTGGTGTATGTCTGTATTATTTTCGTTCATGGCTCGTTATCTTGCACGAACGATAAATGTCATGCGTGTTGTATGAATGCAGGCGGATAAATTAGATGAGATTATGGCTCGTGTGTCAATGATCGTTAAATTTTCCAAAGCCTGACACCTTTCAAGATGCTCCCAAAAATTTATTCGTAAGATCGTTCCAGAAATAGGTAGTTTAGATCTACCATGTTTATGGATAGAGCTACAGTCAGGTCTCCAATTAGAGGCTACCAACCACTTTCTTCCCACCGCAATTTCTCATCGGTTTTCAATGGAATGAAGCTGATTTTTCATTGATGGCTGGAACATAATATAAACTCCTTAACTACAGTATTTCACCTGAATCCATTGAACGACAGCTAAGAAATTGCGGAAAGCGTAGAGTGATTGTAATAAATTATATAGGACGAATAACGCAACTTTGTCTGTGACGCATTATTAGTCCTCTCCTGTTTATTTCTAAGATTGTTTTTCTAGATACTGTAATTCCACAACGCTATTACTAAATTTGTAGCTCCAAAAACTGTTTCAGATGCAACACGCATTTTGGCGCCCCCTTAGGCCTGGCGCCCTTGGCGGGTGCCAACCTTGCCAACCGCACGCTACGGCACTGCCGCTTGTACATCATTGGGCAATAAATAAATAAATTAACTTTAAACAATTACTCCACTTTCCAGAAAATTTATATTTTATATGTCCAAAAACTACAGATACTTGAGGAAAACTTAACCTAAAAACTAAAATGTTTGATTTAAGATAAAAGATTTAAGATGTGTCCGTTAGACTACATACTTTTCAAATCTATGAAATTTACAAATTATTATTATCATTATATCAAAACCAGTCGATTTACTGTGTACTCTTATTTGTGATTCTGCATTCCCAATTAATTTTGACCTGTCTCTTCAACTTTCATTCATTCATTAAGTGCAGTGCTCTATTTGTCTGCTAAAAAAAATAAATATGTATAATGTATGACACACACGATAATAAATAATGCCCAAAAAGTATAGACTTTTCATACACAACTTATAATGAATATACAATTTAGCATCCATTCAATCAATTTAGGATGACCACTAAATAAAAATTACTAATTAAATATCGTCAATGAAAATCTTGCTGGATAAAAGACCATGTATATCAAACCTCACGTCCATTTTTTTTTTCTTCAAAAGACGGTTATTTTAAATAACTTTTGAAGCATTAAGATTTTATTCATATGCAGTTCTAAGTTTCTTACATTTTTTTTTAAATAGTGAATTCATCACATTATGAGCTACACATCGTAGTACGGCACAGTAGTTTCAACCCTATAGGTAATATCAAATCAAATGAATGCTTTTTACTAAATAAAGAACATATTTCTCCATAAGGATAGTAATGTTTACATTTATTCAAAATGAAAAGAATATAAAGTTTATATAAATATACAATTGTTATTAAATTCATCTGCAAGTTCGATCATTAAAGTAATCAGATCAATATATATAGAGGGTCCCAGATAGCCGTAGCGGTAAACGCGCAGCTATTCAGCATGACCATGCTGAGGGTCGTGGGTTCGAATCCCGCTGGTCGAGGATCTTTTCGTAAAAGGAAATTTTCTCGATTCCCAGGGCATAGAGTATCTTCGTACCTGCCACACGATATACACATGCAAAAATGGTCAATCGGCAAAGAAAGCTCTCAGTTAATAACTGTGGAAGTGCTCATAAGATCACTAATCTGAGAAGCAGGCTTTGTCCCAGTTGGGACGTAACGCCAGAAAGAAGAAGAAGATCAATATATATATAGATTTTTTTCATGTGCTTGTAATAAAAGGACAGTTAGCTAAAAACAGCTCCTAGCCAAAGGTAGTAAAATCAAGAATTTGAAGCACAGAAAACACTATAAACACACTATGCTCCATCACTCCTCTATACTTAAGAAATAAAACCATTACTATTCTGATTAGTTATCCTGTTTTCAAGAAATTTGTGACAATTTGCGTCAATTGTAGAACTGAGCGTAGAACGTTCAATCATTGGAATGCTAATTTCGATATCGCCGTTGGGCTATTAGTAGTACGAGCTAAATATTAGAGAAGTTATTTTCTGTACTATTTTGTTGTTGTACTGTTGGTATTTTGGAATAATTTAAGCAGTCAATACCGTATGGAAAATTCATTATGACTAATATTGTTCCAGGAACAATTTTATGAATTACTTTTTTTTAATTAGATCAAAGTAGCTCTGACTAATCCAGTACGTAGCAACTATAAACACTGTATTTTCTTTACACATGCTGTCAAACAAAAAGTATCTAGCAAGTTTTGATAATATACAAATAACAAGTTTTAACGGCACACAATCCACACAATTAACTCGTTGTCATACAACGTCACGATGTTTCTTTTTAGTTAAATTTGAATCGTGTTTCTGTATTGCGTGCTGTCACGATTTTCTCTTCATATTGTATTGACATTATCTTACCAGAATCCTTACGCTTCTGTCCAACCAATCAAAACTGTAGATTCACTTGGTTCGATCTGTTGAACCATTTAACCGGGATATAAAACTTAAACTCGATCATAGCTTGATTCTTCTTCTCCATAAAACCGTCCTCTTGATTGTTCTTTAAATTAGGATACATCTTCCCGTAGTACTGTATACACTTTTACCATCGTTTTCTGCACTTTTCATCAACAATTTCCGCATGAAAGTAAACCGAGGAACACTTTTTTTAATCTTCGTCGCCAATGTAGCAGAGTATAGAAACCAACAGTTTATTACGCAGTACTCATTAACAATTCTTTATTATTCACCAATCCTCCTGTCACATCTCTCGGGCATGGCCTACTCTATCTCATGACACAACACTATATTACACAACGTACCGTAATCCGGGGTAACATTGATTGATTATTTGGATATTTTTGGTTGTTGCTAGATTTATTTTATATTTCAACTATTTTGGAGCAGACTGAAATAAATATGTAACCATACATCGATAATAATCTTGATGTTAACATTTCTTTGCAAACAAAACTTGATATTGACAATGCTCTCGAAACTTTAACTAATTAAATTGCTGAAGCAACGGGCAATTCCAAAATGTGAAGTAAAATTCGAATCCGTGATGATGGACGATGATCTAAAACACTTGATCCGTCTAAAAAACGTGAGAAGAAGGCAATTTCAACGTACTACCCGAGGAGGAAAGAATAACTCGCCAATAACTTACGCATACCACATTTTGGTATCATACCACAATTAGGTATTGTTCAGTTATCAATACATCATTTTGGTATTATAATGGTATTTGAAAAAAAAAAATTAAACAATTAAAAATACTTCATTTTGGCATTCGACAGCTATTGAGGACTGCTGGAGGTATTGAACTAGTATTGGAAAATTTCACTTTTATATGAAAATCCATCAAGTATTATTTAGGTATTACAATACCTGATCTAATTATCAGCTTGGTATTTGTAGAATATGCAGAAGGTATTATTTGAGGTATTTTACCTCTTATGCAGGGCTCATTCATACCTCATTCAGATTGTAAGTATTGGAAATTATCTGGTATGGAATACCTCAATTTGGTATTCAGTAGTTATTTTATTCTGCTCGGGTAGCGATGCTGCTTTGAAAATAATATGGCAGGATCTTCAAAAAGCAATTAAAAATAAATACATCTAAAATTTTGAAAAGAAAACCAGAAACCATTGAAAGAGGAAAAAAATTATTACTACCTAATAGGGAAAAAAAAATCGAAAACTTGATTTGCAGTTTGCAAGCGCCACCATTTTAAATTAATACTCACTAGTCCAATTGACAATCAAGTTGTTCAGAATTTGGAAAGCATTCTCAAACAAGAGAAAGTTGTTGAAAATTCCCTTTGGGGGGCTGAAGTGAGTGAACTATTTGTAAAAAAATAAAAGTAATAAAAGAAAAATGTCTCATATAAGAAGGGGAAATCAACTCACCTGTAAACTTCTGAACTGCTACAGTAAATGTCATGTAATATGTTGTTACAAAATGGCAATAAAAGCATAATTTAGTTTTACCATTTAGGATGGTAGTGTTGCCTAACACAGCACACCTAAGAAATGAATGAAATGTCATACAATAATCAAACGCACCTAACAACCTCCGTTTCCGACAGGAGCCAACAACACTCACTTCCGTTTCCGGCACCAAGCACAATGAAGCACAAATAAGTACAAGCTACTTTTGTGATAAAGCAATATTTCTTTGCTGATAGTATTTTACAAACTATTATTTGATAACTATTTTCGAAATGCTCGAAATATCGCGTTATTTTTACTGACTGATATTTTCATTTTATTTTAATGTTTTTCAACTTTTATTACAAATTGCAAGTTTCCCCGAGGAGGAAGGATTTCCAAATTGAATATCGAATTATGGAGAGAAATTTACCGCTCACGTGACATCGACTAGTGGAGATATCGAGCTATAGAAATATCATCTTATGGAGAGCACGGTGTATGGAAATTTGAAGGGACCGAAAAATCCATCGAGTTATAGAGTATATCTAGTTGTGGAGAGTCGACTGTAGGTTTATCGAAAACATGAAAGTGTCCATACTCCACAACAAGCATTCCTAAATTTGAACTCTTTGGTTTGAAAATCTTATGTTAATAGTTTAAATAAATTAGCTACATAAATAAACCTAAGGCACACAGAGGTCCAGCTGGCAAAAACCCATTTTCCAAACTTAGTTTTAAGTTGAAAAACAAAGTCAAACATTCATCTACAATATCAGATAGTTAAGTGCACATACGAGAATTTAAACATAAAAATGTTGTTCTACATGTTAAGACGATAAAAAGTTGCTCATGTTCATTTTTGCTTCAAATTATTTGCATATTCATTTTCTTCGAAACCCGTGCCAATTTGGGTTTCAGCTATTTTTTTCTGCTCGATAACTCATTCTTATATAGATTCAGTTTTTCCGGATGTGATGCCAATTTATTTTCAAGGGTCATTAACCTTATCATTTAACACTTAGTATTGTAGGTAGTTCAAATAAAAGTTATTCGGGAAGCCCAAGTGAAAATGGTCTATTTTTCGAATCGTCGGTTCCCTTCTTTATCCGTGTTCTTGTGGTTTGCTGGGCAGTGATCCGGGAAGCCCAAGCAAAAGTTTCTTGTTCCGTTTGCGCGCGATTTGCGCGTGATTCGGAGAAGCGCAGGAGGTAATGTGTGCTCCTTGATTCTGTTCCATGTTTCTGTGAAGCGAGTCAAGGTCAAACGTGTCCGGTTCACGTCATGCGAATGTGAGAAGATGTTCGTGTTCAGTCGAGGATGGATTACTAACTGGTGAGCTCGTTTCATGCTAATTATTACACATTTATATCGAGGCAGCGTTGCGTTTTTGCATTTTTCATACAAACTATGGATGGTTCGCCACTAAAAGTGTCGGCATAAACCCTTATTCTGTTTAAAATAATAATTCAATAATACACTTTTTAAACAGGATTTTTTTTTTTGTCATTACTTAAAATAACCTTTGAATAGTTCGATATTGAATTATGTTAAACTTTTCTTTTGAACTTTTATCAATATGGATTTTTTACTTTTCAAACAAACTATGGATGGTTCTTCACAGGCCTGGATTGGGGGGGGGGGTCCAAGGGGGCAAATGCCCCCGAGGAACCAAAATTAGGAACAAAAAACATTTTGAAAAACCTTTCAATATTTTCTCTTTAGGCATTTGAACATATAATTCAAAGGTTAAAGTCAACTTTCCAATATTTAAGTTAATTGTTTTTCTTCACCCAACATCTAAATCTCATCGATTGATTCAATATATTCCAAGAAAACATGAATGTTAAACCATAAGCTTCAAAATTCTTCTCTTATTAGTTTAAAAAATATTGGAAATTGAAAATGCGCTCAATGTTTTTGCATGATCTTGAAAAAATACGGCTTAACCTGTTGTTCGCAGACTGAATCGCGTTTCAAGCTGAGTTAATCGTACACCTGTAAAGCACTGTTCAATTCGAAGAGTTTATTGGGTTCTTACCAGAACTTGGAAATTTAAACATATTTTCAATTCTATCAGAAATTAGAAGTGCAAGGAAAATTCTTTTGTGACGCAATAGTCAGTTAGTTTAAATATCTATTATATTTTGTATGCATGAATCGATGAAGTTTTCTTTGAATTCAGCATAGGCTTAGCTTTGCTTCAATAATGGCTTAGCTTTGAATATAATCCATAGAATACACAGTACTGACAAAAACAAAAGTACACAAAAGCCGATGTTCATACAAAATGTTCAAGTGTATAACAGCTTCTAACGAACCGATTGACCTGAAATTTGCACTACATCTCATAAATAACTTGAAGTTTGATTCATGAGGAATTAATCAAATTCTATTCAAGAGTTTGGAAAATCTTTA
The DNA here is from genome assembly GCF_002204515.2 of Aedes aegypti. NCBI lineage: Eukaryota > Metazoa > Arthropoda > Insecta > Diptera > Culicidae > Aedes > Aedes aegypti. Next base: position 101,022,802 of record NC_035108.1, on the reverse strand, counting down.
TAAATAAAATGGAGTGGTGTTTTATGTTACGAAATGGCTTTAGAACGTGTTTTTCACAGTTGCATTTGACAAGGGATGACAGTGCCAGGAAAAAGTTTGGGAAAATTTCCGGAATAATAGGGAAAAACGGGAGAAGACTAGAGTGTCATTTTGTATGGGGGATTGCTTGACGTTTCACAATAGTCTACTGAATAGCAAAACGAAGTTTGCCGGGACCACTAGTATTCAAATAAATACTATTGTAAAAAAATGCCAAGAAATTTAAATTGAAATCTTTTTGAAATGCAAATATTTAGAAGTAGGTATGCTTCTGAAAATGTTATCATTCAAAAAAAAAAAAATGAAATGCAAAACATTGTAGAAGATTATTCTTATCGTAAATTGTTTGTTTTCAAAATATCTTAGTATCAAAATTTGGACATATTTATTAAAATGGGCGAGTTTTAAAAACTTAGACGCATTTGCATAGAATTTGATGATTTATTCACAGATCTAATATGAAGTTATTTCCAACATGCAATTCAAATTTCAGGTCAATTGGTTTGCTAGAAGCAGAGGTCTCCAAACTTGACCATTTTTTATGAAAATCAGACTTTGTGTACTCTATTCTTGCCAATACTGCAAATACTTTTTATTCCAACAGGAAACATACTGTAAACTTGTAGCAAATGGACTCAAAAGGAGCTTTGGAGAAAAATGGCGTAGATTTTCAGCAATTTTTCACTCCAAACAAATTTTATAAGGGGCCCAGATAGCCGTAGCGGTAAACGCGCAGCTATTCAGCAAGACCATGCTGAGGGTCGTGGGTTCGAATCCCACCGATCGAGGAACTTTTCAGGTTGGAAATTTTCTCGACTTCTCAGGGCATAGAGTATCTTCGTACCTGCCACACGATATACACATGCAAAAATGGTCAATTGGCAAAGAAAGCTCTCAGTTAATAACTGTGGAAGTGCTCATAAGAACACTAATCTGAGAAGCAGGCTTTGTCTCAGTTGGAACGTAACGCCAGAAAGAAGAAGAAGAAGAAATTTTATAAAAGCCAAAAAACGAGCCAGTCTTCTACGAAATGCTATATTTTTGCCATTGGACGGAAAAATCACCTTAAAACACTATTGGAAAGCTTGAAAACAGTTGAATTTTTCAATGTATATAGCTAACAATCCACTTTGCATTTGGGCCCTTATATCTTTGGACCAACCATCTTGTACAAAACTCAAATTCAATACGTTGGTTCGTGGAATCCAACACGTGCTAAATTTCGTATAAAAGGGCCCCTCATGAGATCTGATCCGGGCCTCCGAAGACCAAATCCGGCACTGGTTCTTCACTTAATGTGTCGGCATATACCTTCATTCTTATTTAATTTAATTTTATTATAAATAGCATTTTTTCTTGTCATTGCTAAAAATAACCTTTGAATTTAGGAAAATAAATTTTCTATCCTTAAATATCTTTTCACAAAACTGAATGCAAAAATAGTTTTAAGTTAAAGTCGTATTATTCCTCCTTATCCATGGATCGCATCACCGACCAAAGGTGACTCCCAGATCTTTTTCCATTCTCACTAATAAACACCCTTCCCATGATCATTGTGGAGATGCAGAGGTATTCTCGGTCTCTAGAAGCAACAATCATTACACCCTAACATTCCTTTCCCATCCTAACTGACTGTAAGGACTTGGCTGTTATTGATCAATAATATGAGAGCTGCTAAAATTGCACTTCAAGAGTAACTCCCATACCTTATTCATTTGGATCGAAGTGCAATTATTACCAGTTCCGATCAATCGCGGAGAAGCAACCATTGACATGTACAGTCAGTCTATGCTATGCTATGCTATGCTGCATTCGTGTGACATGCACAAATATATTTTGAATGCCTTAAAAAATCAAGATTGTTTTTATTTAACTTTAAATCGACATAAAAACGCGAATGGTACAAATATATGGTAATAGACAGTAAAGCGGTTTATGATTATTTTTGGTGTTCTGCAAGAGTTGGGATAATGAAATTTACTTATGCATCCCAATTTGATCGTTCACCATTCTCGAAACATAATTTCAATATTCGAACTTATGATGGATTCCAATGTACCTGCAATTTTCTTCTTCCCAGCTCCCACAGGCTGCAGTTGACACGACCCATTATCTCGGGCTTCCCCATCACGTCCCACTTCTTAAGAAGTCAATTTTCGAAGCACATTGTTCCGTCCAAACCACTAATGCTGATGATGATCCGCTTGACGAGGGACGTCCCACAAGGTGCGATCGAATTTTAGATCCCTAGCCTAGCATTTCGAATCCGTCGGAACCACTTGTGAATGAAATTCCCATGCCGGGTCATAAACTGGAAGCAAACTGCAACCCAAAAAATGCGTAAAACTAGCGGGTAGACACCTAAATTTAATGATTCTTGATTTTTGTTTTGTGTTTCTTGTCTGTTCCCGCCTTTTGGCCAGCCAGCTAGCCAGCAGCCTGGAACCGACGACGGAGAACGTGGCGGCGACGGACGATTCGAGTCAAATATGCAAAACTTGTGCTGATCTCTTCGGGCCCATATTGTAGGGGGAGATAGTTCAGAATGCCATCTTAAGCTCAATCGCATTTACAGAGAAATGACAAAGCGTATCACAATTGTTTAGAATATGTTATGTTGCCCAAACAAATATCTATCTACACTACCCATCATAAGTATGGAATCGCGTATTGCAACACTCATACTGCAGCACCTTGAAAAGTTTAGCATCAACTAAAATGAATATGATTTTTGGAATGCAAAGAGAAATTTCGATTTGTTTTTCGGGAATGGTTTTTAATATGCGGTCTGTAGTCACTTATATTTTTGATTTTAGTTGAGAAACATTTTTCACTAGGTTTATGACGGGGTTGGTGGTCTGATGGCTACCGCTTCTGCTTCATAAGCAGAAGGTCATGGGTTCAATCCCAGGCCCGTCCCTTTCCTCGTACTTTGTAGTTGTATATCTCTCACTTGCTTCTATCTTCCATTCTAAATTTATCATACTCAAACTATTCGTTCATAGCAAACGCTAGAACCAGAGACGGACAAGAAACCGTTTCCCTAACGCTTCCATTATTCTACGCACATGCCATTCATTACGCCTGATTCATAGGCAGTCCGCTAACCACAAAAGCTAGCAAACCTCTCTGACATGCCTTTCCCCCAATCCATACACTCCCGCATGAAATGGCGTAGATGCAGTTGTATATACGGTCTACGTGGGAGCCAGTATAATGCATCATCAATTCCTCCACCTTTCCCACATTGGTCAGCATTCTGACGTGGCAGGCACCATTGTCGCCTAAAAATAGAAGACACCAGCACTTATATACTGAGGATGCCTGTTAGTCCCAAGCAGTCATTCGGTTGGTTCCTTGTGTAAGTGCAGCTGATCTGGCAATACTGGAGTAGCATCCATGGGCGGCCAATCAAGCTCAAGCTCTCAAGCTCAAGAGAAATATTTTTCACTAGGTTTAGGGTGATGCTGAACTTAAAAGTGCTGCAATACTCAGTATTGCAACGATTCCATGCTTCTGGTGGTTAGTGTATATTATGCTTCTCGAGAATTTTTAGCATTTCGATCACTTCCTCTTTACTTTTTGTGTTGCGCGCCAGGGTCTGGTACTAGTTGGCCACTTTGCGAATCTTTTCTGAAAACCGCAGACCCTCGAAAAAGTTGCGCGCCGATCGATCATGCGCCGAGTTGTGATCAATCTAAACCATTTAAAACGCTTGCAACTTGAAAACAAGATGGTACGAACATTTTTGTTCCATATGTTTTTTAACGATTAAACAATTATGCTCGTTGTCCAGTTTAGGACTGAAGCCCTAAAAGTGATTCACTTCCTCGGCGAGATATTTTGACATTTCTTTGTTTACTTTTTGGCTGGCGCACAACTCGGCGCATGGGCCACCGGCGCGCAACTTGTTGGACAGTCTGCGGATTAAAGTAAAGATTCGCAATATAAATACAAGGGAAAGCTGCTTCTAAGGTGAAACAGAGCAGAGTATGAATAAAAATGACAGATCACCTTCCTTCGGTTTTGAAACCATTTGAAGAAATAACAAAAATCGCAAGTCTTAAGAATTTGCATTTCTGAAGTTCTTCAGAATTTTTTTTAGATATTATGTGCAAACGTCGCTTGACTTCTGGAAGTACTTCCTAGAAATTGAAGCAAAAGGGCCAATAACCACTGACTCGCATAATAAAGGAAGAACGTGATCAGTGATAACTGATGGGCTTTAGTTAGTTTATTTTGATCGTCCGACATTTACCCGATCAGGCAATGCAGAATTCGCTCTCATATGAGTATGAAGCACGATCACAGCAAGCAAAGAAAAACATCCCATCTGTTGCGGTCCATGATCGTCATTGTATCGCAAGGTGTAACAAGTCTGATAAATGGAAGCAGCGAGAGAGAGCCCCAAAGAGAGAGCGATGATAACATCCATTTTTCTCGCTTGTTTACCGTTGGGGATAGGTGTTTTTCTTTACTGGCACGATAAACAATCCACGAACTTCCAACAGCAATAGTGTTCCCCAGGCTTGGAGCCTGTTTTGAGGGGTTTTGTCATGCACTATTATCCCCCCAATCTGATCAAAGTTGTAGCAGTATACGTCAAACAGTCTCTCATAATGTGCAGCATGTTATGATAGTTACAGAGAGCGATACGTGAGAGATTCTCTCAATTTTCTCAGGATTCAATCCCTGGTCTAGATATTTGGATTGTAAATCGATGAAGGTTTTTATTGAAAGGTTTGCTTATGTTGAAAATAAAAAAAGTTCAGTATTGAACTTTTATTATGCTAAGAATGGTAGTATAAAATGTAGAAGGTGGGTTTTGAAAGATTATCCATGGCTCGGTTATGGATTGTTTCCGGTTGAGCCTTTAGTATTAGTTTTACTTATTTTATAACGTATTTCGAAAAGATGAAGAGGTTTTGCGCCCTTTTGAGAAGTATTTTGGAAAAACAAATCACTCAAAAGGGTTTTTCCTTCTTCCAAATTTTTGTTGAAATGGATAAATAAATAAATAAATAAATAAATAAGATTATCCAAGAGGTGAACAACTTACTTACTTACTTACTTACTTATTTGGCTTTACATCAATTATCTTGATAAAGCCTCGCCAACAATATTTCGCCAATTCCCTCGGTTCATGGCCGCTTCTCTCCATCCTCGACTGTGACCCACGCTCTCCAGGTCCTGGTGTACCTGGTCAATCCACCTAGCTCGCTGCGCCCCACGCCTTCTTGTTCCGACCGGATTCGTGGCGAACACCATCTTTACAGGGTTGTTGTCCGGCATTCTTGCAACATGCCCTGCCCAGCGTATCCTTCCAGCTTTAGCTACCTTCACGATACTGGGTTCGCCGTAGAGTTGAGCGAGCTCGTGGTTCATCCTTCGCCGCCACACGCCGTTCTCCTGCACGCCGCCGAAGATCGTCCTTAGCACTCGGCGTTCGAAAACCCCAAGAGCTTGCAAGTCCTCCTCGAGCATAGTCCACGCCTCATGCCCATAGAGGACTACCGGTCTTATGAGCGTTTTGTACATCGTGCATTTGGTGCGGGGGTGAATCTTTCTTGACCGCAGTTTCTTCTGGAGCCCATAGTAGGCACGACTTCCGCTGATGATGCGCCTTCGTATTTCCCGACTAACATTGTTGTCAGCCGTCAGCAAGGATCCAAGGTAGACGAACTCGTCCACCACCTCGAAGGTATCCCCGTCTATCGTAACACTGCTTCCTAGGCGGGCCCTGTCGCGCTCAGTTCCGCCAACCAGCATGTACTTTGTTTTCGACGCATTCACCATTAGCCCGACTCTTGTTGCTTCGCGTTTCAGGCGGGTGAACAAATCTGCCACCGTTTCAAATTTTCTCCCAATAATATTCATGTCGTCCGCGAAGCAAACAAATTGTCCGGATCTCGTAAAAATCGTGCCTCGACTGTTAAGTCCGGCTCTCCGCATGACACCTTCAAGCGCAATATTGAACAACAGGCACGAAAGTCCGTCGCCCTGTCGTAGTCCCCGCCGAGACTCGAACGAACTGGAGTGTTCGCCCGAGATCTTCACGCAGTTTTGCACACCGTCCATCGTTGCTCTGATCAATCTTGTGAGCTTCCCGGGAAAGCTGTTCTCGTCCATGATTTTCCATAGCTCTATGCGGTCGATACTATCGTATGCCGCCTTGAAATCGATGAACAAATGGTGCGTAGGGACCTGGTACTCACGGCATTTCTGGAGGATTTGCCGCACGGAAAAGATCTGGTCCGTTGTCGAGCGGCCGTCGATGAAACCTGCTTGATAACTTCCCACAAACTCGTTTGCTATAGGTGATAGACGACGGTAGAGAATCTGGGATAGCACTTTAAAGGCGGCGTTTAGGATGGTGATTGCACGATAATTTTCACACTCCAGTTTGTCGCCCTTTTTGTAGATAGGGCATATAACGCCTTGCTTCCACTCCTCCGGTAGCTGTTCCGTTTCCCAGATTCTGACTATCAGCCGATGCAGACAAGCGGCCAACCTGTCCGGGCCCATCTTGATGAGTTCGGCTCCGATACCATCCTTGCCAGCGGCTTTGTTGTTCTTGAGCTGTTGAATGGCATCCTTAACTTCCCCCATCGTGGGAGCTGGTTGATTTCCGCTGTCCGCTGTGCTGACGTAGCCATCGCCTTCGCTGTCCTGACCTTCTGTGCCTGTGTTCTCTGCGCCATTCAGGTGTTCATCGTAGTGCTGCTTCCACCTTTCGATCACCTCGCGTCCGGCCGTCAAGATGCTCCCATCCTTATCCCGGCACATCTCAGCTCGCGGCACGAAGCCTTTGCGGGATGTGTTGAGCTTCTGATAGAACTTCCGCGTTTCTTGAGAACGGTACAGCAACTCCATCTCTTGGCATTCCACCTCTTCCAGGCGGCGCTTTTTGTCCCGGAATAGGCGGGTTTGCTGTTTCCGCTTCTGTCTGTAACGTTCCACGTTGTGCCGCGTACCATGCTGCAGCATTGCAGCCCGCGTTGCATTCTTCTCCTCTAAAACCTCCTGGCACTCCTCGTCGAACCAATCGTTTCTTGAGCTCTGTTCCACATATCCGACAACGCTTTCGGCAGCGTCGTTAATGGCTGCTTTGACTGTCCTCCAGCAGTCCTCAAGAGGGGCCCTATCGAGCTCGCCCTCATCCGGCAACGCTGCCTCAAGATGCTGCGCGTACGCATTGGCGACATCCGGTTGTTTCAGCCGCTCGAGATTGTACCGGGGCGGGCGTCGGTACCGTACATTGTTGATGACGGATAGTTTTGGGCGCAGTTTCACCATCACCAGGTAGTGGTCGGAGTCAATGTTGGCGCCACGATAGGTTCTGACGTCGGTTATGTCGGAGAAGTGCCGTCCATCGATCAAAACGTGGTCGATTTGCGATTCTGTCTGCTGAGGTGATCTCCAGGTGTACCGATACGGGAGGCTGTGCTGGAAATAGAGGTGAACAAATATGATGCTTATTGTCGTTTGTCCGGGCATAATTTACCTAAAAGACATCTGACTGAACGGGCAACGACAACATCTATATAAATAAAAATGGAATGGTGTTTGTATGTCACGAAATAGCTCACGAATGGGGCAACGGGTTTGGATGATTTTTTCTCCATTCTGTTCGTCAAGGGTTCCGACGTGTTTGTGTGTATAAAAGTTCTAGGATGTTCACCGGGAAAGTAGGAAAAACGGGACTGAACGGAACTGTCATTTTGTATGGGACGATTCATAGCGATTTTCAACAGCCTACTTGATGGCAAAACGAAGTTTGCCGGGACACACTAGTTATAAAATAAAGTTTGACTGTTTGAAAACTTTTTGCAGGATTTAAATGCGTCATCCAAAAGAGACATTTTGACCTCTACTGCATAAGAAATTTAAAAAAAAAAATATAGTTGATAAGCTTGTTTGGGACGCATCTTTCAGATTAGCACGTCGTTTCGAGGCTATTACTCGATCATTACTTCCGCGTTAGTAGTTTGTGTTCCATAAAACATAGACAAATGTTCTGCAATTTTGATGTGACAATAATTTGATAATTGAAACAAATATTTTTTCAATTCTATAAATATCCCTTCTTTAGAACAATGTTCTTACTGCTCTAATAATCATCATTTATTTAAAATAGTAGATGATTTTGAAGCAGGGTTCTCCTTTCAATCGTAGGCAGTTCTTTGAAGCTTTGCTGTGTTAGTAATGTTCTGCTTACAGCTGCTAATGATTTAAACAGGAATTTTACCTTCTTTTATTAGAAGGCTGTTCTTAATAAATAAATATATAAATAAAAATTAACGGAGCTACTGAAACTTTAACCAGATTTTTTCTGGTAATCATATGCTATTCCTTAATTTTTTTATTGTAAATGCATATATTGCAGATTCTTTTGTTTTGATCCAACAATTTCAATACTTTCGATCTACTCTAGATAAAGATTTTTCATTTAATGGGCATTTTTTTCTATTCAAGTATTGATTTTTAGATTTTGGGTATTCATTATTAACATGCTCACTTTAGTTGATGTTTTGGACTATTAGTTTTAGATCATTTTGGGCAACATTGTTTCTAATGAAAATATACGAAGATATTTATCTTCAAAACTGACAATGATTGTCAGAAAATTAATCTTGAAGGAAAAGTCAGAGGTTCAATAATGCAAAGCAAGATATAATAGATTCTATCATTAGCCTAGCGTAAAAAAGCTCAATGAGCTTATTCAGGGCTGTTACAAAAATCTTAAAATCGTATCCGCGAAAATCGCGACTTAAGAAATTTGATCCGCGCCTAGAAACACCAATCCGCGCCGAAAAAAAATCTGTTTTATTGACATCTTTACTATTCATTATAAAAAAATGTGTAAACGTGCATGATCAAAAACTAGTTTTTAATGGTACTTAAAGTGAATATTTTCGCCTTATCTTAAAGTATCTACAATTGAGTAAAACAAGTTGTAGAAAAATCCAATAATTCGAGTTTTACATCGAAAAAATCGTATTCAACAATATAACTCGAAATGTATTTGTCATCAACATTTCAATAATTTTTTTTGTAGAAAATCGTGCAATTCAATACATGGTAGTGTCACTACAAGCAGAGAGGAGGCCTAGTTTGCAACTATACTTAACACAATTCGATATGATCTTTGCATACAATAGGAGATGCAAAATTAAGTTATTAATGATAACTTAAGAAGAAAAACGTACACATTAATTTTAAATTGTCAATTAGAAGCATAGAAAACCTTAAATTGCTATTTAAATTTCGAAAGTTTCTCTCATCGAAGTTCACACTATATTTTATGTGGTGATCGAGAGCGAAAAGATTGCTATTAATAATATTAGATCGTCAATACTGTTTTTTTTTTCATGCAATACATGGATAGGCAAACATCATCATGTTGTTTAAGAAAATAATGTTGCAAAAATATTGTTTTATTTATGAGATGTGGACTGTAAAACAATAAGTTTGAAATGCATACTATTCATTGTATGAAAACTGTTTTAATTTTTATAAAACTTCAAGTCTTAAAATTCAATCAATTTGAGGTAAAAAAAATAGATTGTTGTGATGATTTAATATTTTTAACAAATTTGTTTACATGAAAATTGGGTCCTACAGCCCTGTCCCAATTTTAGTGCCAAACGCTTAAGTTTAGGCCAAAAACACATGTTTACTCAATTTTCTAATGTTTTCCGTTGGTTTAAGCCCAAAAACATTTTTTTTAGATTTTGTCACATCCTTTGGCTTAAACTCAAATTTTGGGTGTATTTTGTTTACCGTGTCCCTTACGAAATGTCAGATAGGAACAACCCCAGTGGTCGAACTAAAACCCCTGTGGTGTCGACTAAGCGAACGTAAAACATGATCAAAAGTGTCAAGGTTCATTTATGTACCAAATTTTTAAATTAAAGTTTAAACATGATATAGCCATTATTTGAGCGGGAAAAATTTCTAAAGTAATTACAGTAACATGCTTTTTCGTGTTATTAAATAAAAACAAGATTTGATTACAAATTTTAGGACCCAATTGTTACATTTTTTTTTCAGTAATATTCATTAGTCATGGGCAGTACATTGGACTATACATTCAAAACTCTTTCGACGTTTTACACAAAATTTTCAACTCTACAGGTTCCAGATCTGAGTCAATTATAAATTGATTTTGATGAAAACGGAGCTTACTTTTTCACACAAAAGTATTAGAAATGTAATGTACATACCAGTGATGCATTTTAAACTGAACGCAAGCCAAAAGTGAACTGTACGCGTTCTAATTTTGCACGTGAACGCAGTAAACATTGAACTCTCGTGCAAAATTTTGACGCTGCTCACGACGCCGTTCACTTTGAAATGCACTTTAAAACACAAAACCAAAAAACACTTCTTTAAACTATGTTGAGTCCATATCACGCACAATGTATGGAACCTTACATGTCCCTCACAGCTTCAGAAAATTTGTCTGCTTTTAAATTTGTTTTTAATCCGCCATGAAACAATTTTCCTTTCGCATTCACTTTATAACTCTTCTGAGTTCAAATTTTCAAACTGATCAATGTTCAAGCCTACTTGATCTCTCGTTCAAAATCAAAATTGAACTGGAACGCAAACTGAACGCGTTCAAATGCAATACTGGTACATACAGTTGTGTTCAGAAATAGTAGTGAAAGCCGATTTTCATATAAAATGTTCAACTTTAACATGCTAAAACTTTGTTCTCCTATGAGCAAAACCTTGAAATTTTGACACAGAACTCTAAATATCTTCAATTTTACTATCACAAAATTTGTCATAGTACTGCACACTAAGAAGAAACTACATAATTACATACGTAACGTAAGTTTTATGGCATTAGAAATTGAAAATACGTCATTCTTGTAAAATTACATCCAACGTGACTAAAAAATTGTTGTGACTCGAATATCCTCCAGAGTTGCAAATTTATAAATTTGACGATTTCACCAGATGATAACTTTTTGTCCGGTGTGTTGTGGTGGTGATTCAATCGTTGCACTTGTTTTCAAAGCAGATCGTAAAACGGTTTTATGGTGATCAGCTTTAACTGCAAAAGGTTTTGTTTAGTTATATGTACATCCAATATTGCATTAATTATACATACAATTTTCAGTGCTGCTTCCTATTAACTTCAAGTAATTTTTATCTTCTAGATTTACAATGCTCTTCACTGACAAAACTCCTAATTTGACTGCGGAGCTATATATTGTTTTAAACTTTTCTATTGATGCTAAGATTTCAAAGGGTAACCAACTAACTGCAGCGCCAAAACTCAGCCAGAGTGTCCGCATATTATCCGCACAAATTCCTACATGGTTTAATGTCTTGACATATTATATTCATTCATGATCAATAAATTTGACACATTTCTGATTTCAAATATTTGAAAAACCAAGGCAAATGAGCGCCATTTTCTAAGATTTTTAACGAGAAAGAAATGTCATTCAAACACACAGGATTTGATCGGCATAATTTTCTATTTCCAGTTCAACCTATTTAACCAAAAACCTACCGATCGCCGTAAACACCAATACAAAATTCGATAAGTGTCATTAAGAATTTAGGGAAGAACTATCTCTTGATTGACTAGCGACCCTCGAGAAAAATGTCTTCAAATAAAATGAAAATGGTTTACAAATAAAATGTTACTGCTTTTTATATTTCCCTGAACAACATTTTCGATATCAGTGACTATACTAACTGAACTTTACTGCTCTCAAGGAGAAGACATGGATTTTCTGTTTTAAATAGAAATATTCTAATTATGAGATCACGACTGTATGTATATAACTGCAATTTTCGTTGCATGATTTATGAAATCTGCGATTTTCGCGACAGAATTTTATCCACCCGCGGTTTTTGCGCTTGGCTGGCCAAATCCACTACAAATCCGCGAAATCCGCGAGAATCGCGAAATTCGCGCCTGTTGTAACATCGCCCTGAGTAAAAGTCCTTTATTTTACGCTAAGTATTTTGAAGAAATAATCGGTTGACTTAATGGACATATGGCATAAGAACGTTTGGCCGAATAATGTATCTTTGCAAAATATTGCGGAACAATTTGAAAGAACAGCCTATCATTGAAAGGAAAGAAAATTCAAATTGGAATATTATCAGCTAAGTGCTAATCATTATTGCAACAGTATAAATTTAAAGAATAGCCCATAATTCTAAGGCAATACTCAGCCAATCATGAGCCTTCTATTTCTTGTCAGGCTATACCATACACGATTTTTGAGTTGGTTTGAGTTTAATGCACGCGGCACATAATTTTGAACATCAGTTTGAAGTAACATGGATGTTGTAACAAATGTAACAATTTTTCATCTAAACTTACGTCACTAGCACGATTAACACCTTTTAACAGCAGTATTATGAATAGCTTTTAGTATGTAACTTACATTACGATTATTTTCGGGGAAATGGTACATTCGGGAAAACAGTTTTCGGAGAAGTGGTTCATTCGAGAAAACGTCATTCGGGGTAATTGCATTCAGGGAAATGTCGGACAATCGTTTATCTTTATTTGAGTGACTTTTCGCCTATGGCGAAATCGGCCCCAAATTGATTAGTTTTAAAATGTGTAAATTGCCAAACAAATCTCGCATACTCTGAGATAACGCCCTAAAAGCCATTGGTAACCACGTGCGTAGCTCGTTGTTTCTGAGCAGATGAAAGAATAAGCATCCAAACCAACATCACGGACAGGTAAACATTGATCCTTTCTTCCCCATAGCGTTGTTCAATAACATGAAAATGCTTTAGAATGCTCAGAAACAACTAGCTACACAATGGTTACCAATGGCTTTTAGGGCGAGATCAGAAGTTATGCGAGAAATCAAACTAGTCAAGCGGCCTGTCAGCCCCTGCAAAATTTATGAAAAGCTTATTTGCAAAGACTGGCTTGTGTGTTGCCCATTGCACGGTGACGTCATCACAAAATTACTCTCTTTCCCTATTTCGGGAAATCTGAAAACAACGGTGTCAGTACCTGTCAAAGTTGACACGTACTGGCACCATTGTTTTCAAGTTATGTTGAAAAGCGAAAGAGAGAGAATTTCGTCGTGAAATGCCTAATTGGGCACCATCGTAGTCATCTTAATGCCATTAAACGGAGAAATTCTCACATTTTTTAACATTTAGCATCAAGCTCTGCGGCCTATTCGGCCGAATAATGGATTTCATTATTCGGCAAAATGAAAATATAAAATCGTTATATTTCGCCGACCGAATATTCGGTTCTTCTCTACATGTATTGATTATTTTGATAAAATGTAAATTGGGCCACGTTACCCCATGAGTGCTTTTTGCACGGCTTTACCCTTCTCACCAGAGAGCGATGCGATGATGCCTCAAAGGATTAACTAGGAGAGATATTTTACCATTTCGCAAGAGCAAAAGCCAGAGAAAAATGCAAATGGAAAGGGTTGTAAGACGATTTCATCAAAATGCGTCAGTTTGTTATTGTTTTGGTTTATCGGGCATTTCCAAGATTAATAATATGGCACAGCTACAATATACGTCTTGTGGGCTATACCTACTCCCTGCCGTATGGTCTGAACTTCTTCTGTCATCTGGCCCCATGGCTGGGATCCTGAATCGCGCTTACGGGGGATAATACTTCCTGTGTTGAAGCGGATTGCGGTTTTGCAAGACAATAAACTGCTGGCTCCAGCCGAGAGAGAAACAGAGCTAATTAAGAATTCAAAAGGTGAAAATCGACTGCCTGGCTTAGCCTGATTGTAGAGTCTGTGTATTGCGTCGTAAAAATTTCTACTTGGCACGGTCCCGTCCGGGACAATGCCTTGACTACCCGCAAATTTTGGATTTTCCAAAATGAAGATGAAATTATTTTCTCCTTGGAAATTCCCGAAGTTCAGCTGCGTCAGCCCTTTTGCTCTGCACCTCTTTGGGAAGAAGCGATTCAGATTAGTTCAGTCAAATTGCTGCGAGTTATGCGCCATCATAAAACTTTTATTGGGAGCCAAGTGCTGTACTGTTTTCAATCACTAAATTGGACTTATTTGTGCTTTATTGTGCTTGGTGCCGAAAACGGAAGTGAGTGTTGTTGGCTCCCGTCGGAAACGGAGGTTGCTAGGTGCGTTTAGATTTTTTATGACTTTTCATTCATTTCTCAGGTGTTCTGTGTCAGGCAACACTACCATCCTAAATGGTAAAACTAAATAAAGCTTTTATTACCATTTTGTAACAACATTTTTCATGTCATTCACTGTAGCAGTTCAGAAGTTTACAGGTGATTTGATTTCACCGATTTCACCTGCTTAATATGAGACATTTTTTTAAATTTCTTTTACTTTTTACTAATAGTTCACCAAAGGGAATTTTCAAAAACGTTCTGTTGATTGAAAATGCTTTTCAAATACTGAGGAACTTCATTTTAAATTGGAATAGTAAGTACTAATTTAAAATGGTGCCGCTTGCAAACTGCATATCAAGTTTTCGATTTTTTTTCCCATTAGTAGGGTGGCTGATCCGGTGGTAGTGTGTGTGTACCAATAATAGTAGTAGTGCGGTTTTAAGCATGTTATAGGAAAATTATATTTTTATGTGTATTTTTCTAACATGGCCCTTGTTAAATAATATGAATGTGTATAAAAAAATCTTGAATATCAGGATGAACATAGTAGAAAACAATTAAAACCCTTAACTTTTGTGGTCCCTTGCACCAGGGGATTTTTTTTTATTATCGTACAAATTGGGCCGAAGGGTCTCAGATTTTCATGAAACTTTTTCCACAGGCAGGGTTCATGGATATATGAATAAAAAAAAATTGAGAAAAATGCAGGGTCGCCTATTTTTCCGGAAAACTCAGGTGGAATTTTTTTGTTTTCCCTTGACACTACTTACTTTCAAAAATCATAACTCAAGAACGAAGCATCGTAGAAACAAAGTTTTTGTATGAAAATTTAAGCAAATTTTCTCAAAAATCCAAAAAAAATATGAACTGGAAAAAGTTTTCTACAAAATTTTCCACCGTTGGGAAAATTCGTAAAGAAAAGCCGAAAAAACTATGCCCGAACTCGTGGAAAATTTTCAAAAAAAATATTTTCGAGAAGGTAATTTTATAATCTTTAATCACTGAAATTTTTGGAATGCACTTTTTTTTCGTTTTTGAGTTATGGCCGATTTTGTGAAAAATGTCCAGATGTGCCTTAAAAGACTTTTCTTTGAAAAATCATAACTCAAGAACGAAACATTGTAGAAACAAAGTTTTTATATGAAAATTTAAGCAAATTTTCTCAGAAATCCAAAAAAAATATGAACTGGGAAAAGTTTTCCACAAAATTTTCCACCGTTAGGGAAATTCATAAAGAAAAGCTGGAAAATCTATGCCCGAACTCGCGGAAATTTTTTATTAAAATATTTTTGAGAAGGAAACTTTATAAACTTCAATTCTAGTAACTTTTAGGATGTACTTTTTTTTTGTTCCTGAGTTATGGTCAATTTTGTGAAAAATGACCATATTAGCCTTTTCTTTGAAAACAAATCTTTGCATTTTTCACAAAATTGACCATAGATCAGGAACTAAAGAAAAGTACATCCTAAAAGTTACCAGAATTAAAGTTTATAAAGTTTCTTTCTTAAAAATATTTTATTAAAAAATTTCCGCGAGTTTGGGCATAGATTTTCCAGCTTTTCTTTATGAATTTCCCCAACGGTGGAAAATTTTGTGGAAAACTTTTTCCAGTTCATATTTTTTTTGGATTTCTGAGAAAATTTGCTTAAATTTTCATATAAAAACTTTGTTCCTACAATGTTTCGTTCTTGAGTTATGATTTTTCAAAGAAAAGTCTTTTATGGCACATCTGGACATTTTTCACAAAATCGGCCATAACTCAAAAACGAAAAAAAGTGCATTCCAAAAATTTCAGGGATTAAGGCTTATAAAATTACCTTCTCGAAAATGTTTTTTTGAAAATTTTCCACGAGTTCGGGCATAGTTTTTCCGGCTTTTCTTTACGAATTTTCCCAGCGGTGGAAAATTTTGTAGAAAACTTTTTCCAGTTCATATTTTTTTTGGATTTTTGAGAAAATTTGCTTAAATTTTCATATAAAAACTTTGTTTCTACGATGCTTCGTTCTTGAGTTATGATTTTTGAAAGTAAGTAGTGTCAAGGGAAAACAAAAAATTTCCACCTGAGTTTTCCGGAAAAATAGACGACCCTGAATTTTTCTCATTTTTTTATTCATATATCCATGAGCCCTGCCTGTGGAAAAAGTTTCATGAAAATCTGAGACCCTTCGGCCCCAACCCGTACGGTAATAAAAAAAAATCCCCACCAGTAATAGTGGGGTGTTCCTATAATAGTGAGTCTCAATGGGACTGTAAACCACTATTATAGGAACACAAGTTAGCAAATACCACTATTATTGGAACATGTTCCAGTAATCAAGGAAATGGTTTTTCAGAAGATTCCATGATTTTATCATTCTAAGATTATTTTTACGTGAAATAGAATAGAATAGCTTTCGAATGTCGTATTGAGATATGGAAAACGACCTTCCGTTATTTTTTGGTGGTTTTTTATTCCTCAACCCGTTTTTTTTTCAGTGTCGGGGACATATTACCACTGCGACCATTTATTTGATCTTTTGTGGTGTCATTCTCTTTGTTTTTGCCGCGCTGAGAGGACTCATCACTATAAGAAGTGACTATCCACCCATCAGTTGGCGTGTATCCCAATCAGGTACTGCATTTCGTATGAAACTTAGTACCTGTTTGGGATGAGAGTTCCAGATTTCCCAAGGCTCTAATAAGCCTTTTTCAAGATATCTACAACGCTTACGGTAAAGTGCAACACACTCGCTCATTAAATGTTCAGAGCTCTCACTCTCCAACTTGAAGAAACGACACTTATCCTCCTGCAACTTTCCAATTATTTTTAAGTGGTATTTACTAGGACAGTGACCTGTGATTAGTCCAGTATAAGTACTTAACTCATGTTTATTCAAGTTTATTAACCTTAGTGTTTTTCTGGCGTCCGGTTTTATGAATCGTTTCGCCTGACGGGAATCGGATGTATTGGTCCAGGTAAGTCTTATCTTTTTCCTTTCTAAATTCTTTAATTCTAGTTTAAGACCACATAGCTCCATAGCTTCCAAAATAAGGATCAGGTCCAATAAATTGAGTGGATGACCTTATTTTAGCTAGCTGATCAGCTTTCTCGTTCCCTTCTATTCCGCAATGACCAGGAACCCAATAAAGATTGACCTTATTGCGACAGGACAACTGCTGCAGTAGCATGGTGCATTCCCAGATCAGTTTAGATGTATAAACGTTCGACTTTAAAGCAATGAGAGCTGCCTCACTGTCCGAACAAATACAGATATTAGCATTTTTATAGCGCCTTTTTAGACAGATGTCGGCACATTCTATGATGGCATAAATTTCCGCCAGAAAAACTGTTGCCCAACAACCTAGTGGTAGTGAAACGTTTACTCCCGGGCCAGATATTTCCGCACCAACAAGGTTGTCTTGCTTCGAGCCATCTGTAAAAAAGATTGTTGAGCCAGAACGGAAGTTCGGTTGTCCCACTTCCCAGTCCTGACGAGTTATATCAGGAACACAAAAGAGATGATCGAAAATGCTTCGCTTCATCATGCAATCTTCGCTTATTGAAAATATTGGATTTATATTTAATGTTTTTACGATGCTCATATATCCTTTGAGATCGCTATCATTAATAGTAGAGGACCTTCTGAGTCGTGAAGCATTTTTAACAGCATCCATTTGTATAAAATCTTGCAAAGGAGGTAGATTCAACATTGCGTCCAAAGGAGTCCTACGCATCGCCCCAGTTAATGCAGCTGTAGCCAATCTTTGCAGCTTGTTCAATTTAGATTGAGTTGAGATTTGTTTGTTTTTTTCCCACCAAATAACAGATGCATATGTATTAGTCGGTTCCAAAATGGCTGTATAAATCCAAAGTATCATCCTTGGTTTTAGTCCACATTTTCTACCAAAAGTTCTTTTGCAGCCCTTTTGTCTGTTCAAACTGAGCTTACTATCAAAGATAACTCCAAGAAATTTTACTTCTGAAGACAGAGACAGTCTAACATCTCCTAGTTTTAGACTCGATATGGAGATTTTGCGTCTTTTAGTAAACGGTACAATTGTGGTTTTGTTAGGGTTAACGTTTAACCCGTCATTTTGGCACCACCTTAAAGTGTAGCTCAACGCAGATTGCATTCGATCAGAAACGATTGCATCATATTTTCCACGAAAAATAATGATGATATCATCCGCGAATCCAATTACTTCAAACCCTTGATGCTGCAGTTTTATAAGAAGATCATCAATAACTAGGGACCAGAGGAGGGGAGAGATAACTCCGCCTTGGGCGACAGCCTTGAACAGCTCTTACCCTTACAACTGAATCACCAAGATATGCTGATATCTCTCTTTTTGACAGCATCTTTTCTATCCAATCAATAATACTTTTTGAAAAACCCCGACTTCTCATGGCTCTTCTCATCGATGTGAAGCTAGCGTTGTCAAACGCACCTTCAACATCAAGGAAAGCTGCCAAAAGTAGTTCTTTGTAATCAAAAGTTTTCTCTATTTTTGTAACTAAGGAATGGAGAGCCGTTGTCGTGGATTTGCCAATCTGATAGGCAAATTGAGCTCTATTTAACGGTTTATGCTTAATTATATCTGATTTAATATATGCATCAATTAATTTCTCCATTAATTTTAAAAATGTGGACGTAAGACTAATTGGCCTAAATGATTTCGGCAATGTTTTATCCTTTTTATTTACTTTTGGGTATAAACACCACTCGGACTTGTCTCTATTTGGTTGGAATATACCTTAATAGAAAGCTGCACTTGAATAGGGTCTGATCCGCTAGATCTGAAGCTTCTTCATTGGACATTTCCGATCCATTTGATAAGCTAAATATACTAGTTTGATCAGATGAATATGGTAGTGACCCTGGAAAATGAGTTTCCATCATTAATTCTAGAGTTTCTTATGTATTTTCAGTAAAAAACCCGTCGTTCTTTTTTAGTGTTCCGAGACCGTTGGTATGGTCTTTATAAAGAACCTTTTGAAGTCTTGCAGTCTCAGGAGTACTATCTATGCTTTCACACATGTGTCTGAACATGAACACCCGAAATTTCGCGCAGAAACTCCATCAAATATTTCACTGGAATATCTTCAACATTCCTGCAAAACAAAAAAAAACTTCAGAAAATCGGCATAATCTGCTCTAAATATTATTTATGAATGATGCCACAAATATCAGTGGGAGTTTGATCAATTCATTTTCAGGGACTAACTGTGGGAATAGTTTTGAAAAACGTCAAGAAATTCAGCAATTCTTTGATAGATCCAAGTCAAGAGAAATTCAGAAATCGCTAGCACCATCACACTCGTGCTGTATATAACACAATGGGACTGGTTTTAGATTATTCTATTACTTCATCCAAAAATTCTTCAAGTATTTTCTGATAATTAACTATCGAAGTTCCAGAAACTTCTCAAGAGGTACTTCCAGGAACGCTCATGGCAATTTATCCCAGAACATTCACCGGGTTGGCTGTAGATGTTTTGAACTATTAATTGAAGAAACAAATAAAAAAATAAAATAAACAAAAATGGCATAGAGGATTGTTTAATTTGTTTTTCTAACGGTTTAAGTTGCTTCTTGTAACAATTCTTACAATTAGTTTCCCAGGATTTTCACTGTAGATATTCCCAATCGTTTAATTTATTTTCCAAGCTTTCTGCTGATCTTGTTTTTTTTTTGCTAAATCGTGGGTAGGACATTCCTTTGACTGTCATACCCAGGTGTTTTTGTGCGTAGTACATGTCCTACCTGTCCTACCCACTTCCCGCGCCACTGATCTGAATGAAATAAGTATATTTGATAAATGGTGTAGTAAAAGCATACTTAAATTAAACGTCAATAAATGTAATCTAATCACATATAGAAGAAAACGTAATACACCACAGATAACTGTCTTTTTAGAAAATCAAGATGTTCAAAGGTGCGATAAGATTAGAGATTTAGGTGTTATATTAGATTCTAAACTTACATTTACTGACCATTGTAACACTATTGTCCATAAACCAACCAATATGTTAAGCTTTATTAAGCGTTTTAGCTCCAATTTTCGGGATCCAAATACGATTAAAACCTTGTACATTGCTTATGTAAGATCAGTTTTAGAATATTGTAGTATTGTGTGGTCCCCACATATGAAAACACATGAGGATAGAATCGAATCAGTACAAAAGCAATTTCTTTTATATGCCTTACGCAAATTAGGCTGGACAACGTTTCCACTGCCATCATACGGGGCTCGATGCATGCTTATTGACATATAAACTTTTAAGGAGCGTCGCGAATTAGCCATTTCCCCCAATCCCTTATCTAGTTTGAATTTCTACACGCCCGCCAGACAGTTGAGGAATCGGAATTTGTTCGCATCAAACAATCATCGAACTAATTATGCCGAATTCGGCCCAATAAATCAAATGATGTCTCTTTATAACCAGCATTACACAGAAATTGATTTGACCATGTCGCGAACGAAGCTTAGGCAATATTTTAATTCCCTGAGATATAATACAACATAGTATTAAGCAAACATGTAGTCTACAATTGATTGACGAAATAAAATAAATAAATAAATAAATAGAGCAGGGGGCAAATTTTCCTTGAGCCCGATTCTTTTCAAACTTTTTGGAAATAAAGCACTACTAAATGGTTAAGTTTTGACATTATTGGTTTATTGAATCTCTTCTCCCAACCCAAATGCCCGCACCTTTGCCTTGACCCCTTTCATCAGATTTTAGGCAATGATAGGAGCGACTTGCTTAGGGTTCATTCAAATATTACGTAACGCAAAATATGTGAATTTTAGACCCCCTCCCCCCCACGTAACACTAAATGACGGGGTTGGTGATCTAATGGCTACCGCTTCTGCTTCATAGGCAGAAGGTCAGGTTCCCAGGCCCGTCCCTTTCCTCGTACTTTGTAGTTGTATCTTGTCGTTTCTAGTTGTATTCTGACGTGGCAGGCACCATTGTTGCCTAAAAATAGAAGATCAACAGCACTTATACACTGAGGGTGCCTGTTAATCCCAAGCAGTCATCTGGTTGGTTTCTTGTGTAAGTGCAGCTGATCTGAATCATTTTAACGGTCCTTTACTTACTTTTAACCACACTTTCTTTAGTTCAAGTTCATTTTCTATCAGTTTTGGAGTTTTAACGAGCTTTGCCTTCATGATTGCCCAAAATTTTTCAATTGGGCGAAGTTCCGGAGTGTTTGGAGGGTTGACGTCTTTTGGTACAAAAACTACATCATTATCTTTGTACTAGTCTAAGACGGGCCGGGCATAGTGGTCAAATCTGGCCAAAACAGTGTTGAGCCATCGTGAGATCTCAAGAAGGGCAGAAATCGTTTTTGGAGGCATTCGTCCTTGTAGATTTGCCCGTTGACGGTCCCAGAGGTGATGAAGGGCTGACTCATTTTGCCACATCTGCAGATCGCGACAAGGAATTTTTTGGCAAATTTTGACATAGAGAAACTTTAAAGTAGATGGAGTACCGTGTACCTTTTAATTCCGCTCCTAAATGCTTATCTTTGACAGATACGCGTATTTCGACTACCACTTGCAGTCTTCTTCAGTGTCAGTTACTCGTATCCACTCCGCGTATCTGTCAAAGATAAGCATTTAGGAGCGGAATTAAAAGGTACACGGTACTCCATCTACTTTAAAGTTTCTCTATTTGAGATTCTGCTCAGAGGATTCGAACATTCATTAAATTTTGACAGTTTCTTCTTCCGTACACTCTCCGAAACGGCCAACTTAGAGGTGGCGATGTAGTATTCCTGTCCTGGCATTTGCACGAGTTTTGGCCTCCGAGTTCTATTTTTCGCTCCGGTTCGGTGCACAGTATTTCGATCGGCCGAAATCGTGAACTTAATTCTGTAGCACCTTTCAACGTGATGAGTCTTCGGCAAAGTTGTAGATAATTCAAATACAAACAACTTTGCCAAAGACTCCTAGTGTGTATTCAGCCGCATTTCCAAAATACAGGAGTATTTTATGAACGACCCCCTAAAACTAGTTTTTCTCGTATATTTTGAAAATGCGAAGTTTCCGGTAGCAACAATGTTCTACAAAATTGTGTAAACAGTCAAAATGAATCATTCTCTAGAAATCACTAGGTTTCTAAAGATCATGGAAAAGCAGTTATGTATAACCATTTTAGTGCAAAAATCAGTCATTTTTGGGGTTCGTGTATTTTTTCGGGTGGCAGGTGGTGGCAGATGAAACCTAGTAGGATTCATAATACATCATTAGTAGTTGTAAATGTCGATAGTCTCATTAGTCTCCACGAGTATCCCTTCTACTTAGAGGAAGTTTCATCAATGACTCTTATTGGCCTGTAGTACTTAGTTATATGATGGGTAGAGGGTTATGTGACTCCACACTTCTTCTTTTTCTTCTTCTTGACACATTCTTCATCATTACGCACAACCAATAGGTTCCAAATACATTTTTGAAGAAAATTCTCAATCTCAATGACGCTTTGCGAAATGACTCGCCCTACAACTATTTTTCACTTGCGATTTTTGCGTTTTTTTCATACAACTAAAGTAACCAAATAGCATTTCAATTCGCTCTGTGCTAGCATTATACAGCTGACACGCTTAATTGGTCGAATAATAGCACTATAAGACCAAAAAGTTGAATTAGCAGGCTAGTGTTTACTTGAGATAGACACTGCACAGTGGTCCAGGAATCAGTTTTACGCGGAAAGATGCATTTTGAGCTTTAGAATGAAACATTAGACAAAAACGGTCTTCTACAAAGTTGTTTGTATTAGTTAAGCCCTTTTTTGGTGTTATTGAAAATTAGGGTAGACCACATTTTCATAGAAATTGTGTAAATAACTTTCTTATTTGTAGAAATTATATTATACATGCTTCAGCAAAGTTATAGACCATTCAATTTCAAGCAACTTTGCCAAAAAAAGTTTTTTTGTATCTCTTAAATTGACCGATTTAGAGCTTTTTTCCTGCAGTGACATAGGGTGGTCCGAACAAAACTGGTTTTCTGGCTCTAGAGTTTTCAATTCAAATTTCTCATCAAAGTAGTCTATGAAACACTTTTAGAGCTTTGAAAAATGCGTAATTTTGTGAGTGAAGAAACTCGCTATCTCCTTTCGTTTAGGAGTTATTGTTGTTTTTCTCTCAAAAACATGCCTACTTTGATTGTGAATAACTCTGATTGGGGCAAACATAAAAAATATCTTTTGACGGCATTCAAAAGAAAAAATAAAATTGTATATTATATCAAAAAAATACAGATGTGTTATTTTTGTAACTCTAATAAAATGCCTTGAAAAACAAAGGATTTTAAACAGAAAAACTTTAATAACTTTTGAACTAAAATAGATATCATAAATATTTTTGCATGGAAATTTACGTTTTGTTAAGTTCTTAAAGTCGTTCATAGACCGCTTTGACGAAAAATCTGAAATAAGAAAGATAGGGCTTTAAAACTATTTTGAAGATTTTCATAGTATGTATTTCTATATTATTTTGCATTTTGAGCATGAAAATGAAATTGTAGACAAAAATGATCTTCTACAAAATTGTTTCTCAAAATGTAAGCTTTCATACTGTGTCATTTGAAACTAGGGTGGTCTACAATATCACACACATCATTTCATCAACTTTTTTAGTTGCAAAAATACTGGTATATGCTCTTAGGCAAAGCGGTAGAACTTGAAATTTTGATCAACTTTGCCAAAAAAAGTTTTTCTGTAGCTCAAAATTTGACCAATCTAGAGCATTTTTCCTAATCATGGCAGGGTGGTCCAACAAAAATAAGTTTTTCAACTCTAGTTTTTTTAATATTATTTTCTCGTCAAAGTCGTCTATGAACGACTTTTGGAACTTAACAAAACGCAAATTTTCATGCAAAAAGATTGTTGATATCTATTTTAGTTCAAAAGTTATTAAAGTTTTTGTAATAAAAAATATTTGATTTTCAAGACGTTTTATTAGAGTTACAAAAATAACACATCTATATTTTTTTGATATAATATACAATTTTATTTTGTCTTTTGAACGCCGTCAAAAGATATTTCTTATGTTTGCCCCAATCAGAGATATTCACAATCAAAGTAGGCATGTTTTTGAGAGAAAAACAACAATAACTCCTAAACGGAAGGAGATAGCGGTTTCTTCACTCACAAAATTACGCATTTTTCAAAGCTCTAAAAGTGTTTCATAGACTACTTTGATGAGAAATTTGAATTGAAAACTCTAGAGCCAGAAAACCAGTTTTGTTCGGACCACCCTATGTCACTGCAGGAAAAAAAAGCTCTAAATCGGTCAATTTAAGAGATACAAAAAAACTTTTTTTGGCAGAGTTGCTTGAAATTGAATGGTCTATAACTTTGCTGAAGCATGTATAATATAATTTCTACAAATAAGAAAGTTATTTACACAATTTCTATGAAAATGTGGTCCACCCTAATTTTCAATAACACCAAACAAAGGGCTCAACTAATACAAACAACTTTGTAGAAGACCGTTTTTGTCTAATGTTTCATTCTAAAGCTCAAAATGCATCTTTCCGCGTAAAACTGATTCCTGGACCATAGTGCACTGTGACACGTGCAAGCACGATGAGATGAGTAGAAAATTAAGTGATGTATCAAATTCAAATCCAAAAATCAGGCAAGAGCCTCAATATCGGATCATTTTGTAAATGATTGTTGCAACCATAAGAATTGCGTTAACATTTAAATACTGATTTGATTCACAGAATAGCGATTCAATGATTTAGTCTTTTCTCAACAGAATATTTCACCAAATTTGCATAGCTTGCACTTGCTATAGTGTCTATGTACGAAAAATAGCTAAAACTGCAAGCGAAAAATGATTGTATGGCGAGTCATTTTGTAACGGCTCATTGAGAACTTTCTTCATAAAAGTATTTGAAACCTATTGAGTGTGTGTATAAACATGAAAAATGTATCAAGAAGAAGAAAAAGAAGAAGTGTGGAGCCACATAGCCCTCTACCCATCATATAACTACACCGTGTCCAGTATATTCTCATACAAATTCGAGATAACATTACTTTGCGCTTGTTTAACTGACATCATTGGTGATAATATGTTTTGAAAGTGGTTATAATACTGATTCACTACAGGAAATATTTTGGAAATATTTCAATTATAAACTTATTTTATCAACTTAAGAATTTACGAAAAATATTTCCAGCGGCACGTTCATAGGCAGAGCCCAATTTCAATCTGCAGTTATCGCACATATATTTATCAAATTTTATCAATATTTATCTATTCAAATCGCAATATGATTAACTTAAAGTTTCTGAAACTTTCTTGTGAATGCTCTGATTTTCACTTTGTTAACCAGACCAATATGAACAAAAATTCATTTTAAGTGCAAAACACGACTTCATCACTTATCATAGCAATTATTTTTTCTTATTCATAAAACAAACTATTTTACGTTAGTATAATACTACCAGACTACAATGAAATACTACTACATTGGATTATCCTACATTCAGTAAAGTTATACCAAAGAAAAGAAAAAGTGTATGAGAATATATTGGACACGGTGTAAGTACTACAGGGTAATAAGAGTCATTGATGAAACTTCCTCTAAGTAAAAGGGATACTCGTGGATACTTATGACACTATCGACATTTACAACTAATAATGATGTATTATGAATCTTTAGAAACCTAGTGTCTTCTAGGGAATGATTAATTTTGACTGTTCACATAATTTTGTAGAACATTGTTGCTACCGGAAACTTCGCATTTTCAAAATATACGAGAAAAACTAGTTTTAGGGGTAGATGAAAAAACCGAATTTAGTACTATACTATTTAATTCCACTAGAGTTTGTATCCTTTGACAGATACACGTATTTCGACCTCGACTGTAAGACCGTCTCCAGTGTCGTATACTAGACTCGACTTGTACTAGTTTAGGGGGTTCTGTATTTTGGAAATGCGGCTGAATACACACTATGTGTCTTTGGCAAAGTTGTTTTTGTTTGAATTATCTACAACTTTGCCGAAGGCATCATATTTAAAGATAGTCATTTAAAAAAATAGTTTCACAGCGCCGCCCGTGGCAAAGTTGCGAACTAACATTTACCGTCAATATATGAGCTGTATTTTTAGAAAATTTTCGTCCGAAGACAGCATTTTGAAAAAATCACGTTGAGAGGTGCTATAGAATTAAGTTCACGATTTCGGCCGATCGAAATACTGTGTGGTGCCTTCTGGATCTTGTACACATGTAATCCAGAACGTTCCATTGTTTTCTGCACAAAACAAACTGAAACTTTCACCTTTTTTCGCAACATCCCTGATCGAAATGTTGGGATAACGCTTTAATTGGTTCAATACCGACCTGGCCTTTGATTTGGCGGATTTGATGTGCCACGTTTTTGCCACTACCATTTTTCCGCTTAGTTGTCTTACGGTCCTTGAACGTTTTGATCACATGAGATACGGTTGAATGTGCGAGCTGTTTTCCAATCCATCGATGAGAAGCGTTTGGGTTTTTGAAGTGAGTGCCCAAAATTTGTTGGCGCACTATTCCTTCATTCGAAGCCATCACTGAAATCACTCGACCGAAACTCAGCCTATGAAAACATTACACAATGAAAATATATTCAGTCAAAATTTCAATAATTTTTACCCACACGCTAAAAGTTACGAAAAAATTGCGTGTCTCCAAATCTCATCGAATACACTCTTTACTAGGTAATCAAGGGATTTTCGCGTACAAATTACTAACTCCGGGGAACTTTCACGTTACTTTATCATAAAACGTCACGTCACTTTATTATATAAATTCCCTACTTGTGGCGTGTGCGTGTTGTTCTATATTTTTCAATTGAGTGTAAATTTGTTAAGTGTGATCTATTCTACTTTGTACCGGTACATACCGCTGCCGTTGGTTGATGTTCGGACGAATGGCCGACACAGCGATACCAATCCTGCTGTGCGGCTGGAACTCTCGCCGGAATGGCGAAGCGGCGATGTACGGACGGGTACTCACAGGTCCGTTGACAGGCCAGCGGGCGCTGCTGGACGGTGGGTCCACAGGCGTCTTCCCTCATGGACGTAATCGGCCGGCCGTGGCATAGCCACCTTGGAAAGCCGAGAGGGGAAATCCTCCTTGACGATTAAGGCCTATGGCCTGAGGATTCGAGGATGATGGACGGCGAAAATCCTAAACGATCAGGCGCGGAAGCCTGACGGCTTCGCGGGCCGAACCGTGTGCTGGAAGGAAAAAATGAACAGGTACAAGAGGTTCTGAGCTTAATTTTTTTTCCTTTCTCTCACTAAGCTCCTGCTAATGGCTTAGGGGTGGCAAGTTCATCGTATTAAAACTACTACACTTTAACACCACGTCTTCAGCACACGGGCGCCTGATTACAAAGAGGCCGTTCATGGCAATGGCCGTTCTTTTTCATATTCCCTCATTCCATCATATAACCCATGACATTTATTAAGATCCTGCCATATTGAATCCTTGGTAGCGATCATGTTTACAGCGGCACAAACCCTATCGCTTCTGTGGTATCTTCTGATGTTTTTGCACGAGAAACGTGAAGGTTCAGAAACAAACAATTATAAGTATAAAACACAGTTTCAGTGAATTATTGCACAGCGATAACAACGGTTTATTTACGTCCGCGGGCCGGGAGTTTACTGCGACTATTCGATAGTTATAAAGCGTATTAAATTCCTTATTACATCGGAATACCATCGTTAGTATAGTGTGTAGCAGCTACATGCTTTAGTTGCCCGATTAACGGTGATTCATACTAGTTTTCAAGTGAAAACTTTTTGCTAACAAGCAAAGTGAGCCGTCATTACAAGCGTCACAACGAACTAGCACGGATCTCGTTCGATTTGGTGTATTTGGCTTGCACACCACTGCCGACCATTGAGTAGCAGTTTCAAATACCGCTTCGGCCATGGCCGAGGCTAGTCAAGGGCCCCATTTGGGGGGGATCTTTGATAATCCTCCAGGAAGTACAATAGGCACACTAGTTCCTAGTTGGCTACTGAGCAATGACGAGATAGGATACCAGATCGTACTCGTAATGCAAGTCCGCCGTGAACTAGATTCAGGAGAAAAGGAAATCAACCACCGTCTTCTCAGCCCGATTGTGGTTGGATTGTCAGTAGAGCAAGTGATTGGTGCTGAAAAAGCTAGAGAAATTGTCGCTTCTAAAGCTGTGATTACACAGTGCGCGCAATGCACGAACATTTGTGCAAATTGCACGAACGTTCGCGCGAACTGTGTAATATGTGCACGAACAACAAACGAACATTTTGTAGAAACATTCGTGCCTTGAATCATGTTGGTTCGTAGAACTTGCGTTGCATAGCAACCATAGAAAGTTATGTAGTATGAAGGAAAACCCTTGATCAGATTGATAAATAAAAATATTGGCGAAGGAAAAGGATTCATCCAGGATTTGTTACAAAGATTTCTCCAGAGATTCTACCAGAAATTCCTTCAAGATAATCTCTACAGTGATCCATACAGCGATTTTTCAAGGATTACACAAAGGATTTTGTCAGAGAAACCTCCAAGATGAATTTTCAATCGCAACCAGATTCTTTCAGATCGGCTCCAGGAATACCTTTGGCAATTTCTCTAGAAATTCTACTAGGAGTTCTTCCAGGATTTCACCAAGGATTATTCCAAAGATTCCTCCAGGAAGCTCTAGGGAGGAGGATTTCCTACAGTAATTCCTCCATAGATTACTACGGCAATGTTTTTAATGAAATTCCTCCAAGAATTCCTCCAGCAGCTGACATAGACATTTTCTCCATAGTTTCTTCCAGGAATTTTTCAGATTTCACCTGAAATTCTTTTGGCGAAAACTCGAAGGATTCTTCTAGAAAAATCTCAACAGGGATTCTTGCAGAGTTACCACCAATGATTTCTCTAGAAATTGCTCCAAGGTTACTTGCAGGGTTTTCACCAGGAATAGTTCCGAATATTTTACCAGGAACTTCTGCAGAGATTTCTCCAAGGATAATAAAAGCAATTACATCACGAGTTCCTCAAGAATTCTTCCAGAGATACCTTCAGTGAAATCGCTACAGGAATTACACCATGGATTTTCGAGGTGATCCTTCATGGATTTACCCAGATATATGTCCTAGAGAATTGTTCTGAACAGCCAAACTCCTCCAAGAATTCATCTAGAAATTCCTCCAGAGATTTCCCCATATATTCTTTCAGTAACTACAATAGAAATAACTTCAAGAATTCATTCAGAGATTTTCCCCACACACTCATTTTCTAAAAATTTGTTCTTGCAGAAATACCTGAATAAGTTTCTTACAAAATACCTGAATGGATTCATAAAAAAATATGTGAATGGATTTCTGGGGCAATCCCTGTCTACAAAAAAATATGGAGAAATCTCTGTAGGATTTCATGGAGGAGTCTCAAGAAAAATCCTTAGTGGAGCTTATGAAAGAATCTCCAGTTAAATATCTGATAGAAACACGGAAAGAAACGGAGTCTTCGGAAGAATCCCCCGGGAAATCTTTTTTTGGAATTTCTGAAAAAAACCCTCTCCTCTAGAAACCTTCCTGGCACGCATCTTTGAAGCCTCGATACGAAAAGCTATTTCCCAAATTTGAACAGTTTCTTTGGAGCTTCTGTAATTTCGAGCATAGGCACTCTTTGCCATACTACAACGACGCTTTTCGGCATCCAATTTAAAGTTTTGAAGCGTCCGTTAAAATGTAGTGGCTTGAGACCTAGCCTGTCATAACGTGAAATTCACGGATACACGACGTCCTCACAGAGAGCTGAGCGTGTGCCTCTATTTTCGAGTATCACTTGCTCCTTTCATTTTCGCGTGAATGTACTCGCTGCCAGGTATGCAAATGATATGCTAGGACAAAGACGAACATTAAAATTGAGCGACAATCCGGTTGTACGATATCAAGAGAGCCTGACACTACCATGAATTGTTGATGACACTTGAGGGCTGCGTAGCAAACGAGAATACCGAGTTTAATTCCAATGAACACTCCATGTTGAATGACGTTGATATGTATGATTTTTTGGCGCGCACAGTCTTATCACACTTCAACATAGCGGCGGACAGTAACGTCGTTCGGAGTCACAATGAGCTTGCATAAGCTTAAAACAAACCACGAAATTCAAAGTATATGTCGGACGTAACTGCGTGTTGATGTCGGTACGAAGCTTGCGTACTCTGTCATTCACTCATCTCGATATATCAATAACTGTCGAGTCTGTAATTAGCGTTATTCGTGAGTACCTGCAACTAGAGGAGTATGGAGAATCTGTCTCAGTGTGTACCGGAGATGACAGGTGGCAGGTTCTGTGACTGGAAAATCATGAGGTGAACAAATATGATGCCTTTATTGTCGTTTGTCCCGAGAAATATTGGCATTTTACCGGAGTAATCCACTACTAAAGTAGCATTAGACGAGTCCTAGACTGAATGGTTAGACACCAGACCAATCAATACTCACGTATTTACAATAATCCATAAATGGAATGTGAACGTATTGTCTTGTATGTGAAAACGGACAATAGCGTCACCCAGATATGGGAAGCACACAACTGGTGTGTGGATGATTTTTTTCTCCATTCTGTTCGTCAAGGGTTCCGACGTTGTTGTGTGTATAAAAGTTCTAGGATGTTCACCGGGAAAGTAGGAAAAAACGGGACTGAACGGAAACTGTCAATTTTGTATGGGACGAATTCATAGCGATTTTCACAAATTCAACTACATGATGGCAAAACGAAGTTTGTGCCGGGACACACTAGTTATAAAATAAAGTTTGACTGTTTGAAAACTTTTTGCAGGATTTAAATGCGTCATCCAAAAGAGACATTTTGACCTCTACTGCATAAGAAATTTAAAAAAAAAATATAGTTGATAAGCTTGTTTGGGACGCATCTTTCAGATTAGCACGTCGTTTCGAGGCTATTTACTATATCATTACTTCCGCGTTAGTAGTTTGTGTTCCATAAAAACATAGACAAATGTTCTCAATTTTAGATTTGTAGCAATATATTGATAATTGAAACAAATATTTTTTCAATTCTATAAATATCCCTTCTTTAGAACAATGTTCTTACTGTCTCTAATAATCATCATTTATTTAAAATAGTAGATGATTTTGAAGCAGGGTTTCTCCTTTCAATCGTAGGCAGTTCTTTGAAGCTTTGCTGTGTTAGTAATGTTCTGCTTACAGCTGCTAATGATTTAAACAGGAATTTTACCTTCTTTTATTAGAAGGCTGTTCTTAATAAATAAATATATAAATAAAAATTAACGGAGCTACTGAAACTTTAACCAGATTTTTTTCTGGTAATCATATGCTATTCCTTAATTTTTTTATTGTAAATGCATATATTGCAGATTCTTTTGTTTTGATCCAACAATTTCAATACTTTCGATTCTCTAGATAAAGATTTTTCATTTAATGGGCATTTTTTTCTATTCAAGTATTGATTTTTAGATTTTGGGTATTCATTATATACATGCTCACTTTAGTTGATGTTTTGGACTATTAGTTTTAGATCATTTTGGGCAACATTTTTTCTAATGAAAATATACGAAGATATTTATCTTCAAAACTGACAATGATTGTCAGAAAATTAATCTTGAAGGAAAAGTCAGAGTTCAATAATGCAAAGCAAGATATAATAGATTCTATCATTAGCCTAGCGTAAAAAAGCTCAATGAGTTATTCAGGGCTGTTACAAAAATCTTAAAATCGTATCCGCGAAAAATCGCGACTTAAGAAATTTGATCCGCGCCTAGAAACACCAATCCGCGCCGAAAAAAAACTGTTTTATTGACATCTTTACTATTCATTATAAAAAAATGTGTAAACGTGCATGATCAAAAACTAGTTTTTAATGGTACTTAAAGTGAATATTTTCGCCTTATCTTAAAGTATCTACAATTGAGTAAAACAAGTTGTAGAAAAATCCAATAATTCGAGTTTTACATCGAAAAAATCGTATTCAACAATATAATCGAAATGTATTTGTCATCAACATTTCAATAATTTTTTTTGTAGAAAATCGTGCAATTCAATACATGGTAGTGTCACTAACAGCAGAGAGGAGGCCTAGTTTGCAACTATACTTAACACAATTCGATATGATCTTTGCATACAATAGGAGATGCAAAATTAAGTTATTAATGATAACTTAAGAAGAAAACGTACACATTAATTTTAAATTGTCAATTAGAAGCATAGAAAACCTTAAATTGCTATTTAAATTTCGAAAGTTTCTCTCATCGAAGTTCACACTATATTTTATGTGGTGATCGAGAGCGAAAAGATTGCTATTAATAATATTAGATCGTCAATACTGTTTTTTTTTTTCATGCAATACATGGATAGGCAAACATCATCATGTTGTTTAAGAAAATAATGTTGCAAAAATATTGTTTTATTTATGAGATGTGGACTGTAAAACAATAAGTTTGAAATGCATACTATTCATTGTATGAAAACTGTTTTAATTTTTATAAAACTTCAAGTCTTAAAATTCAATCAATTTGAGGTAAAAAAATGTTGTGATGATTTAATATTTTTAACAAATTTGTTTACATGAAAATTGGGTCCTACAGCCCTGTCCCAATTTTAGTGCCAAACGCTTAAGTTTAGGCCAAAAACACATGTTTACTCAATTTTCTAATGTTTTCCGTTGGTTTAAGCCCAAAAACATTTTTTTTAGATTTTGTCACATCCTTTGGCTTAAACTCAAATTTTGGGTGTATTTTGTTTACCGTGTCCCTTACGAAATGTCAGATAGGAACAACCCCAGTGGTCGAACTAAAACCCCTGTGGTGTCGACTAAGCGAACGTAAAACATGATCAAAAGTGTCAAGGTTCATTTATGTACCAAATTTTTAAATTAAAGTTTAAACATGATATAGCCATTATTTGAGCGGGAAAAATTTCTAAAGTAATTACAGTAACATGCTTTTTCGTGTTATTAATAAAAAACAAGATTTGATTACAAATTTAGAGACCCAATTGTTACATTTTTTTTTCAGTAATATTCATTAGTCATGGGCAGTACATTGGACTATACATTCAAAACTCTTTCGACGTTTTACACAAAATTTTCAACTCTACAGGTTAAGATCTGAGTCAATTATAAATTGATTTTGATGAAAACGGAGCTTACTTTTTCACACAAAAGTATTAGAAATGTAATGTACATACCAGTGATGCATTTTAAACTGAACGCAAGCCAAAGTGAACTGTACGCGTTCTAATTTTTGCACGTGAACGCAGTAAACATTGAACTCGTGCAAAATTTTGACGCTGCTCACGACGCCGTTCACTTTGAAATGCACTTTAAAACACAAAACCAAAAAACACTTCTTTAAACTATGTTGAGTCCATATCACGCACAATGTATGGAACCTTACATGTCCCTCACAGCTTCAGAAAATTTGTCTGCTTTTAATTTGTTTTTAATCCGCCATGAAACAATTTTCCTTTCGCATTCACTTTATAACTCTTCTGAGTTCAAATTTTCAAACTGATTCAATGTTCAAGCCTACTTGATCTCTCGTTCAAAATCAAAATTGAACTGGAACGCAAACTGAACGCGTTCAAATGCAATACTGGTACATACAGTTGGTTCAGAATAATAGTAGTGAAAGCCGATTTTCATATAAATGTTCAACTTTAACATGCTAAAACTTTGTTCTCCTATGAGCAAAACTTGAAATTTTGACACAAGAACTCTAAATATCTTCAATTTTATTATCACAAAATTTGTCATAGTACTGCACACTAAGAAGAAACTACATAATATTACATACGTAACGTAAGTTTTATGGCATTAGAAATTGAAAATACGTATTCTTGTAAAATTACATCCAACGTGACTAAAAAATTGTTGTGACTCGAATATCCTCCAGAGTTGCAAATTTATAAATTTGACGATTTCACCAGATGATAACTTTTTGTCCGGTGTGTTGTGGTGGTGATTCAATCGTTGCACTTGTTTTCAAAGCAGATCGTAAAACGGTTTTATGGTGATCAGCTTTAACTGCAAAAGGTTTTGTTTAGTTATATGTACATCCAATATTGTTAATTATACATACAATTTTCAGTGCTGCTTCCTATTAACTTCAAGTAATTTTTATCTTCTAGATTTACAATGCTCTTCACTGACAAAACTCCTAATTTGACTGCGGAGCTATATATTGTTTTAAACTTTTCTATTGATGCTAAGATTTCATAGGGTAACCAACCAACCAAGCGCCAAAACTCAGCCAGAGTGCCCGCATATTATCCGCACAAATTCCTACATGGTTTAATGTCTTGACATATTATATTCATTCATGATCAATAAATTTGACACATTTCTGATTTCAAATATTTGAAAAACCAAGGCAAATGAGCGCCATTTTCTAAGATTTTTAACGAGAAAGAAATGTCATTCAAACACACAGGATTTGATCGGCATAATTTTCTATTTCCAGTTCAACCTATTTAACCAAAAACCTACCGATCGCCGTAAACACCAATAAAAAATTAGATAAGTGTCATTAAGAATTTAGGGAAGAACTATCA